>NW_027361891.1:13462500-14190000 GCF_039654945.1 Dendrobates tinctorius
ATCAAGTGAAAGGTTGTAAACTGTTTTCAACAATTTTATAGGTAATGTGGACAGACTTGCCGTGTCAGAATTTCCATCTGCTCATTTGCTGCGCTATACTAGAGTCTGAGAAAAAGAAAATAATGGATGGGGGCTTTGGCTTCAATGAGATTCTGAAGGTATGTCAATGTTGTAATAACACGGTGTACAGTATTAAATGGAATTACAGTTTATGAATCATACCTGGGTTAAACTGCTCTAACGTCCTCTTAGTAATGTCTTTACACTGTGCTGACTCCCATTCACTGCCTCCTAATGTATGACTATCAGTACTCAGCCATCCGTCTCACTTTGCAGCTTGATACTGTACGGAGACATCTCACAAGTCATCCTAAGATTCTGCCTCGTCTGCCTTGTACCCATTGCACAATTCTCTTTTACAGAGCTTATCTTTTTTTTCCCTTCTATTCTAGATATCTTTATTGCCGTTTTTCAATAGCCAATAACCCCTCTGTTTGACTCCTCTGCACCATAAATAAGGTTGTCGGTGATTCCTCTGACCCTTGTTCCGCTATGTTACAAACTTGTCACACCAGGCACATAGAAGGGATTCATCTGAAAGCCACCATTAACTCTCATTTTGTTTTTTAGCACATCAATGAACTTTCCATGAAGCTTGATGTAAATGATGTTCTCTGTAAAGCAGAGGCAATCTCCTTGCAGATGATGAAATGCAAGGTATGACAATGTAGTCTGTGACCTTTACAGTTTTAACAGTGTTACTATCTCATTCTGCAGAAAGAAGGAAATTTTAACTCTCTGGAGCCACAGGGCAATTCTTTTAGTTGTTCTGTAAAGGTTAATATTATGGTTATGTGACGGTGTATCTGAACTGATGGATTCTTAGAAAATGACCTGTCTGTAATTAATTACAAAAATGACAGCCCTGTGGCATGAATCATACAGATGGCAAGCATTGTACACTTGTGTCTGCTGGTGCTCATGGATAAAAATACTAGCTAGCAATCCCCGGTATTATGTGTTAAAGGGGTTGTCTGGCCTTAGGTTACAAGTCTTCTGTCACTCGATTTGACTGCAGACTTGTCAATTCCGACATCGCGCGCACTGTGGTCGGTGGTCGAGTGACTGCAAGTTTTCAGTTTGCATACTCCCGGCCGCATTCCTGCTTGACTTTTCCAGCCTCACTCAATACACTTGCATTGAATGAGGCTGCGCTCATCTAGGCAGCATGTGACCGCATGTATGCAAATCATATACTTGTGGTCTTGTATGTGCCGCTTACGACATCAGCACCAGAGAATCCTCACAGTGCCCGTTGTGAGGATTCCCAAGTCTGCAGTCACAAAGTGTGACTGCGGACTTGTACCTTAAGGCTCAACAACCCGTTAAATTAGTCGCCTGTGTCAAGCATGTGGTTCTTCACGGTTCTGTCACACCTGTGTATGGGGGATAAATATTGCGGAGAAGACTGCCTAGATAGTTACGGTATGTAATACGGAAAAGGCGAATGATTTGTTATAGTTATATCCCACAAGACTGTTCTTTACTACACATATAGTTTCGGACTTTTACCGTTGTGAAACTATACTTTACTTTTAAAGGACATGACATTCTGCTCTAAGAAAATTGCTTTTATTTAACGCCGACAGGGATCTTTTATTATAATTGATCTTTTATTGAAGATTTTTTTTTTTTGTTGTTTGCATGTAGTTACTAAAAGGAAGGTGTGTTTGATGATATGATCCTGTTAGTTTTTGTGCATCCACTATGCAACATGATGCACATGTGGCAGATCTATGTTCATAAATCTATGGCCTCTCATAGAATAGAGATTTCTATCAGACCTTTCCAGCAATTTTCCTATATTAAAGCACAGCTTCTGTGACTTCATTTAAAAAAAAAAAGAAAATCAGGAAAAACATTTGGATGCAATGCACAAATGAGAGCCAGTAGGCCCTGTATGTTCCCTAAAGTCATTCCTGAACTTTGAGCCATGTAATCCAATGTTTAGGAGGTGTCCTAACCTTCGTCAGATGGCAGATGTGTAGGAGATAGAATCATCCATATTGAAGTCCAAGATGACTATCCTTCTTCTCTAAGGAGCTAAGCCATCACCAGAGGTGTCTGACAGCAGCCTATTCCCCTCTCTCAGTGGAGAACCAGTGTTCAGCGGATTGCTCTCTTAAACCACCTTACAGTCAGCACTGCTGCCCTGAGCTGGAGGGACCTGCTGTATTATGTAGACTAATCTGTAGCCTTTCTCCATCTCCGATCAAGGCTCCTGATCGCGTCGTTCCTTAACACACTACTACAAATAACGACTCGTGTAATAATTTGCTGGCCATATACTAAATATAATCTCAAGGATCACTTAATGCTGGGGGCATTACAACCTCCACATGGCAGATTTAGGGAGACATAAGGTTTGGACTGTTGGTTCCCTTTGTTCTCAGGAAGATAAACTTAGAGACTCTGGCAGTGGGTTTTTCCCTGTTTCTACTGAGAACACACAGTTAGGACTCGATTTAGTAAGGTGTTTTCACCCATTTTCTGGTTCTAAAACGCCTTGATTTCTGGTAGAGGCGCACGTTGACTCTTAATGAAGTAGGTGCATCTTATTACAGCTGTGCCTTCATTAAGACTGTGCAAAGTGCCAGTCTTAATAAATTAGGCACTTAGGGTTCATTTACACTGGTCAGTTGTGCTATTAAACAGCCAAAACAAAAGCCCAGTGGAGGTAATTTAATAAACTAATAGCAAAGCCACAAAAGAAGACTAAAGCCTCCCAAAAAATTTTTTTGGCTTTGCACAGTAACAATCTCCTGCTCTTATTCCAAGTATTTGAGTATTTTGTGAAGCAAAGCGTGAACGTATATACTTAATATACAATTTGGTGTCTCTCATTTAGGATTTGCCTCCAGCAGTTTGTGAGGTGCTAGGACTTAAAGAAAATACGTTGCCTCCAGCTTTGGACGCGGCTGAAGATTGTGTTCTCAGAAAACATTACCAAAACTCCTCATCTCCGAATCGCTCAGTGCCTGCACTTTCTCCGAACGGGACTAGAAGTAACTCAAGCCTGAAACGTCTGCCAAACAGTGTTCACACACCAACCTCTGCCTAGTGAAGCTGCTCTTGTCGAGGGCCTCACAGACATAGACACTTGATTTAATACGTGATTCCGCTGTTAATCTTGGAGCTTTTGAAAAACTCCCGATATTTTGTCTTTGCATTAAAGCTTTTAAGAGAAGATCTAACCCTAATGATTTGTAATTATTTTTGTAGTCAACGCTGAACCCAAATAGCTTGTCATAATCATTCCACTATATTTAAGCAAGGAAGTAGAAATAATTTGGATATGGAACATGTTTATTATTTTTCCACCAGCTAACATATCGGCTAATGTGTTGAGAGTAGCTTTAAATATACTAAGATCCATTCTGTATGGGCTAGCGATTGTTAAAGCTGCATACGTTCGTGCACAATTATTCATGCTTCGTTGTGCATATTGTCGGAAGGGAGAACTGCGAGATTTACTGTGTAGCTAGTTTATATTTCTGTCACAAAGGGGCCTTTTTGTTTTCTCATTATAATGAACAACCATCAATAACCACAGCCACATTGATAGATATAGTGGGAAAAGATAAATGGCAAACTTGGCATTATCCTGTACATAGAAAGGGTTATCAGTTACTGATGACCTAACAGCAGATAGTTGACAGATGGTCCATTATTCACAAAATTATACAAATTTCAGTTACAAAATCTTAATTGTTTGTATGCTTTAAAGGGATACTCTGGACAAAACATATACAGTCTTTGAGACAATTACTTAAATATTGCTCCTAAAGAAGTGAATAAATGTTCATAGGATGTAAGGGAATTAAAAATCTGTGGCCGTTTATTGGAGGGCTACTGGTCAGTGCAGTGTCCTGTCTAGTGCCTGACACTGAGATACAGTGAGGAAAGTAAGTATTTCATACACTGCCAGTTTTGCAAGTTTTCCCACCTATAAAGAACGGAGAGGTCTGTAATTTTTACTGTACGTACACTTCAACTGTGAGAGACAAAATATTAAAAAAAATCCATAAAATCATTGTATTATTTTTATATAATTTGCATTTTATTGCATGAAATAAGTACTTGAAACAGTTAGAAAAACAGAACTTAATATTTGGTACAGAGACCTTTGTTTGCAATTACAGAGGTCACACATTTCCTGTAGTTCTTGACCAAGTTTGCACACACTGCACCAGGGATTTTGGCCCACTCCTCCTCCATACAGATCTTCTCCAGATCTTTCAGATTTCGGGGCTGTCTCTAGGCAACATTGAGTTTAAGCTCCCTCCAAAGATTTTCTATTGGGTTCAGGTCTGGAGACTGGCTAGCCCACTCCAGGACCTTGAAATGCTTCTTACGGAGCTGCTTCTTACGAAGCAACTTTTTAGTTGCCTTGGCTGTGTGTTTTGGGTCTTTTGTCATGCTGGAAGACCCAGCCATGACCCATCTTCAATGCTTTTACTGCGAGAAGGAGGTTGTTGAACAAAATCTTGCAATACATGACCCTGTCCATATTCCTTTAAATACTGTGCAGTCGTCCTGTCCCCTTTGCAGAAAAGCACCATCAAAGTATGATGTTTCCCGCACCATGCTTCACGGTTGGGACAGTGTTTTTGGGGCTGTACTCATCCTTCTTCCTCCAAACATGGTGAGTGGAGTTGATACCAAAAAGTTCTATTTTGGTCTCATCTGACCACATGACCTTCTCCCTTGCCTCCTCTAGATCATCCAGGTGGTCAATGGCGATCTTCAAACAGGTCTGGAAATGTGCTGGCGTGAGCATAGGGACCTTATGTGCCTGCAGGATTTTAATCCATGACGGTGTAGTGTTTTTATGTTTGAGACTACGATCCCAGCTCTCTTTAGGTCATTAACCAGGTTCTCCCTTGCAGTTCTGGGCTGATTCCTGACCTTTCTCAGAATCATCCTTATCCCACGAGGCAAGATCTTGCATGGATCCCCAGACTGTGGAAGATTGACAGTCATCTTGTGTTTCTTTCATTTTCTAATAATTGTGCCAACAGTGGTTGCCTTCACACCAAGTTGCTTACACACTGACCTGTAGCACATCCCAGCCTTGTTGCAGGTCTACACTTTTGTCCCTGGTGTCCTTAGACAGCTCTTTGTTCTTAACCATAGTGGAGAGGTTGGAGTGTGATTGAGTGTGTGCACATGTATCTTTTATACAGGTAACAAGTTAAAAAACGTGCAATTAATACAGTTACTGAGTGCAGAGTAAGAGGACTTCATAAAGAAAAACTATTAGGTCTGTGAGAGCAAGAATTCTTGCTGGTTGGTAGGTGATCAAATACTTATTTCATGCAATAATATGCAACGTAATTATGTAAAAATCATACAATGTGATTTTCTGGATTTTTTTTTAAGATTCTGTCTCTCACAGTTGAAGTGTACTTACGAGAAAAATTACAGACCTCTCCATTCTTTGTAGGTGGGAAAAATTGTCAGTGTATCAATTACTTATTTTCCCCACTGCATATAAAAGCCTAAAAAGATTCCTTATGACGTTCCCTAAAACACTTAAAAAGAGTTAACTTTGTTTTATGGTTTTTCCAGAGTGTCCACTAAGAAAATTAAGTGACTCTTTAGGATTTACACTAAATATACCATAAACTTAATTTTACCCTTATTCTTGATGTAGCGTTAGACCCTGTGATTGGAAACCTATTAACACGTGCCATAGAGCAAGAATCCCTCTACTGAATATGGCATTTCTTAAGGCACTACATCAGCAGAACAGGCAGGAACGACAGCTATTTCACCATCAGGGCACAGAAAGTTAATGAAATAAGGCTTAAGTAAATATACTCTGTCGGATTTCAAACTTTAGGAAGAGAAGCAATTTAATTCTCGTTTTTATTATCTTGTCTTTGGTTATATCAGTTGAGTTATATCTTGAATTATTCACATAACCCCATATATTATTACTTCTGTGTGTATATATATTATTTATAAAATTGTGTTGCAGAAATGAATTTCTTTCAAAAAAATTATGCAGAATAATTCTAAAACGTTATCTCAAAACCTTATGATTGATGCTACTTTTCTGATGACTGCGGTGCATTTTGTGCGGAGCTCCTTTTGTGAAAGTTGACGCCCGTTCTCAGTTTCTGCTTTTCTATACCACGTGCAATTATTCACTAAAGGTAATCTGGTTTCATTGTAGGTTTTCCAATGCCGTGACTAAATTTCATCTTATACAGTTGTTTGAATGCATCTTGCCTTTTGTCATGGTCAGCCTTCCGATGCATATGTCATGCTGCATGATTATTAGTTATGTGTCGTACATAACTAAATCCATGTATTAATTGTATAGTGGAAATTGTATATATATCTAATCTCCAATGTAATTATTTCAACTGTAACTTTTACAAGCAGTTTGGTACTTTGCAATAAAGTTTTCTTGAAAGTGTTTACAGCACGGATTTAAGAGTATTTGTTTTCCATGTGCGGCATTATCTGTGCTTTGTATGAGCGCATCATGAGTATTGGAACTGTGGCCTAAAAAATATTGTCTCGTGGAGCCTAAAAAATACATGTAAATCATATTCTCAGCTTATCATTTAGGGAATTGCATGTTCTTGCAAACTAGCTTTTCTAATGTACTTGAGGCTTTTTCCATACCTGTTGTACTAGAACTACTGATGGAGTCATTTTGACTCCTTTCGTTTTTTATTTCTCTTCTGTGACTACATTTTTCAGAATTCCGGCTTGAAACTCGGTGACTTTTCCTCAAATATGATGTGAAAAAAGATTGTGAGAATAAATAATTTTGGTGAAAAATGTGCGCGTTTTTTTCAAAATTTACCAAGAACTACTGAAGGGAGTCATTTTGACTCCCTACTATATTTTGAGGTCCTTTTGTCACTAAATGTTGCTATAAAGTTTTGTGCATAATTTTTTCACTCTGTCTTATTTACCCTGATGTTCATATAGATGTAGTTCAATTTACATGTCAACTTTTCACATTTTCCTTGTGTTTTACCTGCTTGTATTACTGGGTGTCCATTCACGCAGTACATGCCTTCCAAACCAGATAAATATGGCCACAAATATTGGCTAGCTGTTGATAAGGAGAGCAAATATCTGGCAAATGGCTTCCCTTATCTAGGCAAAAGATGACACACGCCGTGCTGAGGACCGTTTAGCTGACCATGTGGTAATGAAGTTATTGGACCCGTTTTTGAAAAAAGGTCGCAATGTTACAACCGATAATTATTTTACTTCAGTAAAATTAGCTAAACAGCTAAAAAGCAAAGGAACAACCATCGTGGGAACACTGAACAAGATAAGGCGAGAAGTGCCTAAAGAAATAAAATCCATGAAAGAGGAATTGTACAACACTAAAGTGTTTAGAAATGAAGACAATTTTACACTTACAGTATATCAAGGAAAGCCCAACAAAAATGTTGTCATTTTGAGTTCCGTTCATCCAGATGTTGTTGTTGCGTCTGATTCCGCTAAAAAAACTCCAGAAACGGTAAAGTTTTACAATGAAACAAAATATGGAATAGATGTAGTGGATCAGATGGCACGAAAATATACCACACGAACATGCACAAGGAGATGGCCTGTTCATGCATTTGAAAATGCCTTAGACTTTGCGGGTATAAATGCATGGATAATATTCAAGGAGATTACCCACCAAAAAATGTCACGCAAGGCATTTTTGCAAACGCTTGTGAGAGAGTTGAGTGGTCCTTATGTCACAGATAGGGAAAAGGGTTCCACGTCCCAAGTTTCTACATGCTCAGAAGTGATGGTTCAAACAAAATTTTGCCAGATCAAAGAAAAGTGCAAGAAAAATAGATCTGTCGGCAATTGTAAGACTTGTGGTAAGTCTTTGTGTGGGCAATGTACTGCCATAAATCAAAGGCAATGCCTAAAATGCGAAACACCAAATGTTTAGAAGGTGAATTCTGCGCCATATTTTCATTTTTATGCTCCTCCACCTACATTTTCTCTGCTTTTTGTTCTTCAGTTGTTGTTTATATGTGTGCACTTGAATAAAAAAAAAGTTTGAAAAACGTCTATTATAATTATTGTTATTTTCTGTAGAAAAATAAGAAAAGCAGAAAAAAAAACAATCAAAAGCATTACTGTTGGATCTCACAATAATAATACATTACAAAAAATATAATTATTAATAAATAACCACAAATGAAACTCTAAAAATAAACGAAAACAAGCAAGGAGTCAAAATGACTCCTTTCAGTAGTTCTAGGCGGGGTCACGAGTCCAGTAGTCCTAGTGTTAAAGACTGTGAACGCTTTTAACCGCTTTTTGACATCTGACGTAATATTCCGTCCATGTGACCTGGGCCAATTTGACCATGGACAGAACATTACGTCAACGCGATCGGCCGAGCACACGGGGTGTGCAGGCGATCGCGGCCGTGTGTCAGCTGATTCTCACAGCTGACACCCGGCACTAGGTGCCAGGATCGGTCACAGACCACTCTTGGCACTTAAACCCCAGAAATATTGATATCAAACAAGATCGCAGCATTCCGGGAGCTGGCGCAGGGCTGACAACCCCTCTGCCTTTAGATCCGGAGACCCCGTGGCGTGACGCGGGGTCCCGATCGTTGCCATGGTGAGCTAGGAAACTTGTTGATCATGCTCAGTGCTTGATAAGCAAGTCTCCCTGTTAGTGCAGCCCTCACAGCTTCTATGGCATGCAGATGTTGCTTCATCTGCATGCTATTGAAGCGATCAGCCTGCAAAAAAATGATTGTCCTATAGTGGGACAAAGTAAAAAAAAAAGTTAAAGTAAAAAAAAAGTTATGAAAAAGGAAAAAAAAATTTTTTAAGTAATTGTAAAAATATTTTTTACAAAATCAAAAATAATAAAAAAAATCATTATATATACTATCACTAAATAAATATTTGAATGAAAAAAAATTATGCAATAAAAGTACACATATTTGGTATTGCCGCATCTGCAACGACCCGACCTATAAAACTGTCCCACTAGTTAACCCCTTTAGTGAACACCATTAAAAAAAGGCAAAAAACAATGCTTTATCATACCGCCGAACAAAAAGTGGAATAACACGCGATCAGAAAGATGGACATAAATAAACATGGTACCGCTAAAAAGGTCATCTTGTCCCACAAAAAACGAGCCACCGTACAGCTCCATCAACAGAAAAATAAAAAAGTTGATAGCTCTCAGAATAAAGTGATGAAAAAATAATTATTTTTTCTATAAAACAGTTTTCATTATATAAACGCGCCAAAACATGAAAACACAATATAAATGAGGGGTGTCTGTAACCGTACTGACCCAAATAATCAAAAGAATAAAACTGCCTTATCAATTTTACCACACATGGCATGGTATAAGGCTAGTTTCACACTTGCTTTGTTTTGCAGCGCGTTTTTCCCGCAAAAAACGCATTAAAAAAACGCATACAAAAGCATACAACTGCTGCGTTTTTTTCAAGCATTTTTATGAGCATGCATGAAAAAAACGCAGCGTTTTTATGCGTTTGTAAGCGTTTTTAGTGCGTTTTTACCGCGTTTGCGTTTTTTTCCAACATTAGGTGGCCCCTCACACTAACCCAAACCAAGACTTTACTAACCCTAACCCTGACCCTAACCCTAACCCTGACCCTAACCCTTAACCAAACCATACTTAACCCTAACCCAAACCCTAAACCCTAACTAACCCTGACCCTAACCCTAACCCTAACTAACCCTGACCCTAACCCTGACCCTAACCCTTAACCAAACCATACTTAACCCTAACCCTGACCCTAACCCTGACCCTAACCCTTAACCAAACCATACTTAACCCTAACCCAAACCCTAAACCCTAACTAACCCTGACCCTAACCCTAACTAACCCTAACCCTGACCCTAACCCTTAACCAAACCATACTTAACCCTGACCCTAACCCTAACTAACCCTAACCCTGACCCTAACCCTGACCCTAACCCTTAACCAAACCATACTTAACCCTAACCCTGACCCTAACCCTTAACCAAACCATACTTAACCCTAACCCTGACCCTAACCCTAAACCCCTTTAACTAACCCTAACTCTAACCCAAACCCCTAAATTCCATGGTTAAAAAAAAAAACGCTTGTGCAAAAAAACGCATACATAAGCATGCCAATGCGCACATATGCGCACCCATAGGCTATAATGGCCATTTTTAGCGCAAAATGTGCGCATGCGCTTTTTTGCAGGGCCAAAAAATGCAACATGCTGCGTCTGGAAAATACCAACGCATACCCCAAAAAAACGCAGCGCATGAAAATCGCATACATGCGCATGGCAGCGCGCAGGTATGCGCACCCATGTTAAATATAGGGGAAAAAACGCATGCGCAGGTTAGCGTTTTTTTCCAGCGCTAAAAAACGCAAATGTGAAACCAGCCTTACCCCCCCCCCCCAAAAAAAAAAAAAAAAAAGAAATTCATGAATTGCTGGTTTTCGCTCATTCAAGACCTCACATGACTCTGTTAGCCAAAATATGGAAAAATTATAGCTCTCAAAATGTGGTCATGCAAAAACTATTTTTTGCAATAAAAAGCATCTTTTAGCGTGTGACAGCTGCCAAACATAAAAACCCTTTGTAAGGTCTCTTTCACACGTCCTGATATTTCTGGTACCGGAGATGTCAGTGTCCGTATGTGTAATACACGTGTACCGCATCAGTACCACAAGGACGGGCGCCGGGGAAGAAGCGTTACAGTAAGCAGCCCTCATCTGTCAGCTTCAGCAAGGCTGGTTATCAAGAATAATGAGGTCCCCACTCTGTTTTTTTAAATTATTTAAATAATTTAAAACAACGGCGTGGGTTCCCTCCCATTTTTGACAATTAGCCTCGCTAAAGCTGACAGCTGGGGGATGATATTCTCAGGCTGGTAAGGGGCCATGGATATTGACCTCCCCAGCCTAAAAACAGCAGCCCGCAGCTGCCCATACAAGGCACATCTATTAGATGTGCCAATTCTGGCGCATTGCCCAGCTCTTCCCACATGCCCTGTAGCAGTAGCAAGTGGGGTAACATTTGAGTATAAGACACCCATCCATTACTAATCCTATAGTTATATTGTAAATAAAGACACAGCCAGAATAAATTCCTTTATTTGAAAAAAAATGACACAGACTCCTTTATTAATCTCAATTAAACCATATTTACAACCACACCTAATCCAAGCGAAGCCCTCGATCTCCTGTAATAAAAATAAAATTAAAAAGCTGCACTATCCATACCTGTCCTTCATTGTGTCCCACGCCGTAATCCATGTCTGGGGGATATACATTTTTCAACCTGGACGGTGCCAAGATGCGATCGTCCCAGCTGAAATCCACTGGTGAATGAGCTTCTGGGAATGCAGCGACAGTAACCGAGGGTGACGTCATAGAGGTTACCTTCAATCACTGAGCTCCGTTCCCAGCGGGGCTGAACTGCGATCAGATCCCCGCTAGATCTACCTAGAGTTGCCAACTCATATACAATCAAACAAAGCAGCACTCTGTAGAGCTATAGCATGCAAACATGGTACTAAAGTTTGCAGGAAAAAGAAAAGTGCAAATAGGGTCTTATCTCATGATTTACACGTATCGTATTGATAAGGAGCTGCTCACCTGATGTAATGAAAGCATATGAAAGTCAGTTGCCGCAGATCTGCGGGTTGACACGCGACCATGTAGCAATGTTATAAAGGAAAATTTGTGGATTCTATCCGCGCTGCTGGTCAATTTCAAATATAGTCTATATAATTTCATAGACTCTAAAACGCGTCGAATAAACAACCATTAATTTCTACACTACATCTGGATTTGAAATTGGCCAGCAGCGCGGATATAATCCACAAATTTTCCTTTATAACATAGCATGTAAACATGAAATAAGAAAATTGAATAGCATTACTGCACTAGAAATATGAAAAATTGAGAGTGTTTAGCGCATAAATTGGCCAATTCATGTGTATTTGGCAGCGACGGTAAGGCGATTCTCTTTTTCCTGGACCTAATTTGTGTTTGGATGTGACGGTCAGTTTTTTGATATTGTATTAGCCTTCTGATTGAGCACTCCGCCCCTTAGCCTCAGGCGTTTTTAATTTTAGTAGGATCCTACTCCTCCATAGAGATATCGACTTTAATCTAACAGAGAATTCTAGTTAAGTTCCCAGAGAGATGTAGACTTTCTAAGAGAGGACTGGGATTAGGTCCTGGCAAACAAGAATTGCCTTACTGTGGCTGCCCGGTACACATGAATTGGCCAATTTATGCGCTAAGCATTCTCAATTTTTCATATTTCTAGTGCAGTAATGCAATTCAATTTTCATATTTCATGTTTGCGTGCAATAGCGCTACAGAGTGCTGCTATATTTGTTTGATAGTGTATTGCCGGACTCATATACAGACAAGATAATCGCTCCCGCAGTGTATCAGCTCCGATACTCTCATTTGCGGCACCGCTGCGTGGGAAAGTTCCCACACAGCGGTAGTGCCCGTAATTGAGAGCACCGGAGCTGATGAACTCACGGCAGTGCAATGATACACTGTAGGAGCGATTACTATTATTATTATTTATTTATATAGCACCATTGATTCCATGGTGCTGTACATGAGAAGGGGGTTACATACAAATTACAGATATTACAGTAAACAAACTAACAATGACAGACTGATACAGAGTGGAGAGAGGACCCTGCCCTTTCGGGCTTACGTGCTACAGGATGGTGGGGAAGGAGACAGTAGGTTGGTGGGTTGCAGCAGTTCCGGTGTTGGTTGAGGTGATAACACCGGTAGTGGTGAGAGAGAAGGAGGTAGCGGGGTCATTGCAGGCTTTCTTGAAGAGGTGGGTTTTCAGGTTCCGTCTGAAGGATCCAAATGTGGTTGATAGTCGGACTTGTTGGGGCAAAGAATTCCAGAGAATAGGAGCTATTCGGGAGAAGTCTTGGAGGCGGTTGGGTGAGGACCGAATAAGTGTGGAGGAGAGAAGGAGGTCTTGGGAGGTCCGGAGATTACGTGAGGGAAGGTGTCGGGAGATTAGTTCAGAGACATATGGGGGAGACAGGTTATAGATGGCCTTGTAGGTCAGAATTAGTAATTTGAACTGGATACGCTGAGGGAATGGGAGCCAGTGAAGAGATTTGCAGAGGGGAGAAGCGGAGGAGTAGCGAGGAGAGAGATGAATTAGTCGTGCGGCAGAGTTAAGGATGGACTGGAGAGGTGCTAGGGTGTTAGCAGGGAGACCACAGTAAAGGATGTTGCAGTAGTCGAGGCGGGCGATGATGAGGGCATGCACAAGCATTTTAGTAGATTGAGGGTTGAGGAAAGAACGGATTCTGGAAATATTTTTGAGCTGGAGGCGACAGGAGGTAGAAAGAGCTTGGATATGCGGTTTGAAGGACAGGGCAGAGTCAAAGGTTACTCCGAGGCAGCGGACTTCTGGTACTGGGAAAAGTGTGATGTCATTAATTGTTTTAGCTAGGTCGGGTAAAGAAGATCTGTGAGATGGAGGAAAGATGATGAGTTCAGATTTGTCTACATTGAGTTTGAGGAAGCGAGAGGAGAAGAAGGAGGATATGGCTGATAGACACTCTGGGATTCTGGACAGCAGAGAGGTGACATCTGGGCCAGAGAGGTAGATCTGAGTGTCATCAGCATAAAGGTGGTAGTGGAATCCGTGGGACTTTATGAGTTGCCCCAGACCAAGTGTATCGATTGAGAAGAGTAGGGGTCCTAAAACAGCCTTGAGGGACTCCAACAGATAGAGGGTGGGATGAGGAGGTGGTGTGGGAGTTGGAGACGCTGAATGTGCGGTTGGAAAGGTATGAGGAGATCCAGGATAGGGCAAGGCCTTTGATGCCGAAGGAGGAGAGGATCTGTAGTAGGAGGCAGTGGTCAACTGTGTCAAATGCAGCGGACAGGTCTAGAATTAACTACTTTCAGAGTATCACTTGTGTGAATTTGAACTTTAATGCTGTGAAGATAACACATTAAAGAGACTTTTGTGTTTGACTTTTGTGGGTCACTGCCTCTTCACTGCATACGGTGCTACCGCTGCACTACATATGGTGAAGAAAGTGGGCAGTGTGCGCTGAGGCATACCCTAAAAGGTGCTGCATGTCTGTGAGCAAGTCTGCTGGAAATATGGAAGGACTTTTGGAGCAGTTGATGCTCAGTCAGCGGTCGCAGCAAGAGGTTCTGCAGCAGTTGCAGCAACAACAGCAAGAGGCGCTACAGTGGAAGCTACCTGAGCTTCAGCGGTGTAAAGAAAAGACCCCAAAGTTAAGGGGTGGTCATTGGGTGTACCAGTGGTCCTTTGTAGAATCTCGTCCTGCCATGTTTCAGGCAAATGACTTATTGCAGTTGGTGTGTCCAGCCTGAGTTTTTTTCCCCGATCGAGATGATTGAGAGAGTTGTGGTTGATCGGATGGTGCAGGCTTTGTCGGCCACCATGCAGAGTTGGGTCGGGTAAAGGGACCTGGGTAACCTGGACCTGCTCATAAGATTGATTGAGCAGTATAATCCCACTCAGGACATTGTGCCAGAGCCCGCACATGGGGCTATTAACTGTTCTGTGACATCTGAGCCTATGGACTGCGCGAACACTCGCCATGAATCTATTTGTTCGCAGCCAGACTGTACCACCTCTACGGGCACTGCCGACAGCAAACCGCGATTGTGCCAGGTACTTGTGAATGGGTGCTGAACAGAGGCCCTCCTGGACACAGGGAGCAGAGTGACTTTGGTTCAGGGGTCCCTGGTTGCCGGGGGCAACCCCAAAGGACGGAAAGTGGAGGTGATGGATATTCATGGGGAAATCCAGGAGTACCCGACTGCAGAGCTTAATTTTTCCACGCCGTGTGGGAACTTTAAACATGTAGTGGGAGTGGCAAAGACCCTTCCATATGGGACTGTGTCGGGTAGAGACTTGCCCCTGTTTTGGTCCTTGTGGTAAACCAGGGTCAACCCTCTCACGGTAAAGATAGTGCCAGGCATAGAACCCGAAGATGTTGAGATACCTGCCATAGGGGTCGCCAACCTAGGGATAGAGTGTAATCCTGATAGGTTCCCCCTAGAGGTATCCAATTTTTGGCAAGGGTGTCTATGATGTCCATAGTATACTTTCAAGAAATGTAGCCCCCATGGGGAAATGTTTGTCAGCCCATGCACTGTGTGTATGGGTGTTACAAGTCTAGGAGAACCGCTCCTTAACATTGGGCCTAGTTTTTACTGAGGCCTTCATCAATGTCTCCTCATTCTCCGCCTCAAGAGCACCAGGGTGAACTTATTTCGTAATGCAAAAGTCACTCAATTTTTGGAAAGGGTGTTTTTATGATGCCCGTTACTAATTTTAAACCAAAACAAATGTTACTCCCCCAGGGTAAAATCTCATAAAAATGAGATGTACGTATATGCTTCCCATTTATTCTTATCTCTTACACTTTTCCTATCTGTGGAACATCCTCGTATGACCTAGTGTATACCTCTCCAATATAAAAATAGTGAAATCCTATTATATTGTATTTTTATTTATATCCCTGTCTCTGAGCTGTTGCTAGGGACAAGCATATCTCGTTGAACACATTCTGACTTCATATCTATGAACCTGTGTTCGCCCCTCCCTTTTGTTATTTTCTTTCATAGGTGGATTAACATTTTTTATTTATTTATTTGATTTCAGTATGATTTCTCATTAGGTCTCCTCATTATCCACCACTACATCAACAGGCTTAACGTGTTCTGTGCTGCTACAGGCAGTTCAATTTTGGAAAGGGTGTCTATGATGCCCATAGTATATTTTTTAAAAATGTACCCCTATGGGGAAATATTTGTCAGCCCATGCAATGCTTGTATGGGTGTTACAAGTCTAGGAGACACGCTCCTTAACATTGGGCCTAGTTTTTAATGAGGCCTTCATCAATGTCTCCTCATTCTCCGCCACAAGATGACCAGGGTTAACGTGTTCTGTGCTGTAACAGGCAGTCCACTTTTTGGCAAGGGTGTCTTTGAAGCCCATAGTATATTTTTAAAAAATGTACCCCCCATGGGGAAATGTTTGTCTGCCCATACACTTAGTGTATGGGCATTACGAGTCTAGGAGACCCGCTCCTTTGTAATTGGACATATTGCTTTAGGAGGCCCTCCTCCATGTTTTGTCCCCGGGGGGGATTGCGGTGCGTGCAAATTTGGGTCAAGGCGGCCCTTGCTTTCAATGCATAAGGAAACTGTATGGCAGGACCAACTGAAGACTGTGAAGTGGGTTTTCATGTGGCCTTCCAGTATCTGGGTTCAAAGGCATATTGGGGTGCATATGACTTGATATCAGGGCAGACCTTCCATTCAATACATTTTTTCAGGAGGCCCTCCTGTACCTCTCGTGAAAGGGGTATTGGGGTGCCTTGTAATTCTTGGCAGCCCAGCCACTCACTGAATAGGCAATAACAGGATAGGAGACCCACTGTTTAATAATGACCCTTTAAGCAGATTAATGCAGCCTGATGCCCCTCTAAAAATAGGCTTTGTGACTGAGTCCCTCCTTCAGAAATGAAACAAGATGTGTCTGCTCATGTGTCACACACCACATGGCCAGCTAGGGTTGTTAAATGTTACAATGACATTTCCCAGTGAACGCATTAGTAATGGTTGAAAGCAATGTTAACCCCTTAACGACCGCCGATATGCCTTTCAACGGCGGTAATTAAGGGTACTTAAACCACAGCGCCGTGAATTCACGGCGCTGTGGAGTAAATAAATAGCGCCCCCCAGTGTCAGATTTTCTCCCGGATCTCGGCTGCAGGGGGTAGCTGAGACCCCAGAGAACATGAATTGGGTCAGTTTTTGCCGACCCCGCTTTTGCGATGACAGTTATAAACACTATAACGGCGACTGCAAAAAAAAAGCTGCGATTTTGCATTTAATTTCTCTTTCCTCTGATGTGATCGCACATCAGAGGAGAGAGAAAGAGGGTCCCCGATCCACCCCCGGTACCTCTCCGTGGTCCAGGGTCCCCTCCCGGTGGTCCTGTGTCCCGCCGGCGTCCTCCGGTGGGCGCCGCCATCTTGGATCCGGAGAAAATGGCAGGCGCATGTGCAGTGCGCCCGCCGGGAATCTGCAGGCTTCGGCTGGCAGATTCCATTCATTCATTTTGATCACTATGATAAACTATCATAGTGATCAAAATAAAAAAAATTGTAAATCACCCCCTAAAATATTTTTTTTTTCTTTTTTCCATTAGGGTTAGGGCTAGGGTTCGGGCTAAGGCTAGGTTTAGGGCTAGGGTTAGAGCTAGGGTTAGAATTAGGGTTAGGGCGAATTAGGATTAGGGTTGGGATTGTTAGGGTTGGGATTACGGTTAGGGGTGTGTTGGGGTTAGAGTTGGAGCAAGAATTAAGGGGTTTCCACTATTTACCAACTTTGGGGGTCTAAAAATTGGGGGCTAAAAATCACTTTTGTGGAAATAAAAAATACTTTTTATTTTCACGGCTCTACGTTATAAACTTCTGTGAAGCACTTGGGGGTTCAAAGTGCTCACCACACATCTAGATAAGCTCCTTGGGGGGTCTAGTTTCCAAAATGGGGTCATTTGTGGGGGGTTTCCACTGTTTAGGTACATCGGGGCTCTGCAAACGCAACATGACGCCCGCAGACCATTCCATCAAAGTCTGCATTCCAAAATGGCACTCCTTCCCTTCCGAGCTCTCCCATGCGCCCAAACAGTGGTTTAGCCCCACATATGGGGTATCAGCGTACTCAGGACAAATTGCACAACAACTTTTGTGGTCCAATTTCTCCTGTTACCCTTAGGAAAATAGAAAATGGGCTAAAAAAATGATTTTTGAGGAAAAAAATGATTTTTTATTTTCACGGCTCTGCATTCATAAACTTCTGTGAAGCACTTGGGGGTTCAAAGTACTCACCACATATCTAGATTAGCTCCTTTGGGGATCTAGTTTCCAAAATGGGGTCACTTGTGGGTGGTTTCCACTGTTTAGGCACATCAGGGGCTCTGCAAACGCAACATGACGCCCACTGAAAATTCCATCAAAGTCTGCATTCCAAAATGGCGCTCCTTCCCTTCCGAGCTCTCCCATGCGCCCAAACAGTGATTCCCCCCCACATATGGGGTATCATTGTACTCAGGGCAAATTGAAAAACCACTTTTATGGTCCAATTTCTCCTGTTACCCTTGATCAAATAAAAAAATAGCGGGCTAAAAAATCATTTTGAGGAAAAAAAAAGTTTTTTTATTTTCACGGCTCTGTGTCTATAAACTTCTGTGAAGCACTTGGGGGTTCAAAGTGCTCACCACTATCTAGATAAGCTCTTTCAGGGGTCTAGCTTCCAAAATGGTTTCACTTGTGTTTTTTTTTCACTGTTTAGGCACATCAGGGGATCTCCAAAAGCGACATGGCGTCCAATCTCAATTCCAGCCAATTCTGCATTGAAAAAGTCAAACAGTACTCCTTCCCTTCTGAGCTCTGCCGTGCGCCCAAACAGTGGTTTACCCCCACATATGGGGTATCAGCGTACTCAGGACAAATTGCACAACAACTGTGGGGGTATGATTTCTCCTGTTACCCTTGTAAAAATAAAAATTTGGGGCGAAAATATCATTTTTGTGGAAAAAAATTATTTTTTATTTTCACAGCTCTACGTTATAAACTTCTGTGAAGCAGTTGAAGGTTCAAAGTGCTCACCACACATCTAGATAAGTTCCTTAAGGGGTCTAGTTTCCAAAATGGAATCATTTGTTGGGGGTTTCCACTGTTTAGGAACATTAGGGGCTCTCCGAACGCAACATGGCATCCAATCTCAATTGCAGCCAATCCTGCGTTGAAAAAGTCAAACGGCGCTCCTTCCTTTGCGAGCTCTGCCGTGCGCTGAAAAAGTGGTTTATCCCCACATATGGGGTATTGGCGTATTCAGGAGAAATTGCACAACAAATTTTGTGGTTTATTTTCTCTTTTACCACTTATGAAAATAAAAAAAATTGGTTCTGAAGTAAATTTTTTGCACAAAAAGTTAAATGTTAATTTTTTTCCTTCCACATTGCTTTAGTTCCTGTGAAGCACGTAAAGGGTTAATAAACTTCTTGAATGTGGTTTTGAGCACCTTGAGGGATGTAGTTTTTAAAATGGTGTCACTTTTGGGTATTTTCTGTCATGTACACCCCTCAAAATGACTTTAACCCCTTTCTGACATCAGACGTACTATCCCGTCCATGGGACCCGGGCCCCTATGCCCATGGACGGGATAGTACGTCTAGCGCGATCAGCGGCGCCCACGTGGTGAGCGCCGCTGATCGCGGCCGGGTGTCAGCTGATTATCACAGCTGACACCCAGCACAATGTGTCAGGGGCGGTCACGGACCGCCCCTGACACGTTAACCCCTTGCACACCGCAATCAAACATGATCGCGGTGTACCGGGGGTTAAAGGGAAGTATCGGCAGGGAGGGGGCTCCCTCAGTGCTTCCCTGAGCCCCCCACAGCAGCGCAATGTGCAGCGCTGCTGCGGGGGTCTCTTTCCCTGCAGGCCCCCGGATCCAAGATGGCGACGGGGGCCTGCAGGGAGCTGGCTTCCTCAGTGCCTGCAAAGCGCAGGCATGAGGAAGTCTGCATCAGCGATCTGTCACAGGACAGTGAAGTCCCACCTGGGACTATGTAATAAAGTTAAAAATAAAAAATAAAAAAAAGTGTTAAAATAATTTTTAAAAAATCGCCAAATAAATTAGAAAAAAAAAAATATTCCCCCAATAAATCCATTTTTTGGAAATAAAAAAAAACCAATAAAAGTACACATATTAGGTATCGCCGCGTCCGTAACGACCCGGCCTATAAAACTTTCCCATTAGTTAACCCCTTTAGCGAACCCCTTAAAAAATAAAAAAAAACGAAGCAAAAAATGATTTATCATACCGCCACACAAAAAGTGTAATAACGCGCGATCAAAAAGACGCATGTAAATGTCCATGGTACCGCTGAAAACGTCATCTTGTCCCGCAAAAAACGAGCCGCCATACATCATCATCAGCATAAAAATAAAAAAGTTATAGCTTACAGAATAAAGCGATGCAAAATAATTATTTTTTATATAAAATAGTTTTCATTGCATAAAACCACCAAAACATAAAAAAATGACCTAAATGAGGTATCGCTGTAACCGTACTGACCCGAAGAATAAAACCGCCTCATTAGTTTTACCGCACGCGGAACGGTGTTAACGCACCCCCCCCAAAAGAAATTCATTCACGCTGGTTTTTGTTCATTCTGCGTCCCAAAAATCGGAATAAAAAGCGATTAAAAAATGTCACGTGCCCGAAAATGGTACCAATAAAAACGTCAACTCGTCCCGCAAAAAATAAGACCTCACATGACTCGGTGGGTCAAAATATGGAAAAATTATAGCTCTCAATATGTGGTGATGCAAAAACTATTTTTTATATTAACAATAAAAAGCGTCTTTTAGCGTGCGACAGCTGCCAAACATAAAAACCGCCATAAATAGTAAATCAAACCCCCGTTATCACCCCCTTAGTTAGGGAAAAATAATAAACTTAAAAGAAAATTGTATTTATTTCCATTTTCCCATTAGGGTTAGGGTTAGGTCCAGGGCTAGGGTTAGGGCTAGGGTTAGGGCTATTGTTAGGGTTAGGGCTGAGATTAGGGTTAGTGGTGTGTTGGGGTTCGGGTTGGAGTTAGAATTGGGGGTTTTCACTGTTTGGGCACATCAGGGGCTCTCCAAATGCAACATGGCGTCTAATCTCAATTCCAGCCAATTCTGAGTTGAAAAAGTCAAATGGTGCTCCTTCCCTTCCAAGCTCTGCCATGCGCCCAAACAGTGTTTTACCCCCACATGTAGGGTATCAGCCTACTCAGGTCAAATTGCAAATCAATTTTTGGGGTCCAATTTCTCCTGTTACCCTTAGGAAAATAAAAAATTGGGGGCAAAAATATCATGTTTGTGGAAAAAAATGATTTTTTTATTTTTACGTCCGAGCGTTATAAACTTCTGTGAAGCACTTGGGGGTTCAAAGTGCTCACCACACATCTAGATAAGTTCCGTGGGGGGTCTAGTGTCCAAAATGGGGTCACTTGTGGGGAGTTTCAATAGTTTAGGTACATCAGGGGCTCTCCAAACGCACATGACACCCGCAGACCATTCCATCAAAGTCTGCATTCCAAAACGTCACTACTTCCCTTCCGAGCCCCGACGTGTGTCCATACAGTAGTTTTCTCCCACATATGGGGTGTCAGCGTACTCAGGACAAATTGGACAACAACTTTTGGGGTTCAATTTCTCCTGTTACCCTTGGGAAAATAAAAAAATTGGGGACTAATTGATCATGTTTGTGGAAAAAATAATGATTTTTTTATTTTCATGCCCGGGCATTATAAACTTCTGTGAAGCCCTTGGGGGTTCAAAGTGCTCACCACACATCTAGATAAGTTCCTTAGGGGGTCTAGTTTCCAAAATGGGGTCATTTGTGGGGGTTTCCACTGTTTAGGTACATTAGGGGCTCTCCAAAGGCAACATGACACCCGCAGACCATTCCATCAAAGTCTGCATTCCAACATGTCACTACTTCCCTTCCGAGCCCCGTCGTGTGCCCATACAGTAGTTTTCTCCCACATATGGGGTATCAGCATACTCAGGACAAATTGGACAACAACTTTTGGGGTCCAATTTCTCCTGGTACCCTTGGGAAAATAAAAAAAAGGTGACTAATTGATCATGTTTGTGGAAAAAATACAAATTTTTTATTTTCACGCCCGGGCATTATAAACTTCTGTGAAGCACTGGGGGGTTCAAAGTGCTCACCACACATCTAGATAAGTTCCTTGGGGGGTCTAGTTTACAAAATGGTGTCATTTGTGGGGGGTTTCCACTGTTTTGGTACATCAGGGGTTTTCCAATCGCGACATGGTGTCCGATCTCAATTCCAGCCAAAAACGTCAAATGGCGCTGCTTCCCTTCCGAGCTCTGACATGCACACAAATAGTAGTTTACCCCCACATGTGGGGTATCAGCGTACTCAGGACAAATTGCACAATAACTTTTAGGGTCCTGTTACCCTTGGAAAAATAAGAATTGAGGGTGAAAAGATCATTTTTCTGGAAAAAATATGATTTTTTAATTGTACCGCTGTACGTTATAAACTTCTGTGAAGCCCTAGTGGTTTAAAAGTTCTCACCACATATCTAGATAAGTTCCTTGGGGGGTCTAGTTTCCAAAATGGGGTCACTTGTAGGGGGTTTCCACTATTTAGGTACATCAGGGACTCTCCAAATGTGACATGGCGTCCGATCTGAATTCCAGCCAATTTTCCATTGAAAAAGTCAAACGGCGCTCCTTCCATTCTGAGCTCTGCCATGCGCCGAAACAGTCGTTCCTCCCCACATATCAGGTATCAGCGTACTCAGGACAAATTGCACAATAACTTTTGCAGTCCAATTTCTCCTGTTACCCTTGGTAAAATAAAAAAAATTGAACCTGAAGCATTTTTTTTGTGAAAACAAGTTAGATGTTCATTTTTTTTTAAATATTCAAAAAAATTCCTGTGACGCACCTAAAGGGTTAATAAACTTCTTGAATGTGGTTTTGAGCACCATGAGGGGTTCAGTTTTTAGAATGGTGTCACTTTTGGGTATTTTCTATCATATAGACCCCTCAAAGTGGCTTCAAATGTGATGTGGTCCGTAAAAATAAAATGGTGTTGCAAAAATGAGAAATCGCTGGTCAATTTTTAACCCTTATAACTTCCTAACAAAAAAAAATTTTGGTTCCAAAATTGCGCTGATGTAAACATGTGGGAAATGTTAGTTATCAAGTTTTTTGTGTGCCGTATCTCTGTGATTTAAGGGCATAAAAATTCAAAGTTGGAAAATTGCGAAATTTTCAAAATTTTCGCCAAATTTCCGTTTCTTTTCACAAATAAATGCAAGTTATTTGAATGAAATTTTACCACTATCATGAAGTACAATATGTCACGAGAAAACAATGTCAGAATCACCAGGATCCATGGAAGCGTTCCAGAGTTATGACCTCATAAATGGACAGTGGTCAGAATTGTAAAAATTGGCCCGGTCATGAACGTGCAAACCACCCTTGGGGGTGAAGGGGTTAAATATGATGTGGTCCCTAAAAAAATGGTTTTGTAAATTTTGTTGTAAAAATGAGAAATTGCTTGTCAACTTTTAACCCTTATAACTTAATAACAAAAAAAATTTTGTTTCCAAAATTGTGCTGATGTAAAGTAAACATGTGGGAAATGTTATTTATTAAGACATTTATGTGACATATCTCTCTGATTTAAGAGCATAAAAACTTGAAGTTTTAAAATTGCAAAATTTTCGCCATATTTCCATTTTTTTCATAAACACAAGACATGTCGAAGAAATTTTACCACTAGCATGAAGTACAATATGTCACGAAAAAACAATCTCAGAATCAACGGGATCCGTTAAAGCGTTCCAGAGTTATTACCTCAAAGTGAGTGGTCAGAATTGTAAAAATTGGCCTAGTCATTTAGCTGTAAAATGGCTCTGTCACTAAGGGGTTAAAGTTGAAAAACGCTTCAAAAACATGGCGTTTTGGTTTTGTTTTGGTATGTTTTTTGGTGCACCAGTAAAATGGCATGAAACTCTGAAAACATTGTTTAAAGCTGTGAACTAGGAGTCAGAAATGCTTCCAGGAGCTATCACCATGATCTCCCCGTGTCATTTGAGCAGTGGTTCCAACATTTTCTGACGTTTTTAGACCTTAAAAGGACCCCGGGTGGGATAGCGGTAAAAATGCTCGGGTCTCCCATAGACTTTAATTGGGCACGTTGTTCTGTCCGAGTACCCGAATATTCCAATTTGCTCGACCCGAACAACGAGCACCCGAGCATTTTAGTGCTCGTCCATCACTAGTGAGCTCTAAAATGCTCGGGTGCTCGTTGCTCGGGTTGAGCAAATTGGAATGCTCGGGCGCTCGACCCAAGCAACAAGCCCAGTGTAAGTCTGTGGGAAACTCGAGCATTTTTTCGCCCCCCCCCCCCCCCTGGCAGTATGCAGAGGGACTCAAAATTGCAGAAATCGATGGGAACAGTGCTCAAATTACATGGGAACAGGATGGGGAAGACCTCCTGGAAGCATTTCTGACTCCCAGGTCACTGCTGTTGTCAGAGTCTTACACCACTTTTACAGACTCACAATGAAACATACAAAAACAAAACCAAAATGAATTTTCCTGGGAAATATGACTTGTATGTAAGGCAAAATAAACAAAAATGCTCCTCCACACCTTGGCCTATGTTCACACGTAGCGTTTTTGATGCGTTTTTGAACAAAGACAAATGCATTCACTGGGAAATGTCATTTTAACATTTTACAACCTTATCTGACCATGTGGTGTGTGACACATCATCAGACAAATCCTGTTTCATTTATGAAGGAGGGACTCTTAAAGTCACAAAGCCTATTTTTATAGGTGGCCTTTACTATTCTTAGAGAGCCATCAGCTGGCTATGCTTTGTTGTTCCCATTATTAAACAGTGGGTCTCCTATACTGTTATTACATATGCAGTGAATGCAAGGGCTGCCAAAAATTTGGACGCACCCCAATACCTCTTTGAAGAGACGTACAGGAGGGCCGCAAGAAAACATTTTCCCATTATTAGAAAGTGGGTCTCCCATAGTGTTAACCTATGCAGTGAGTGGCAGGACTGCCCAAAATTTGGAAGCACCCCAATACCCCTGATGGGACGTACAGGAGGGCCTCATGAAAAAATGTTCACATTATTAGGAAGTGGGTCTCCCATAATGTTTGCCTATCCAGTGAATGCAAGGACTGCCAAAAATTTGGAGTACTCCAATTTCGCTTTGAATAGACTTAGAGGAGGGCATCATGAAAAATTGTTCCCATTATTAGGAAGTGGGTCTCCTATAGAGTTTGCCTATGCAGTGAGTAGCAGGGCTGCCCAAAATTTGGACGCACCCCAATAACCCTTTGAAGAGACGTATAGGAGGGTGTGAGGAACGAGGGAGAATACATTTTGGATTATAGGTTCAGGACATCTCCGTCCACTCCTGGAATGTGCCCCATCCCTTGGCATGCATTTCCCAAAGCCATAAAAAGCCATGCAATGTTTACTTTTCATTAAAACACCAGGAAGAAGCTCTTTGACACTCTTACCACAAGGGTGTGAAATCTTCTACAGCTAGCTGGCTCCTTTTGTCTGACTGAAGCACATGGGAGATACTATGGCACAACAAGGCACAGCAAGGCTCTGAAGTATTGAATATGCAAAATGACCAATAATAACAGAATGCAATATCTCAGACTAGCCAAACATAATCTGAATCGGCGTTCCTTCCCCCATACACTGTGCCCGGCAGCCACCTGTAGCACTCTGCGTTATTGAGTTATAAAGCATAACTACCAGGAATTACATATGGTTGGCATATTTGGTCTCTATGCGCAGATAAAATTCAGCAGAATGGCACCACCGACCCATTCAGAGCTTTTGTGGAAAAGTTATGCTCCATCCACGATTCTGGACAGAAAATCATATTCTCAGACATGAGAAGAGGGAGGCAGCCTGCCCAGGGGTGGCAGCAGATTGTGGGAGGGAACAGCCTAGGAGATATAAGGTACATCCTCATTTTGGACTGTTTTCTACTAGCAGGAGGACCCGTTATTTGACATGTCGTGGTTTCGAGGTGGGCTCACTGCTGGAGCCCACCTCAAAGCGGGGGGATACTGCCAGCTGACATACTGTTCTGTCAGCTGGCAGTAAGGGGTTAAGAAGCAACAGTTTATAGTCTACATTATGATGTCCAAGACACTACTTACATGTGCATCGATGTCAGTAGCAATAGCAATTGTTCAAAAGTGTTTTGCAGACGACTTTCGTTTATAATCCGTGTCAGATGCTTCTCGAATAAGATTCCAGCAATAGTCAGCCAGCATTGATGTACTCCACTTTCCCTGGTACCTTTTCTCTCCATCAGTGCAATGTCTTGGTGAAATCTTTCACCGTGTTCATTGCTAATGGCACCAAGATTGGCTGGTAAAAAATCCAAGTGAGAATGCAGAAAATGCATTTTTTAATGACATATTGCACTTCATCAAATGATTTGCTGTGAGCATGTTGAACAGGAGTTGTTCAAAATTCGGTGCCCTGTTGTTGCCAAGGAAGTTGAATGTCACATCTTAAAAAGGCTCTCCATGCCACTTATTCAGGACCTTGCAAAAGACCATCAAAGCTACTGTCATTCATAATATCTCTGATCTGTGGGCCAATAAAAATACCTTTTTTAATCTTTGCATCACTTATTCTTGGAAATTTCTGTCGCAAGTAAGAAAAGGCTTCCAATTCTTTGTTCATTGCTTTGACAAAACTTCTTCATAAGCCCAAGTTTAATATGCAAAGGAGGGAGAAATATCTTTGCTGGATCAACGAGAGGATTATGTTTAACATTCTTCTATCCAGCAGCCAGGTTTTCACAGAGTGGCCAGTCCTTTCTGAAATAGTGCATTTCTAGTGCACGACTGTCCCACTCACAAATGAAACAACAATACTTGGTATATCCAAGCTGCACTCCAAGAAGACGTGCAACAACTTTTAGATCACCACATATGTTCCAGTTATAATTTCTATAATCAATGTGGGTCAACAGTAACTCCATATTCTCATACGTTTCTTTCATGTGTACGGCATGTCCAACACGTATAGAAGGATAGATATTTCCATTGTGTAGTAAAACGGCCTTCAGACTCAAAACTGACGAGTCAATGAACAGTCGCCATTCCCTCGGTTCATGTTCGCATCCAAGAGCACCAAACAACCCCAAGACGTCGTTGCAAAAGGTTAAACTGTCGACAGGGTTGAAAAATTGATCAAGGTCTTCTTGACGACTGTGAAAAACAGAAACTTGTTCCTGGTAATAAGAGATTCCATTCTTGTAGCCTTGATCCCAATAATTCTGCCTGCCTCTTTGACAATTTCAGATCACTGAACAAGTCACTCAGATCAGCTTGACTGAACATATGTGGATTAGATGCGGAAGGCTCAAAGTCTGGGTCTGCAGCAGTTTCATTTTCCACTGATATTGTTAGTTCATCTTCGTCGTCCTTCATTGTCCATACCTTGGACGGCTTTGGAACACGAAGTCTTTCATCGTGTGGCACTGGTCTTATGGCTGAAGGAAGATTAGGATATTCTATTGATTTCTTGTTCTTTGCTGAATATCCTGTTACATTTGTAAGGCAGACGTAGCAATCTGTTACATGATCTCTCTGCTCTCTCCATATCATTGGGACAGCGAACGGCATTGAAGGTCGTGGTCCTTTCAGCCATGCTCTCTAAGTATGTCAGTATTGTCTTTTGATTTCTCCCCTGCCCAGGAGATGTGGCATGCTCCGTACACTTTCAGCCGAATGATTCACTGCGCCTGCGTGGAATTTGCATAATAAGTGCTTGCATATGTGTAGATCAGCAATTTATTTTATTTCAGTGGAAAATTCAGAATATACTGTTTCAGAAAAAGTTCATATGAGTTTTCAGAATTATAACAGAATATTACAATGTTTTGTATCACTTGTCAAAAACCTTATGTGATAGGAAAAATCTGAAGTCATTTCTGAAATCAGCATGAAAAAATCTATCAAAAACACTCAAAATTGTCCGAGGGACAAAACCTTGGTAACAGTGTTATTAATTAAATCACAAGGTGAGTAGATTTAACTATTTGTGAAAGCACTTCAACAACATCCATGTAACCATATAAGATAAAACAAACCATGAAAATACGATATACAGACACAAAATAATTAATACAATGAATGAGACAGACTCTTATTACAATGTATATCCAGACTGATAAGAAATCAAACACAGAAAAGACAAACGAAGAAAATTTTTTTTTATAAATCGTACTGAAATGAGATCTGAAAGAGACAGACTCTTATTACAACGCATATCCAGACCGATAAGAAATCTAACACAGAAAATACAAACTAAGCAAAAAAAAAACAAACCTTATAAATCGTAGTGGAGTATGAGGTATTGTCGCATGTTGAGACCTTGCAGCATCCTTGTCTGTAATTTGAATATCCAGTATGACTCCCTATTTAATAGTTTTCTTCTCATATCTCCACCTCTGAACGGTTTAACCACTTTTTCTATACCCAAAACTGAAAGGGAACTGGTGTTACCCCATGTGTGTTTTTACAGTGTTTGAATACTGCAGATATATTGTGTGCAGTCTGACTGCTGGCATCAGCTCCTTCTTGCTTCTTCAACTGCCCAATATTGCAACCCACATATTGTAGGCAGCACAATGTGCACTCTATTAGGTAGACAACATGTTCTGTATTGCAGTTAACATAATTTTTAATGGGAAAAGTAGAACCTGTGGATTTGGAGGAAAAAGTGTTGGTTTTATTCCTACGGGTACAAGTTTTACACGGGTATGAACCACATTTCAAAGCTACTTTGACAGCTAGCCCTGTTTTATATGCATTTATATTTTTATTTTGTTGAAAAAAAGGAGAGAGAGCTCCACCCAACGTAGCGCTTTTTGGCAGAAAAATGCTTCCTCTGACCTCCGACCGCATCGAGACCTGATTGGTTCAGTTCCTGATGACATCAGCGTCACAGCAGCCAATGAGAGAGATCACTGGGAAAGTTTGTTGTAGAAATGAACTTTTCCGGCGATCTGCCTCATGGTAAAACTGTTTCTCCTCTGATCTGTCAGTGAGAGATCAGAGGAGAAACCATGTGATAAGTGCTGCTGGCAACAGCTGTGCCAGTCAGCGATCTTGTCATAAAGAAAACAAAAGCAGATACAGCAGGTTAAGGCTAGTGATATGGTTAGGGTTAGTGCTAAGGTTAGGGTTACTGATAGGGCTAGAGTTACTGTTAGGGTTAGTGCTATAGTTAGGTTTATGGTTAGGGTTAGTGCTATAGTTAGGGTTACTGTTAGAGTTACTGTTAGGGTTAGTGCTATAGTTAGGATTACTGTTAGGGTTAATGTTAGGCTAAATTTAGGGTTACTGTTAGGGTTACTGTTAGGCTAAAGATAGGGTTATTGTTAGGCTAAAGTTAGGGTTATGGTTAGGCTAAAATTAGGGTTAGGGTTACGCTAAAGTTAGGGTTAGGCTAAAGTTAGCATTAGGGTTGGGGCTAAAGCTTGGGTTAGGATTGAGGCTAAAATTAGGGTTAGGGTTGGGATTAGGGTTTGGGGTGTGTTGTGGTAAGGGTTGGGATTAGGGTTAGAGGTGTGTTGGGGTTAGGGTTGGAATTAGAATTGGGGGTTTCCACCATTTAGGCACATCAGGGGCTCTGCAAACGCAACATGACGCCTGCAGACCATTCCATCAAAGTTTGCATTCCAAAACATCACTAGTTCCCTTCCAAACCCCACCGTGTGCCCAAACAGTAGTTTTTTCCCACATATGGAATACCAGCATACTCAGGACAAATTGGACAACAACTTTTGGGGTCCAATTTCTCCTGTTACCCTTGTGAAAATAAAAACTTGGGGGCTAAAAGATCATTTTTGTGGAAAAAAGATTTTTTTATTTTCACGGCTCTACATTATAAACTTTAGGGAAATACTTGGGGGTTCAGAGTGCTCACCACACATCTAGATAAGTTCCTTGGGTGGTCTAGTTTCCAAAATGGTGTCACTTGTGAGGGTTTCCACTGTTTAGGCATATCAAGGGCTCTCCAAACACAACATGGTGTCCGATCTCAACTCCAGCCAATTCTGCATTGAAAAAGTCAAATGGCGCTGGTTTACCCCCACATATGGGGTATTAGCGTATTAAGGAGAAATTGAACAAAACATTTTGTGGTTCATTTTCTCTTTTTACACTTGTGAAAATAAAAAAAATTGGTACTGAAGTAACATTCCATTCATTCATGTCAAGCACCTGACGGGTTAATAAACCTTTTGAATGTGGTTTTGAGTACCGTGAGGGGTGCAGTTTTTAGAATGGTGTCACTTTTGGGTATTTTCTGTCATAGTGACTCACTACAAATGTGAGGTGGTCCCTAAAAAATGGTTTTGTAAATTTTGTTGTAAAAATGAGAAATCGCTGGACAACTTTTAACCCTTATAACTTTCTAACAAAAAAATTTGTTTCCAAAATTGTGCAGATGTATACATGTGGGAAATGTTACTTATTAACTATTTTGTGTGATGTAACTTGACTCTGATTTAAGGGCATAAAAATTAAAATTTTGAAAATTGTCAGAATCACCAGGATTCGTTGAAGTGTTCTAGAGTTATGACCTCATAAAGTGACACTAGTCAGAATTGAAAAAATTGGCTCAGGCACGAAGACAAAAACAGGCTCTGGCGCGAATGGGTTAATAATCTTAATTGTATTAAACTGTGGACTATAGCTAGTAGTAAACATCACAGGTGTATTACTCTGGTGATTGTACCCATATGAATAAAACCACCACTTTTTCCTCCAAATCCTCAGGTTCTACCTTTCCCATTAGTGGATTGCACTATAGGGCAGTTGAAGAAGTGTGAGGAGACATCTTTCTGATGCCAGTAGTCAGATTGCACACAATATATCTGCAGTATCTAAACACTGTAAAAAAACACAATGGGTTAATACCAGTTCCCCTTCAGTTATAGGTATAGAAAACATGGTTAAACCGTTCAGAGGTGGAGATATGAGAAGAAAACTATTAAATAGCGAGTCGTACTGGATATTTAAATTACAGACAAGGATTCCACAAGATCTGAACGTGCAACAAGACCTCATACTTAAGTACGATTTATAAGATTTTTCTTTTCTGCTTAGTTTGTCTTTTCCATGTTAGTTTTTTATCAGTCTGGATATGCATTGTAATAAGAGTCTGTCTCGTTCAGATCTCATACTTCAGTACGATTTCTAAGATGTTTTTTTTTTCTTAGTTTGTCTTTTCTGTGTTTGATTTATCAGTCTGGATATGCATTGTTATAAGAGTTTGTCTCATTCATTGTATTCATTATTTTCTGTCTGCATATTGTCTTTCATGATTTATTGTTTTTATTTTATGTGGAACGTGCATGTTGTTGAAGTCCTTTCACAAGGAGTTAAATCTACTCACCTTGTGATGTAATTAACAATTAGTATTGACTTTTTCAATTGTTTGCTTCACAAAAGGTTTTTAAGCTTCCAGTCTGACAACCTATATTAATAATGATTAAGACCGGAGTGTCGAAACGCGTCAGTTGGTAGCTCTCTGGGATTTATATGTTGTCCACATTATACCTGTTTTTATGAATTGTTTCAATTAAAGACAAAGTTTTATATTTTTCTACGCTGGAGTAGCTTTTTTTTTCTTCATTCTTGTGTTTTAGAGTAGGTGTCTCCTTTATTGAACTCTAAAACCTATTGTCCTATCCGGCCAACACCATTGGCTACGGGCGGCCTGCATCGGTGCAAGGCCCTCTCAGCACCAACACCCAGGTATGACCCACTCTTTCATGTAACACTCCAGAACGTGACAGAAGAAGATGAGTGCCTCGCCCGTGGTTACTGCTCCTTGCCGCCCTACACACCGAGGAGATAAGAGAACCTAAAACCATCTTAGCCAATCTCACTATTGTGTGAGCATGGAGAATGAGGGCTGAAACCAAATATCTGGTCTTGGGAGTTAAAGGGGTTGTCCGGGCTTTTCACATAATCTCAGTACATATCTGGGCTGCAGAATTATGACAATAAGTAATTTACTTTCTGTCACTAGTTTGCACGGTTTTCTAGATATTCTGAACAGAACGTCCAAGGGGGGGTGTGTTATGGCATTGAAATGAGAACTAGTCGTAACCTCCTACTCTACTCCAAACATGCCCTCTATAGCAACAACCCCACCCTCCATAGCTACAGGCCCTCCCCGTCCACATGAAGAAGCCCTCATCACATAGTAACAAATCCTCCCCCTCTAGCAGCCTCCGTGCAGAGAGCAGCTGCTCCTCCCCCAGACACACGCTGAACAGTGTTCTATGGAAAGTGACCCTAGTGAGGAGGGAAAATCGTCCTGTATTCAGGGACAGGCTGCTCCCATCAGTATTTGTGTCATTAGAGACACAGTGCTCACACATACACTGCACCAAATCTGCTGCTGTGTGAAGACATCAGTGACACAGAGCTGTCTCATTCACACAACAGAGGCTTTGTCACACAACAGATTACATCAGTGACTGCCATCCACTGTGCAGATTAGAAGCTGCAGACCCCTATCACTGGCCATCACACAGTCTGTTCTCACTGCTGCCAGCAGCCTGGGACAGTGAGGGAAGGAATTACAGACAATGAGTTATGTATTGTAATCATGGAGTGGCCCAGAATACAGAACGATTTTCCCTCCTCACTACTTTCACTTTCCATAGATCACTGTTCAGCGTGTGTCTGGGGGAGGAGCAGCTGCTCTCTGCAGTGAGGCTGCTAGAGGGGGAGGATTTGTTACTGTGTGATGAGGGCTTCTTCATGTGGATGGGGAGGGCCTGTAGCTATGGAGGGTGGGGTTGTTGCTATAGAGGGCATGTTTGGAGTAGAGTAGGAGGTTACGACTAGTTCTCATTTCAATGCCATAACACCCCCCCTTGGACGTTCTGTTCAGAATATCTAGAAAACCGTGCAAACTAGTGACAGAAAGTAAATTACTTATTGTCATAATTCTGCAGCCCAGATATGTACTGAGATTATGTGAAAAGCCCGGACAACCCCTTTAAGGATGCACCCCAAGAATTACATTGTATGGGAGGGTACCAAGTATGACTTTCCTCAGCTGATTAAAAATCTGTGACTCTGCAGGAGATTTAGAGATAATCTAAGATCAGACATTACAAGCTGTCCTGTGGAAGCTTTGAAGAACCAATCGTCCAGATAAAGAATGACTGTGACACCTTTCAATCTGAGCACTGCTGTAAGGACTACTGCTATTTTCGTGAACACTTTGGGGTTGAAGATAGCCTGATATTGAGACATTTGAACTGATAGTGTCGCGCCTGTACCATGTAACTGACTGCGATCCTAAGGAATCTCCTGTTTGCCGGGAGGAACTGAATATGAAGGTATGCCTTTGGAAAGGTCTATGGACACCATGAAGTCGCCTTTCTAGGGACGAGCCATGACGAAAATTATTGTTTCGATTTTGAAATATTTTCTGGCTAGAAATTTCTTTAGAAATTTGAGATCTATTACGAGTCTTCTTTTGTTTTCTAGTTGGGGAACTAAGAAGACAGGACTACTTCTAAGGTTCCTTTGAAGAAAATTTTTTCAACCAAGACCCGAAACCCAAACTCGCAAGTTGCAAGGCATATTGAGGTGAAACTGGTCCACAGGAGGTGAGATGAACTCTAGTAAGTAGCCCTACAGATGACTGAATTTACACATCATTGGGAGTTTCTAGCCACATCGATGAAAAGGCGGCAGATTCTGGAGATTGGCCTCATAAATCTCATTTCATTTCAGGGACAAATTTCTTTCTAGAAAAGTGGGTAGATGCGGGCTCAAGTTGAGTTCTAACGTTTCTGAGCCTGTCGGATGATCTGAAACCTCTAGTTTTTAGTTTCTTGTTTGATAAAAAAAGCCCTGAAGCTTGACATCCTTCAAGAGGAGAAAAATACAGAACCTTTCTTTTCATTTAGGCTCTTTGATTGAAAAGCAGGGAGCAAAAATTATGTTTTGAAGGAATGTCACCCGACTTCTGTGTAATCCAGATTTGAATGAACGTCTGAGAATATCCAAGGGAGGATCACATAAGGACTCATAAGCAGATTTCACTACAAGAATTTTAGATAAAATGTGTTTCCTTATTTTTACATGCACTATTCATTTAGCAGTTAATTAGTCTGCTTTACTGTCCTAGGATCTTTGAAAAGGGAAGAGTTACTAGATGGAAAATTAGTCTTTTCAACCAATTTGGCCACTGCTAAGTCCACCTTTGGGGGAGCTTCCCAGTGTTCAACAAAAGAGGAGTCTGATCTGTAGACCAACTTAAATTTAGTACCAGGGTCAGATTATTTATCTGATTTGTTCCAATCCATTTTAAATCATGGTCTCAACAAGAGATGACCTAGAAAGTATCTATTTTCAAATTTAGGAAAATAATATGAGGCCTCCCTTTTTAGTTTTCCACATATATTTTTTTCTGATTCTACTGTAGACTTGACCGACTTTAACAATTTATCTATATTTTCTTTATGAAACAAATTATAGTTCTCCTGGATTCCTAAGCCGGAGTCAGAAGAGTCAGGATTTGAAAGACCTATGATCGAAGAAGGAACTGTGGACAGAGCATAGTTTCCTGATTTATATATCCTTTCTTTGCCAGTCTTGGCCTTATTCAGCATATCCAAGCATTGGGAATGAAACCAGGAAAAAAATGCTTAGCTACAGACTGAAAGTCATCTTGTCAGGTGGAGAAAATGTAACCATATCGGAATTCTTTTGCACAGTCATCAGGGAGAGGTTGTTTGAAAGAAGCACAAGCTCTACGTTTATACTTTCTTTTCTTCTTGGCAGGAATGGGAGAAGACGCATATATCTGAATATGACTCAGCCCTGACATGCATATTCTGATGCAAACAAATAATGTCCCCCAACAACATCACCTGATGGTAAGCCTGGGGATTTTTATGTACTCACATACTCACATTGGTCTTCAGCGAGCCTTGCAGAGTGTTACATGGCAAGCGACAATATTGCTTTGTTTAAAGAGCAGAATACGCGTGAACAACTCACAAACAACTCACAAACTCGCACATACGAGTTCTGGACACCGAAGCCGTGCGTTGATTGACCCACCCAGAGGTACGTATGAACCTTGTGAATACATCATCAGACTGCTGAATACAGCAATTACACCCTCATAAGATAGATGATCGTGGATGCACTAAAATATTGTGCAACGTGGTGCGGGGCGGTAGTTTTGGGAGAGACAAATAATAAACGGAGTTGGTTCACTACAATACCCAGAAAGGTTATCAAAATTAGGTCTATTTACTCTAGAAAAGAGAAGACTTAGGGGAGACTTAATATATATGTACAAGTATATCAGAGGGCAATACAGAGATCTCTCCAATGAACTGTTTGTACCAAGGACTGTGACAAGAACAAGGGGGCATTCTCTTCGTTTGGAGGAAAGACAATTTCTGCACCAGCATAGAAGAGGGTTCTTCATGGTAAGAGCAGTGAGGCTCTGGAATTCTCTTCCTGAGGAAGTGGTGATGGCCAACTCACTGAATGAATTTAAGAAAGGAATGGATGCTTTTCTTGTGAGTAACAGTATAGAAGGTTACGAATAATATAATATTATAGGTAGATGGTTGACCCAGCTTAGGGGAAGGAATTTTTTTTCCCTATGGAGAAAATTGGCTTCTACTCTGTGGGTTTTTTGCCTTCCCCAGGATCAACAATGCAGAACAGCCGCACTAAAAATAGGCTGAACTAGATGGACATAAGGTCTTCCTTCAGCCTTCAAAACTATGTTACTATGTTACACTCATCTGTCACATACCCGAAGACTATTCAGGAAATTAATTGGCACCAAATTTGTAACTAATATAAATTAAAATAGTGGTCAATGCAACCTAAAATATGGTAGTGTCTGACTATCTGACTAAAAGCAAAAAAACAAAAGCATTAAAATATATTCTCTTCCTGAATACCAGCAAGACAGACGTAATTTGCACATTGTGCTGGGTTCTGATATACCAGCATCTAATATCCAGTCCGAAAGGTAAGCTAAGGAAATCTTAATGAAAGAGTAGTGAATCATCTCTGCGTCAATGTTATCATTCATCTTTTAATATTTTGAGATATTTAGTCACAAGGCATAGATAAAGACCTGTCTCTCTTACACATCTAATTTCCGGGACTTCAGGATATTAGTTTGCAACATGCTGATGTTCGTCAGTACACTGGAGCTGGGTCATAGCTCAGGCCTGTGTTCAGCATGATATTACTATCATAACGGCAACTTTTTAGGCTGCATTAGTGTATATATTGCATTAAGAAACAAGGTTATGATTATTATCTCCCAAATTCATTCTGCTTTCTGAGATTCAATAGTAGCTCACTTCTCACCTTTGATGTCACTAAATAATTTACTATGGTCTGTATAGAATATGTGGGTTCAGTGTAGAATCTGAGCTGCCAATGGTCATTGGAAGCATGTATCTCCCATTGGAAGCATGCACTTATGCCATATGGACAAAAGTATTGGGGAACATCTCTTAATCATTGAATTCAGGTATTTCATTCTGAGCCATTGCTACTTTATGGAATAGCCGCTAGCCATGCAGTCTGCCTTTACTACCATTTGTAAAAATATGGATTGTGCAAAAAGATCTCTAAATTCGAGTGTGGCACTCTAATAGGATATCACAGTTGTAACAAGTCAGTTTATCAAATTTCTTCCCTCTTAAATATTCTAGCAACTGTGAATGGTACTATTGAAAAGTTAAAGCATTTTGGACCTACATCCACAAATTGGTAGACCACATAAAGACAAAGAACAAAATTGCAGCATGCTGGGGCATAAAAGTTGTAGAAATAAAGAAAATTCCAGCTCATCGGTAAAGAACTCTTGAGAATCGGAGCAGTTCCAATGAGTAGATTGTCCAGATCAACGATAGTGAAAAAATAGATTCTTTATTCACTTAAAACATTCTCAAATGGAGGATAAAAGCATCAGCATTGATGGTGCGAAGCATTGCATTATCAACGCGTTTCTGGTGTCCAGGCACCCTTAGTCATGATAACAGGCATTTCTTTGTGAAGCACTTTTATGCCCATAAAAGTGTTTCACAAAGAAATGCCTGTTATCATGACTAAGGGTGCCTAGACACCAGAAACGCGTTGATAACGCAATGCTTCGCTCCATCAATGCTTATGTTTTTATTCTCCATTTGAGAATGTTTTAAGTGAATAAAGAATCTATTTTTTCACTCTTTGTTGTGCTGGACAATCTACTCATTGGCATAAAAGTAGTCCATGCTCTGCTGACTCAGTAACTGCAGAGACTAAACTTCTCTGGTAACAAAGCACCACTTCAGCATTTTTTTTTATTGCCGTGCAGGAGTGGTGGTACTAATCTAAGTTCCCTGACCCTAGTCTTATACTTACCAACAGCCGTATTCTTCTCTTCCCAGGACTGCGCTGGTTGGTCTTCAGCAGTTTGTTACCTGCTGGATCGCTCTACTGTTTGCTGAAGCGATCCTGGTCACAAATCAATGAGAGCAAGAAGGAAGCCAGAAGAAGGCTCTCATAAGCTTACATTGAGTGCTTGCGACCTTTACTTCTAATTTTCAGTCCGTCAGAAGTTGTACTGTGAGACCGGAGCGGCGTTGGGAAGAGCTGAAGATGGTAGCTGGTAAGTATAAAACTAGATGCAGGGAACTTACAATAGTTTCACTACTCCATTGCTGAAATAAGAAAACCCCGCTGGTGTGGTGCTTTAAAATTAGCATAAAAATTACGCACTGCAGGTTTCATCATCAAGCTCAATACAAAGTGCCAGATGGAGTGGCGTAAAGCATAACTTCACTGCATCTGGAGTATTGGAAACGTGTTCTGTGGAGTGACATATCACGCTTTTTATCTGTCATCTAATGGACGAGTCGGTGTTTGGTGAATTCCAGGAGAACATTACCTGTTGGACTGCATTGTGCAAACTGTAAAGTTTGGTGAGTGGTGGGTAAATACCTTGCGTCGTTTTTCAGGGATTGGGCTGTGCCCTTTAGGTAATCTTAATGGTTCAGCATACAAGACATTTTACGCAATCGTATGTGTCCAACTTTTTGGGAACAGTTGAGGGAAAGCCCTTTTGTGATCCAACATGACTGTGTCTCAGTACCTAACCTGACCAGTACCTATGATCTGACCTGAACCCAATCAAACACTGTTGGGATGAGCTAGGAAGGAGATTGAAAGTCAGATCCGCTTATCTAGCATCAGTGTTTGATCTAATAAATTCTCTTCTGGATGAATGAAAATTTCTAGAGACACACTCAAAATCTCATAAAAGCAGGGGATTGGAAGCTGTTATAACTACGAAAGGGGGACCAACTTCATATTAACGCCTATGGATTTAGAATCGGATGTCATAATAGCTAGAGTACCTCATATTGATGAGGATAACTTTTTTTTGTGGGGGGTGATAAAACCTTTTAAAAATTCGGACTATTGTCTGCAATCTCAAAAACCCCTTGAGGGCAGGTACACACGTTGAGTATTTCTTGAGTTTCTCAGTATTTGTAAGCCCAAACCAGGAGTGGGTGATAAATACAGAAGTGGTGATGTGTTTCTATTATACTTTTCCTCGGATTATTCCACTCCTGGTTTTGGCTTACAAATACTGATGTAAAATACTGAACAAATCATTCATGGCATTTTCCTGAAAAATCCCACATTTTTACATTTTTGAAAGCAATTTTAGCAATCTATAGTGAAATAGAAAAGAAATTACATACAATGCATTTTGGTTGGTGTCGATGTTGTGATTTTTTTTTGGGTCAGTGTCATTTTCTCAAAATGCAGCATTTTGAGTATAGGGGTTTTACTGATGTTTTTGATGGTTGATGCAAAAGAATAATAATCTTCAAATCATCAACCGTACGGTTAAAGGATAGATTACATTGTATTAGAGAAGCCTTCAATGATAACAGTATTTTTTTTATAAACGAAAAAAACTCAAAATACTGTATTCGAAATTTTCATGCACAACAGAGTTTCGAAACATTTTATAGGTTGTAAAAAACTAAAAATGGTAATTTGTTGAATTAGCAGCATGAAGTCACATTTACTGAAAACAAAAGATTTTTTCAATCACAAACAGCTTAACAGGCCAAGTTGAGTGTTAATTTAGGACCATTTCTTTGCTATCACTTTTACAATTCTTGCGTCCATTGAATTTGTGAGTGTTTTGCTAGTTTCTATAGAATTGCTTTGCAGGATGTCAGAATAGCCTCCTAGAGCTGCTGTTTTGATGTGAACTGCCTCCCATTCTCTTAGATCTTTTGCTTGAGGATACTCCAAAGGTTCTCAATAGAGTTGAGATCAGAGGAGGATGATGGCCAAATCATGAGTTTCTCTCCTTTTGTGTCCAAGTCAGCCAATGACTCAGAGGTATTATTTTTCCACGAACGGCATGGTTCTTCTTTTTGTACCATGGAAGAAAGAGGTCAGTCAAAAACTATATACCTTTCCAAGCTCATTTTTATACCTTCAAGGACATTAAAGGGGCCTATCAGCTCTCTCACCATGATTATGGCCCAAAACACTTCTCCGCCACCTCCTTGCTGATATTGCAGCTTTGTTGGGACATGTGTAAGGAAGAGGACCAGGCTGTGGGTACCTCTGAGACGCTGGATCAAGTCTTGCTGAGGCTGTGTCCAGTGTTGTAGGGAGGGAAGGAAAGAGAAGATGAAAAGAACCCATGATCTAAAAGGAGGGGGCGTGGTAAGCGAGGAGAGACGGCAGGGTTTAGTGCGGGAAAAGGCAGAATGTTCCCGCCGAAGGAGAGAGAGAGCAGGGACCGGCTGCGTGCTGCGGAGCGAGTTGAAGCGCAGAGCAGAGACCCAGGATGGAGTCAGTGAGGACTCCCGGGTACCGTTGGGTGCACAGAGAGATGGGCGCTGAGTGAAGCAGCACGGTACAGGTGTTCATGTACTGGCGGGTGTACCGAGGGACGAGCGCTAAGTGAAACATCGTGGTGCGTGCATCCAGTTGTTGGCGGGTGCACACTTCGGCTCTACAATTCAATGGACTAGGGGCTCAGTGGGCAAAACCAGAGACCAGCCCGCTGCCACTAGAAGCGTAACCGTGTTTTGGGGCGGGAAAGCCGAAGACGCAGTGTCGGCCTCCGCCGACATTACATCATCTATCGGACTACTGGTAATTAAAGACAACGGAGTCATGATTAAGGTAAAGTTGATAGAAAGACTGTTGCGTTGAACCACATTTATACTGTTTAACCTGTCTTCCCCTGTCCTGTTATCTCCCTGCGAGTTCATTATTGCTAATTAAACCGCACTCCTATTAACCCTTGCTCTGCGCCTACGTGGTACTGCATGTTTACCTGCTTTACACATGGTGGGCATCCACTATCCATCCACTACTCTGTCCATCTGGATCATCCAGGGTTGCACAACATTCATCACTAAACAATATTGTTTTAATTGTCTTCATGTATGTCTGGGCCCACTGCAACTGTTTCTGCTTGTGAGCACTGTTTAGGTTTGTCTGAATAAAAGGCTTATGCACAATTGCAAGCCATTGTAGGATCCTACAACTTGAGGTTTGTGAGACTCCAGAGGCAGCAGCAGCTTCATATACCTGTTTGCTGCTTTGCAATGGTATCTTAGCTGGTGCTCTCTTAATCCAAAGAATTTGACTGACAGAAACCTTCTTCATGATGCCTTTATCTGCACAAACCTGTCTGTGCTCAATATCAGTCACGAATATCTTCACAGTGTGATGATAACACTTAACTTTATATGAAATATCTAATGTATTCATACATTGCCCAAGACATTGCACTATTTCATGTTTTTCAGCAGCAGAGAGATTCTATTTCTTTTCCATATTGCTTGAGACCTGTGGCCTGCTTAATAATGTGGAACATCCTTAAGTAGTTTTCCTTTAATTGGCAAAGTAATTATCACAGGTGTTTGAGATTGATTTCAGTTATCTAAAGGGCTCTAATACACAATATCATTCAAGAGTTTATTTGAAAAACCAAAAATTACATCTTTATGACACTTAAATCCGATTTGCATAATAATTTGGTGTATAACAAGTGTATATGCCAATATAAATATTATGCTTGCAGGAATCTTAATTTGTAGATAATCTTCCACCCTCCCCACTGATCAGTTATTATTGGTCTGTAATAAGGATAATCCAGCAGTGCCTTTCACAGATAGCATGCGTACATGTGATAGTCTATGAGGTCATTCACATGTCCGAGTCGCTCGGCCTGTGAAAGCTCGAGGAGACATGTCCAATTTTGATCAGAGAGCTGGCTTGGTTTGTGAAACAATCAGTGTGCGGATGACATCTGAGAGTGGTCCGATTTTCACGGATTGTCAGAATGCAGAAGATAGAAAAACTCTGTTTTTTAATTTCTCCATGTATGAGAAAAATGGCTGACATACGGACCACACTCTGATCATAGTCTGATCGGAATAATCGATCTGTTTTTCTTATACGTAGAAAAATAGCGTGTGCGAATAAGCCCTTAAAGGGAACCTGTCAGCCAAGTCATACTGCTCGAACCACAGCAGCTTGAATCAGACATTGGCTCTATTATTGCAGTTATTGCAGCCATTTATATTTTGTTCTGAAGACATACTTAAAATGGCAGCCACTGACATTGATTTTAAGATGACTACTAGTCTAAAAAGTAAGTTTCCAGCGGTTTCTTTTTGCTCTTTGCCCCTAACTGACAATTGTCTCCATATACATAGGCACCCTTTAATGTCCAGTAGAACTATATGTGCTTGGTGGTCAGAGACTCAATGAAATAAAAACTGCATGGACATTAGATATTTGATCCTATGAGAGTTTCATAAATACTGCATGTGGAGAAAATAAGTATTTGATACACTGCTGATTTTGCAAGTTTTCCCACCTACAAAGAATGGAGAGGTCTGTAATTTTTATCGTAGGTACACTTCAACTGAGAGACAGAATCTAAAAAATAAAGAAAATCACATTGTATGATTTTTGCATAATTAATTTAAATTTTATTGCACAAAATAAGTATTTGATACAATGAAAAAACAGAACTTAATATTTGGTACAGGAACCTTTGGTTGCAATTACAGAGGTCAGACATTTACTGTAGTTCTTGACTAACTTTGCACACACTGCAGGGATTTTGGCCCACTCCTCCATACAGATCTTCTCCAGATCTTTCAGGCTTTGGGGCTGGTGCTGGGCAGCATTGAGTTTCAGCTCCCTCCAAAGATTTTCTATTGGGTTTAGGTCTGGAGACTAGCTAGGCCACTCCAGGACCATGAAATCCTTCTTACGGAGCCACTCCTTAGGTGCCCTGACTGTGTTTTGGGTCATTGTCATGCTGGAAGACTCAGCCACGACCCATTTTCAATGCTCTTTCTGAGGGAAGAAGGCTGTTGGCCAAAATCTAAAGATACATGACTCCATCCATCCATCCTCCCTTTAATACGAGCAGTCGTCCTGTCTCCTTTGCACAAAATCACCCCCAAAATATGTTTTCCCCACCATGCTTCACGGTCAGGACAGTTTTCTTAGGGTTATACTCATCCTTCTTCTTCCTCCAAACACGGAGAGTGAAGTTGATACAAAGAAGTTCTATTTTAGTCTTATCTGACCACATGACCTTCTCTCATGCCCCCTCTGGATTATCCAGATGGTCATTAGCAAACTTCAAACGGGCCTTGAGCAGGGGGACCTTGCGTGTCCTGCAGGATTTTAATCCATGACGGCGTAGTATGTTAGTAACAGTAATGTTTGAGACTGTGGTCCCCGCTTTCTTCAGGTCTTAGACCAGGTCCTCCCCTGTAGATCTGATTCTTGACTTTCTTCAGAATCAAATATCAAAAGACTGATCGTCACTTCTAAACAGAAAAAAGGTGTGTACAGGTGCTTGCTAAGAGCAGGCATCTCCATAAATAACCAACAATTAAAGTAGCATTCTGTAGCGATATAGCATGCAAACATGAAATATATGAAATATGAACTGCACAACTGGTCTAGAAAATAGGAAAAATTGAGAATGCTTAGCAAATGAATTGGTCAATTATTGTTTACCCATCAGCCACTCCATGAGGTAAGATCTTGTATGGAGCCTCAGACCACGGAAGATTAAAGGGGGTTTTACACATAGCGATATCGCTAGCAATATCGCTAAAGCATCACCGATTTGGTGGCGCAGCAGCGATATCGCTATGTGTGATACTTACCTCCGACCGGCTCCCCTGCTGTCTGTCGTTGATCGCGCAGCTCCATTTCTCGTCAGGCGCTTCCTGCTGGCACCGACGAGCGACACGTGGATGCGGACGGGAGGACGTCAGGATCACCGCGTCTGAATGGTAAGTAACGACCGCTGTATTGCTGCTGCATCGCTGTGAGATCTGCCTGTGTGGCAGCTCACTAGCGACCATTTAGCGATGCACCAGCGATCCTGACCGGGTTGTATCATTGTTGGGATCACTGGTGCATCGCTAAATGTAAAGGGGCCTTTACAGTCATCATGTGTTTCTTCCATTTTCTTATAGTTGTTGCTTTATCACCAAGCTGCTTGCCTATTGTCCTGTAGCCCATCCCAGCCTTGTATAGGTCTACAATTTTGTCACTGGTGTCCTTTGACCGCTCTTTGGTCTTGGCCATGGTGGAGAGGTTGGGGTGTGATTGAGTGTGTGGACAGCTGTCCTTTATACCGGAAACAAGTTCAAACTTGTGCAATTAATAGAGATAATGAGTACAGAGTAGGAGGGCTTCTTAAAGAAAAACTAACAGGTCTGTGAGAGCCAGAATTCTTGCTGATTGGTAGGTGATCAAATACTTATTTCATGCAATAAAATGCAATTTAATTATGGAAAAATCATACAATGTGTTTTTCTGGATTTTTTTAGATTCTGTTTCTCACAGTTGAAGTAAATTTATGATAAAAATGTCAGATCTCTCCATTCTTTGTAGGTGAGGAAACTTACTAAATCGGCAGTGTTTGAAATACTTATTTTCCCCACTGTTCATCCATAATGTGTAGTATATTTGTTCTTGCTACATTTAATGGGACTTTACTGTAGTTTTGTATATGCAATATTAATGGATAGGTTACACAATATGCTTTATATCAAGAGGGCAGTAATCTCTTTGTATTCCAAATCTAGCATTTCATCCCAACAGTTGTAGATGGGGTTAATACGTAGCAGAGCAGCTTTCCCCTGCATGCAGTGACCTAGTATTTTCCAGGCCAGGGCCCATCCTAATTTTTGAAGAGACCTCTGTCTTCTTCATCCTGCTCCCAGCATGTACAGCTGAAGCCAGCATGTATGATGTGTTCTCCTAGGAGAAAGCCGAGCTCTTTATTAATATGAGAAGGAGGTTTTCCAGCAAAATGCTTGGGGCCAAAAGAACAATGATAGCTGCAATCTTGTGCGTCGATCAATCAGCTGATTTGCTGAGGTTCTGGTATATAAATATAAAGAGCAGGGTTACAGAAGAAGCTGAAGAAGTCTGTACAAGACCCAAAGAAGCCAAGTCTGACCACTGCGCCATCTGCTGCTCACTAGGAGTAACTGCAAGTCAAAATGCAACCTGCAATGATGATGTTCTCCTCTAAATATTGGGCCAGGAGGGGATTGTCTCTGGATTCTGCCATGTCCACTGATTTCTTAAGCAACTCAGTAGTAAGTACAAACGAAATCATTTTAATGTGTAATTTTCTATATTATTTTTTTACCTTAGATTTGATTTTACAGTTCCAGTTCTGCAAAGTATTTTTCCTGTAGAACATGGCTTAGAATTTCGCTCATTCTTGGCTACTTATTTGTGGCTTTGTGCCCCAGTCCGTCCTGTCCACTCACCAAGATATTTATCAACAGCCAGGTGCCATTAGTTGTAAACAGGAGCGCAATGCCGGACTCGTTGTGCAGCGGAACAAAAGCACGGCAAAACTTTGATGAATGACTTTTCCCTTTGCCACCACTTGTAGTTTGGGAGATGTATTACTGCGCTCACTTGGGTCTGCTGGGTGCCGAGTCTGCACATCAATCTTGATAATGAATACACCAGCCCAATATGCCCTTCCATGAATGAAGCCTGCTGCTATTTCAGCCAACAGAACAATCTTTCTCTTCCCACCGCTCGTATTAGGACGCTTGATTTACCATTAGTGTACAAATATCAAATTCTGCATTAATGTGAAATTCCAGGGCGGTGATTACTTTTATTGACAGGAAATGTGATTAATGTAGAATCAGCTTCATTCTTTCATTGTTAGCGTCATTTGCATTAGTTCTCCATTATCTATCGATCTGTCTGTCTACACACGATTCATTGCTGAAGCCGTCCTGAAGATATGGAAATACAGGAGCGTTCAGATATATTAGCAGGGCTTTTATTTATTGCCCTTGATTCAATAAATTGACACTTTTGTGGGTTTCTGCGCATAGATTCTGGCCCCTGACATCCCTATCATTTATTATCAGATTAAGGAGATATTTATTGATGACTTTCTTTCAATCCAATTACTGATCTAATGAGTACTAGTAATTGCTAGGTTTATTCCATGTTTGCCATGTACTGCCAGCTAACTAACCCATAGAATGGCATGATTTACATGTATGCCAAGCACTGCCCTCTTAGCACATGTTTGGGAGTTAGTGTTTTTATATCTTTAGCACCAAAAAAAGCTTCCGCTTAATACAAATATGTAAAAAAACAACAACAACACCATATACTGTTGATTATCATTAAATTCACAGGGTATGAGAACATAACATAAGTGAGGAACATTGTGTTAATTAAAACATGTGGTCCCCCATTAGTTTTCCTAAGTGAGAGTGATGTGATGTGTACTGTCCAGTAAAGGGTTATTCCAGTCTCCAGGATCCTATCCCAATATCTAGTAAATGTAATAATACTATTAGCAAATACATAAATAAATAAATGGATAAACCCAGCAAATGACCCAAATTTGGATCTGATCGCACAGATGCATACATCTGCTGTAAACCTTTAAAGGGGTATTCCCATCTCCTATCCCAATATGTAGTAGGTGTAATTGTAATATTAGCAAATACCTCCAATTAGAAATGTAGCATAGTTCTTGTGATTTCCTATGTCTCTTTCCTCATGTGCAGGCATTGCAGGACCTAAGGTATCCATGGTTACAAGCACTAGCAACTAGTTAACTAGCTGTGTCACTATATCAGTTGTCATAACCATGGAGACCTAAGGTCCTGCAATGCCTGCACATGAGGAAAGAGACAAAATGAATCAGAAGAACTATCCTACATTTCTAATTGGAGGTATTCGCTAATATTATTAGTATTACACCTACTACATATTGGGATAGGGTCTTAGAGGTAGGAATACCCCTTTAAAGTTTTACAGCAGATGTAAAGTTATACACATCGAGTTTATGTTGGGTAGAATGTTTCAAATCAGCCCATCAAACATGGAGTCCAACTATAACACAGACAGACAGTGATCAGATCCAAATTTGGGTCATTTGCCCACTTTATCCATTTATGCTTGCATTTTAATTATACTCACTAGCAATATACAGAAAGCCAAAGAGCGGATTTGATATGAAGACTAACCACATCCATAGTCCATGTAGTGTTTCTTGGCTTAGAGTGTATGGGAGCCAATGCTCTAGCTGACCGTCCACTTCACAAATATAGAGAAAAAGAGCGGCACATTCAAGGAATAAAATAACAATATCTTCTTTATTGCAAAATAGAAACTTTTGCAAAGTAAAAGGTTCACATGATAACTATGAAAGATTGATGCATTTCTTGCTTAACCATAATGTCCTTACTCAAAGTCTCAGCAATATACAGACAATAGACAGAACTCCATGCTGATGTTGCCCTGATGCTGTAAGGCAACAGTTCTACGCTGTAAAGCGTAATTTCATCCATCAGAGAAGTTTATTGTAAATGTAGGTATGGCACAGCTGATCTGTACATAGCCAGCGTGATAGAAGATAATAAAGCAACCTAGCATGTTCATTATAACTTAACTCTTAGTGACCGCCGGTACTCCTTTTAATGGCGGTATTTAAGGGTACTTAAATCACAGCATCGTGAATTCACGGCACTGTGGAAAAAGTGTATAGTGCCCCCCAGAGTCGGAATTTCTCTGGGGTCTCGGCTGCTGGGGGTAGCCGAGACCCCAGAGAACATGCTTGGGGTCGTTTTTTACCGAACCCAGCTTTGCGACCGCCGTTATTAACCATATAACGGCGACCACAAAAAAGTCTGACGTGCCATTTAATTTCTCTCTCCTCTGATGTGATCGCGCATAAGAGAAGAGAGAAATAGGGTCCCCAATCCCCCCCGGTACTTCCCGATGTCTCTGGGTCTCCAGGCCTCCCTCCACGGCCGCTGGCATCTTCTTTCAGTAAGAAAATGGAGGGGGCATGAGCAGTGTGTCCGCCGAGATCTGCTTGCCAGCACCCGGCAACAATAGGAAGATTTTTCCTGTTGGTTCATTTTGGTCACTGTGATAGGGACTATCACAGTGATCAAACTAAAAAAAAATAGTAAATAACCCCCCCCCCTTTATCACCCCCTTAGTTAGGGAAAATAATGAAATAAAGAAATAAGTTTATTTTCATTTTCCCATTAGGGTTAAAGTTGGGCTAAAGTGAGTTGGGCCAAAGTTAGGGTAAGGGCTAGGGTTGGAATTAGGGTTAGGGTTGGGGTTAGGAATAGGGTTAGAACTAGGTTTATTGAATAGGGTTGGGAATAGGGATAGGGGTGTGTTGGGGTTAGGTTTGTGGTTAGGGTAAGGTCTTGGGTTGGGATTAGGGTTGTGGTTAGGGTTATGGTTAGGGTTGGAATTAGAGTTAGGGGTGTGTTGGGGTTAAGGTTGTGGTTAGGGTTATGGATAGGGTTGGGATTAGGGTTAGGGGTGTGTTGGGGTTAGGATTGGAATTAAAATTGAGGGGTTTCCACTGTTTAGGCACATCAGGGGGTCTCCAAACGCGACTTGGTGTCACCATTGATTCCTGCCAATTTTGCGTTCAAAAAGTCAAACGGTGCTCCCTCCCTTCAGGGCCCCGACGTGTGCCCAAACAGTGGTTTACCCCAACATATGGGGCATCAGCATACTCAGGACAAATTGCACACCAACTTTGGTGGTCTCATTTCTCCTGTTACCCTTGGTAAAATAAAAAATTGGGGGTTAAAAATCATTTTTGTGGAAAAAAATGATTTTTTATTTTCACTACTCTGCATTATAAAAATTCTTTGAAGCACTTAGAAGCACTCTAGATAAGGTCCTTTGGGGGTCTAGTTTCCAAAATGGTGTCACTTGTGGGGGGTTTATACTGTTTAGGCACATCAGGGGCTCTGCAAGCACAACATGACACCCGCAAACCATTCCATCAAAGTCTGCATTCAAAAATGGCACTCCTTCCCTTCCGAGCTCTGCCATGCCCCCAAACAGTGTTTCCCCCCACATATGGGGTATCGGCATACTCAGCACAAAATACACAACAACTTTTGTGGTACAATTTCAAATGTTACCCTTATGAAAGTAAAAATTTGGGGGTGAAAACATCCTTTTTGTGGAAAAAATATGATTTTTTATTTTCACGACTCTACGTTATAAACTTCTGTGAAGCACTTGGGGGTTCAAAGTGCTCACCACACATCTAGATAAGATCCTTGAGTGGTCTAGTTTCCAAAATGGTGTCATTTGTGGGGGGTTTCCACTGTTTAGGCACATCAGGGGCTCTCCAAACGCGACATGGCATCCGATCTCAATTCCAGCCATTTCTGCACTGAAAAAGTCAAACGGCGCTCCTTCCCTTCTGGGCTCTGCCATGCCCCCAAACAGTGGTTTACCCCCACATATGAGGTATGGGCGTACTCAGGACAAATTGCACAACAACTTTGGGAGTCTAATTTCTCCTGTCACCCTTGTGAAAATAAAAATTTGGGGGCAAAATAATAATTTTTGTGGAAAAAATATGGATTTTTGCATTTTCGTGGCTCTACGTTATAAACTTCCGTGAAGCACTTGAGGGTTCAAAGTGCTCAGCACAGATCTAGATAAGATCCTTGAGTTGTCTAGTTTCCAAAATGGTGTCACTTGTGTGGGGTTTCCATTGTTTAGGCACATCAGGGGCTCTCCAAATGCGACATGGCGTCCGATCTCAATTCCAGCCATTTCTGCACTGAAAAAGTCAAACGGCGCTCCTTCCCTACCGAGCTCTTCCATGCCCTCAAACAGTGGTTTACCTCCACATATAAGGTATGAGCGTACTCAGGACAAATTGCACAACAACTTTGGGCATCTAATTTCTCCTGTTACCCTTGCGAAAATAAAAATTTGGGGCAAAATTATAATTTTTGTGGAAAAAATGATTTTTGTATTTTCACGGCTCTACGTTATAAACTTCTATGAAGCATTTGGGGGTTCAAAGTGCTCACCACACATCTAGATAAGTTCCTTAAGTGGTCTAGTTTCCAAAATGGTGTCACTTGTGGGAGGTGTCAACTGTTTAGGCACATCAGGAGCTCTCCAAAAGCGACGTGGATTTCAATTTCAGCCAATTCTGCATTGAAAAAGTGAAACAGCGCTCCTTCCCTTCCAAGCCCTGCCATGCGCACAAACAGTGGTTTACCCCCACATATGGGGTATTGGCATATTCAAGAGAAATTGCACAACAAATTTTGTGATTCATTTTCTCTTTTTAGACTTGTAAAAATAAAAAAAATTGGTTCTGAAGTAAAATGTTTGTCAAAAAAAAGTTTAATGTTAATTTTTTCCTTCCACGTTTCTTCAGTTCCTGTGAAGCACGTAAAGGGTTAATAAACTTCTTGACTGTGGTTTTGAGCACCTTGAGGGGTGCAATTTTTAGATTGGTGTCACTTTGGGGTATTTTCCTTTATATTGACCCCTCAAAGTGACTTCAAATGTTATGTAGTCCCTAAAAAAAATGGTTTTGTAAATTTTGTTGTAAAAATGGTCAACTTTTAACCCTTATAAGTTCCTAACAAAAAAAATGTTGGTTCCAAAATTGTGCTAATGTAAAGTAGACGTGTGGGAAATGTTATTTATTAAGTATTTTGTGTGACATATCTCTCTGATTTAAGGACATAAAAATTAAAAGTTTGAAAATTGCAAATTTTTTTACATTTTGCCATATTGCTGTTTTTTTCTTAAATAAACTCAAGTCATAGCGAAGAAATTTTACCACTAACATGAAGCACAATATGTCACGGAAAAAACAATCTCAGAATCAGTGGGAACCGTTAAAGCGTTCCAGAGTTATAACCTCATAAAGTGACTGTTCTGTCCTCACTGAATAAGGCAGACTTTTATTTGCAGCTATACAGATAAGCTAAACCGCTATACCGGGGTCCAATAAGGAGACTGTAGGTTAAATCTGTGCTTTATTGAACGTGATGGTATATTGATGCGGTGAAACTACAAACAAAACATATATGCATACAATCAATACTGGGTTCATCAGGGATTCATATATACATAATACATTATCTGCACTAATAGCTAACCAGCAGAGAACTAACTAAGCAGGCTAGTATGAGACAGGAATTGAATACAGGAAACATAAATACATACCAGCGATGCTATCACAAGGGGAGAAGAGAAATGAGGTGCTTCTTGAATGCAGGCAGAAGGAAAATGGAGGACTGGAGGGAAATACCATAATCCTTTGCAAAAGGCTACCAGGATACATAGCAACCTTACCAGAATGCACTGCAAAAGCTTACCAGAGTTCACTGCAACAAAGGGAAAATACAAGCAAACAAAAGTAAAACACTGTGGTTATGACTCTGGTCACTAGATGGAATCAGAAACACTGAAAACATTAACAAGCAGAATAATCAGGATTATGAATCAGATGTTGGAGACAGAACACTTCCCATCTGGCATCAAACGGATGTCACTATTCTTTTTCTCCAAAGACAACAATAGGACCAGCTCAGTTACTGGTCTGGAGAATGTCTTAAGTTCATTCCCTTTGGCCATCCTCAGTTTGACTTTGCGGATGTTGCCATCCTTACTCGGGAATGTTGCAGTCACTAGTGTCATGATCCAGCGTGGATCTGACAGTTTAAATGGATAAGTGAACTTTTTTTCCTTTGGCTAGGTGCCAAAGTGATGATTGCCCCCTGTGGCCATTAGAACTGTTACACGTGGTGTCGTTCATTCTAAGTTGCCCCGGTGGTGGTGAGTGGTAGTACTCTTTAGTTTCTTTGGTTTAGTGCACGTAATTATAAATCAGGTGTGAGGCTCTATAAAAGAGAGCCAGGTGTGTTCAGTCACTGTTGGTGATATTGTGTTCGTCATTTGGGAAGCAAGCCTGGGGGAGGAAGGAGCTGAACATGAGTCCTGCGCAGCCCAGCCAGAGGGGACGAGTGGCAGCTATGTGGTCTGCAAGAAGGGCTGGCATGGCGTGGTGGAGTCATAGTTTATGGTGTCGGCAGGAAGTGCTTGCATGGCTTGGTGGAGTGACGACTAAGGAGAGAGTTGCACTCAGCATGCGGGACTTGGTTGCTGAGAGCTGGACTCAAGCATGCTTGACTTTTTGGGCAGGAGCTGAACTCATCTTTGGAACTCTGTTACTGGACAGCTGCAACTGGTGGTGGACTCTGCTCCAAGGCTACACTATGCTGAAGGATCCAGTTATGGTGATGGATCCAGGTGGAGGAGAAGATGCACACAGGTGGTGGGCTCTGTTGCTAGAAGCGTATGCAACAGAGCAAAGCTAAGTGGTGTTTCCCCTGTATTGTCACTTTCCCTCATGTGTGTTTAGTGCAGTGGTGGGATTAGTTTCCGCACAGACCAATTCCCTAGTGAGGGTTTAGGTTCAGGGAGAGCTAGGGTTTTTAGGTTCCTGTGCGTCGCCCGGTGCGGAACTGGCATAGGGAATGTTAGGAGTGCAGGGACACTGGCTCAGGGGAGTGCAGGAGGTCTCCACTTCCCTATTCCCTGTTGTAGGGCCCACCATTGTTAATGTTACCCAGGTTCCCCTTTATTATTTAAATTCGCCTTACTGGAAGCGGGGTTTCCAGACTACTGTATGTATAACGTGTAATACCTAAATTCGCCAGTTGGAGGCGGCGTATCCAGCTGCACATTTTATTATTTAAATTCGCCCAACTGGAGGCGGTGTATCCAGGGTCACCGTGACACTAGTCCAAGTGGCCACTGGTTTCTGTGGACTTGACAGTCTTTCACAAGGATGAGGTCACCAATCCTCAGATTAGGCCTAGTAGATTGCCACTTTGTCTGTGGCTGCAGGGTAGACAAGTATTGTTTGAGCCACCTGTCCCAGAATGTATTTGCAAGACTTTGCACCTGTCTCCATTGGAGCTTGTAGAGGTCCATAGCGTTAAATCCTCCTGGAGGGGCACTGGATAGTCCTGTTTTCTGGGTGAGGAGAGTAGCTGGAGTCATTGTATGAAGTGTAGACACCTGAGGGCGGATTCCAGCATCTGAGTCCTCTCTCACTAGTTCAAAGGTGTCTGGAAAACGTTCCTCAGTGTACAATAGTTTTGGTTCTGAAAGCCATGTTGTGCTTCCTAGTCGACTTGTGTCAACTGCTCTAGTTGCATGGTCTGCAGGATTTTGGTCTGCGAGGATGTAATGCCACTGTTTTGGATGAACTGATCTCCTAATTCGTAGCACTCTGTTGGTGACATAAACATAGAATCGTCTGGTTTCATTGTCGATGTATCCAAGGACTACTTTGCTGTCTGAGTAGAACTTGGCCTGTGTCAGGTTGATGCCCATCTCAGATGCGATGAACTCTGTTAACTCAATGGCTAAGACTGCAGCACCAAGCTCTAATCTTGGTATAGTGTGCTCTGGTTGTGGAGCAAGTTTGGCCTTCCCCATAACGAATCCAATGTGGCTCTGACGTCTGGAGTCTACGGTTTTGAGATGGGCAACAGCAGCAATTGCTTAGACAGAAGCATCTGCAAATACATACATTCTTTGGCTTTGTATTTCTGTAGACTGCACAGGGGTGTATGGTCTTGGCACATTCAGGTTGGAGAGGGCTGCTAAAGATTTCTTCCATACTTCCCACTGGATTCTCTTATCAGGTGGCAGAGCTGCATCCCAGTCCGATGTTTAGATGTTTCCTTAGTTGAGTCTCTTAGTAAGGCTTTGGCTTGTATAGTAACAGGAGCTGCAAAACCCAAGGGATTGTACAGGCTGTTGATGGTAGACAGGAAACCTCTGTGTGTGATTTTTCTTCCTGGCTGACCTGAAAGGTGAAAGTAAAAAGGGATCAGCATCCGTTCTGGGTGAAAAATAGCTTTATTTTGCCAATCAGAGATTCTTTCTTTTCTCCATGCTCAATGTGGTACACACAAGGACACAGGACAGAGGTTGAGTCAACTTTAATCCATGTCAACTGGCTGCAAGTGTGATTTAGTTATTGCCAACACCTGTTAGGTGCCACAGGTAAGTTACAGGTGCTGTTAATTACACAAATTAGAGAAGCATCAGATGATTTTTCTAACAGTGCCAATACTTTTGTCCACCCTCTTTTTTATGTTTGGTGTGGAATTATATCCAATTTGGCTTTAGGACAATTCTTTTTGTGTTTTTTCATTTAAGACAAATTAAATGAATATAATAATACCAAAGAATTTGTGTTTGCAATCATTTTCAGTAAGAAACTGAGTATTATCTGACAGAATTGCAGGGGTGTCAATACTTTTGGCCACAACTGTATCTGCTGTTTGGATTACGGTCAAATCCTTACTGAGACAGCATCTGTGTGTGACTCTGTAAATTCAGCTGTCCGCTTCTCATACAGTAACATATATCTGCTGTTTGGATAACGGTCAAATCCATACTGAAACAGCGTCTGTGTGTGACTCCGGAAATATATACGGAGATTTAAATTTTTCCATACACTGTATAGAGCTGTACGCTCCTCACACACTACCATGTACCGGCTGGTATCGCGAACAAATACATGCTGACTATCTGTGTGTGACTCCGGAAATAAATATGCGAAGTTTTAAATTTTCCCCTACACCGCATTCAACTGTCCTCTTTTGATACAGCACCGTATATCTGCTTGGATTACGGTCAATTACATACTGAGACAGCGTCTGTGCGTGACTATGGAAATAAATACCTAGATTTAAATTTTCCCCTACACTGTATACAGCTGTACGTTTCTGATTCAGTACCGTATATCTGCTGCTTCGATTACGGTCAAATACATACTGGGGGAGCGTCTGGGTGTGACTAAGGGAATATATAGAAGGAGATTTCAATTTTCCCCTACACTTTATACAGTTGTACGTTTCTGATACAGTACCGTATATCTGCTGTTTGGATTACGGTCAAATACATACTGGGATAGCGTCTGTGTGTGACTCCGGAAATTAATATACGGAGATTTAAAATTTCCCCTACACCGTATTCAGTTGTCCGTTTCTGATACAGTACCGTATATCTGCTGTTTGGATTACGTTCAAATACATACTGAGACAGCGACTGTGTGTGACTATGGAAATACATGCCGAGATTTAAATTTTCCCCTACACTGTATACAGCTGTATGTTTCTGATACAGTACCGTATATCTGCTGTTTGGATTACGGTCAAATACATACTGGGAGAGCGTCTGGGTGTGACTAAAGGAATATATAAAAGGAGATTTACATTTTCCCCTACACTTTATACAGCTGTACATTTCTGATACAGTACCATATATCTGCTGTTTGGATTACGGTCAAATACATACTGGGAGAGCGTCTGGGTGTGACTAAGGGAATATATAAAAGGAGATTTAAATTTTACCCTACACTTTATACAGCTGTACGTTTCTGATACAGTACCGTATATCTGCTGTTTGAATTACGGTCAAAGACATACTGGGAGAGCGTCTGGGTGTGAATACGGAAATAAATACTGAGATTTAAAGTTTCCCCTACTCTGTATACAGCTGTACACTCCTCATACAGTACCATATATCTGCTGGTATTTTTGGTACATTTTCCCAAACATGAGGAAGTTTGGTGGAAGAGGCTGCGAATGTGGGCGGGGGGCAGCTGGTATTGATGTTGGTGATTGTGTATCTGCTGGTCATGTCAAAATCACAACAGCAGCTAAGGTAGGAGGTGTTGATCCTGCGTCATCGTCTGGCTCAAGAAGGCCTGGAAGGTTCCCTTTTCTGGGAGTAGGTAAACCGCTTTTAAAGCCAGAGCATCAGGTACAGGTTTTGGCTTACATTGCAGAAATAGCCTCCATCTCTATCGCCTCCTCTTCTGAAGTGTCCAAAAATGCAAGCACCGAATCGTCAGTGCAGGCTTCTGGTCAGGAACAACACCTTTCCTTGTGTCCTTCACCACCGCCAAAAGTGAAGGATGCGGCAAGCACACTTCTGATTACTCCATGGAGCTCTTTTCACATACCATGCCTGGGTTACCAAGTCAAATCCTGAATTCCTCAGTCCAAGATGAATTTGACATGGAGTGCACTGATGCACAGCCACTGCTAGATGATTCTGCTGGTACATTAACACAGAGCACTACATTGCCCTTGCAGTCTACTGAGCCAGAATCTGACCCTGATGAAACTCAGGTGCCCCTTCCCGCAAACTATACCACCTTACACGGTGACACAGAGGAAGGTGCAGCTGAAATTGAAGAGGAGGTGATGGATGACCCAGTTGTTGACCCGGATTGGCATCCATTGGGGAAAGAGGGTGCCGCTGGCAATAGCTCAGAAGAGGAGAAGGATCCGCAGCAGCCATCAACATCGCAGCAGCGGTTATCTGGCAGGCCCATAGATGTCCAAAAACGTGGTAAAAAAACAAAGAGTTGCAGGACAGCTTGCCCAGACGGTCAAATTAGCACACCTAATTACGTGTCCATCACTGCACACTAGGTAAATGTGGTGGATGCAGGCTCCTCAGGGGACAGCGGCGGTGTAACAGTGCTGCCTAGCCCACGGTATAGTAGAATATATAATCGCTGCACTCATAGAGGTTGAAGAGGTTTGCTTCAAGTGAATTACGTTTATTACAGGTGATAGGTGAACTGACAGGCAAAAATTAAGGTTTCGGCCAGTTAATGGCCTTGATCACAATGCCGCCTTTGAAAATATCTCTCTAGTTTACAATACAAGCGATCAATGGAGACGGTTGATGTAGAAATAGACAGAAAATTCCACAATAGGGGGAATGGTGTATAGGGGTCAAAAGGTGACGCCACACTGGTTGTATGTGATTTTTGAATGAGGTAATTCTTAAATTGATAAGGTTGTGTGATTATCTCTTGCGGATCCTAAAAAAGGACCCCCGCAATGTCAGAATTATGAAGGATAACGACTACTGGTTGGCCAGCATCTTCGACCCACGATATAAAGGCAAATTACAGAACATCATGGCACAGGAGAACCTAGAGCTGATATTGGCGAACAAACAAGCAACTCTGGTAAACCGTTTGTTAGAGGCATTCCCAGCACACAGCAGTGGTGCAGGTTCTACCACGAGCCGTACTGGGCCAAATGGAAGAGGTGTTCGTGGTGCACACAGCTGAACTGGCGTTGGAGACAGGGGTTTCATGATCATGTTGTGGACTGATTTCTCGAGGACCGCTCACACGACTGATAATACTGAATCGATTGCAACAGACAGGAGACAGCAGTTGTCAACTATGGTTCAAAATTACCTCTCCTCCCCTATCGAGGTTCTCCCTCACAGTTCATTCCCCTTTGATTCCTGGGCCTGTAAACTGGACACCTGACCTGAATTGGCACAATATGCCGTACAGGAGCTCGCTTGCCCTGCTGGTAGTGTGCTATCAGAAAGAGTCTTCAGTTCTGCTGGAGCAATCCTGACAGAAAGAAGGACCCGGCTGTCGACCCAAACTGTTGATGATCTCACCTTCATTAAAATGAACCATGCATGGGTTTCAAAGGATTTTGTCCCTCCTTCCCCTGATGACACATAGGTTGCCAGCAAAATGGCTCGCTTTGTCCTCCTCTTCCTCTGACTTCTCCAATTCCTCCATTTGCAGCTGCTGAACGTCCAGCCTACACCTCAACGTATGCCAGGGTCAGCATTAGCACCTGGCGCACCCAGGCAAGTGCCGGGGCCCCGAGCAGGTGGGGGGGACCACTCGTGTGCAATGGCACTGGCACAGGGCCCCTCACAGTAAGCCGGTGTCTCTGACGGTGGGGGGGCCCAATCACCGTTACAGACACCGTCATACTATGAGGGGCCCTGTGCCAGCATGGTCACCCACAAGTGGGCCCCCCTGCTTGCTCAGGGCATCAGCACTTGCAAAACTTACCTCTCCGTGCTCCACCGCTGTGACCTCTTCTGCGTTTCCTGACAGTGACATTCAGGTCAGAGAGCACGATAATGTCACATCTGTATGCCCTCTGCCTGAACAATCCAAGTGCTCAGAGCTGAAAGATGGCGACACTGAGGATTCTAGAGTAGAGCAGTGCCCAGAGAGGAGAGGTATTTCATTTTTTTTAATGTTTGGAGGAGCAATATATGGGGAGCATTATACACTGGAGAATTATATATGGTGCCCATCATACACTTGAGCATCATAGATAGGGCCCATTATACACTGGAGCATCGTATGGGGCCCATTACATATGGAGTATTATATGGGCCCATCATACACTGGAGGATTATAAATGGGGCCCATCATACACTGGAGCATCATATACGGGGCCCATTATACACTTGAGCATTATAAATGGGGCCCATTATATATGGATCATTATACACTGTTTGCATAATTATTATTAGGCAAGTTGTATTTGAGAGGATTCTTTTTATCATTGAACAACAACTACGTTGTCAATCAACCGAAAAGACTCATAAATTCCAAAGCTGCCTATTTTTGGAAGTTGGAGTGGGGTTTTTTTTTTAGATTTGGCTACCTTGGGAGGATATCTGTTTGTGCAGGTAACTATTACTGTGCATAATTATTAGGCAACTTAAGAAAACCCAAATATATCCCCATCTCACTTGTTTGTTTTCACCAGGTAAACCAATATAACAACACAAAATTTAGAAATAAACATTTCTGACATTCAAAACCAAAAAAAGGGACCAACATAGCCAGCTTTCTTTACGATGACACTTAAAAGCCTTCCATCCATAGATTCTGTCAGTTGCTTGATCTGTTTACAATCAACATTGTGTGCAGCAGCCACCACAGCCTCCCTGACACTGTTCCGAGAGGTGTAATGTTTTCACTCCCTGTAGATCTCACATTTTAGGAGGGACCACAGGTTCTCTATGGGGTTCAGATCAGGTGAACAAGGGGGCCATGTCATTATTTTTTCATCTTTTAGACCTTTAATGGCCAGCCACGCTGTGGAGTATTTGGATGCATGTGATGGAGCATTGTCCTGCAGGAAAATCATGTTTTTCTTGAACGATACCGACTTCTTCCTGTAACACTGCTTGAAGAAGGTGTCTTCCAGAAACTGGCAGTAGGTCTGGGAGTTGAGCTTCACTCCATCCTCAACCCGAAAAGGTCCCACAAGTTCATCTTTGATGATACCAGCCGATACCAGTACTCCACCTTGCTGGCGTCTGAGTCAGAGTGGAGCTGTCTGGCCTTTACTGATCCAGCCTCGGGCCCATCCATCTGGCCCATCAAGAGTCACTCTCATTTCATCAGTCCATAAAACCTTACAAAAATCTGTCTTAACATATTTCTTGGCCCAGTCTTGACATTTTATCTTATGTTTCTTGTTCAAAGGTGGTCGTTTTCCAGCCTTCCTTACCTTGGCCATGTCCCTGAGTATGGCACAACTTGTGTTTTTTGATACTCCAGTAACATTGCCGCTCTGAAATATGGCAAAACTGGCGTCAAATGGCATCTTGGCAGCTTCACGCTTGATTTTCCTCAATTCATGGGCAGTTATTTTGAGCTTTTTTTAATCAACACGCTTCTTGCGACCCTGTTAGCTATTTGCCATGAAGCACTTGATTGTTCAGTGATCACGCTTCAAAAGTTTGGCAATGTCAAGACTGCTGCATCCCTTTTAAGACCGCACAATTTTTGAATTTTCAGAGTCCGTCAAATCTCTCTTCTGACCCGTTTTGCCAAAGGAAAGGAAGTTACCTAATAATTAAGCACACCTTATATAGGGTGTTTGTCATTAGACCACACCCCTCCTCATTCAAGAGATGCAAATAACCTGATTTACATAATTGGCAGTTGGCTTTCAAGCCTATACCGCTCGGAGTAGGACAACATGTATAAAAAGGATGATGTGATCAAAATACTCATTTGCCTTATAATTGTGCACACAGTGTATAGGCCCATCAAACACTGGAGCATCATATGGGGCCAATCATACACTGGATCATCATATGGGGCACATCATATACTAGAGCATCATATGGGGCCCATCATACACTTGAGCATCATCCTTGGGGCCCATCATATACTGGAGCATCATATGGGGTTCATTATTTATGGGGCATCATATAGGGTATGGAGCATTATATGGAGCACATATGAGGCCTATTCTGTATGGAGCATTAAATGGAGCCCATTCTGTATGGAGCAATATATGGGGCCCATCATATACTGTATGGAGCTTTATATGCGACTCATTATACTGTATGGAGCAATATGTGGTGCTCATTCTACTGTATGGGGACCGAGCTATACTGTATGGCACATTATATGGGGACCATCATATACTGTAGCATTATGTGGAGTTCATCATATACTGTATGAAACATTATATGGGACCAATTATTCTGTATGGAGCAATATATGGGGCTCATTATTCTGTATGGCGCACTATGTGGTGGCCATATTACTGTATGGAGGAATATACTGTCCGGGTTTTGAGCTATTGTAGAATTTAAAATAGATATCAGTCATGTAATGTAAGAAGTGAAGTATTTGTCATTGCACTATACCAATATTTCTCTGCCATATCGGAGCATCATGAATTGTGGTATGTGTTAAAGGGGCCCACTGACACTTTTTCACCCAGGGCACACGAAAACCTGGAGCCAGCCCTACCCCCCCACAACTTTAGCCAAATAACCCCCAGTTTTCAATGCTTAACTATTATTGTAAAGTAAATTAAGGTTGACAAGCTTAAGTAATAAGAATTGATGTCGTTGGCATTGAAATGGGCACTGTTGGTGTGTTTACTGTCCACCACTCCTTGCCGACTTTGCTTCCCCATTGACTTGCATTGGGTTTCGTGTTTCAGTCGGACCTCCGACTTTTCCCAATAGTCGGCCGATTTCGTTTGACTCGACTATTGAGAAAGTCGGGTTTCATGAAACCTGACTCGACCCTAAAAAAGGCAAAGTCGCTCATCCCTAGTCATAAGTATTCAGACCCTTTGCTCAGACACTCATATTTATGTCACATGCTGTCCATTTCCTTGTGATCCTCCTTGAGATAGTTCTACACCTTCTATGGAGTCCAGCTGTGTTTAATTAAACTGATAGGACATGATTTGTAAAGGCACATACCCGACTATATAAAACCTTACAGCTAACAGTGCATGTCAAATCAAATGAGAAAATGAGAATCATGAGGTGAAAGGAACTGGCCAAGGAGCTCAGAGACAGAATTGTGGCAAGGCACACATCTGGCCAAGGATACCAAAGAATTTCAGCAGTACTCAAGGTTCCTAAGAGCACAGTGGCCTCCATAATCCTTAAATGGAAGAAGTTTGGGACCACTAGAAGTCTTCCTAGACCTGGCCATCCAGCCAAACTGAGCAATCGTGAGAGAAGAGCCTTGGTGAGAGAGGTAAAGAAGAACCCCAAGATCATTGTGGCTGAGCTCCAGAGATGCAGTAGGGAGATGGGAGAAAGTTATACAAAGTCAACTATCACTGCAGCCCTCCACAAGTCGGGCCTTTATGGCAGAGTGGCCCGACGGAAGCCTCTCCTCAGTGCAAGACATATGAAAGCCCGCATAGAGTTTGTTAAAAAACACATGAAGGGCTCACAGACTATGAGAAATAAGATTCTCTGGTCTGATGAGAAGAAGATAGATATATTTGGTGATAATTCTAAGCGGTATCTGTGGAGAAAACCAGGCACTGTTCATCACCTGCCCAATACAATCCCAACAGTGAAACATGGTGGTGGCAGCATCATGCCATGGGGTGTTTTTCAGATGCAGGGACAGGATGACTGGTTGTAATTGAAGGAAACATGAATGTGGCCAAGTACATAGATATCCTGGATGAAAACCTCTTCCAGGATGCTCTTAACCTCAGACTTGGCCGATGATTCACCTTCCAACAAGACAATGACTTTAAGCACACAGCTAAAATAACAAAGGAGTGGCTTCAGAACAACTCTGTGACCATTCTTGACTGGCCCAGTGAGAGCCCTGACCTAAACCCAATTGAGCATCTCTGGAGAGACCAGAAAATTGCCGTCCACCAACGTTTCCATCCAACCTGACGAAACTGGAGAGGATCTGCAAGGAAGAATGGCAGAGGATCCCCAAATCCGGGTGTGAAAAACTTGTTGCATCATTCCCAAGAAGACTCATGGCTGTACTAGCTCAAAAGGGTACTTCTACTCAATACTGAGCAAACGGTCTGAATACTTATGACCATGTGATATTTCAGTTTTTCTTTTTGAATAAATTTGCAAAAATGTCTACATTTCTGTTTTTTCAGTCAAGATGAGGGTGCAGAGTGTACACTAATGAGAAAAAAATGACCTTTTTGGAATTTACCAAATTACTGCAATGAAACAAAGAGTGAAAAATTTAAAGGGGTCTGAATACTTTCCGTACCCACTGTATATACAGGTCAGGAGAAGTGGTACTGTGCGGTGTATATATACAGGACAGGAGAAGTGCACCGTGCAGTGTATATATATACAGGGCGAGTGGTACTGTGCAGTGTATATATAGGATCGGAGAAGTGGTACTGTGCATTGTATAATACAGTGGGGGAATAAGTATTTGATCCCTTGCTGATTTTGTAAGTTTGCCCACTGATAAAACATGAACAGTTTATAAATTTACGGGTAGGTTAATTTTGAGAGATAGAGTATCAAAAATAAAGTCCAGAAAATCACAATGTATAAATTATATAAATGTATTTGCATTTTCCAGTGAGAAATAAGTATTTGATCCCCCTACTAACCATTAAAGCGAACCTGTCATCAGGTTTGGCCGATATAAGATCCTGCCACTGCCTTTTGGGGCTTATCTACAGCATTCTAATGCTGTAGATAAGCCCCCGATCCAATCTGAAAGATAAGAAAAATAAGTTTTAGGCCATGTGCACACGATGCATTTTTCCTGCGGATCCGCAGCGGATTTCACCGCGCAGAAACGCTGCAGATCCGCAAAGTGATTTACAGTACAATGTAAATCAATGCAAAAAAAAAAAAACGCTGTGCAGACGCTGCGTTTTTTTCCGCGGTACAAAAAATGCAGCATGTCACTTCTTTTGTGCGGTTTTCCACCTGCTCCATTCTCCAAATCCGCAGGGGGAAAACCGCAGTGGAAAACCGCACAAAAAACGCTGGAAAACCGCAATAAAAAAGGAAGAAATCTGCAGGAAAAATGTAGGTCAGTTGACCTGCGGATTTCTTCAAATCTGCGCGGAAAAATCCGCAGGAGGAAAATCTACGTGTGCACTTAGCATAAATATGCTCTCCCGGGGGGCGGTCTGGTCCAATGGATGTTGCGGGTCCGGATCCGGCGCCACCCATCTTCTTGCGATTCCACCCTCCTGCTTGCTTCACAGGCTCACCTGCATCGGGCTCCTGTGGAGGCGTACTTCCCTGCCCTGTTGAGGGCAGAGCAAAGTACTGCAGTGTGCAGGCGCCGAGAATGGTCGGAGAGGCCAAAAGATAATACATCATTTACCTCAGGATTGTGACAGACCCCCACTGCGATGCAATCTAGGCAGCACCAGTCACAGTCAGAAGTTCAACCGTGACTGGCGCCTGAGTGATGAGTTATATTTTATTGTATTGTTGGCTTTACTTGTCCCTGTTACTTAAGTTATCCCCATTAGCCTTTTGCTGTATCCCTCTGTTTTCTCCCTGCGCAGAGTATCTACTGTATAATAAAACCCTTTGACCCTTGGTCTGTGTACAGTCTGTTACTGCATCCTACGTGCCTGCAGTCTCTTCACAATACTGCTATTATATACAGCAGTAGCATCCAGTATCACTTATATACTGTATATACTGCAGTCTCTATACATTATATAGGTGAAACTGCAACTGCTGTATATACATATATATAATGTATATATATATCTATATATATATATATATATATATATATAATTGCCTTAAATTGTATGTCATCCACTTCCGTCTGGATGCCCCCGAATCCCACAATTCACCGCGCCGCACCGGAAGTACGCTGACCGCCATATTGAAATACCCAAGTGATGGGTATTCCAATATGGCACCTGCTGGTGGTACCAGGCCCTTCCACAGTACCACCAGTGGGACACCGCCGGGACCCTCCACCGCTGCTGCTGGACCCCCCGCCACCGCTGCTGGACCCGCCTCAGGACCCCCCTGCCGGACCCGCCGCTGCCTGTCCACCCACCTCCGTCACAGCCAGCAGGAAAAACCACGGCTTGCGGCCTGTGCTGGAGATAGGGTGCGGGTCAATGCCACACAGAGTTCTAGCAGCAGACACATCTCTACAACAACTGTTAAGAGGAGACTTTGTGCAGCAGGCCTTCATGGTAAAATAGCTGCTAGGAAACCACTGCTAAGGACAGGCAACAAGCAGAAGAGACTTGTTTGGGCTAAAGAACACAAGGAATGGACATTAGACCAGTGGAAATCTGTGCTTTGGTCTGATGAGTCCAAATTTGAGATCTTTGGTTCCAACCACTGTGTCTTTGTACGACGCAGAAAAGGTGAACGGATGAACTCTACATGCCTGGTTCCCACCGTGAAGCATGTAGGAGTAGGTGTGATGGTGTGGGGGTGCTTTGCTGGTGACGCTGTTGGGGATTTATTCAAAATTGAAGGCATACTGAACCAACATGGCTACCTCAGCATCTTGCAGCGGCATGCTATTCCATCCGGTTTGCGTTGGACCATAATTTCTTTTTCAACAGGACAATGACCCCAAACACACCTCCAGGCTGTGTAAGGGTTATTTGACCAAGAAGGAGAGTGATGGGGTGCTACGCCAGATGACCTGGCCTCCACAATCACCAGACCTGAACCCAATCAAGATGGTTTGGGGTGAGCTGGACCGCAGAGTGAAGGCAAAAGGGCCAACAAGTGCTAAGCATCTCTGGGAACTCCTTCAAGACTGTTGGAAGACCATTTCCTGTGACTATCTCTTGAAGCTCATCAAGAGAATGCCAAGAGTATGCAAAGCAGTAATCAAAGCAAAAGGTGGCTACTTTGAAGAAACTAGAATATAAGACATATTTTCAGTTGTTTCACACTTTTTTGTTAATTATATAATTCAACATGTCTTAATTCATAGTTTTGATGCCTTCAGAGTGAATCTACAATTTTCATATGAAAATAAAGAAAACTCTTTGAATAAGAAGGTGTGTCCAAACTTTTCGTCTAAACTGTGTATATATATAAAAAAAGTTTTCATCTTGGGACTCATCCAGGTCCCTGAGATGGGGAAGGTGGATCCACTGCTCAGTATTGGAGGTGCTGAGGAGCGGATGTTGGGGAATGGTGAGGAGAGCAGTGTTCTCTGACGCTGGTACAGGCCAGCGTCAGACACAGAGAGGGGCTCCCTATGCGTGGTGGTCTTTTCAAACTCCTAACTTGGCGCTGTGTGCATGCGCTCTATTTGCATGCACTGACAAGGGCCGCAGCCACGCACATGCACGAATGAACGAGGGCGACAGCCGTGCTCGCGCACTGACGCAGGCCGCCGTGGCCCTTGTAAGCGCGTGCACACAGGGCCTTCAGTCAGAAGTTTTAAAGGGTCGGCGGCCCTCTTTGTGATGCAGAGGCCAGTTGTCTTGTAACAATTATATCCTGCTGGTAAATGCCTAATTGCATGGAAGCAGCAGAACATAGCCCAGTAAGTGACACATCACTGTAATCAGGGTCTCGGCTCCTACAATACATAGCAAAATCTGTTGACAGATTCCCCTTAATATGATTGTAGAAGAACAACCTTTTAACTAAAACTGAATAAAACATATGGAAAATAAATGGCTGCCTGAAATCTGACAAAGAGTTAAAAACCCTTCATCCTCCAAATATTTGTAATGTGGAAGCCTGAACAAATAGATGATATTTGCGGAGATTTATTACATCGGGAAGGACCGGCTGTATTAATAACTGCGCATTGACATTTAGTTGAAAGTTCAATGATCGTCTCTGGAGTCAATTAATTATTGGAAGCAGATTCCTAATGAGCATTTAAAGAAAGTTTTTTCTCATCATTGCTGTTAAATTCTTAAGATGCTGGCAAACAATGATTTGTGCGAGGACTAACCTTTGTTATAATCGTTATACATCAGGGAATTTTACACAAATATTTGCTGGCAGATTTTGAAACTTTTTCCTATTTTCATTCACTTCTTTATAGCTGAATAATTGTTTCTCCCACAGATAATAATAAAAATGAAGTATATCTGGTCTATGGAAATAGCTTGTGCTGGGGAATGATTGTTTATAAGACATAATGGTAATTATTAGGAGGAAAGTATCAGTTTTATAGCATGTAATGACTAGAATAATAATGACATTGATTATTTGGCATTAAGCATGTGTAAATGACTTTATACAAGGTGTACAGTTAACTCAAATTAACCTGATTTTAAGGCAATACCACAAAAAACACGTGAAAGAAAAAAAAAAAAAAAAAAAAAAAATATTTTTATATATATAACAATAATAATAAAATGGTTATAATTCTATTAGTATACCTTTTTCAACGTGTATAAGTGTGTGCCACTGGAGGAATGGTAGACCATTCGAGAAAAGATTTGTAAACCGAATCAAAGAAAAACCCAAATTTTGGTCAAAAAATGTATATAAAAATTAAATAAGATATATGAATAATAAAAAAGTCATAAAACAGATATACGATTAAAATACCTTTATTGAGTAATAGTAATACGAATACATATAAAAAAGATGTGTGCTCAAAAGAATTTTATATACACCTATATAGGTTAATAAAGCACGGCGTTCCCCATTAATAAATAACTATATTTTATCCCTCTATACATTAGCTCCTTAGAAGAGTGACATAAAATATATGGAGACCATATAGGCTCAAACAAGTGTCTGTGCATAGAACCATGTGGTGATGCAAAACAATCAACAAGGAGAGAAACCTGACGAAGGATTCATTCCGAAACGTACGTCGGGCGTGTGTAGCTCATCCAGCAGCGTTCCTCCAAGGTATATACCCTCTATTCTTCCCTCCTTTCCCCTACACTCACTCTTTTATTTATTTTTGGAATTTGCATTTTTTGCACTTTATACCATCACATTGGTCTTTCGGACACAGACGCCTCACAGGTGCCATCCTGCTGTCTTTTTCTACTACAATCCTAGTTTATATCCTCACCTGTGCTCAGTAAATGATTGGTTAATTAGTGGGTGTGTATAAAAAGAAACACAGCACCCCAGAACTTCACTTGAACTGCAACTTGAGCTCTGACAACATGCCAAAAATCCACCCTGCGAGCAAAGCCTTGAATTATCAAGAGGCTGAAGACCAGATCCACTGCAGAGGTGGCTGGCACCTTTAATATGTCTCAGCGTCAAGTACAAAGAATTGAAAAAAGATTTGAAGCGACTGGAGATGTGTTTGACAAGCCCAAGTCCGGCAGACCCCATAAGACAACTGCTCAGGAGGAACGTCTGTTGGTTAGAAAATACAAAGCAAGCCCCTCTTCCACTGCAGCAGAGCTCCAACAGGCCTGGTCACCTCAAGTCCCTGTGTCAACTAGAACAGTTTGAAGGATTCTGTCTAGAAATTGCCTCCATGGTCGAATCAGTGCCCAGAAGCCAGCACTAAACAAAAGGAAAATAAAGAACCGTGTGACATTTGTTAAGTCCCACAGCCTGCTAAACAGATGGACGCTGGAAAAGTGGCAGAAGGTGGATTTCTCTGATGGATCTTCAGTAGAATTACTCCACAGCCACCACAAATACTGCAGGAGACCTACTGGAGCCCATATGGATCCAAAATACACCCAGAAAACAGTTAAATTTGGTGGTGGAAAGATCATGGTCTGGGGTTACATTCAGTACGGGGGGTGTGCAAAACATTTGCAAGGTGGAAGGCAATATCAATAGCCTAAAATATCAAGTAGTATTAGCTACCTCTCACATTCCAAATCATAAAAGGGGTCAAATTCTGCAGCAGGTTGGTGCTCCATCTCATACATCCATCTCTACAACAAAGTTCCTCCAGGCTAAAAACATCAAGGTGCTCACCAGACATGATCATCATTGAGCATGTGTGGGGTAGGATGAAAGAGGAAGCTTGGAAGACAAAACCAAAGAATCTAGATGAACTCTGGGAGGCACGTAAGACTGAACTCTTTGCTATTCCTGATGACTTCATTAATAAATTGTATGAATCATTGTTGAACCGCATGGATGCAGTCCTTCAAGCTCATGGAAGTCATACAAAATATTAAATAAGACTCTAATAGCACCACAACTTCATTCACCAATGTTATGCAACATATATTTGTATTTTAAGTTAATTATTTGTTTGAATATCACATTAATTTCTGTGGGTCACAAAACTTTTGTCTTGCCAAAATCTGACCATTCTATGTCCATTAAATGATCAATATTTCCGCATTGATGCCAATTTATTTTCTTAACCTAAACCAAATTTGGGAGGGTTTCAGCTTTCAAAAGAATAATTTATACAACCAATGGTTGAATTTAACGTCAGCTTATAAGCTTTTATTTACATAACATGGATAAGTGACATAACTTCTGTCAGGGAGTGTAGAGAAGACGTGTGAGGAGAAAATTATAGAGAAGAGCTGTGTCGTGGGAATATTACTGAGAGGAGCTGTGTGAGAGAGAATATTATGGAGCGGGGCAGTATGGGGGGCAATATCACAGAGAGTAGCGGTGTGGGAGGTAATTTTACACAGAGGAGCTGTGTTCGGGGAATATTACAGGGAGGAGATGTGTGGGGGGACATTATGGAGAGGAGCAGTGTGGGGGGGGAATATAACAGAGAGGAACTGTGTGGGAGGGAATTTTACAGAGAAGAGCTGTGAGGGGGCAATATTACAGCGTGAAGCTGTGTGGATGGACATTATGGAAAGGAACTATGTGAGGGGAATATTGCGCAGAGGAGCTTTGTGGGGGGGACGTTATGGAGAGGTGCAGTGTGGGGGTAACATTATTGAAAGGAACTCTGGGGAAGGAACATTATAGAGAGGAGCAGAGTGGGGGAAATATTATGGAGAGGGGCAGTGTGGGAGGAATATTATGGAAAGGGGCAGTGTGGGAGGAATATTATGGAAAGGGGCAGTGAGGGGTGAATATTATAGAGAGGGTCAGTGTGGTAAAATATTATAGATAGGAACAGTGTGGAGAGGATATTTTGTACAGTAAGCACAGTGAGGGCAATTATTTATTTGGCGTGCAGAATGGGAGATATCTTTATTTATGGGACAGTATAGTGAAACTTATATTTTTAGGGCACCATATCAGGAAGAGCTGCTGAAGACAAAGAAGAGGGAAGTCTGCAGAGACAATCTGTGGGCGTGAAATCTCATCATGGTGTCTGCACTACAAGGAGAAAAAAGGATGGTAACATCTCCAGTCAGAGAATGTCACCTATAAGGTACCTGGATGCAACATTTATTTGTGATACTTGCTGAGCCTCATCAGTACTGGGGTTCTTATATGGACCACAGTCTATTGATGACTGGTAGTAACAACTCCCAGTATCTCCTTACCATTATTTAAGGACAAACTGGGAGTTGCATGTTTCCGTGATACAAGCGTATATGGGGCTGACCTGAAACTGCAATTGATGAATGTACTAAGCTTGATGATGTTTTCCTGTACTGATGGTGGTTCTGGCGCTGCTTTCATGTACTGACAGTGGTACTGATCATGTAGCAATCTATAAAATGTTTCATGTTAAAACTGGACAATCCTCAAATATTAGTTTTAAGATTATGAAGAGGATTTGGTTGAGTTTCTTATCCAAAAACTCAGCATAAGTTTAGGGTGTGCTCACATTGATTTTTTTTTTTTAAGCAGAAGCTCTCCAAATTCTTCTCAAATACTCAAAACTTGGTTCTGCTCCTATATCAATGTAAATAACCCTTTACAGTTTTTTGTGGTTCTTCAAATAGGTTCAGTATGATAATGTGGCCATAGGACCAAAAAATATTGTGCACCCATTCTCTAATGCATAGTGTCTGCTCCTTGCCTAGGTAACCAGCAAACAGCAGTATACAGTAGAATTATAAATCCCTCCATTCTTGAAAAGAAAAAAGTATTTTTAATACTTTAAGGTGCTTGTTTTTACAATCACTTTGCAATTTTACCCAGGGAATCTGTCACTAAGATGAAACCATCTAACCAGCTATATGGGCACGCAGTTCGTAGGAAGATGAATAAAATGATACCTTGATATCTGCAATCTGATGTCTTATTCCAGAGATATCCATGATTTTCTTATATGTAAATTAACTGTTTCAGGCTATATGTTGGACATCTACCTGCATGTGATTCTGCCTCTAGGGGCTATTTTAAATAAAAAGGGATTTTACCAGTGTGAGGCATGTAACTAAAATAGAACAGAACTGAAGTTTGTCTCCTTAGAAACACAATTGCTGCAGCTCTCACAGCTCTGCTTTATTGCAACAATATTGTGACACTACCTACCTGTGAGATGGAAGCTGAGGTTGAGAGGAAGCTGCAGTTATAATCATGCACAGCTCTGCAGTGAAATCAGGTGAGCAGAGAGCAGCCATTACATGTCACACCGATAACGCCCCCTTTTATTAAGAATAATCTCTTGAGGCAGATTCTCCTGCAGGTCAGTGTCTGGCCCAAAGTTCTGAACAGCTCACTCACATATAAGAAAAAATGGATTTCTCTGGAATAAGACATTGGATTGCAGATATCAAGGAATCACTTTATTCAGATTCGTATGATTTAAATGGCCATATAGATGGAATAGGAGGGATGATCCTATTGGAAGATTCTCTTTAAGGAAGAACTAATGCGACAATCAATATTCTATTTTAAAAAAACACTTTAATATGTCAACAGGTTTTTGCTGCACCATCTGAGATCAGGTGAAGTAGCACTAAGTGGTATATATTTAAAACATAACCTTTAAAAAAATCGACTAAATCCGGTTGACAATATATACAATTAAAATATTGTCCCCCTGGACATAAAGTGTAAAGATAAAAACAAAAAACAGCACATACCTATAAGGGATATCACAGAGAACCAGGATCCAGGATCTGATGTTTCACAGCCTGAGGTATACAATGAGCTACTGTGGCTACAATTAGTGATAAACAACAACAATCTAGTCTCTGGGGTAATGATACCCTATATGGTAGATATGTGTGAGGGGGGAGCATAGTAACATAGTTAGTAAGGCCGAAAAAAAGACGTGTCCATCCAGTTCAGCCTATATTCCGTCAGAATAAATCCCCAGATCTATATCCTTCTAAAGAACCTAATAACTGTAAGATACAATGTTGTTATGCTCCAGGAAGACATCCAGGTCTCTATTGAACACCTCGACTGAGTTCACCATCACCACCTCCTCAGGCAAGGAAATCCAGATTCTCACTGTCCTCTTTTATGTTGGTGAAAAAACTTTCTCTCCTCCAGACGCAGAAAATGCCCAGTAAAAAAAGGAGAGAAGCCAGCGCTGCTTGTAGTCAGATCGCAATACATAAAGTGCATATGCACATATTAATTTCTAACTGTATTTCAAAATGAGATATTTAGCAAAAAATTGATCAATCATTTGAGCTACCCCGCCACGCCAAGGCAATCTCATATGGGGCAGTCCCACTCTACGTTTTTTATATTCGCTGTGCCATTACTGCCTCCTAAATAAATTAAAAGCAAGACCATATCAAATGCACACTGTACCTGAAAAGTTTCTGAATCACTCCCATGAAGCCAGGAAAGGGGAACGCAGATAAAGGCCAATCAGGTCTAGACAGACATCTCAGGTTTAACCTCTACACTCTCCCTACCAGCAATCACAGATGAAGGGCAATGCAGGTCCAGACACAGGTGCACAATTAATTAGAGCTCTGGGGCAGGGCTGGGCTGCTGTGTGTGCACAGCAGCCTAATCAATCACTGAATACAGAAAAAACGGTGAACATAACCCAGCGCGCACGGCAATCGTGGTGGTCAGCCACAAACCAACATCAAGTAAAAAAAGGAGAGAAGCCAGTGCTGCTTGTAGTCAGAACGCAATACATAAAGTGCATATGCACATATTAATTTCTAACTGTATTTCAAAATGAGATATTTAGCAAAAAATTGATCAATCATTTCAGCTACCCCGCCACGCCAAGGCAATCTCATATGGGGCAGTCCCACTCTACGTTTTTTATATTCGCTGTGCCATTACTGCCTCCTAAATAAATTAAAAGCAAGACAATATCAAATGCACACTGTACCTGAAAAGTTTCTGAATCACTCCCATGAAGCCAGGAAAGGGGAACGCAGATAAAGGCCAATCAGGTCTAGACAGACATCTCAGGTTTAACCTCTACACTCTCCCTACCAGCAATCACAGATGAAGGGCAATGCAGGTCCAGACACAGGTGCACAATTAATTAGAGCTCTGGGGCAGGGCTGGGCTGCTGTGTGTGCACAGCAGCCTAATCAATCACTATGAATACAGAAAAAACGGTGAACATAACCCAGCGCGCACGGCAATCGTGGTGGTCAGCCACAAACCAACATCAAGTAAAAAAAGGAGAGAAGCCAGCGCTGCTTGTAGTCAGAACGCAATACATAAAGTGCATATGCACATATTAATTTCTAACTGTATTTCAAAATGAGATATTTAGCAAAAAATTGATCAATCTTTTCAGCTACCCCGCCACGCCAAGGCAATCTCATATGGGGCAGTCCCACTCTACGTTTTTTATATTCGCTGTGCCATTACTGCCTCCTAAATAAATTAAAAGCAAGACCATATCAAATGCACACTCTACCTGAAAAGTTTCTGAATAACTCCCATGAAGCCAGGAAAGGGGAGCGCAGATAAAGGTCAACCAGGTAACATAGTTAGTAAGGCCGAAAAAAGACATTAGTCGATCCAGTTCAGCCTACGAGGGGCGATCCAAAAGTAATGATAATCGTTTATTTCTATTGCACACAGAAATTAAAATAAAATGTTTTCTTCTCTCTTAGGTACCCACTAGTCCAGGAAAAAAAAATCACTTAAATAGGCCACGATTCCCGGGAGCTACATTCATTTGAATATGAACTGCCAAGGAGTGAACATCAAAATGGAAAAAGCGAGCTCAGAGCTGTCATCAAATACCTCTGCTTGAAAAAAATGTCTACCAAAGACATACACAGCGACTTGGTGGAAACATTGGGGGACTCTTCTTCTCCATATTCCACAGTTGCACGCTGGGCCAAGGAATTTAAGCTGGGAAGAACATCGACGGAAAATGAACATCGCGAAGGACGCCCATCCACGTCCCTCAATGAAGAAAACGTGAAAAAAGTTGAAGAAGTTGTGTTGGCAGATCGAAGAGTGACTATCAGGCATGTAGCTGAGGTCACGGGGATCTCATATGGCAGTATTCAAAGAATCCTTGCAAAAGAATTGCATATGAGAAAGGTCTCCGCGCGTTGGGTGCCAAAAATGTTAACCGACGAGCAAAAGAAGAAACGAGTTGACATTTCAATAGCAAATCTCGAAAAGTTCCAAGCAGACAAGGAGAATTTTTTGTCATGGTTTTTGACCATGGATGAGACCTGGATCCACCACTTTGATCCCGAAACTAAACAACAATCGATGACATGGAAACGAGCCGACGAACCGACGCCGAAGAAATTCAAAGTGTCAAGCTCAGCAGGGAAGGTTATGGCGTCCGTTTTTTGGGACGCTGAAGGAATTATTATGGTTGACCATTTGGAGAAGGGAGCCACTATTACGGGCTCCTACTACGCAGAACAAATAAGAAGATTGCGGGAGGCTATCAAGGAGAAGAAGCGAGGCAAACTGCGGGCTGGAGTGCTGTTTCACCAAGATAACGCAGCGGCTCACAAAGCTGCAGTTGCCATGGCTACCATTCAAGAAGCGGGCATTGAACTGGTGGAACACCCCCCCTATTCGACAGATCTAGCCCCCAGTGACTTCTTTGTCTTTCCTTGGCTCAAGGAACACCTCCGGGGCAAGAAATTTGATGACAATAGCGACGTGATAACCGCTGTTGGGGAGTTTTTTGAGGGTCAAGATCAAGAATTTGTTTCGAAGGGAATTCTAAGTTTAGAAAAGAGATGGACTAAATGTATAGACTTGTTAGGAGACTATGTAGAAAAATAAAAAATTTTTTTTTCTATATTCATTGTGTTTATTATTGATTATCATTACTTTTGGATCGCCCCTCTGTCAGAATAAATCCCCAGATCTACGTCCTTCTAAAGAACCTAACAATAACTGTAAGATACAATATTGTTACGCTCCAGGAAGACATCCAGGCCTCTCTTGAACCCTTCAACTGAGTTCGCCATCACCACCTCCTCAGGCAGAGAATTCCAGATTCTCACTGCCTTAACAGTAAAGAATCCTCTTCTATGTTGGTGGAAAAACCTTTTCTCCAGACGCAGAGAATGCCCCCTTTTGACCGTCACCTTCCTTGGTATAAACAGATCCTCGGAGAGATATTTGTATTGTCCCCTTATATACTTAGACATGGTTATTAGATCGCCCCTCAGTCGTCTTTTTTCTAGACTAAATAATACTAATTTTGCTAATCTCTCTGGGTATTATAGTTCCCCCATCCCCTTTATTAATTTTGTTGCCCTCCTTTGTACCCGCTCTAGTTCCATTATATCCTTCCTGAGCACTGGTGCCCAAAACTATACACAGTACTCCATGTGCGGTCTAACCAGAGATTTGTACAGAGGCAGAATAATGCTCTCATCATGTGTATCCAGACCTCTTTTAATGCACCGGTATTGCCAAGTTTTTAACACTAAGGTTCAGATACGGCTTTAAAGAAGGCTACTGCTTGCGATATAACACAATTTTATTTCACGGTACAAAATTAAAGGAATGGTATGATTAGATAGTATGATTGCTTACACTTTTGTATATTTTAAGATACAAAGGTTAAGTACAGATAAATAATGAATACATATAATGATTAAGTATATATAAAGATTAACTATATACAGTAGACTCACATCATCAATCACCAAGAGGCTTCTAAACATCATCCGTCTGGAATATCAGAGAAGCAACGCCAAGACAGAACCCCTGGAAGATTCACTACACTGCACGGGCGTCCCCAATTATGCAGGTATCAACACTGTACATGTGTACAGGTATCCAAGTTGTGCTTCTGTCTAAGTCATGTTTCTCTGGCCTTATATAATAAATTACACTAATGTGTAACCACTAGTTTCATCCCACCTTTCAAGTGGCCAGCTTTCAAGATTGGATAAAACAGACAACATGGCATCATCAGACAATGGGTCGTAAACCCTTACAATATAAAAGCCACATGGTTTTAGATAAAAGCACCATAGACAGAGATTACTTCATTATCTGTCTGTAACTGTTAATGTTTGATCAGAAATGCAGCTATGTAATATACAGAATAAATTCTATATATTTCAATATGGACTCAAAATAGCCATTTTTATATTCGCACTACAGCACCCCATGATCCTGTTTGCCTTGGCAGCCGCTGCCTGGCACTGGCTGCTCCAGGTAAATTTATCATTAACTAGGATCCCCAAGTCCTTCTCCATGTCAGATTTACCCAGTGGTTTACCGTTCCGTTTGTAATGGTGATATTGATTCCTTCTTCCCATGTTTATAACCTTACATTTATCATTGCTAAACTGCATCTGCCACTTTTTGGCCCAAGTTCCCAACTTATCCAGATCCATCTGTAGCAGAATACTATCTTCTGTTGTATTGACTGCTTTACATAGTTTTGTATCATCTGCAAATATCGATATTTTACTGTGTAAACCTTCTACCAGATCGTTAATAAATATGTTGAAGAGAATAGGTCCCAACAACGACCCCTGCGGTACCCCACTGGTCACGGCGACCCAGTTAGAGAATATACCATTTCTAACCACCCTCTGCTTTCTATCACTAAGCCAGTTACTTACCCATTTACACACATTTTCCCCCAGACCCAGCATTCTCATTTTGTGTACCAACCTCTTGTGTGGCACGGTATCAAACGCTTGGGAAAAATCAAGATATATCACATCCAATGACTCGCCTTGGTCCAGTCTATAGCTTACCTCTTCATAAAAACTGATTTGATTGATTGACAGGAGCGATTCCTCATAAACCCATGCTGATATGGAGTTAAACAGTTATTCTCACTGAGATAATCCAGAATAACATCCCTCAGAAACCCTTCTTGAATATTGGTACATTTGCTAAGCACCAGTCCTGTGGAACAGACCCCGTCACTATGGAGTCCTTAAATATATGAAATAATGGCTTGTCTATTACATTACTTAGTTCTCTTAGTACTCTTGGGTGTATGCTATCAGGACCTGGAGATTTATCTATTTTAATCTTATTTAGCCGGTTTCCCACCTCTTCTTAGACTGGTGACCCTTGATATACAGTTTTCTTTGTCTCTCAGCATTTTACCTAGCATTTCATTTTCCAGAAGAAGGTGTTTAGTATATTAGCTTTTTCCTTGTCATTCTTTCCTCACAGTTTTTTAAGGGGCCTACACTTTCACTTATAATTCTTTTACTATTGATATAGTTGAAGAACAGTTTGGGATTACCGTATATTCTGAAGTATAAGCTGAGATTTTCAGCCCATTTTTTGAGGCTGAAAGTACCCCTCTTGGCTTATACTCGAGTCATAGACCAGGGGGTCAGTGGGGGAGGGGGAGCACTGCTGTCAGATCATACTCACCCCCTCCTGGCATGGTCTCTGCAGCCCCTGCTTCTCAGATTGTCTCCGGCGCCGCAGCTCTTCCTGTGTTCAGCGGTCATGTGGTACCACTCATTAAAGTAATGAATATGCGCATATTCATTACTTTAATGAGCGGTACCACATGACCGCTGAGCACTGGATGGAGCTGCCGGCATTGGAGAAGCAGGGACTGCAGAGATGCGCCAGGAGGGGGTGAGTATGATGGGGGGAGCATATGCGATTTTCACCTGTGATATTCAATGCAGAGAGATGGAAGACAGAGCGGTGCGTGGCGGTGGAAAGGGGACAGGTGAATATCACAGGTGCAGGGGGCCTGAGCCAGTGGCGACCTAGCCCCCATAGTGTGCTGGTGTCCCCACCTGCTCAGGACACCAGCACCTTGCCTCCAGCAACGAGAGGTGAGTATGTCATTTTTTTTATTCGCAGCAGCAGCATATTCGGCATATATATCTATGGAGCATCTTATGGGGCCATAAGCTTTATAGAGCAGTATATGGGATATATTCTGTGGAGCATCTTATGGGGCCATCAAGATATATGGAGCAGCTTATGGTGCATATTCTATGAAGCATCTTATGGGGCCATAACATTTATGCATTATATGGGGCGTCTTATGGGGCCATCAACCTTTATGGAGCAGCATAAAGGGCATATTATTCTATGGGGCATCTTATGGGGCCATTATTAACCTTTGTGCAGCATTATATGGGGTGTATTTTGCATGGAGCATCTTATGGCACCAATCATGAACTTTATGGATAATTATATGGGGCATGTTTTGTATGGAGCATCTTATGGGGCCATCATGAACTGTATGGAGCATTATATGGGGCTCCTGATTCAATATGGATATTTAAAAACATTTCACCTACTGATGTCTCAATTAATTTTACTTTTATTGGTATCTATTTTTAGTTTTGAAATTTACCAGTAGCTGCTGCATTTCCCACCCTAGGCTTATACTCGAGTCAATAAGTTTTCCCAGTTTTTTGTGTGGCAAAATTAGGGGACTCGGCTTATGCTCGGGTCGGCTTATACTTGAGTATATACTGTAGTTTTACTCTCCTTAGCAATATGCTTCTCTGTTTCCTTTTTGGCAGCTTTAATTAGTTTTTTAGATAAAGTATTTTTCTCCCTATAGTTTTTTAGAGCTTCAACGGTGCCATCCTGCTTTAGTAGTTTAAATGCTTTCTTTTTGCTGTTAATTGCCCCTCTTACTTCTTTTATTTAGCCACATTGGGTTTTTCCTATTTCTTGCCCTTTTATTCCCACAAGGTATAAACTGCTTACAGTGCTTTTTTGGGACGTTATTAAGCATTTCCCATTTATTATCTGTATTCTTGTTTCTGATGACATTGCCCTAGTCAACCAGATTATGGGCATCTCTAAGCTGGTCAAACTTTGCCGCCAGTGTTTTTGTGACTCCCTGACAAGTCCCTCTAGCGAAAGACAAGTGAAATTGTACAATATTGTAGTCGCTATTTCCTAGATGCCCGACGACTTGCAGATTTTTTATTCTATCAGGTTTATTACATAGTATTAGGTCTAAAAGTGCTGCTCCTCTGGTTGGATTCTGCACCAATTGTGAAAGATCATTTTTCTTAGTTATTAGCAGAATCCTGTTGCCTTTATGGGTTTCGCAGGTCTCTGTTTCCCAGTTAATATCTGGTTAGTTAAAGTCCCCCATAACAAGGACCTCATTATGGGTTGCAGCTTCATCTATCTGCCTTAGTAGTAAACTTTCCGTGATTTCTGTTATATCTGGGGGTTTGTAACAGACCCCAAAGAGAATTTTGTTACTATTTTTTCCCTCCATGTATTTCGACCCATATGTACTCGATATCCTCATTCCCTTCACTAATATCTTCCCTTAAAGTGGACTTTAGACAAGACTTTGCATAATGACAAACCCCTCCTCCTCTCTGATTTTATGATCCTTTCTAAACAGACTGTAACCCTGTAAGTTAGCTGCACAGTCATAGCTTTCATCTATCCATGTCTCGGTTATTCCCACTATGTCATAGTTACCTGTAGATATTTCTGCTTCTAGTTCTTCCATCTTGTCTGTCAGGCTTCTGGCATTTGCGAGCATGCATTTTAGAGGATTTTGTTTTGTTCCAATCTCCCTGTGGATTGATTTAGAAATTTTCTTTCCTCCTTTCTGAGTATGCTGTCTTGGGTCTTCTTTGCCACACCTCATATCCTTCATCAGCATATTTTCTGGCTTCATGTCCCAGTCTAATGTTTTTCTTCCCGTCCCATCTTCTTCTAGTTTAACGCCCTCCTCATGAGTGTAGCGAGTCTTTTGGTGAATGTGTGTTTCCCAGATTTGTTGGTGTAAAAACCCAAAAAGAAAAATATGACAAAAGGGCAGTAGATAAAATATAAAACTTTTTATTATTGCAAAATTAATTATAAAAATAAAGTATATAATATAGCAATGTAAGAACAAGGGAATCAGCGACACCTAGATACCACACTCAAACCAAGTCGATACAAATGTTAGCAGAGTCTGTATACGTCAAATATGACCCTAGCAATAATACAAAAATTCACAGTCAACTACAGTGGGGCAAAAAAGTATTTAGTCAGTCAGCAATAGTGCAAGTTCCACCACTTAAAAAGATGAGAGGCGTCTGTAATTTACATCATAGGTAGACCTCAACTATGGGAGACAAACTGAGAAAAAAAAATCCAGAAAATCACATTGTCTGTTTTTTTTTCATTTTATTTGCATATTATGGTGGAAAATAAGTATTTGGTCAGAAACAAAATTTCATCTCAATACTTTGTGATATATCCTTTGTTGGCAATGACAGAGGTCAAACGTTTTCTGTAAGTCTTCACAAGGTTGCCACACACTGTTGTTGGTATGTTGGCCCATTCCTCCATGCAGATCTCCTCTAGAGCAGTGATGTTTTTGGCTTTTTGCTTGGCAACACGGACTTTCAACTCCCTCCAAAGGTTTTCTATAGGGTTGAGATCTGGAGACTGGCTAGGCCACTCCAGGACCTTGAAATGCTTCTTACGAAGCCACTCCTTCGTTGCCCTGGCGGTGTGCTTTGGATCATTGTCATGTTGAAAGACCCAGCCACGTTTCATATTCAATGCCCTTGCTGATGGAAGGAGGTTTGCACTCAAAATCTCACGATACATGGCCCCATTCATTCTTTCATGTACCCGGATCAGTTGTCCTGGCCCCTTTGCAGAGAAACAGCCCCAAAGCATGATGTTTCCACCACCATGCTTTACAGTAGGTATGGTGTTTGATGGATGCAACTCAGTATTCTTTTTCCTCCAAACACGACAAGTTGTGTTTCTACCAAACAGTTCCAGTTTGGTTTCATCAGACCATAGGACATTCTCCCAAAACTCCTCTGGATCATCCAAATGCTCTCTAGCAAACTTCAGACGGGCCCGGACATGTACAGGCTTAAGCAGTGGGACACGTCTGGCACTGCAGGATCTGAGTCCATGGTGGCGTAGTGTGTGGCGTAGTGTGTTACTTATGGTAGGCCTTGTTACATTGGTCCCAGCTCTCTGCAGTTCATTCACTAGGTCCCCCCGTGTGGTTCTGGGATTTTTGCTCACCGTTCTTGTGATCATTCTGACCCCACGGGGTGGGATTTTGCGTGGAGCACCAGATCGAGGGAGATTATCAGTGGTCTTGTATGTCTTCCATTTTCTAATTATTGCTCCCACAGTTGATTTCTTCACTCCAAGCTGGTTGGCTATTGCAGATTCAGTCTTCCCAGCCTGGTGCAGGGCTACAATTTTGTTTCTGGTGTCATTTGACAGCTCTTTGGTCTTCACCATAGTGGAGTTTGGAGTCAGACTGTTTGAGGGTGTGCACAGGTGTCTTTTTATACTGATAACAAGTTTAAACAGGTGCCATTACTACAGGTAATGAGTGGAGGAAAGAGGAGACTCTTAAAGAAGAAGTTACAGGTCTGTGAGAGCCAGAAATCTTGATTGCTTGTTTCTGACCAAATACTTATTTTCCACCATAATATGCAAATAAAATGAAAAAAAAACCAGACAATGTGATTTTCTGGATTTTTTTTTCTCAGTTTGTCTCCCATAGTTGAGGTCTACCTATGATGTAAATTACAGACGCCGCTCATCTTTTTAAGTGGTGGAACTTGCACTATTGCTGACTGACTAAATACTTTTTTGCCCCACTGTATATGTATGGTGAACCACCAGTATGAAAATACAAATACTGCCAGATATAAAATGAAAAAAATATATATATATAAAATGTGTATGGTCACAAGGAGACCTTCATAAAGTAAATCTATATAAACAAGTAAAACAGCCAATATCTCTCAAAAGGTGAATAATATACAATATAAAGTGCAATAGTGCAGTATGTGTGGACCAAAAAACGGACCTACACAAGAGATATGTATGAAATAGCAGCAGCGTTTTTACCCATAGGATTCAGTGGTTCAAAATTTCAATGTAAACATTGAAAAGGGCATCAGGGAGCAAAAAACCTACAAATCTAGAAATAAAAGAGTGAGAATTAAAATACAGATAAAAAAAGATATACACTAAAATCACAGAAATGAAACAAAACTTAGAACCTAGAATCATAGAATCGTACAGTTGGAAGGGACCTCCTGGGCCATCTGGTCCAACCCCCTGCTCAAAGCAGGATTCGCGAAATCATCCCAGACAGATGTCTTTCCAGCCTCTGTTTGAAGACTTCCATTGAAGGAGAGCTCACCACTTCTCGTGGCAGCCTGTTCCACTCATTGATCACTCTAACTGTCAAAAAGTTTTTTCTAATATCTAATCTGTGTCTCCTCCCATTCAGTTTCATCTCATTGCTTCTAGTCTTTCCTTGTGCAAATGAGAATAAAGATGATCCTTCTACAATGTGACAGCCCTTGCGATATTTGTTGACAGCTATTAAGTCTCCACTCAGTCTTCTCTTTTGCAAGCTAAATATTCCCAAATCCTGCAACCTTTCCTCATAAGACAGGGTTTGCAGAGAGGTCACCATTCAGGTCGCTCTTTTCTGAACTTGCTCCACTTTGTTGATGTCTTTTTTAAAATGTGGCATTGAGTCACTTAGGATGAACACAATCAACTTTAAAAATCCATTGCGTCTCAAGTTGGGCCAATTATTTCTTTGTATCTCCTCCACGTTTATCATATATAACGTGATCAATGCCCCGAACCCGTAGCAGATTGCTATTACATCCATGTGCCAACTTAAAATGTCGTGGTATAGGTTTAAGTTGTTCAATAGACTGGCAGTTTGCGGCATTTTGAAAATCACAAACATGTTCTCTCACTCGGAGCTGTCGTGAGGTGAGACCAACATACTGTATATGGAGCTGCATGGACACGTTGCGTAATATATCACATTATCAGTAGAGCAGGTAATGTGATGCGTGATTAAAAATTCTCTACATCCATCACTAGATTTAAACGATGTTGAGCGTTCCAAATTTTTACATGCTGCACAATTCATGCAAGGAAAGAAACCCCACTTGGAACCTTTTCACCCAAAAGGACATTCACATTCTTGACCTTTATAATAACTATGGCTCAGGAGATCCTTGAGATTCTTGTTTCTCTGATACGTAATGGAGGGTGACGGAGTGGTACTTTCAGCCAAAATACGATCTTGTCTTATCCCCCTCACGGCCGCACCTCCTCTGGTCAGCTCTGCCTATGTGCACATTACGCTGCATGTGACCTGCATACCCTATCTTTAGCATTGGGTACGCAGACCGTGCGCAGGTATGAGTTTGCCGGCGCATGCGTCCTTTTGACGATGCGCCGACCTGTGCGAAACGCATCGTGTTGCATTTTGGTGTGCACGGCGCACCGTCAAAAGGACGCATGCGCCAGCAAATGCATACCTGCATACGACCTGCGCACCTAATGCTAAAGATATGGTACGCAGGTCGCATGCAGTGTCATGCACCCATAGGTGGAGCTGACCGGAGGAGGTGCGGCCGTAGGCGGAGCTTCACGGAGGCCGTGCGCATCCCTCCGCAGCTCCAGGAAATGCTAGGGTGAAAGTAGCCTAAGTCTTCACAAGGTGGGCACACATTGTTGGTTGTATGTTGGCCCATTTCTACATGCAGATCTCCTCTAGAGCAGTGATGTTTTGGGCTACATGGGCTTTCAAATCCCTCCAAAGGTTTTCTATGGGGTTGAGATCTGGCTAGGCCACTCCAGGACCTTCATATGCTTCTTATGAAGCCTCTTCTTCATTGCCCTGGCAGTGTGCTTGGGATCATTATCATGCTGAAAGACCCATCCATGTTTCATCTTCAGTGCTCTTGTTGATGGAAGGAGGTTTGCACTCAAAATCCCATGATACATGACCACATTCATTTTTTCATGTGCAAGGATCAGTCATTCTGGTCCCTTTGCAGAGAAACAGCCCCAAAGGATGATGTTGCTACCCCCATGCTTCACAGTAGGTGTGGTGTTCTTTGTATGCAACTCAGAATTCGTTCTCCTCCAAACACGATGAGTTTTGTTTCTACCAAACAGTTCTACTTTGATTTCATCAGACCATATCACATTCTCCCAAAACTCTTCTGGATAGTCCAAATGCTCTCTAGCAAACTTCACACGGGCCCAGACATGTACTGGTTTAAGCAGGATCTGAGACCCTGGTGGCGTAGTGTGTTTGTGATGGTAACCTTTGTTACGATGGTGCCAGCTCTACACAGGTCATTCACTAGGTCCCCCTGTGTGGTTCTGGGATTTTTGCTCACCGTTCTTGTGATCATTTTGATCCCACAGGGTGAGATTTGGCATGGAGCCCCAGATCAAGGGAGATTATCAGTGGTCTTGTATATCTTCTATTTACTTATTATTGCTCCCACAGTTGATTTAATCACACTAAGCTGCTTGCCTATTGCAGATTCAGTCTTCCCAGCCTGGTGCAGGGCTACAATTTTGTTTATGGTGTCCTTCGACAGCTATTTGGTCTTCACCATAGCGGAGTTTGGAGTGTGACTGTTTGAGGTTGTGGGCAGGTGTCTTTTACACTGATAAAAAGTTCAAACAGGAGCCATGAGTGGAGGACAGAGAAGCCTCTTAAAGAAGAAGTTACAGGTCTGTGAGAGCCACAAATCTTGCATGTTTTTAGGTCACCAAATACTTATTTTCCACCATAATTTGCAAAATAAATCTTGCCAAATCAGACAAGGTGATTTTCAGGATGTTTTCTCAATTCGTGGCTGACTAAATACTTTTTTTCCCCACTGTATATATATTTGCCTAAAATACAAGTCATCTTTAACCCCTTAACGACCGCCAATACACCTTTTAACGACGGCAGTTAATTGCACTTATTCCTCAGCGCCGCTTTTTTGACAGAGCTGAGAATTAAGTGTATAGCGCCCCCCCAGCATGGGAAATTCTCCAGGATCTTGGCAACCTGAGGTAGCTGAGACCCAGGAGAACATGATTGGGGTCGGTTTATACTAACCAAAGTGTTGCGATCACCATTATTCACGGAATAATTGCGACCGCAAAAAAAGTCAGATTTCCCATTTAATTTCTGTCTCCTCTGATGTGATCTAGCACATCAGAGTAGAGAGAAATGGGGTCCCCTGGACCCTTCTGCATACCCCTGTCTTGTCCCCCAGCCACCAGCATCTTCTTCCAGGAAGAAAATGGCGGGCGCATGTGCAGTGCGGCTGCCAAGATCTGCCGGCCGGCACCCGGCAACAATAGGAAATTTTTTCCTATTGGTTCATTCTGATCACTGTGATAGGGTCTATCACAGTGATCAAAATAAAAAAATAGTAAATCAAATGCCCCTTTATCATCCTCTTAATTAGGTAAAAATAATAAAATAAAAAAAGAATATTTCTATTTTTCCATTAGGGTTAGGGTTGGGGCTGGAGGTAGGGCTAGGGTTAGGGTTGGCCTAGGGTTGGGTTAGGGTTGGGTTAAGGTTAGCTAGGGTTAGGGTTGTGGCTAGGGTTAGAGTGAGGGTTGGGCTAGGGTTAGCGGTGGGGTTGCGGCTAGGTTTAGGGTTAGGGTTGGGATAGGTTTAGGGTTGGGGCTATTTTTAGAGTTAGGGTTGGGCTAGGGTTAGGGTTGGGGCTATGGTTAGGGTTTGGGCTAGGGCTAGAGTTGGGGTTAGGTTTAGGATTAGGGTTGGGCTAGGGTTGTGGCTAGGGTTATGGTTGGGGCTAGGGTTAGCATTGGGACTAGGGTTAGAGTTGGGACTAGGGTTAGAGTGAGGGTTGGGCCTAGAGTTGGGGTTGGTGCTAGGTTTAGGGTTAGGGTTGGGCTAGGGTTATGTGTTGTGAACTCATTTTCTGGTTTACCTCTGGCTTCTGGTGAGGGTGGTGGAGCTGGCTGTGTTGACAGAGGAGTCGTGAGTTCTCCATTCGGGCTCCCTCTGGTGGTGACAGCAGGTAATGAAGCTGATCTAAATGGCAGAGACCTGCCACCTGAAGAAGAGGACTGTGATTGGACATCAGGAGTCTCTGACTGGATTTAAGACAGCCGACTCCCTAATTTTGTGCTGCTGATTTTTTCCTGCCCTGAGGTTCTGGTTTCCAGTTCTGTTCCTGCCTTCTCAAGCTAAGTGTGCTCTGCTGTTTTTTCACATGAGATTTGGTCAGGTTTTCTCAGTTTTTGTGGTCAGCCAACCCCTGCTGGGGCTGTGCTGAACTTCCATTCTTATGTCTCTGTTTATGCCAGTTTGCTTTTTGTCCCTGATCAGATTGGTCTCTTTTTGCTCTGTCTTCAGAATATGCCAGAGTGCTGATATAGGGAATTGAAGTCTAGCTACTTCAGGGTTTTTGTTATCAGAAAGTGTTGGACATTTTTTGGCAGGGTTTTGTGCTTGATTGCAGACAGCATCTTTCCTTTCCTGTCCTTTCTAGTTAGTGTGGGCCCCATCGTTTGCTCAACCTATTTTTCTATCTGTGTTTGTGTTTTCATCTTGTCTCACCGACAATACATGTTTGGGGGCTGTCTATTGCTTTGGGGTCTGCTCTGGGGCAGTTTAGATTTCCTCTTTTCTTTCTTTAGGCTTATTTAGTTCTCCGGCTGTGACGAGGCGTCTAGGATCATCGTAGGTACGCTCCACGGCTACTGCTAGTTGTGTGGATAGGATCAGGGGTCTGCAATCCACTTAGTTACCAACCTCTCTGGTTTTCTGGGGCTCAGCTTGTTTTTGTTTTTCCTCCTCGGTCACTCATTCATAACAGTTATGGTTGGGCTAGTGTTAGGGTTGGAGCTAGGGTTATGGTTGGGCTAGGGCTAGAGATGTGGCTGGGGTTAGGGTTAGAGCTAGGGTTATTGTTGTAGTTTTTGTTGGGATTACGGATAGGGTTGAGATTAAGTTTAAGGGTGTGTTAGGATTGTGGTTAGGGTTATGGTTAGGGTTGGGATTAGTGTTGTGGTTAGTGTTATGGCTGGGGTTGGGATTGGGGTTAGGGGTGTGTTGGGGATAGGGTTGGAGTTAGAATTTAGGGGTTTCCATTGTTTAGGTACATCGGGGGTCTCCAAACGTGACATGGCGTCCACCATTGATTCTAGCTAATTTTGCGTTCCAGCAGTCAAGCGGTGCTCCCTCCCTTCTGAGCCCTGCCATGTGCCCAAACAGTGGCTTTCCCCCTCATGTGGGGTATTGGCATACTCAGGAGAAATTGCACAGCAGATTTTGTGGTCCATTTTCTCCTGCTACCTTTGTGAAAATTAAAATGTTTGGTTCCAAATTAAATTTTTTGCGAAATAAGTAAAATGTTCATTTTTCCTTCCCCATTGCTTTGGTTCTCGTGAAGCACCCGAAGGGTTAATAAACTTCTTGAATGTGGTTTTTACACACCTTGAGGGGTGCAGTTTTTAGAATGGTGTCACTTTTGAACATTTTGAACATTTTCTGTTATATTGACCCCCCCAAACTCACTTCAAAATTGAGGTGGTCCCTAAAAATATTGTTTTGTAGCCATAAGTTTATAGGTTATATCGAAGAAATTTTACCCCTAACATGAAGTATAATATGTCACGAAAAAAAAATTGAGAATCAGTGGGATCCGTTGAAGCGTTCCAGAGCTATAGCCTCATAAAGTGACAGTGGTCAGAATTGTAAAAACTTGCTTGGTCATTAAGTACCAAATTGGCTCTGTCACTAAGGGGTTAACTTTAGGTCTGTTAGAGATCATTTCATTTTCAACTTACTTAACTGTTTACGATAACAGTAATTTTGACATGGGCTGCCCAAACTTTTACATGCCACTGTACATTGTAAAAGCCACTTCCAGATCACGCTGAGTGCAGCATGACCCAGAGGGTCTGCAGAGCCGTAACATCACTGACAGGAGAAGTATGGTGCTAGACACGGGAGATAGCAGCGGTAGGTGAGTATATTTATACAATCGCACTACATTACATACATACACATATTTAATGAATACAAAAACCTAATGGGAGTGCTTCATTACTAATACATGTGACTACACAAAGCACTTTAGCTCCCTCTAGTGGTAAGTGCAGCCAGCTATAATTTGAACATTTTGCTCTTTTTCTATGCAGTGGATTTAGAATTCTGTACCATAAGACAGAACTCTAGAAAATTATATATACAGTCATATGTAAAAGTTTGGGCACCCCTATTAATGTTAACCTTTTTTCTTTATAACAATTTTGGTTTTTGCAACAGCTATTTCAGTTTCATATATCTAATAACTGATGGACTCAGTTATATTTCTGGATTCAAATGAGGTTTATTGTACTAACAGAAAATGTGCAATCTGCATTTAAACAAAATTTGACTGGTGCAAAAGTATGGGCACCCTTATCATTTTCTTGATTTGAACACTCCTAACTACTTTTTAGTGACTTCCTGAAGCACTACATTGGTTTTGTAACCTCATTGAGCTTTGAACTTCATAGCCAGGTGTATCAAATCATGAAAAAAGGTATTTAAGGTGGCCACTCCACTTGCAAGTAGTTCTCCTATTTGATTCTCCTATGAAGAGTGGCATCATGGGCTCCTCAAAACAACTCTGAAATGATCTGAAAACAAAGATTATTCAACATAACTTTTCAGGGGAAGGATACAAAAAGTTGTCTCAGAGATTTAACCTGTCAGTTTCCACTGTGAGGAACATAGTAAGGAAATGGAAGAACACAGGTACAGTTCTTGTTAAGCCCAGAAGTGGCAGGCCAATAAAAATATCAGAAAGGCAGAGAAGAAGAATGGTGAGAACAGTCAAGGACAATCCACAGACCACCTCCAAAGACCTGCAGCATCATCTTGCTGCAGATGGTGTCACTGTGCATCGGTCAACAATACAGCGCACTTTGCACAAGGAGAAGCTGTATGGGAGAGTGATGCGAAAGAAGCTGTTTCTGCAAGCACGCCACAAACAGAGTCGCCTGAGGTATGCAAAAGCACATTTGGACAAGCCAGTTACATTTTGGAAGAAGGTCCTGTGGACTGATGAAACAAAGATTGAGTTGTTTGGTCATACAAAAAGGTGTTATGCATGGAGGCTAAAAAACACAGCATTCCAAGAAAAACACTTGCTACCCACGGTAAAATTTGGTGGAGGTTCCATCATGCTTTGGGGCTGTGTGGCCAATGCCGGCACCGGGAATCTTGTTAAAGTTGAGGGTCGCATGGATTCAATTCAGTATCAGCAGATTCTTGACAGTAATGTGCAAGAATCAGTTACGAAGTTGAAGTTACGCAGGGGATGGATATTTCAGCAAGACAATGATCCAAAACACCGCTCCAAATCTACTCAGGCATTCATGCAGAGGAACAATTACAATGTTCTGGAATGGCCATTCCAGTCCCCAGACCTGAATATCATTGAACATCTGTGAGATGATTTGAAGCGGGCTGTCCATGCTCGGCGACTATCAAACTGTTTTGTAAACAGGAATGGTCACAAATACCTTCATCCAGGATCCAGGAACTCATTAATAGCTACAGGAAGCGACTAGAGGCTGTTATTTTTGCCAAAGGAGGATCTACAAAATATTAATGTCACTTTTATGTTGAGGTGCCCATACTTTTGCACCGGTCAAATTTTGTTTAAATGCAGATTGCACATTTTCTGTTAGTACAATAAACCTTATTTGAATCCAGAAATATAACTGAGTCCATCAGTTATTAGATATATGAAACTGAAATAGCTGTTGCAAAAACCAAAATTGGTATAAAGAAAAAAGGTTAACATTAATAGGGGTGCCCAAACTTTAACATATGACTGTAATTATCAAATGGTGTTCAAGAAAACACACTGACTTAAAGCCTTGATCCTTAACAGGGAGAATAGATTTATGAGAATACAGTAAGCTTATTTATAGTGCTTGGCTTTATACTGGTTGATCTAAAAGTTGTATGCTGCAATGGTTATAGTTACAGTTTCTGCTTGACTTAGAAGATTAGTGCCAATGGGTTCCCGTATCTTGTTTTACTTTGTTTAGCAGATAAAGAGAACAATGCAGAGATTGTACAGACTGAGAAATATTACTAGAAATATTTATACTGGAGTTCTGCTTCTGAGAGATAACTGCAGGGGAATGGACCAGCGGTATTTTCAGCTAAAACACCATGTTTTAATGAACCTTTGACTTGCATTAACTGTGTGGTTACCACGTGTAACTATAAGCAGAAGGACCGGATTAGGGGTACATTTCTTGCTCCGGGTCCGGAACTGTCAGGGCTGTCTCCTCTGTTGTCCAGAGGAAAGCTTAAAGAACTGGACCAATCTTTGCACTTGGCAGCAGGGAGCGTGTCGGAGGCTAAAAAGCAAAAGCGCGCGCATAAACACCCAGACTTGGTGGGAACTGACAGCGCGCAGCAGGGGGAGGTGAGTGCTCCATCCCTCGAGCATCGCAGCAGCACAGGCCCGCACTCCAGCATCTCTGCTGCTGCCTGCAGAGAATGTGAACAGAGATATACCGTGTTCCCGTTGGCCCCCACAAAGCAACGTGCAAAATGTTCCAGGCTCGTGAGTACTGCACACGTGGCGCCTAAGAAGTACGGGTGTGTGACGATGAACTGAATCCTGACCCCCCGGTTCATGTTTGTTGGGCCACGTTGGGCTCCGACATTGCTATGGCCTGTGCCTTATTCCCCACAGCACCCGCTGGACTGAGGATCCTGCAGGAGACATCAGAGACTCACCGCTGCCGGAAGAACGCAGCTCATCATTGTCTTCAGCACTACACCGGATTAACCCCGTGCTGACCGTTGTTGGCGCCAACGCTTGTTTCGCAGACTTCTACAATATTGATCGTCTGATATGATTTAAACAACATACTATATACATGTTTTCTACATGTCCCTATTATGAGTTGTACATTGTTATACTTTTCTGCGTTTATGCTATCTGATTTATTTAATGTATTGTTCTTATGCTGCTTTAGGATTTTACCCCCAAGAATTTTTGAAAATGAGTAATGTCTAATTCTTGTCCCTGGTAGCGCTGTGTGGTATCTTGAATATACAGAGCTCTGGAACGCATCACATGACCATCGGACATCCCATAGCTATTATCAGAATTTGATGTATGTATTCCGGGTCTTGAATGCACTGGATACCCGGAAGAAGTGGGATGAAAATGAGCTATGCGCACCACAGTGTGGAACGCAGTTTACTTCCAGTTTAGCGGGAGATTTGTTCTTAGCCCGCTGACTGGGACACATGACTGAGTGTACCGGAAATGAGGCAGCGTCTTGTATTTGGAGGGTAAGGCAAGGCTTTATTCTTATTGCAGCATAACTTTTGACCTGGTTACATTCCACCAGCGATTGGGTGGGCGGAGCCTATTGTGGCGCTTTCCATCTGGGGTGGTTATTTAAGTCCATCTGTTGTTTGCTGTGGTATGTCATTCATCTAATATGGCATCTGGCATCCACATTTGTCTAACCTCCTGATGAACCGTGCTATTGATGAGGAAACGCGTCGGAGTGCACCTGAGTCATGATAAGTTACTCCATAAAAATGTTTTATTTACCTGAAAATCAATATTGCATGGATCTTAGTGTATTGCCTGTTTTGCATTAACTGAATGGTGTTGCTACTATCACTGTGAGACTATTTATGCACCTATGATTGGATTATTGTTTTGTGGGCATGGTGTATAAGCCATTTTTTTTAATATTGGAGGCTAGTGAGCCACACTAATTTGTGTCCCAAATTTATTACTAATCCTTTGAACCAACCAACATCTGAAATTGCATTAAGGTTACATGTCTCGTGGCAATACTATTTTTATTATCAGACTGCAATAGCTGGGGGCATTTGCCTCTTTTGTTATCATATTAGGATTGGAATTGGCCAATCCTTTTGAATTATTGGAGTATATTAATGGAGTAGCATCATGAATCAGGTCTTTTTTTATATAACCTACAAGATACCTTGTTAGTTTAAAGACTCTTCATCTCTGTCCTATGATTTATTGTTTTCCCACCTTTTATGGTAGGGTATACTTGGGGAGTGAGGGATAGCCTATACTGAGTGGGGGTGCCAAAAAAAATCGTTTCTTTTAGTATGCCAACCTTCACAGTCAGGTAGGGATCATTATAGGCATATAGTAGGGTATCAGTTAGGCTAGGTTTATCTTTGGTATATCTGGATATATATCTTTTCACAGGGTTGGTGTTTTTTACATATTGAATAATAAAGAATCTAGATTTTAAAGGGAAAATATGTGCACCTATCAGACTCAACAGTAGGCTCGACGAAGACTGGAAAACATGTATTTGGAAGTCACCTTGCTACACTCATCAGGAGAGCTTTAAACTAGAACAATGTGGGAAGGGAAGCAAAAGGCCAGAAAAAGCCATACACCTGACAAATGCTATTGAGAACTCTGCTATTAGAAATGGGAGGAAAGAACAAAGACAAAAAATCTAAATAATAAAAATATTGGAGAAAGAGAAACCAATCACAAACTAAAATGTTTCTATACTAATGCACAAAGCATGGGCAACAAACAAGGAGAACTGGAACTACTAACGCAGGAAAAGAAATATGATGTCATTGGAATCACTGAAACTTGGTGGGACGATACACATGATTGGAATACAAGGCTAGAAGGATACAAGTTATTTGCAAGAAACAGACTTGATAAACGAGGAGGAGGTGTCGCAATGTATGTTAGAAACGCGTATATCTGCACAGAGATTGAAGCTTCAGAGACCGGGAGTTCTGTGGAAACTGTTTGGGTAAGAATACAAGGACAGAACAATGAAAAGGACACCATTGTAGGCATTTACTACAGGCCGCCTGTGCAAGCTGAAGATATGGATGAACTCTTTATGCATCAAATGGCCAAGTTCTCCAAAAAATATGACTTAGTCGTCATGGGAGATTTCAACTATCCAGACATTTGTTGGGAATCTCTCTCAGGCAAAACTAACAGGTCAAGGAAATTCTTATCCTCTCTTGCTGACAACTTTATCTTCCAAAAGGTAGGGGAGAAAACAAGGGGATCTGCTACCTTGGATCTATTCCTTATAAACAGGGAGGAAATGGTTGAGGAGGTAAAAGTGGCTGGGACCCTAGGAGGTAGCGACCATGCTATTTTAGAATTTTGGATAACTAGAGGAGGAAGACCTGTGAAGACTCAGACGTCAAGGTTAGATTTCAGAAAGGTAGATTTTAACGGACTCAGAAAGAGAATTGGAGGGATCCAATGGCTGGATATCCTTAAAGACAAAAATGTCCAGGAAGGATGGGAAATCTTGAAAAATGAAATTCTCAAAGCACAATTGTTAACAATTCCGAAAAGAGGGAAGAATGGGAAGCATTTAAGGAAACCAGGATGGATGAACACAGAACTTAAGCACATGCTAAAAAGGAAGAAAGAAATGTTTATAAAATGGAAAAAGGGAGGCATATCTAAAGAAGAATATAATGCTGTCTGCAGAACCTGCAGGGCACAAATCAGATTATCTAAAGCTGACAATGAATTGAGGCTTGCAAGAGACGTCAAAAGCAATAATAATGGATTTTGGGGATATGTCAAAAGTAAAAGAAAAGTCAAAGATGCTATAGGATTTTTACAGGATGAAAATGATGAAATGGTAAGAGAGGATGTTGAGAAGGCCGAACTTTTAAATTCCTATTTTGCATCTGTTTTCTCTCAGAAAGGAAATGTAACATCAACTGTTCTTCACTGTCCTATTAAGGAAATAGAAGAATCCAGGATATCTATAAACAGAAAGATAGTGAGGAAACACTTAGCTAACCTAAATTAATTCAAGTCTCCAGGTCCAGATGAATTACACCCCAGAGTACTGAAGGAGATAGCAGAAGAAATTTTTGAACCCCTCTCCATAATCTTTGAAAATTCTTGGAGAACAGGAGAAGTCCCAGGAGACTGGAGAAGAGCAAATGTTGTTCCTATCTTCAAAAAGGTGAAGAAGGTGGACCCAGGCAACTATAGGCCGGTGAGTCTGACTTCTATACCAGGAAAGATCTTTGAACAAATTATTAAACAACATGTATGTCAGTACCTGTATAAGAATGAAGTGATTAAACAGAGTCAGTATGGGTTTGTAACTAATAGTCTGACATGACTTAACTTAATTTCCTTCTATGATGGAATCACTGATTGGGTGGATCAGGGAAATGCTGTAGATATAGTATATCTTGACTTCAGCAAAGCATTTGACAAAGTATCTAACACAATCCTTATTGAAAAAATGACTAGGTATGGAATGGACAAGGCAACTGTTAGGTGGATTCATAACTGGCTTAGTGATCGGACCAAAAGAGTGGTCATAATTGGCTGCACATCCATTTGGAAGAATGTCTCAAGTGGGGTACCACAGGACTCTGTCCTGGGCCCTGTATTGTTCAACATCTTTATCAACGATTTAGATGAAGGAATTGAGGGTAAACTGAATAAATTTGCCAATGACACAAAACTAGGAGTGATAGCTAATACTAGAGAAGAGAGAGAGAGGATTCAAAAAGATATAAATGAACTGGAGAAGTGGGCAGCAACTAACAGAATGGTTTTTAACAGGGAAAAATGCAAAGTACTACATCTGGGCAAAATAAAAATGAAAAAAGCATATACAGAATGGGAGGAATAGGGCTAAGCAACAGCACATGTGAAAAAGACTTGGGTATACTAATAGATCACAGACTGAATTTGAGTCAACAGTGTGATGCAGCAGCAAAAAAGGCAAATGCAATCCTAGGATGTATTAATAGAAGCATGCAGTCTAGATCACGTGAAGTTATTATTGCCCTCTACTCCTCTTTGGTCAGACCTCATCTGGAATACTGTGTCCAGTTTTGGGCACCACATTTTTAAAAAGACATCAACAAACGAGCAAGTTCAGAAAAGAGCGACCAGAATGGTGACCGGTCTGCAAACCCTGTCTTATGAGGAAAGGTTGCATGATTTGGGAATGTTTAGCTTGCAAAAGAGAAGACTGAGTGGAGACTTAATAACTGTCTACAAATATCTCAAGGGCTGTCACATTATAGAAGGGTCATCTTTATTCTCATTTGCGCAAGGAAAGATTAGAAGCAATGGGATGAAACTGAATGGGAGGAGACACAGATTAGATATTAGAAAAAACTTTTTGACAGTTAGAGTGATCAATGAGTGGAACAGGCTGCCATGAGAAGTGGTGAGTTCTCCTTCAATGGAGGTCTTCAAACAGAGGCTGGACAGACGTCTGTCTGGGATGATTTAGTGAATCCTGCTTTGAGCAGGGGGTTGGACCAGATGGCCCAGGAGGTCCCTTCCAACTCTACTATTCTATAATTCTATGATTCTATGACTGTAAGTGGGTCTTATGACCGCACCGACCATGGGAGGTGGTCATGGAGAGAAAGGTCGGGTAAGGGGCGCGCTTGGAAAGTGTGGTGACACATACCGCTGGGGCGGGGAAGGTTTAACAAAGTGACAGTGATGGACTACGTCTCTGGAGCTGACGCCCAAAGATGACTGGAAGGGCCCTCTTGACTGGTAGGTCAAGGTGACATGGTGCCAGGTCTCGAGGCCCCTGGTTTATGGCAAGTGTTCATCGCCACAAGATTGAACAGAGGGGTTATATGTAAGGCAGTGACCCCTGTTACAGCTAGGGAGCACTGTATGTTCTCCTCAGGATTCGCATGGAGGCGTATTGAGGCCATGGGAATACGTGGCAGTCGCAGGAATAACTGTGATGGTGAGACAGTGACTGGCGTCATTGTGAATGGCCGGTATGTGTCGCAGACACAGAGGATGTCCTCTGTGCTGTAAGCCTGAAATGTTGTTGTTCTGGGACCTAGGAAAAAAAAAGAAAAGAAAAAGAAGCACAGAAAGCTTGGAACCTGGTTCTATTCTCTGCATATTTGCAGTTACCCGATACATACACACATTACCCTCATCACACAGCAGGCGCCGCACTCAGGTGACGGCGCTTGCTGTTGTGATTGCAATTGCACTACATAAGGGGCTTGTGGATACAACTGGCTACTTTCCCTGACGAAGCTGCAGGTTGCAGCGACACGCGTTGGGTGCTGGCGGGCAATGTGATCTCCCTCGGTAAATATTATGTGATTCTTATTGATTGCTTTTTTTTTCTCTTTCTCTTTTTTTTTTTACATGGATGGAATGATTTTTGTTCATTACATGACTCTGTCTGAACACATTATTACTATGTAAAATTGACATTGTCTCTTTTCACCCACATATGTGTATCAGGCACATTGCCTCTTGTGTATTAAGATTCAGGTCCACTTGGCATAATTGTTCACTTTATTGTGAAATCATATATTATATATTGGCTATAGTTTGGACCTTCTTTTGGAGATAAGAGACAAATAAATAAATTAGGTAATCCAATATATCAACTTTCACACTTGCTGGGAGAAAAGAGCATTGTTGAGATTTAATATTACTTGTTACATCATGTCTTGTATGCTTTATTTACATATGCATGCTCTTATTTCACCTGCCCACCCTCTCCATTTTGGTGTTTTTTAATTGTTTTTATCATGTATTCGGTCTTCCTGGCATTTGTTTGATTACTAAAAGTCCTTTTTGCATATCCACATCTGGCTGTGAGTGCGCTTTTTCTGTGCTTCTTTTTCTTTTTTTTTCCTTGGTATCTTTGGCACTGTGCTGCACCCAGCTAAGTCATTCATGTGTTAAATATTGTGGTGCCCACCTAACACACATATTGCTTGTTTCCTCACAGTTTCTGGGTTTCTTGGTGGTGGCACGCATCAGAATTTAACAAAACCGCAATTTATTATTTGTATTAGTGATTATTTATTGCTTTTTTTCATTTTTCTAGTGATTTATTTATGGCTTTTGATCTGAAGCCGCTTGGAGTAGCCAGAGTGAACAGGCCCTTCTCAATATTGAGGAAACTGCTAGTACAGATTTTGATAGAGTCAGTAGAGAGTTAATTGACGCACACAAGGCACCCAACACGAGTGTGGTGGAATGTCCGCTGCTTAGAGGAATACTTGAAACTCTCAATTTTTCCACGAGGTCTCCGTGTCCAGATCTTCCCGGCCTGGGAGGTCACAGCCTCATTTAAATCCACCTGGGAGGCTGGACTGGCACAATGTTCTAAAATAATTATTAATCTGCTAATTCAGCATGATAAGGATCTTTTGATATCTTTGAAGAATAAGATTAAAAATCTAGAGTCACAACTACAACAATTTGATCGGACTACACAGGTGCAACCATTTCAATGTAGACTCAAAGAAATTATTGTCAAATTTGAGAAAGAGGTCGTTGATGGTAAAAAAAGTAAACTTGCATGTGATAAACAGGAAAAGGATTTGACTTACAAGTGGAGACACTCAGGAAATAAGAGAGGTGTTACTCCTAAACTTCAGAACACTACAGCTTCATATTCAGACAATACCTCCAGTGATTTTTTAGTCTCGGATGTATGCGACGTAGACGGCGGACCCGGCGTGGCAGAAGGAAGAAAAAGTACAAGACAACGCAAGTATCAGACTGCACAGAAACGGAGATACAAGCGTTGAACCCTGGCAATCAGTCACTTCAAGTGATCAATTTATCTGCACATGTACTTACTGACCCGGAAAGGTCAGTTTTAGAGCGGGATTTAACATTCTCTCCAATGCAACAGACTGATAAATTTGTACTTATTAAGGATTTATTCTTATTTTGCAGAAAAGTCATTTTACAGGCTTTACATCTTAAGCCAGATTTGCTGCCTGAGTCTTCTTCATCCATTGACAGATGTGTCTTTTTGGATTTGCTTGACCTATTGAATGAAAGTGAGAGAGGTAGGAAACGTTTTCCTCATAAAAATCCATCATTAACCTCTCCACCTCTCTGTCTTATACCATCAGTCAAAACATTTTTTGAGGTTATGAGGAAAGAAATATTACAACTTCCACAGGACTTATCTAATAAACAGAATTTAACCTTGACTGATAGAAGGGCATTGTCTGATTTGAGGTCCAACACTACTTTTTTGATTAAAATGGTGGATAAGGGGGGCAATGTTGTTCTCTGGCCCACTGAACTGTATGTCAGTGAAGCTAGGAGACAACTGGACAATCAAGACTATTATTACAAACTGCCTTCCGATCCAACAACTGTTTTTAATCGAAAACTTGATTGATTATTACAGGTGGCATTCGATGAAGGTGTAATTACCAAACCAGAGAGAGATTACATCTTTGTCAAAAAACCAGTTGTACCTACTTTCTATTTGTTGCCTAAGGTGCATAAAAATTTATTGTGTCCACCTGGTAGGCCCATTGTGGCTGGTGTTGGGGGCCTCGGTGAGAAAGCCTGTCTGTACCTAGATTTTTTCCTTCAACCCTTGGTGTTGGAATTACCATTATATTTGAGGGATTCTTTGGATTTAATCCATAAAATAAGTTCAATTAAAGTACGTGAGTCAGTACTATTGATAACTATTGATGTTGAATCCCTCTATATGAACAATCCGCACCATCTGGGACTAAGGGCCGTTGAGTATTTTTTGAGTCGACAGGATAATTGTGATTCAGGTCACAATGATTGTCTTTTGGGTCTATTAAAATTTATTTTACACACAATTATTTTTTATTTGATTTGACTTTTTTCGACAGATATCCGGTACCGCGATGGGTGCCCGTTGTGCTCCGTCTTTCGCTAACCTTTTTCTGGGTTGGTGGGAGGCAGAGCATGTGTACCCATCATCAATTTTCAAGGAACATGTATTTTTATGGTTTCGTTTCATTGACGATATTTTTTTGATTTGGACGGGCACTGTTCAAGACTTTGAGAGTTACATTGGTTCACTGAATCAGGATCCTTTTAACATCCACTTGACTCATCATGTTTCTGTTTCTGCTGTAGATTTTCTGGATCTCAGGCTCTCTCTCCGTGGCAACCAGATTTGCACCAATCTTTTTCGTAAAGCAACGGCAACGAATAGTCTTTTGGACTATAGAAGTTTCCATCCGGAACATCTAAATTGGGGTATACCCTACGGACAGTTCGCGAGATTGCGCCGTAATTGCACAGAATTTGAGGGCTTTAGGACTCATTCTAAGGATCTTTCTAGACGTTTACGTGAACAGCACTATACATGATCCACAATAGGTCAAGCTTATCGCAGGGTCACGTCTGTCACTCGTGATGATCTTTTGAAGCCTACCCCGCGTGTTGTGAATGATCAGATTAGATTTATCACTATGTTTCATAACCAGTGGGACAGGGTTAAAAAACTTTTTGAAACCCATTGGTCTATTCTGAAAACGGATGTGCGTATTTCAAATTTGCTACCAGAGAGACCTTTACTCACTGCCCGGAGGGCCCCGAATCTTTGTGACTCTCTCGTGAGAAGTCACGTTGTGAAACCAACTGTTAGGACCCAGTCAGGTGTTCGCATACGGGGCTCTTTTCCGTGTGGGGAGTGTAATGTGTGTGGCTTTATGGTACGTACTAATTGCTTTACAAATTCACAGGATGGGCGTAAATAGAAGTTGAAGGATTACATCAACTGTAAAACCCACCATGTTGTTTATGCGTTGGTGTGTCCATGTCCTAAATTATACATTGGACAGACCTCTCAAGAATTGCGCAAGCGTGTGCAGCAGCACACTTCCAATGTCAATTTGGCAAGGACAGACTTGACTAAGGGTAAGACTTTGACCTCAGTGGCCTCCCATTTTTTGGAGTGCCAGAATGGACAGCTCATGGGTCTCACAGTTGTGGAATTACAGAAGGTCAAACCGAATATTCGAAAGTCAGATCGCCAGGGGGAACTTTTGCGCATGGAATCTAGGTGGATCTTTCAACTGAATTCGGTCACACCTGGGGGCATAAATGAGTATTTGTCTTTTACTGGTTTTCTCATGACATTTTTTCAAAAGTTTTTTTTTTCTCCATTTCTATTGTTGATCATGTTTTTTGAAAATATTCCACCTTTTAGCTCCTCATTAAGATACATTGTGCTGTGTTTGCAAGTAACGTGTCTCTTTCTTACTGATTTTAATGTGGTACTTGGATCATTGTATTGGTTCATGACCTTAGTTTTGAGTTTTTCAATTGCACATATATGGGGGGTAATTCCCATAGGTGTGTTTTAGGTTTGAACACGCTAATCCATCTTTGTATGGACAGACTAGTTTATGTGACTACACATGGGTTTTGCATATTGAAGTGACATAGTAGTGTGTCCCCCTATTTGTGATGTGGAACTTTGGCATTATTATGTGTAGCGTTATGTGTGGACATTTCATTGCATTTGTTGGAATATATGGCCTGCTGCTTATTTGTATTGCAAGCATACTATAAACTCATGATTTGACGCGCAGGTTTGTCCTTTGCACATGCGCAATAACTCTGTAAGCACGTCATCGTCGTCTTCTTGGATTTCAAGCGCTTTATTTATTATTTTTTTTAAGGCTTGATGTGTGGGTTTGTCTTCTGCGTTTGCGCAATAATTCGCTGCCTGTATCTATTGCTTTTATTATGCAAGCGCGTCATTCTTTTGTGCCTGGACCGCAGGCACGTCGTCTTTCAGGGCCTGATACGCAGGTTTGTTTACCGCGTACACGCGGTGATTTAGTACCTACATATATTGCTTTCATTATTTAAGCGTGTCATCCTCCTGTGCATGGAACCTGGTTCAATTCTCTGCGTATGTGCAGTAACCCGATACATACACACATTACCCTCATCACACAGCAGATGCCGCACTCAGGTGACGGCGCTTGCTGTAGTGATTGCAATTGCACTACATAAGGGGCTTGTGGATACAACTGGCTACTTCCCCTGACGAAGCTGCAGGTTGCAGCGACACGCGTTGGGTGCTGGCAGGCAGTGTGATCTCCCTCGGTAAATATTATATGATTCTTATTGACTGCTTTTTTTTTTCTCTTTTTTTTTTTTTACATGGATGGAATGATTTTTGTTCATTACATGGCTCTGTCTGAACACATTATTACTATGTAAAATTGACATTGTCTCTTTTCACCCACATCTGTGTATCAGGCACATTGCCTCTTGTGTATTAAGATTCAGGTCCACTTGGCATAATTGTTCACTTTATTGTGAAATCATATATTATATATTGGCTATAGTTTCGACCTTCTTTTGGAGATAAGAGACAAACAAATAAATTAGGTAATCCAATATATCAACTTTCACACTTGCTGGGAGAAAAAAGCATTGTTGAGATTTAATGTTACTTGTTACATCATGTCATGTATGCTTTATTTACATATTCATGCTCTTATTTCACCTGCCCACCCTCTCCATTTTGGTGTTTTTTAATTGTTTTTATCATGTATTCGGCCTTCCTGGCATTTGTTTGATTGCTAAAAGTCCTTTTTGAATATCCACATCTGGCTGTGAGTGCGCTTTTTCTGTGCTTCTTTTTCTTTTTTTTTTTCCCTTGGTATCTTTGGCACTGTGCTGCACCCAGCTAAGTCATTCATGTGTTAAATATTGTGGTGCCCACCTAACACACATATTGGTTGTTCTGGGACCTGTAGTCCCACAAGTGTTTGTTTAGTATTAAGGGGGCTTACAGGGTTAGTCGGTGAGCTGGGCAGGACTGGCGAACCACACACACCTCCCACCTATGGGGGTGGCTACAGTGATATAATGTAACTGAGGTCTGAGGTCTGGTCACATGGTCAGTATGTAAGTTTCTGGATGGCCTGTGTGTTGGAACGTCCTGGGAGTAGGACTGGATTTCTGAATAGCACATGGAGAGGCCATAGACCTGAAGGCCTGAGTGTTAGAAGGTCTTAGGTGGACAGATGTCCTGAAGAGCACATGGAGAGGCCATGTATTTGCATAAACTGGGATGTCATTGCGTTGGGGAAGCTACCGTCCTTCTGAGAGTCTTGAACTGTTGGGTGGCCTGGTGAGCAAGGCATTGTCCGGGCCGGTGATCCCAGTTAGGCAGCGTCCCTGGGAACCAGGACTGATAGGAGGTCAAGCATGTGCAGCAGGAGCTCCTGTAGGGTAACTGCAGACAAAGAGGTTACTATGAGTTGTGCGGTCATCCATGGTAACTGGACGAAGTTTGGTCCAGCGTGATTAGAGACTGGGATCTAATGTCGGGTAGTGCTATATGAGTAGAGACATTGATACAGGGCATGGACACCCCTGGGAACAAGTCAGAAGAGGACTGGCGGGTGTAGTGTCTGTCAAATGAAGGAAGCCGTATATTAGCAACTATATGTGACGTATGTGTTGTATAAACAGTGGTTTATGAGTGAATAATAAACCACATGGACTGTTTAATGGAGAAAATCGTTCCTGTGTGACTGAATCCCGTGGCCAAGCGAGTGTCCCCCAACATGTTCAGTAAGCGCTGTCTTACAGTATGCAAAATAAGTCCGCACTCAGAATGAGAAAAACTGTCTCTTTAAAGTCACCTACAGGTAAGTACACTGTAAGTAAATGTCAAATCTTTGAATCATGATGACATTGAATGACTTAAAAAGATCCCCTTCAGAGGTATGTTCACATATCTTATTTATGCGGATTTTGATGTAGAATTTGCACCAAAATCAAAGTCAATAGATGCTTCAAATCCACATATTTTAAGTGTCCCATTCATTTACAAAAACTGCTTCAAAATTTTTCACACTTTTTTTATGTGCGTTATTTAGCCTGAAAAACCCAAGTTAGGCTAGTTTCACACTAGCGTTTATTCGATGCAGCGCACGGCGCCACTAAGCCCCGCCCCCTGCAGGCCCCTGCCCGCCCCATCCGGTCATCGCCGCCTACTATCGCACATGGACGCTTGCGATCTGCGCACCCTATCTTTAGCATAGGGTGCGCAGATCGTGCGCTAGTAGGATTTTGGTGTGCGCTGCGCATTTTTGAAGGTGCACCGAGCACGCCAAAATGCAATATGGTGCGCTCGGCGCACATGGGCGCACCTTCAAAAGTGCGCAGCGCACGCCAAAATCCTACTAGCACGCGGCCAGCGCACGATCTGCGTACCCTATGCTAAAGATAGGGTGCGCAGATCGCAAGCATCCATGTGCGATAGTAGGCGGCGATGACCGGATGGGGCGGGCAGGGAGCCGGCAGGGGGCGGGGCTTAGCGGCGCCGTGCGCTGCGTCGAATAAACGCTAGTGTGAAAGTAGCCTTAGGCTACTTTCACACTTGCGTTTTTTTGCTGCGCGTTTTTTGCGCACACAAACGCATGAAAAAAATGCATCATGCGTTTGTGTGCGTTTTTTGAGGGTTTTGGTGCATTTAAAAAAAAGCATGCTTTTTTTGCGCATACGTGCGCATTACAATGCGCACCCATAGACTATAATGGGTGTTTTGCTGTAAAAAAACCCGCATTGTGTGCACATGCGTTTTTTTGGGACAAGTCGGCCGCACAAAAAATGCAACAGGATGCATTTTGTGCGCCCGAGCGCACACTACAAAAAAACGCATGCGCATACAAACGCGTACAAACGCATGTCTATGCGCACCCATGCTAAAGTATAGGGAAAAAACGCATGCTTTTTTTGCGCTAAAAAACAGCGCAAAAAACGCAAGTGTGAAGCCAGCCTTAAAAACATCTGTGTAAACAAACCCTATTATTGCTTTCCATCTATTTAAATGTATACCACTGACTGACAGGCCACCAGAAAATAATGTGAACACTTTAGTGCTATGAAGATTATGGATCTGTCCTCTTGTTATTTAATATGTGCTTGTCACTGTTCAATCAGCTTATTATAATTGTTATTATTGTTCTTTTTTCCAGCGTGACAAATTGAATGCTGTGAAAATTGATGAGAACAAATGTAGCAAAACCGAACCAGCTGCTGAAATAGAAAAAACAGCGGTTGTCCTCACGCTGAAAAATGAAGTTGGAGGATTACTACAAAGTTTAAAAATCTTTAAGGTGGGTTTCCATCAATTGCATACTAAAGAGAAAGAAAACAATTTTCATCTCACTGCTCACAATTAGCAATTATTATTGAACTGAGATTACTGCTAAACTATTTTAGTTTGGTACATAGCTAAAAAAAGGTTTTATTTTCTATTATTATTTTAGTTTTATTTCACAGCCATATAAACTGTTACCTTAGGAATTTTGATTTATTGCACTAATTAATCTAAAATGATTAAGAATTAAGAAGCACTTTTGCAAGTAAAGTTGATTAAAACTATCTATTTTATGTCTACAGCTACTATGCAGACCTATGCATCTCTATGGTTACAGACTTAAAAAAACAAAACACTGAGTTCTATGAACCTGTAGGCATACTCCCTCCCATCTGTCCTGGAATTCACTGCAACATTCTATAAATTCCCTGCATAATAAGTTAGCATGTAAATATATTATTAAATTAGGGTCATGTTCACAGATTCAGTATTTGGTCAGTATTTTATATAAGGATTGGGTGAAAAATGCAAATGTGGTGCATGTGTTTCTTAGAAACACCTGAAAGATTAACAAACTTTCTGATAGTTTTGAGTACTATAAGGGGTGTGTTTTTTTTTAATGAAATCAATGTTGGAGTTATCACAACATATAGTTATTACAAAGTCACTTAAAAAGTCAAAAAATCCCAAAAGGTATAAACTGGGCTATAAATTGGTGTGCATGCAACGTGTAAACAAACGTTCACACTGGCCACTGAACAGAAAAAACAAAGACAGAAACATAATGATTAAATGCCCTGTGTAACAACCCTGCTGGGATCACTGCATGACCTCCCATCCCCCACACACCCACTTACTCACTGCTCCAGGCCATGCTGTGACTTCTGTCTGCTGCCAGCTCCATGCTGTGTGCCTCTTGCTTCCTCCCTTCTCTCTGCATGCTTCCTAGCTGTGTGCATAGGGGGCGGCGCCAGAACTCTCTGGTTCTTATGGAATCAGGGTGCAACTGTCTAATCTGTCCCTGACCAATTACCAAGAGGCCTCTAGTATTTAGGGCAGCTCCACCCAGTGGAATCTGCCTGTGCAATGTCTTAACTCAGTTAGTGTCTTGCTACTGAGTGGCCAGGTCCTGTCCTGTGTTTTGCCTTCTCTGGAGGCTTGATTCCTAGCTTTGCCTTGTACCTCTCTATCCGCCCTCCAGGAGGCAGAATATCCTGGTCTCTGTGCCATTGCTCCTGACCTTGTCTCCTACTTGTCTGTTATGATTGGCTCACCGAGGAGGAAAGCAAGACCAAGCTAAGCCACAGAAAGCCAGAGAGGTTGGTAACTAAGCGGATTGCAGAACCCTTAACCTAGCTACACAACTAGGAGTAGCCGTGGAGCGTACCTACGATGATCCTAGATGCCTCGACACAGCTGGAGAACTAAATAAGCCTAAAGCAAGAAAGGGGAAATCTAAACTGCCCCAGAGCAGACCCCAAAGGAATAGATAGCCCCCAAACATATATTGTCGGTGAGACAAGATGAAAACACAAACGCAGGTAGAAAAATAGACTGAGCAAACGATGGGGCCCACACTAACTAGTCAGGACAGGAAAGGAAAGACTCTGTCTGCAATCACGCAAAAAACCCTGCAAAAAATGGCCAACACATCTGATAGAAAAATACTGAAGTCACTAACCTTCGCCCACTATATCAGCACTCTGGTATATTCTGAAAGCAGAGCAAAAAGAGGCCAATCTAATAAGGGACAAAAACTTACTGGCACAAGCAGTAACATAAGGATGGAAATTCAGCACAGCCCCAGCCGGAGCTGGCTGACCACACAAAACTGAAATAGACAAAACCAGATCAAATGTGAACAATAGCAAAAGACCACTTAGCTGAGCATGCAGGGACTGACCTGGAAAATAAGACCTCAGGAGGCAGGAAAAAAATCACCAGCAGGGATAGAGAGTCGGCTGTCTTAAATCCAGTCAGAAACTCCAGATCTCCAGTCATCCTCCTCATTATCAGGTGGCAGGCCTCTGTTAATTATATCAGCTCCATTACCTCCAGTAACCACCAGAGGGAGCCCGGAAAGAGAACTCGCGACCCCTCTGTCAATACAACCAGCTCCACTACCTTCACTAGTAGCCAGAAAGCGAATTCACAAGAGTACCCCCCTTGATGAGGGGTCACCGAACCATCATCCACGCCACCAGTCCGATCAGGATGGGCCCGGTGAAGAGCACGAACCAATCTATCGGTATGAATGTCAGAAGCAGAGACCCAAGAATTATCCTCCTGGCCATAACCCTTCCATTTAACCAAGTACTGGAGTCTCCGTCTAGCCAAGTGAGAATCCAATATTTTCTCTACCTCATAATCCACATTGCCTTTAACCAATACGGGGTCAGGAGGCACCGCCATAGGAACTACAGGCTCCACAAACCTCTCCAACAGAGATTTATGAAACACGTTATGGATCTTAAACGTAACTGGAAGAGCCAATCGAAAAGAAACAGGACTAAGAATGTCGAAAATCTTATAAGGTCCAATGAATCTTGGCTTGAACTTTGGAGACGCAACCTTCATAGGAATATTCTGTGACGACAACCAAACCATATCACCCACTTTAAACCAGGGACCAATGGTCCTATGCCGGTTGGAAAACCGTTGGGCTATTTCCTGAGAGTGGGACAACTTATCCACCACTTGGTCCCAAATCTGCTGCATTCTCTCTACCACAGAGTCCACACTTGGGCAGGCTGAAGATTCCACTTGCCCTGAAGAAAATCGAGGATGAAACCCAAAGTTACAGAAAAAGGGTGACATCAAAGTGGCAGAACTAGCCTTATTGTTTAGCGTGAATTCAGCCAAGGGCAAAAATGAGACCCAGTCATCCTGATCAGCAGATATAAAACATCTCAAATAGGACTCCAAAGTCTGGTTTGTTCTCTCAGTCTGCCCATTGGTCTGAAGATGAAATGCAGAGGAGAAAGATAACTGAATTCCCAGTTTGGAACAAAAAGCTCTCCAAAATCTGGAAACAAACTGGACTCCTCTGTCAGACACAATGTTCTCAGGAATCCCATGCAACCGAACCACCTGTTGTAAAAACAAGGGCACCAACTCTGAAGATGGCAGCTTTGGGAGTGTACAAGATGGATCATCTTAGAAAATCTATCACAAATCACCCAGATAACAGTCATTCTCTGAGAGACAGGAAGATCAGAAATAAAATCAATTGAGATATGGGTCCATGGCCTCTTGGGCACCGGCAGGGGCATCAACAACCCACTAGAACGAGAACAGGGTTTAGACCGAGATGAAGTCCCACAGGACTGCACAAAGTTCCTGACATCACGAGATAAGGCAGGCCACCAAAAAGACCGACTCACCAAATCTCTGGTACCAAAAATACCTGGATGACCAGCCAACACAGAGCAATGAATTTCAGACATTACTCTCTTCCTCCACTGGTCAGGAACATACAATTTTCCCATAGGGCAACATTCACGTTAGTCCTCCTGAAATTCCTCCAGGGCACGTCTCAAATCAGGTGAGATGGCGGAAAGAACTACCCCCTCATTTAGAATGGTAATAGGCTCGGTCACAGTAAGATAATCCGCAAAGAAACTCCTAGAAAGGATGTCCGCCTTAACATTCTTAGTGCCTGGAAGAAAAGAGATGATAAATTTAAAACATGTGAAAAACAAGGTCCACCTAGCCTGTCTAGGATTCAAGCGTTTGGCTGATTCAAGATAAATCAAATTCTTGTTGGTGAGGACCAAAACTTGATGTCTAGCTCCCTCCAACCAATGTCTCCACTCTTCATATGCCCATTTCATGGCCAACAATTCCTGATTCCCCACGTCATAGTTACTTTCAGATGGGTAGAATTTTCGAGAAAAGAAGGCACAGGGATTCATTTTAGAAGTCACCGGATCTTTTTGGGACAAAACGGCTCCTGCACCAATCTCAGAAGCATCTACCTCCACCTGAAATGGGAGTGAGACATAAGGTTGCCGTAGAACCGGAGCAGAAGTGAATCTCCGCTTAAGCTCCTGAAATGCCGAGACTGCCTCTGGAGACCAATTCACCACATCAGTGCCCTTTTTTGTCAGATCAGTCAGTGGTTTGACAATACCAGAAAAATTACCTATAAATTTACGATAGAAATTAGCAAAACCCAAAAACTTCTGGAGAGCCTTCAAAGAAGTGGGCTGAACCCAATCATAAATGGCCTGTACCTTAGCCGGGTCCATTTCAATAGCCAACGGGGACAAAATAAATCCCAAAAATGAAATCCTCTGTACACCAAAGAGGCACTTCGATCCCTTAACATACAGGGAATTTTCCCTCAAAATCCAGAACACAGTCCGAACATGTTTCACATGAGAATCCCAATCACGGAAAAGATCAAAATATCATCCAGATAAATGATCAAAAACTTATCCACAAAGTCCCGTAAAATATCATTCATAAAAGATTGGAAGACAGAAAGGGCATTAGTGAGCCCAAAAGGCATCACCAGGTACTCAAAATGTCCCTCCGGAGTATTAAACGCCGTCTTCCGTTCATCCCCGTGCTTGATGCGAATAAGATTATACGCCCCCCTGAGGTCAAGCTTGGTAAACCAGCAGGCACTTTTAACTCTAGAAAATAAATCAGAAATCAGGGGTAATGGGTACTGATATTTAACAGTGATTTTGTTAAGGGAACGATAGTCAATACAAGGCCTTAATGAGCCATCTTTCTTGGCCACAAAAAACCCCCCAGCACCTAAAGGTGAAGAGGATGGTCTAATATGACCCTTCTCCAACGACTCCTTGATATAAGATCGCATAGCATCATGTTCGGGTACTGATAAGTTGCAAAGCCGACCCTTGGGAAATTTATACCCGGGCATTAACTCAAATGCACAGTCATAACTCCTATGAGGAGGCAAAGACGCAGACTTACTCTCATTAAATACATCAGAAAAATCAGCCAAATAATCAGGAATATCATGAGACTGGGGAGAGGTGGAGAAAACAGGAGTGTCACTAAGAACACACTGACAACCCCAACTCACCACAGACACAGATTTCCAATCCAAAACAGGATTATGAGTTTGCAACCATGGAAAACCCAGAACAATAGTATCATGCAAATTGTGCAACACCAAAAATTTACAATTTTCATGGTGGTCCGGGGCGACCCGCATTATCACCTGGGTCCAAAACTGGGGTTTATTCTCTGCCAAAGGCATAGCATCAATACCCCTCAAAGGGATAGGAGTCCGCAGAGGTATCATGGGAAAACCACAACATTTAGCAAAGTCTAAATCCATCAGATTCAAAGCTGCTCCTGAATCTACAAAAGCCTTGGCGGAAAATGTGGACAAGGAGCAGATCAGAGTAATTGCCAAAAAGAACTTAGGTTGTACACTGCCCACAGCAAATGTGTGCACAAAACGTTTTTCTCATTTAGGGCAGACAGAAATAGGATGAGAGGCGTCTCCACAGAAAAAAACACAGCTTATTACGCCTTCTAAACTCCTGACGTTGCACCCTAGACAAAACCCTATCACATTGCATGGGTTCAGACGTTTATTCAAAAGGCGGCAATGCCTCTCGTGTAGTTTTACGTTCACGTAAACGTTGATCAACTTGAATGGCTAATGACAAAGAATCATCAAGACCAGAGGGAACAGGAAATCCCACAATAACATCTTTTATGGTTTCTGCCAAACCCTTCCGAAAGAGCGCTGCTAAGGCACCATCATTCCATGTAGTAAGGACCACCCACGTTCGGAATGTTTGACAGTATAACTCTGCAGAATCCTGACCCTGGCTCAATGCCAATAGGGTTTTCTCAGCTTGATCAATAGCATTAGGTTCATCATACAACAACCCCAAGGCTTGAAAAAATGCATCCACATTAGTCAAAATAGGATCTTCAGGTGTCAGAGAAAAAGCCCAATCCTGGGGATCGCCGCGCAGCAAGGAGATGACAATTTTAACCTGCTGCACAGAGCTCCCCGATGAATTAGTCTTCAAGGCAAGAAATAGTTTACAATTATTCTTAAAATTCAAAAATTTAGACCGATCCCTAGAAAACACATCAGGAGTAGGGATTCTTGGTTCAACAGCAGATGATTGAGTGAGATAGGTGGAAATTCCCCGCACTTCAGCAGCGAGCTGCTCAACATGATCAGACAGTTGCTTAGTCTCCATTAAAGAAAAAATCCTCCTGTGGCCGCAGAGAAGAAGAGGAAAATATATATATATAAAAAAATAATTCTGACACTTTTTTTTTTCTTATTTTACAATTCTCGCCTGCTTTTGAGTACCCTAGAATCTGCAGTTTAGGCTGGTGATTCTGTTATGATTGGGTCACCAAGGAGGAAAGCAAGACCAAGCTAAGCCACAGAAAACCAGAGAGGTTGGTAACTAAGCAGATTGCAGACCCCTTATCCTAGCCACACAACTAGGAGTAGCCGTGGAGTGTACCTACGATGATCCTAGATGCCTCGACACAGCCGGAGAACTAAATAAGCCTAAAGAAAGAAAGGGGAAATCTAAACTGCCCCAGAGCAGACCCCCAAAGGAATAGATAGCCCCCAAACATATATTGTCGGTGAGACAAGATGAAAACACAAACGCAGGTAGGCAAATAGACTGAGCAAACGATGGGGCCCACACTAGCTAGTCAGGACAGGAAAGGAAAGACTCTGTCTGCAATCGCGCAAAAAACCCTGCAAAAAATGCACAACACGTCTGATAGAAAAATACTGAAGTCACTAGACTTCGCCCACTATATCAGCACTCTGGTATATTCTGAAAACAGAGCAAAAAGAGGCCAATCTAATAAGGGACAAAAACAAACTGGCACAAGCAGTAACATAAGGATGGAAATTCAGCACAGCCCCAGCCAGAGCTGGCTGACAACACAAAACTGGAATAGACAAAACCAGATCAAATGTGAACATTAGCAAAAGACCACTTAGCTGAGCATGCAGGGACTGAGCTGGAAACTAAGACCTCAGGAGGCAGGAAAAAATTCACCAGCAGGGATAGAGGGAGTCGGCTGTCTTAAATCCAGTCAGAAACTCCAGATCTCCAGTCATCCTCCTCATTGTCAGGTGGCAGGCCTCTGTTAATTAGATCCGCTCCATTACCTCCAGTAACCACCAGAGGGAGCCCGGAAAGAGAACTCGCGACCCCTCTGTCAATACAACCAGCTCCACTACCTTCACTAGTAACCAGAGGTAGGCCAGAAAGCGAATTCACAACGCTTGTCCGAGCCGCCCTCCAGGAGGCAGAATATCCTCGTCCCTGTGTCTTTGCTCCTGTACCTTGTCTTGTACCATTACCTTGTCTGAACTTAGTCCTACCTCTGTCTGTTGGTCTCCTCGTCTGCGGCTACTTTCCCTGCAGTGTCTATCCTTGTGTACTCTCCGTCTGCCTTTGCTCCGCACTCTTGCGGCTCTGCCTGCTCCATGCTCTTGTGACTCTGCCTGTGCGCTGTACTCTTGCGGCTCTGCTTGTGCGCCATACTCTTGAGGCTCTGCTTATGCTCCGCACTCTTGTGGCTCGGCCTTCTCAGTACCCTTGTAACTCTGCCTGTGCTCTGCACTCTTGCGGCTCTGTCTACTATGTACTCTTGCGGTTCTACCTGTGCCCCCCTTCCGCTGCTATGGAACCTCTTGTTGTATCTGCAGCTCCTCTCCGCAGTCTTGCGGTTCTCCTCCTGTGTGAACAGGTCTCTACCTGTTCCTTCATTCACCATTCCTTCTAGCCAGTACCAGTACCTGCACCTGCTGTGTGAACAGGTCTCTACCTATTCCTTACACCACTCCTGCCTGCCTGTGTCTCAGCCGTGCCTGCCTGCCCTGTGTCTCAGCCGTGCCTGCCTGCCCTGTGTCTCAGCCGTGCCTGCCTGCCCTGTGTCTCAGCCGTGCCTGCCTGCCCTGTGTCTCAGCCGTGCCCGCCTGCCCTGTGTCTCAGCTGTGCCCACCTGCCCTGTGTCTCAGCCGTGCCCTCCTGCCCTGTGTCTCAGCCGTGCCTGCCTGCCCTGTGTCTCAGCCATGCCCGCCTGCCTGCCTGTCAGTCGCACCTGTCCTAGTGTCCTGTCCCCCAGTGGGATCAGCAGCCACAGCCAGACACCACCCTGGAGTGGCACCAGGCAGCTACCTGCTGCACAAGCCTGACCTCACCATCAGAGGCTCCAGCGAAGACCGAGGTAGCTGTCTTAGTCACGCCCCTTCCAGGGTAGTCTGGTACAGTGGGGCCACAACCCCTTTGCTCATGCCAACTTGCCAAGGCGTCAGTGTGACACCCTGAAGTAAATAAATAAACAGCATAGTGCATGAAAATATTATAAGGTACTTAGCTAACATGTTTTTTGATAAAAAAAAATGCGAAAGCCATCCCACCACTTCATGGTGACCATAATTGGGACAGTCCTATCTCTAATATTAAAAATCTCTCAGCTTGTCAAGTGACACATATGTGGACAAAGGATGAGAAGGACTGGGCCCAGCTAGTGGACACACAGCTATGGGGAACCACATTAATATAATGCCAAGCTCAGAGAAAAGGCCCAGCTCAGATCTTCTTTTGATCAAAAACATGTTAACTAAGTACTGTATATTATTTTCATGCACTATGCTGTTAATATATGTACTGCAGGGTATTTAATCATTATGTTTCTGCCTTTGCTTTTGCTTTTTTCCACTTAAAAAGTGAATTGGCCCTTAAAAAACTTTTGTAATTTTTTTAATCCTCAACATCCTAACAAAATAAAAGAACATATAACAAATATGCTCATGTAAAGTAGATATATGGTAAATGTTATGTATTCACTTTTCTGTGTGCATTTTGTATGACTATCTGTTTTAAGGGTATACAATTTTAAAGTCTGAAAATTGACAATTTTTCAAAGTTCTTGTCAAATTACAGATATCGTCATAATTAAAGGCAAAACTTATCTATCTAATTTTACCAATAGCATAAAATACAATGTGTCACGAAAAAACAATCTCAGAATCACTGAGTTATTACCACCTAAAGTGAGACTTCAGATTTGAAAAATTGGTTTTGTCAACATTGGCTACCTGATTAAGGGGTTAAAAGGAATCTGGCAGTGGGATCAACCCTCCTAAGCCATCTACTTGGACATGCAGGCCATGGAAAGTTGAATAAATTTATGCCATGATATCTGTGATTTGATGTGTTAATCCACAGAATTCCACATTTTTCTTATACGCATGTGAACTGTTGTGAAGTGTGGACCGGACACTGATCTCCCTGATTATCCACTTCCAGAGCTTGTTTTAAATGAAAGGAGGCATAGCAAGTGTGAGATATGTAACTACTGACAATATGCTCTCCTGAGCCATATGTCTCATACCGGTATCGCCTCTATCATATGAAATTACAATAAGCTCTGCATGAAGATTCTCATGCAGATCATTGTCCAGCCCATAGATCTTATTGGCTCATTTACATTAATTAGAAAAACGTGGATTTCTCTGGAATAAGACATTGGATCGCAGATATCAATGTCTCATATTATTCAACTTTATATGACCTGCATGCTCTTATAGATGGCTTAGGAGGGTGAATCCTCCTGACAGATAATTTTAAGGAATCTACTCCTAAAACAGCCCATTTTGAATTTAAAGAGACTATTAAAAGTGGACTAGGGGCAACAGTTGGCCAAAATGATAACCGGCGTCTGATATTAAAGCTAAGGATGGTGAGTCATATGAGAGTTGCTTTTAGCAAGACTCCAAAGAAACAAAGATATGTTGGAGATTGTATTACATATGTTTGGGGCGCTCATTACTTCTCACTACCCTGGTTGACATTTTTGAGGATACAATTACTGTTTAGTTATCTGTTTCAATGATTATCTATGAATATGCAAATAAAGTCCGTGGAGCCTCATTTAAGAGTCTCAAACATGGGACTAGCCAGTTCTTCCTCCAGGGAAGGACCCAGCTAAGGGGTGGCTCCTTTCGGAAACCACCATTACCACCATATTAAGTGGCCCTTTAAGTCAATATCCAGCTCTTTACGAGTTTACAGATATGACAAGGGAAATACCAAGGCCAGGTATCCATCCACAGACAGCTTTTTCGGGGTGTTGCCCCTCATCAGTGTGGAGTAGGATTCTGGCTAGGTGGGAGCAATGCCTAGTAGACCAACATCACGAAACAATAGCTGACCTCAGGGAGACCAGTCAAAGAAAACACTGCGGCAGCCAGCAAAGGCGCTCAATCACAGTGAAATCCTAGGTGCATAAAGGATTTTATTCTGGCTGTGTCTTTATTTACCGTACAACTATAGGATTAGCAATGGATGGGTGACTTATAGACACCTCTCCATTACTAATCCGTGGCCTTGATGTCACCTGACAATACAAAGGTGACATCAACCCCACAAATATTACTCCTCTTGCCACCACTATAGGGCAAATGGAAAGAGCCGGGCAAAGTGCCAGAATTGGCACATCTAATAGATGGGCCTTTTCTGGGCAGCTTCGGCTGCTATTTTTACCCTGGGGGGCCAATAGCCATGGCTCCTTACCAGCCTCAGAATACTAGCCCCCAGCTGTCTGCTTTAGCAAGGTAGGTTGTCAAAAATGGGGGGACCCCACGCTGTTTTTTAAAATTATTTAAATAATTTAAAAACAGCATGGGGACCTCTCTATTCTTGCTAACTAGCCTTACTGAAGCTGACAGCTGAGGGTTGCAGACCCCAGCTGTGAGTTTTGCCTGGCTGGTTAGCAAAAATACAGGGGAAAACATGCAGTTTTCTTTTTAATCATTTATTTACAGAGCAGGAGCTGTGGATGAGTACTCCCATCTGCTGCTCCTGCTCTCACTGTTATTAGCGGCTGCAGGTGTCGGCTTATGGGATCAGTAGTCCCATCCACTGACACCAGTGACCAGAGGTAAAGTTTCTTCCTCCGATCACAGCTGCGCTCCCGCTGTGTTTTGACAGTGCGGTGTTTGCCACACTGCCATGGACATGACAGCACAGCAAACACTGGATTCTCGGGTCCCCCATTCAAGTGAATGGCATCTGAGTTCAGGTACTGTTCTGGCACCCGAACCTGAACTTTTTGTAAGGCTAAGTGCACACGCTGCGGATTGGTCTGCGGATTTGTATCTTCGGAACCACAGGTAAAACCGCAGGTAAAATGACCTGTGGTTTTACCTGCGGATTGGCCTGCGGTTTATCACCTCTACAATGGAGGAGATGGTAAACCGCAGCAGAATCCGCAGAAAAGAAGTGACATGTCATTTCTTTCTGCGGATTCAAACCCGCAGCTTTTCCGCAGTTAAAAATCCGCAACATGTGCACAGCAGATTGTAAATGACATAGATTTACATGCTACTGTACACTGTCTGCAGAACTGCTGCAGATCCGCAGCGGCCAAAACCGCAGCGGATCCGCAGCAAAAAATGCAGCGTGTGCACATAGCCTAACTGTTCAGACGAACCCTCCAGACCCCGAACATCCAGGCGTCCGCCCATCTCTATTCATGTCTCGTATATTTCTATGCATATGGAGAATTACAGATAAAGAACTTCTACATTGTTTGTAGCCTGAATTTCTAATAGGTTCCGATAGACCTGTTGCCTCAGGCTTGTCTTTTAGTAGATTGATAGCTCTGCACTTTTCCAGTAGAGCAGTTGTATAGATGAATATGGCCCCAAATGTTAGATGAGCTGCATTTGTACCTGTCTAATTAAACATATCACCTCAATATGACCCTTCTCTACGGTGTCTTCGATTCACGAAGCCCAATTACATCTTAATGTGGACTTTATGGTTGTAACGCACATTTAGCTTTTTTTTAATTAAACCTATTGTAGAACTTTGTGAACATTTTGAACAGATTTTACTTCTTAACAAGCAGATAAAATCTCAAATGTAGAAAAATGTGCAAATTGTACGTCACTTAATTTTAACTTTCATAAAAATGTAATGGATTGCCAGAGATATCTATGCTAGAAAGTTTTTACAAATGTGTGTGTATATATATATATATATATAGAGAGAGAGAGAGAGTAAATATAATTAAAACTGAATATATTTGGCATCATTACATTCTTAAAAGTCCATTTTATCAAAATATAACATTTATTATCTCATATGGTAAATGTGGTAAAGTGAAAAAAAAAAAATAAAATGCCAGAATTCTAGTTTTACCTTCAGCACGCCTTGCTAAAAAAATGCAAAAAATAGTTTCAAATGTTGTATGTACATTAAAATGATATCAAAACTGTCATCTCACCATATAAAAAAGCAAGCTCTTAGTCAGCAACATAGAGGAATAAGTAAATAGATCGTGGGTCTCGGAAATTGGCAACACAAACGCAAATTTTTTTTTTTACAAGCTTCTAAATTTTTTTCACTATTTAAAAAAAAAAAAAAAAAAAAGGAATCAGTCTGATAATTTTAATCACACTCTGATTAGAGTCTGATCAGAATGTGATCATAGTGTGCTCCTATTCTCTTGGATGAGTAGAAAATGGAGACTTTTTTTCAATCTTCTCCATTCTGTCAGTCTGTGGAAAACGGATTGCACTCAGATGTCAATCAAGTGCAGTCTGATGTTATCCATGGGCTCATTGACTTGCATGGCCGAGAGCGATCCGAATGTCAGATCAAACTTGGGCATGCAACGATTTATTCCTTCAGCTGACTTCATTTGAGGAAAAAATCAGACGTACACAGCTACGTAGACTAGCATTAGTCTGAGTGCAACCCAATGTTTTGTTGGATCGCAGTCGGACCGAATCATACTGACCTGGAGAATTATTGGCAATTTTACTATACAATGAACATAGGGTTGCATTTTTTCCAACATTTGGTTCCATCTGGACTTTTTGTTTTCCTTTATTTTTCAGTACATTGTATGGTAGAATGGATGGCATTATACAAAACTACAACTCATCCTTCAAAAAAACGAGCCCTCATACTGCTATGTTGGCAAAAAATAGGTATGACTTTTGGAGGAAGGGGAGCAAATGATGCAAACGAAAAAAGGAAATTGAAGAGGCAAAGGGTTAAGACATGTGAATGCAACATAGCAGTGTCACTGAATTCTAAGGGCCAGGCTTCAATCGGTATTCTTTTCTTCATTTGTTTTCAGTCATATGTATTTTGTAACCTGATCCTAATTTTTTTGTCTTTTTTCATGTGGTACTTCCGTCTCCCTAGCTCCCATGTGTCAATATGGCCTCACTTCTCAAGTGATTTTCTTGTTCTACGGTTCATGAAAGATCTTATCTGATCTGTAGCCGGTATGATCTGCCCTCCATAATAACTTAAATGCTTTCCTTTCTTCTAACTTTGATCTTTCTTGTGCTTCCTGAATCCCTTCCCTATCTGCTATCACAAACAACAAGAGAAAGAAGGGCTAGAGCAGGAAGAGCTGGCAGAAGGCTATTGGATTTATGCCAAATTTTGCAGAACTGCTGGATAGGTGAAATGGAACAAAAATTATTTATATTCTGAGGGAAAATGGCATTTCTAATAAAGCAGCAGGAGTGGGTATTAGTTCTCTCATATGCTTTGTCTTTTATATTTGTTTCCTCAGGAAAAATACGTGAACATTCTTCACATAGAATCAAGAAAGTCCAAAAATGGCAGCTCTGAGGCAGAGGTCTACACAGAATTTGAATGTACCAAGAAAAAAGCCCTGGAATTAATTCATCTGTTAAAACTTCAGCCAAATGTTATCTCCTTGAATCCTGCAGAAATAAAATGGCGAGAAGATGAAGGCAAGGCCTCTGCTTATGCGATCACATGTTTGAGTATGCTAAGGTCTTAAGAATTTATTTAAAGTGGGATCATTAGAAATTATTTTTTAGAAAAATGTAGGTGTTATGCTACTTTAACCATTACTAGAAGGACAAACTGACATTTAGGGTCAACAGACACAATACTTTCCTATATGTTTTTTCCCCTCAGTTTTTTTTTTTTGCAGCACCACCAAATTGACTTGCAGATTTTAAGGGGAATCTGGCATCAGAAAGTGATCTATTATGTCAATAAGGTTTTTACGCTGAATATATTTTTTAATTCATTTATCACATTTAAAAAAAATGTGATATTTTTAGAAATATTCAGCAATTTTACAATTTTCACTTTGGCCACTAAACCTCTTAATTCATTTTCTGTGCTGAAGACTTTTCAGTAGTCTCCTTATCATGCCAGAGAGTATTACATTAAATGGAGCACTTCTATATACATATATACAGTGTGGGCCATTTATATGGATACACCTAAATAAAATGGGATTGGTTGGTGATATCAACTTCCTGTTTGTGATGGGTGGTGACCATGGCAGCCATTTTGAAGTCGGCCATTTTGAATCCAACTTTATTTTTTCCAAAGGAAAGAGGGTCATGTGACCCATCAAACTTATTGAGAATTTCACAAGAAAAACAATGGTGTGCTTGGCTTTAACTTAACATTATTCTTTCATGAGTTATTTATAAGTTTATGACCACTTATAAAATGTGTTCAAAGTGCTGCCCATTGTGTTGGATTGTCAATGCAACCCTCTTCTCCCACTCTTGACACCTACCACCCAGACTGACCCTCATTTCCAGGAATTTAACAACCCGTGTAATGACCACATAACCTTGACCTCACACACGTCCTGTCAGGACTCTGCAAGTGGAGATACGATGAACCTCCTCCCACCTGCTCTATGAAGGTCCACTAAAACCAGGCCATAACATAACTTAACCCTTTCAGTACATAACGTGCTGGAGGAAAACGATTCTGGCTTTACATCACTGAAGCTAATATGCGCAGTGACACATATCTCCCTTCATATGCTGTGCCAGTGACCCTGTCATAGTATATATAATATTCATTATGTAAACTAGGGGGCAAGTTGCGGAGGGATCAGTGACCTATCAGAAGCCATACATACGAATAGCTAATCAGAGCACCACATAAAGCCATCCGGAAACATAAGCATATCTTTAGCTCAAAAATGAAAATACAGATTAGACGGATTTCATCAACCAAGGTATTAATTTAATCAGTATAATGGCGCCAACCTGACACTGTCTGCAGGTTACTGTGCACAATCCTGCCGACAGGTTCCCTTTTAGGGTAAGTTCACACTGGGCATTTTTGCTGCATTTTCTCTGCAGCAAAACCTGATCTTCTTGGTAGGAAAGAAGCTGCGGAAAAAACGCAGGTTTAGGTATGTATTTTGGTGCGTTTTTGGTGCGTTTTTTGTGTCTCGTTGTCCATGCTAATGTCCATGACTTTTCTGTAGAAAAACGCAGCAAATAATGATACCTGCATTTTTTCAACACGCATGCAAGTCAAAGGGTGAAAAACGCTAAAAAAACCCTGAAAGAAGTGACATGATCTATGTCCAAAAGACACAGCAAAGCACAAAATCCTGATGACACAAAAAACCAATATGTGTGCGTGAGATTTTTGAAATTTCATTGGCTTTGCTGATACTGTAAAAAGAGGCTGAAAATTAGCATTAAAAAAAGCAGCAAAAATGCCCAGTGTGAACATACCCTAAGTATTTCCGATCACCAAACAAATTTAGATATTAAGCAAAGATAACACAAAATGCAGTTTTTAAATGAAGGTCTTCATTATTAAGGGAAAAAAATCCAAACCTATGGAATTCTGTATGAAAAGGTGATTGTCCCCTAAGCCTAATAACTTGTTGGCCCCCCTTAGCAGCAACAACTACAATCAAGTGTTTGCAATAACTGGCAATGAGTCTTTTACGACGCTCTGAAGGAAATTTGGCCCACTCATCGTTGCAGAATTGTTGTAATTCAGCCACATTCGAGGGTTTCCAGCATGAACCACCTTTTTAAGGTCAAGCCACAGCATCTCACTTGGATTAATGTCAGGACTTTGATGCCATTCCAAAGTCTTAATTTTGTTTTTCTTAAGCCATTCAGAGGTGGACTTGGTGTGTTTTGGACAATGGTCCTGCAATACAACTCAAGTGCGCTTCAGCTTAAGGTCACAACATTCTCCAGACCATCACACTACCACCACCATATTTTACTGTTAGCATGATGTTCTTTTTCTGAAATGCTGTGTTACTTATACACCACATGTCATGGGACATACACTTTCCAAAAAGTTCAACTTTTGCCTCATCAGTCCTCAGGATTTTTTCCCAAAAGTCTTGGGGGTCATCAAGATGCTTTCCAGCAGATCTAAGACAAGCCTTTATGGTCTTATTGCCCAGTATTGGTTTCCATCTTAGCTTTGCCATGCATGCTATTGTTGGCCAGTCTCTTTCTTATGGTGGAGTCATGAACACTGACCTTAACTGAGGCTAGTGAGACCTGCAGTTCTTTGGATGTTGTGGGGTCTTTTGTGAATTCTTGGATGAGTCGTCGCTGTGCTCTTGGGATAATTTTGGTCTATTGACTACTTTTGGGAAGGTTCACCACTATTCAGTGTTTTCGCCATTTATGGTAATGGCTCTCACTGTGGTTCGCTGGAATCCCAAAGCTTGAGAAATGGCTGTATAACCTTTTCCAGACTGATCAATCTCAATTACTTTGTTTCTCATTTGTTCTAGAATTTCTTTGGATCACAGTATGATGTCTAGCTTTTGATGATCTTTTGGTCTACTTCACTTTGTCAGACAGGTCCTATTTAAGTGATTTCTTGATTGAGAACAGGTGTGGCAGTAATCAGGCCTCAGTCTGGCTAGGGAATTTGAACTCAGCTTCACAAATATGTGATAAACCACAGTTAAACCTGCAATTTGTGTTTACTTGTGTTATCTTTGTATAATATTTAAATCTGTTAGATAATCTTAAGCATTTAAATGTGACACACATGCAAAAGAATAGGAAATCAAGAAAGAGGAAAACACTTTTTCACACCAATGTATATACTTTATCTATATGTGTATATATATATATATATATATATATATATATATACACTCACTGGCCACTTTATTAGGTACACCATGCTAGTAAGGGGTTGGACCCCCTTTTGCCTTCAGAACTGCCTCAATTCTTCATGGCAGAGATTCAACAAGGTGCTGGAAGCATTCCTCAGAGATTTTGGACCATATTGACATGATGGCATCACACAGTTGGCGCAGATTTGTCGGCTGCACATCCCTGATGCGAATCTCCCGTTCCACCACATCCCAAAGATGCTCTATTGGATTGAGATCTGGTGACTGAGGAGGCCATTTGAGTACAGTAAACTCATTGTCATGTTCAAGAAACCAATCTGAGATGATTCGAGCTTTATGACATGGCGCATTATCCTGCTGAAAGTAGCCATCAGATGTTGGGTACATTGTGGTCATAAAGGGATGGACATGGTCAGCAACAATACTCAGGTAGGCTGTGGCGTTGCAACGATGCTCAATTGGTACCAAGGGGCCCAAAGAGTGCCCAGAAAAAATTCCCCACACCATGACACCACCACCACCAGCCTGAACCGTTGATACAAGGCAGGATGGATCCATGCTTTCATGTTGTTTACGCCAAATTCTGACCCTACCATCCGAATGTCGCAGCAGAAATCGAGACTCATCAGACCAGGCAACGTTTTTCCAATCTTCTACTGTCCAATTTCGATGAGCTTGTGCAAATTGTAGCCTCAGTTTCCTGTTCTTAGCTGAGAGGAGTGGTACCCAGTGTGGTCTTCTGCTGCTGTAGCCCATCTGCCTCAAAGTTCGACGCACTGTGCGTTCAGAGATGCTCTTCTGCCTACCTTGGTTGTAACGGGTGGCAATTTGAGTCACTGTTGCCTTTCTATCAGCTCGAACCAGTCTGCACATTCTCCTCTGACCTCTGGCATCAACATGGCATTTCCGGCCACAGAACTGCCGCTCACTGGATTTTTTTTCTTTTTCGGACCATTCTCTGTAAACCCTAGAGATGGTTGTGCGTGAAAATCCCAGTAGATCAGCAGTTTCTGAAATTCTCAGACCAGCCCTTCTGGCACCAACAATCATGCCACGTTCAAAGGCACTCAAATCACCTTTCTTCCCCATACTGATGCTCGGTTTGAACTGCAGGAGATTGTCTTGACCATGTCTACATGCCTAAATGCACTGAGTTGCCGCCATGTGATTGGCTCATTAGAAATTAAGTCTTAACACACAGTTGGACAGGTGTACCTAATAAAGTGGCCAGTGAGTGTATATATATATATATATATATATATACATACACAGGTGAATCTCACAAAATTAGAATATCATCAAAAAGTTAATTTATTTCAGCTCTTCAATACAAAAAGTGAAACTCATATATTATATAGAGTCATTACAAACAGAGTGATCTATTTCAAGTGTTTATTTCTGTTAATAATAATGATTATGGCTTACAGCCAATGAAAACCCAAAAGTCATTATCTAATTAAATTAGAATTCTTTATAACACCAGCTTGAAAAATGATTTTAAAATCCGAAATGTTGGCCTACTGAAATGTATGTTCAGTAAATGCACTTAATACTTTGCTGGTTCTTCATTTGCATCAATGTGGGGAATTTCAAGTGTTTATTTCTGTTAATGTTGATGATTATGGCTTACAGCCAATGAAAACCCAAGCGTCTTGATCTCAGTAAATAAAATAATTAACAAAAACACCTGCAAAGGCTTCCTTAAGCATTTAAAAAGGTCCCTGGGTCTGTTTCAGTAGGCTCCACAATCATGAGAAAGACTGCTGACATGACAGATGTCCAGATGGCAGACATTGACACACGCCACAGGGAAAGTCTAGTGTGAAGTTTCCACAATCAGTGATGGTTGGGGGAGCCATGTCATCTGCTGGTGTAGGTCCACTGTGTTTTATCAAGACCAAAGTCAGTGCACCCGTCTACCAGGAAATTTTAGAGCACTTCATGCTTCCCTCTGCCGACAAGCTTTTTGGAGATGGAAATTTCATTCTCCAGCAAGACTTGGCACCTGTCCACACTGCCAAAAGTACCAATACCTGGTTTAAAAACAACAGTATCTCTATGCTTGATTGGCCAGTAAACTCGCCTCACCTTAACTCCATAGAGAAGCTATGGGGTATTATCAAGAGGAAGATGAGCGACACCAGACCCAACAATGCAGACGAGCTGCTATCAAAGCAACCTGGGCTTCCATAACACCTCAGCAGTGCCACTGGCTGATCGCCTCCATGCTGCATTGATGCAGTAATTGATGCCAAAGGAGCCCAGGCCAAGTATTGAGTGCATTTACTGACCATACATTTCTGTAGGCCAACATTTTGGATTTTAAAATCTTTTTTCAAGCTGGTGTTATAAAGTATTCTAATTTGCTGAGATAATGACTTTTGGGTTTTCACTGGCTGTAAGCCATAATCATCAACATTAACAGAAATAAACACTTGAAATACATCACTCTGTTTGTAATGATTCTATATAATATGTGAGTTTCACTTTTTGTATTGAAGAACTGAAATAAAATAACTTTTTGATGATATTCTAATTTTGTTACAAGCACCTGTATGTGTATATATATATATATATATATATATATATAGATGACATATGGACTGCATATGGATGACAATACAGATTAAAATGTATCAGTTTTTCCTGTATGAAAATAGGATGATTTTTCATATGCCCTGGAAATCTTAGCCTGATATGCAGTAATTGCCTCCTGCATTTTGCAGAGTAGGATCTTTGGATCCCAGCACTGGAGCTTGGGTAATTTTTGTTTGTAATTGAGTGATTTTCATACTGGAAGAGGAAGGGAATAATAATGGAAATAATTGTCTGTTTTGGAGACCATCTTTTATTTCTAAGCTTCACACTCTTTTTTTTTTTTTTTCTCAGTAGAACTAGATGGAGTCCCTTGGTTTCCAAGAAAGATCTCAGAACTTGATAAATGTTCCCACCGGGTGCTTATGTACGGTTCAGAATTGGATGCTGACCACCCTGTAAGTGTGATATATGTGGTACATGATGATAGATTATATCATAAATACTTATAATGAACAAACAAGTCTGCAAGTAAGTTTTTATTGCTGGAAGTGTATATATGTGACTGGCAGGAGAAGCGCACTCAAGGCTGACTGATTCACATTATAGGCATCATTTTAACTGAAATTTTAAGGAAACAGCTTTTGATTTAGGGGTTCTGCATATTCTTAGTTAGCTACATTCTGTCCCTAAGCTGCAAACTGAATTTCCACATTGCTGGTTCAGCTTTTGGTAGTGCAGTTTTTACAGTTGAAACATGCATAACATATTCTTGAGAAAAAAAAATTACACCGCTAAGGCTTGTTTCACACTTCAGTTTTCACAGATGAAATGTTAAATAAATTAATTAATAAACTAATTATCAAAAAGCAGCCAAGATGAAAAAATATATAAAATAAAAACTGATGGAAAAAATGGACCATGCAAACGATTTTATGCAATGGTAATAATGTCAATGTGCAAAATAGCAAGATATAAAGTGCATGGATTACAAAGAAAATATATACTGCTCATAACAAGGTAATGAAAAAAAAGGGGAAGGCAAAAATTATATCCACACATGTGAGGCATCAGGATTAACTCAATAAATGAATAAAGTGCTAATGCAATAGATTTATAAACCTGATATTCATTTGTGAGCTCAAATCAGAATCATGATCTGTAAATCATCAGATGATCATTACCTGAGATTGTGCAGGGGGTCCCTTGGATGCGCCGACCCCGACGTGCGTTTCGGCGTCAGCCTTTGTCAGGGGGTGGCTTGCGGCTGGAAGTGTATATATATGATATATATGACTGGCAGGAGAAGCGCACTCAGGGCTAACTGATTCACATTATAGGCATCATTTTAAATGAAATTTTAAATAAACAGCTTTTTATTTAGGGAAGTTCAGCATATTCTTAGTTAGCTACATTCTGTTCTTAAGCTGCAAACTGAATTTCCACATTTCTGTTTCAGCTTTTGGTAGTGCAGTTTTTTCAGGTGAAACATGCATAACATATTCTTGACAAAAAAAAATTACACCGCTAAGGCCTGTTTCACACTTCAGTTTTTTCAAATCAGTCAAAATCCGCCAAAAAGTGAAAATGGCGGATCCGCAAAAAATGTGTAAAAATGGATGCCAGCTGATGGTACGGATCCGTTTTTTTACGGATCCGCTATACGGATTTTGTACGGATCCGTAAAAAAACGGATCCATACCATCAGCTGGCATCCGTTTTTTCCATCCGTTGGATCCGTTTTCTTGCCGATCCGTTTTTCCACACCTCCAAAATGGGATGCTCCCAAATATGATTGGCTCTTGGAAAATGTTCCCAAATGTGATTGGATACTGGAAACTAGGGAAAACTATATCTAGGGTGTTGTAATACAATATCTTTGAAAGGTTTTAGAGCTATTGGCAGCGATGGAAGGAGTTATTGCGAGTATGGACAGCTTCTGTGTGGAATTTGATCTCCACTGCAATCGGTTGGCAATTATTGCTCTCCAGAGGGAGAAAAGAAGACTGCAAATCCTGCGTATGAGGAGACGACGGCAGTGGATTCATCCGATTAATGCGCAGAGGTTTACCCGTGGCGTGTTTTCAACACTATACCTGGAATTGAGGGATAACCCGGACAAGTTCTTCAACTATGTGCGCATGAGGCAGGACTTATTGGTTGGTGGAGCGTGTTGGAGAACAAATCCGGAGAAGGGACACCTACAGGCGGAGCGTTTGATGGTGACCCTTCGGTAACTTATCTATTTTTTGAAAGGTTTCAGATTCAGCATACTTTTATTGTTATGTTATAGCTTGTATTTTGTATTAATTTTACTTTTTTCCCTTTTTTTCACAAGTTTCCTGGCAACTGGAGAATCATTCACCTCCCTCCATTACCAGTTCCGCCTTGGGATTTCAACTATATCTGGAATTGTACAACAAACCTGCCATGCATTGTGGGATTGTCTACAGGAGGAATACATCCTAGAGCCAACACAGGAGAGGTGGCTGGAGATTGCCGACAACTTTCAACAAATCTGCCAGTTTCCAAATTGCATTGGTGCCGTGGATGGGAAGCATATCAGGATTGTGAAACCCATTGGATCTGGTTCAGAATTTTACAACTACAAGAAATTATTTTCTATTGTACTTATGGCCATTGAAGACGCAAAATGCAAATTCATTGCCGTGGACATTGGTGCATATGGTCGTTCAAATGACTCTCAGGTCTTCAAGATGTCCGCAATGGGCCATCGTTTGTATGGAGACAGTTTTGCTTTCCCACCTCCCAGACCACTCCCTGGAACAACAGGCCCACCAATGCCATTTGTGTGCGTTGGTGACGACGCATTTCAGCTGTCCAAACACCTACTCAAGCCATATGGTAGTTGTGGATTGACACACCGCAAAAAAATATATAACTATCGATTGACCAGAGCTCGCAGAGTGGTGGAGTGTGCTTTTGGCATTTTAACTGCAAAATGGAGAGTCCTGTTAACGGCCATAAAAGTGAAAACAGAGACTGTGGATGAGGTGGTGAAGGCGTGTGTCATCCTGCACAACTTTGTACTTTCAAAGGAACCTGTTTCCATAGAAGAAAATCTGTCTGAAACCACATTGTGGGATTATCAGCAGCCAACTGTTCGGAGAACTGGGTCAGTGGTAAGAATGAGGGACACATTTGCAGACTATTTTCTGACACCAGAGGGAAAACTTGCCTGGCAAGATGACATGGTATAATTTTGTTTTTTTATACCACATGTGGGTAATAACAATGTTGTGTTTTCACCAACGGTTTACTGTAAAATGTTACCAAGTGTTGTGTTTTTTTACCTTGTACACCACCGGTGTACTTTTAAATGTTACCAAGTGTTTTTTTTTTTTTACCTCACCACCAGTGTACTTGTTGTGTTTGTTTTTTTTTTACCTCACCACCAGTGTACTTGTTGTGATTTTTTTTTTTTTTTTACCTCACCACCAGTGTACTTGTTGTGTTTGGTTTTTTTTTACCTCACCACCAGTGTACTTCTTGTGTTTGTTTTTTTTACCTCACCACCAGTGTGCTTGTTTGTTTGTTTTGTTTTTTTTTACCTCACCACCTGTTTACTTTAAAATGTTACCAAGTGTTGTGGTTTTTTCCCTTTTACACCACTGGTGTACTTTCAACCTTTACCAAGAATTAAATTAAAAAAATAAACTACACAATAAAGTTCTTTTTAACAAAAAAATTTTATTTGTCAAATTTTTTTAAACTCTTTTTATTGGAAAATAAATTTTTTATTGTACAAATTTTTTTTTTTTAAATACAAAAATTATTTTTTTTATTACAAACACCTTATTACAACTGTTGGTATTGTTGGGTGGAGATACTATCGGAGGGGATAACAGGGTTGACCACATCGAGGGGGGGTGGAGGACTGGGAAGGGAGTTGGTGAGGATCAGAGGTGGAAGGGGGGGTTGAAAACATGAGGTTGGGATGGGAGTGGATGGACAGACGAGGTTTGTGGGAACATTGAAGGTGTGTGTGGGGGTGGGTATGGTGAGGGCATTGGGGTATAATGCAATGGGGAAGGAAGGTACTGGGAAGAATGGAATGGGGAACTAGAGAAAGGAGAGGGAGTGGAAGAGGAGGGATGGTTGTATGATGGATGGTGGTGGAAGGATGGATGGTGGAAGGATAGACGGGGGAAGGATGGACAGAGGGAGGATGGACAGAGGGAGGATGGGATGCTTCTGAGAGTACCTCCACTAGAGTATTGTGACAGGCTTGCATCACACGCATCTGCTGGTGATTGCTTAAACCTTCCATTTGCCGGACAACGGATTGAAAAAAGATATGTCTCGGCATCTGATTTGACTCTGAATTCATCTGTTCAACGTATCTTCTGAGTTCTGTGATGCTTTGATTGATCATGGTCAACCCAGAAGATAACCGTTCTCCATAAGTATGGAAACCATGCTGGACAGATGTGTTCAGACTCAAACAGTCAGACAAGGTCATCCTTTCCTGACTCCTCAGACGCTGCCAGCCAGAACCAAAAGTTGGTTGAGATGTTGCGGCAGTGTCAGAGGGGTGGGGTAAAGGGTACTGTAAGTTGTCACCAGCAGCTTCATGTGATGAAGTCTGCCCTGCTGCTCCAGTGCTGGTGGAGGGGATAGAGGGATGAGACAAGAGGGAAGGTAGGGAGAGGTCGGGGACCTCGATGTGGTCACCGGGGGCGGTCTCCGAAGGGATCGCTCCAGAGGGAGGCAACACAGAAGCAGGCTCCCGAGTGCTGCAGACAGTGCTAAAAAAAAGAGAAAAAGTATATTAATATCTTTATATTTCATTTAGCATTGCTGAAAAGCAAAATTAGGTTAAACATGTCAACATTTGTACTACAGAAATGGTGTGTGGAATATTTACCTTCTGCTCACCATCGTCGACCTGAGGAACGCCAGGGCTCTGTAATTTTTGTACGGCGTCCTCCTGATCCACTTGGGGCCTGAATCTCCTTGTTGAAGTCCCTCTTGAAGCGATCCCTGAGCAACCGCCACCGTATGATAACCCTCTCACCTGTCAAGGCAAAAAACAAAGTGGTTAGTATTCAACACTTCACATGCTGTAAATCAAGTTACTGAAATTGGAATACTTACTCACAAAATCCCTGGCCCTCGCATCGAGCTCCTCCCAGTTGTCTACTACCTCTGAACACACCTCATTCCAGAGCCGTCGGGTGGTCGGTTGGTCGGCGTGGTATCGGTTTGCCATGTTCCACAGCAGCTCCCGTGATTGCACTGCCTGGATGAGGTCGTCCGTCTTTATTATGAGACCCTCCTCAAACAGTCTCTAGGAAGCACGCTGTGAAACCTGTGGAGAAAAAAAAAAAAAAAATTACATTCAATTTAAACACATGAGGTTCATTAATCAATTAGCTAAGGGTTACTTACCGTTTGCCGACCACCAGAGCCAGCACCTCGACGACGCTGGGATGTCCTGGGAGTCACTCTTGTGCGGGCACCAGATTGTGAAGACTGTAAAAAAAAAATAAGATAAATTTGGGTTGGATGGATGCGCAGTTATTGTGTGTGCTGTGATGAATGTTTGTGTTGGGTGTAGCATTATGTATGTATGTATGTATGTATGTATGTATGTGCTAAACTTACACTCTGCGTGCCCCCTCCTTGCGTCTCTCCACTCTGCATGTCTCCTCCTGGAAGCTCCTCAGATTCAGGTTCCTGTGAATACATAATAAATGTATATATTGTAAAAAAAAAACAAAAAAAACCCTGTAAAATAATAGTTAAATAAAAACATTTATCTAACCTCAGTTGGTTGTTGCTGTGAGGGGGAGCTCCCAGAAGAAGACATTTCTCAAACTGCTGCGGCCTAGCTGGCAGATTTCTTCTGCTGCTGCTGTGTTCTTCCAGGAGGTGCTGCTGCTTCCTGAACAGATCTGCAAGTATAAAAGACACTTGTAAAGCTACTATACAAAGGATATCAAAGCTTTCAGGTCAATATACTTACAGAAAAATAGAAGTGCTTTGTTAACTGCTGCGGCCTAGCTGGCGGATTTCTTCTGCTTCTGCTGTGTTCTTCCAGGAGGTGCTGCTGCTTCCTGAACGGATCTGCAAGTATAAAAGACACTTGTAAAGCTACTATACAAAGGATATAAAAGCTTTCAGGTCAATATACTTACAGGAAAATAGAAGTGCTTTGCTAACTGCTGTGGCCTAGCTGGCGGATTTCTTCTGCAGCTGCTGTGTTCTTCCAGGAGGTGCTGCTGCTTCCTGAATGGATCTGCAAGTATAAAGAGAATTATCATAACATAAAAAAATAAAACCTTCATTGGTATTAATGTGTGTAAATTCCCTGAAAATCTCTCACTGACAGTAACCACACTGTGATTGCATGTGTGTAATTTCTGAGTATACCCACACTTTTAGTGTTTGGATGTGTGTAAATTCCCTTACAATCTCTCACTGAGAGTAGCACACTGTGATTGGGTGAGTAATTCCCCAAAAGTCATATAGTATACCCTTGTAATTTCATGTGTGTACATTCCCCTAAACTCTCACTGAGAGTATACCCAAGTGTTTTCATGTGTGTAAAATTCCCTTAAACTCTCACTGAGAGTATACCGAAGTATTTTCATGTGTGTAAAATTCCCTTCAACTCTCATTGAGAGTATACCGAAGTATTTTCATGTGTGTAAAATTCCCTTCAACTCTCACTGTGAGTATACCCAAGTCTTTTCATGTGTGTAAAATTGAAAGTGTTTTAATGTGTGTAAATTCCAACTCTCACTGAGAGTAAGTGTTTTCATGAGTAAATTCCCTGAAAAACTCTCACTTGAGAGTAACACTTGTATACCAAAAACCAACACTTCATATACCCATACTTAATTTTACCTGGTTTTTAAATAATACAATGGACAGTTTTTATTACATTTTTTTTAATTTTTATTTTTTTTTCACAAGTAGGAGCTACTCTGCTCTTTATTTAAAATACCACAATAAATAAAAAATAAAAAAACAGTGATACAACAGATACACCACATACAATACACAACACAATCACTCCACAATTGCAAATATAAAAATAAAATGCAATACAGATGCAACAGAAAAACAATTAAAGTATGAAAAAAAACCACACACACACAAACACGCATGCCACACACACACAGACAGGCGACACACACATGCAGACAAGCTACAGACACACAGACATGCCCCACACAAATAGTTTAGCACAATTGCAAATATGGAAAAGCATTACATTACTATGAAAATAAAATTCTGTACACATGCAACAGAAAAACAATTAAAGTATGAAAAACCCCCCCCACACACACAAACACGCATGCCACACACACACAGACAGGCCACACACACACACACACACACACAGACAAGCCACAGACATGCTCCAGGGGTCTTGCAGGTGGAGGTCTTGCAGCTAGGCAGGCAGGTTTTATACCTCTAACTCAGTCTCCTTCTATCAGTCTGGCTGGTGCCGGATGTCTGGCTCTGTGTCTTTAGTGTGGCTGGTGCCGGATGGCTGGGCCCAATTACACCACATACAATACCAGTTACACCACATACAATGCACACAGAACACAATCCCAGCATACTTGCAAATATTAAAATAAAATTACAGTAGTATGAAAATAAAATTCTGTACACATGCAACAGAAAAACAATTAAAGTATGAAAAAAAAGCATAATAATAATACACACACACACAAACAGACATGCAACACTGGGAGGCCATGAACATACATGCAGAAAGGCAGACCCCCCCCACACACACACACACACACAAACACGCAGGCCACACACACACAGACAGACAAGCCACAGACACACACAGGCAGACAAGCCACAGACACACACAGACATGCCCCACACAAATAGTTTTAATACTCACACAATTGCAGGCTTTGGTGGCTTGGTAGCAGGCCTCTCCATCCTGGCTTGTTGCTGGGCAGCTGGGCAGGTGCTGGCAGGCCTCTTGCAGCTGGGGTATGGCAGGCTGGCAAGCTCTCTCTCTTTCTTCAGCTGGGGGTCTTTCTGCTGGGGGTCTTTCTGCTGGGCAGGTGCTGGGCAGGTTCTGTCTGGCTTGCTCTGTGTCTTCTCAGTCTGGCTGGTGCCGGATGTCTGGGCCCAATGATTAATTAGCCCACCTTATATAGTTTTGGGACTGTCTGGAAAAGTATCTTTTTTTATTCGGACTCCCATGACAGCACCACGAGAGGGGATCCGCCCTATAGGAACAGGAAACCTACAGATACAAAAGGGCGGCACCTCTCCCACGCATCAGTTGGTTTCCTGTTCCTGAGGGGACGGTATCCTACAGAAGACCGGATCCCAGACCGGCCAGCCGATACAGGTAGCGAGGGGGTCTCCTACCTCGGCCTGGTGCGGATCTCCTGGAGGACGCCACGGTGGCCCAGGATGGGTGGCACGGCGGTGGCGTGTTCAGCAGGGAGCGGCGTCCAGAGGATGTCCGTCTCCGGGGTTAGGCCGCTGCCGGTGAGTATGTTCCCCCGGGGGTTCCCGGCTCCGGCGGCGCAGGTACGGCGGCAGCGCGGCTGCAGGGGGCTGTGACCGGGTGGCGCTGCTTCCAGGGCTCCCGGGCGTCCCGCATGACTTCTGGTCTTTCCCGGGGTAGCGGTGACGTCAGGGGGCGGGCGGAAGATGCACTTCCGGGTCGGCGCGCCACTGCGCATGCGCGAAGAATCCAAGATGGCGGCGCCCATCGGAAACACCGATAGCGTCGGCTTTCGGACCGGGTGCGGCGCCAGCTGGGGTAGGGAGCCCTGTTAGGGGGGAGGGGCGTGGCATGGATACTGCTGACCGGAGGAGGGGTATTTAGGTAGGACCCTGGCAGGGTACCTTGCCTTGGCCACATTATTACAAGCAGCAGCGTACAGCAGCAGCAGTGGTAATGGAGAGTGATCGAGAGCAACACCAGCAGCAGCAGAGGCAGGGGCGACAGCAGCGGCAAGCATCACTGCCGCCCCTGGATGACCTTCGGCAGGTCAAACAGAAAAAGAAGGTGTCCCGTGACAGTAATGAGCGGGCGGGACGAAGTGACCAGTCCACTCGTAAGAGCTCCTCCAGGCAGACAGGAGCATCGACTGAGAGAAATCCCCCTCATTCTCCGGTACTTGATTGTGGCACTGGTAAGTGATCTTCGTGAAAGTTCACTCAGTGACGGGACCCCCCTTCTGTGTTTTTTTCTAGGGGAAAAAGGCTACAAGTAAGACTAAACATAGGGAATGCGCACTCTGTGCATGCCCATTACCGGACGCATGCCTCAAAAAATTGTGCCCCCCCTGTATTCAGCAGACGGTGGCAGAAGAGTCGCCCGCGGTAGCGGCGAGTTTAAGGGACATTGTCAGGGCAGAAATGAGGGAAACCCTAAAGTCCTTGTCCCAGCCGGAAAGTCTAAGGGGCGAGGTCCCGGTGGAGTCCGATTCCTCGGTAGAGTGGAGAAAAAGCAGAGACTCCCAGGCTTCATCTCCCTTGTCCTCCTCAGGAGAAGAGGACTCGGGGCGATTTTAGAATCATAGAATCATAGAATCGTAGAGTTGGAAGGGACCTCCTGGGCCATCTGGTCCAACCCCCTGCTCAAAGCAGGATTCGCTAAATCATCCCAGTCAGATTTTGTCTGCCTCTTGACCGGGTAGACAAGCTGGTCAAAGCAGTCAGAGGGACAATGGAGGTAGAGGAGCCTAAGCCCCAATTATCCATGCAGGATGTCATGTTCTGTGGGCTGGAACAGAGGAAGCAGAGAGTCTTCCCATTAAATCAAAAGATCCAGGATCTGATCCACAGAGAGTGGAAGAAACCGGATAAAAGAGGGTCGCTACCACCAGCCCTCAAACGCAGATACCCCTTCGACGATCCGGCAGTGAATAATTGGGACAGAGCCCCCAAATTAGACGCAGCCATTGCAAAGGCATCGAAAAGATCCTCGCTACCCTTTGAGGACATGGGATCCCTTAAAGATCCCCTAGACAGAAAGGCAGATACTTTCCTTAAAAACTCCTGGGAAATGGCGGCCGGGTCCTTAAGACCAGCAGTGGCATCAACGTGCACGGCCAGGTCCATGATGGTCTGGTTGGACCAGTTGGAGTCACAATTAAAACAGGGTACATCAAGACAGACAATTCTTGGGGCCCTACCAACCATCCAAGAGGGAGCAGCCTTCCTAGCAGATGCCTCAGCAGATGCAGTGAGAATGGCCGCCAGAGCAGCAGGTCTCTCTAATGCAGCTCGTAGAGCCCTGTGGCTAAAGTGCTGGCAGGGAGACATTCAGTCCAGGGCAAAGCTCTGTGCGATTCCATGTGAGGGCGAATATTTGTTCGGCGCTGTCCTAGACGAGCTGCTTGAGAAGGCGGGGGACGACAAGAAAAAATTCCCAAACCTTTCGTCTGCGTCCTACCGTCGTCCATTTGGTAGAAGGAGATTCGGCCAGGGGAGAAGGCGCAACTCTTCGCCTATTAGAGATCGCCCCAGATGGGAAGACAGAAGGAGAAGAGGTACGGGCTATATGTTCACACGCTCGTCGAGAGATCAAAAGAGACCAAATCAATGACTAGCAATTCCCGTGGGGGGTAGACTGTCATCCTTCTTCCCGGCATGGTCACAGATTACAAATAGTGACTGGGTGCGCAAGGTAATATCCACCGGGCTTAGATTGGAGTTTACCCAGGTCCCGCGGGATACCTTTAAACTAACCCCTTTAAGATCTTCTCCTCTCGAACAAGCGGCTTTAGAAGCGGAAGTCTTGAGCCTATGCCAGAGAAATGTCCTGGTAGAGGTTCCAGATGCTGAAAGAGGAAGAGGGTTCTACTCTCCCCTGTTTCTAGTCCAGAAACCTGATAAGACATTCAGAACGATTATAAACCTTCGTTTCCTTAACGAGTTTTTTATTAATCGTACAAATAAGATGGAGTCCATTAATACAACAATAAAAATATTGTTTAAAGGTTGTTTTATGGCAGTCATAGATCTGAAAGATGCGTACTATCATGTACCTATCCATACAGACTTCCAGCAGTTCCTGAGAGTGGCGGTTTCAGTAGGTGGCACAGTGCGTCATTATCAGTATAGATCCCTTCCCTTTGGTCTCTCAGCAGCACCCAGAGTATTTACAAAGATAGTGGCCGAGGTTATGGCTCATTTACGGGAGTTTGACGTCTTAATCATCCCATATTTAGATGATTTCTTGATTGTGGGAAAATCGGTGGGTCATTGTAGATCCCAGATAGAAAAAGCTAAATCCAGATTAGAAAACCTCGGATGGATTTTAAACTACGAGAAATCCCGACTCCAGCCCTTAAAAATACAGAAGTTTCTAGGCTTATTACTAAATTCAGAAACTCAGCAGTGCCTGCTGCCACTAGATAAATTGCAAAAGATACAGGAGCAGGTTCTTCGGGCAATTGATAATCCGTCTATGACCCTCAGACAGGCCATGTCCCTGTTAGGCTCTCTAACTTCATGCATCCCAGCAGTCAGGTGGGCACAATTCCATACTAGAGCCCTTCAGAACGACGTCCTGGTTAATAGCAGGGCCTTGGAAGGCTCCTTACAAGGTCGAGTGTTGCTAAGCCCCTCAGCTGTTACATTGCTTAGATGGTGGCTCGATAGCGAGAACCTAGCATCAGGGGTGCCCTGGATAACACAGATAACCCGTATTATAACCACAGACGCTAGTTCCTTCGGTTGGGGAGCCCATATGGGGGACATAGTGGTACAGGGACATTGGGATTCTGATTCTGAAATCTCATCCAACCAGAGAGAGCTATTGGCGATAGAACGGGCAGTCAAGAAACTCATTATGTACCTACAGGGCCATCACGTGAGGATACACTCGGACAACCAGGTAGCGGTAGCATATGTCAACCACCAAGGTGGAACCCGCTCCAGCGCTCTGATGCAGATAACAGAACGGCTCCTTCAGATAGCAGAGAGAAATTTTCTATCTTTAACCGCACTCCACATCAGCGGAAAGGACAACGTAAGAGCAGACTTTCTAAGCCGCAAGGCTCTAAGGCAAGGAGAATGGGCTTTGAACAAAGATATTTACCACCAGATTGTCCGCAGATGGGGTCAGCCAGAGGTAGACCTCTTTGCCACCAGAGAAAACAGAAAAGAAAAATCGTTCTGCTCTCTGAACCCCAGGGAAAATCCCCTGCGGTGGATGCCCTCCTGATAAGATGGGACTTTTCTCTGGCATACGCCTTCCCGCCATTGAATCTTCTTCCTCTGGTAGTCAGGAAGATCAGAGAGGATCAGGCAAAAGTCATACTAATTGCCCCCTTTTGGCCCAGGAGGACCTGGTTCGCATGGTTGAGGACCATGTCGGTATGCGATCCCTGGGTACTGCCGAACCTTCCGGATCTCCTCTACCAGGGGCCAGTCAGCCACCCACAAGTAGCGGGACTTCATTTGACGGCGTGGTGTTTGAAAGGTCACTGTTAAAGGATAGAGGGTTCTCCAAGAACTTAATTGACACCCTCCTATAGAGCAGAAAATTAACTACCACTAACATCTATGCTAGGACCTGGAAACGAATCCTGTCCACCTTTCACTTTGACGTCAGAGACGGAATTCCCACGAAACATATTCTGGAATTTCTCCAGAAAGGTTTCGAATTGGGTCTCTCCACAAGTACGTTAAAAGTACAAGTTTCAGCCTTAGGGGCCCTGTTTGCAGGTGATATTGCAAAAAATTATTGGGTAGCAAGGTTCATCAGAGCAGCGGCCAGATTGAGACCTATACACAAAGACAGATGTGTGCCGTGGGACTTAAACTTAGTCCTTACAGCCATGACGGAAAGTCCGTTTGAACCTTTAGATTCTGCCTCACTAAAGGTTATATCTCTTAAGACAGCATTTCTGGTAGCGATAACATCCGCACGTAGGGTGAGCGACATACAGGCACTTTCCAGATTGCCCCCTTACACAGAGTTCTTTCAAGATAGAGTAATCCTAAGGCCAGATCCAGCATACCTTCCCAAGGTAGCAACACAATTCCACAGGACACAAGAGATAGTTCTGCCTTCCTTCCTCCCTAATCCAACCAACCCTAAAGAGCAAAAACTTCAGGCATTAGATATTAGGAGATGCTTCCTTACATATTTAGCATCCACGGATCCTTGGAAGAAGGAGAACGCGTTATTCCTATCCTTCCAAGGTCCCAGGAAAGGATACAGAGTATCAAAACGCACGTTAGCAAGGTGGATTAGGGAGGCTATCTCTCTTGCCTACACAGCAGGTGGCGGCCCAGCTCCACAGAATCTGAGGGCGCATTCCACTCGGGCCATGGCATCATCCTGGGCAGAAAGATCTGGAGTATCAATTGATCAGATATGTAAGGCGGCCACCTGGTCATCTCCTTCCACCTTTTTTAACCACTATCGGTTAGACATGGGTGCCTCCTCAGACCTCACCTTCGGGCTAAGGGTGCTGCAGGCTGTAGTCCCTCCCTAAGTTAGTTTACATCTCTGTAATTCTCTTGTGGTGCTGTCATGGGAGTCCGAATAAAGTATTAAGTTACGTACCGGTAACGGTATTTTTCGGAAGCCCATGACAGCACCCTTAGTTCCCTCCCTTGTTCACGTATAGGGGTGCACTCCTTTAGAAGATTGTTCATAAAATTACCTTATGTGGGAGATGGTGTAAAATAATTCTGGTAAATAGGGTAGATAGGTTGTATATATTATATGTTGTGTACTAACCATGGTAGCCTCTCAAGCTCTGTAATCCAACTGATGCGTGGGAGAGGTGCCGCCCTTTTGTATCTGTAGGTTTCCTGTTTTTATAGGGCGGATCCCCTCTCTCGTGGTGCTGTCATGGGCTTCCGAAAAATGCCGATACCGGTACGTAACTTAATACTTTCTGAGCATGCTCAGTGCGATTTAGCGGATTCCGCTGGCGGATTCCGCAAAATAGCGGATCCCGGCGGATCCGCCGCCCATAGGCGCCCATTCTACCGCATGGCGGACAACGGCGGATCCACCGTTGTCCGCCATTTTGACGGCGCCAAAAAACGTTGCAAGCTCCATCCACCTCAGACAGAATCCGCCTGGAATATGGCGGATCCGCCGAATAGCGGACGTAACGGACGACCATCTGCCACAATCCGCCACTAATGTATCTCAATGGGAAAAAATGGCGGATCCGCCACAAGAAAAGCGGATCCGCCATTTTCACTTTTTGGCGGATTTTGACTGATTTGAAAAAACTGAAGTGTGAAACAGGCCTTATTAATTTGTTCAAAAATGCTTGTGGTTGTGCCAGATAGTTTTTGATGACACTATTGTCTCATACAAATATACCCGTAGAAATCACATAATTATATTTAGTCAAGTAGAAATCACTTGCATGGTATTCATTCTGTTTCTAATGATTGTGGCATACTTGTCAGACCGAGTTCACACGCTGCAGTGCATTTTTTGTCTGCAGATGCAGAACCATAACTTTTACCACAATGTTGGTAAATCAGAGCCAAACAATTCATTCTTATTGCAAATTTGGCCATAATGTGTAAATGCAGGTTTAGACAATGTGCCCACATGTAAAAATGATGATGTTTTTCTGCAGCATTTTTTTTCTGCAAGTGTCAGCACCAAAATACATAATGAAAAACTACTCTGATTATTGCATTTTTACTGAATTTTTTCATGTATTATCACCTTGTTTGGGTACATTCCCACAATCAGTAAGCGCTGCGGGTTGGACGCTGTGTACATCCGCAGCATCCAGATGTTACAGCATAGTGGATTGTATTTCAAGAAATCGCATGCCAACTATGCGTGCTCAGACGCCCATGGATCACTTGCGGAGACGGACAAGAACCGTGTCTTTTCAGACCACAGCATGTCATCTTATCTTGTGGAGACTCAAGTCTCTGCAAGATAAATTTCACCAGTCCAATGTATTGGACGCAGTAATTCTGCATGGTTCAATGAACACATGCGGTTTCACGTGTGTTCAATAGACGGCAGCGCTTTGGATGCAGTAGACATCCTGCCAATTCCTGACCATGGGTGCGTAGCCTTTAATGTTCTTTAGTGCAGATTTGATGTCTTTTTTATGTGTTTTGTATTGAAGAAATGCTAAGTTTCTGTCCTTTTAAAAAAAATAAATAAAAATAAATACATTTTTCAAGTGTAATGGTGTGACAGGAATGGTTATAAGTCTCTCCCCTTGAAAATAACATTTGTGAATTGTATGAGTAATGTGGTTTTATTGTGCATAGAACCATATATGCACTAAGGTGAGCAGTTAATGTATTGTAATGTGGTGGATGTATAATGTTCCTTATGTATGACCGATAGAGAAAATCTAGGGTTATGTATAGGGCATGGGTATAGCTAGAGCATCAGGTATAGGTTAAAAATAGGAAAGCTGCAGGAAATAGGAAGTAAAGGCCCCTTTACATTTAGCGATGCACCAGTGATCCCGACAACGATATGACGCAGTCAGGATCGCTGGTGCATTGCTATATGGTCGCTATTGAGCTGCCACACAGGCAGAACTCACAGCGATGCAGCAGCGATACAGCGGTCGTTACTTACCTTTCAGACGAGGCGATCCTGACGTCCCCCCGCCCGCATCCACGCGTAGCTCGTCGGCGCCAGCAGGAAGCGCCCGACAAGAAATGGAGCTGCGCGATCTCGCAGGAGCCGGTCGGAGGTAAGTATCACACATAGCGATATCGCTGCTGCGTCACCAAATTGGTGATTGTTTAGCGATATTGCTAGCGATATCGCTATGTGTAAAACCCCCTTAAGGCTACTTTCACACTTGCGTTTTTTTGCGCTGTGCACAGTGCGCAGTGCAAACGCACATAAAAAGCGCATCATGCGTTTGTGTGCGTTTTTTGTTGGTTTGGGTGCGTTTTTTTAAAAAAAACGCATGCTTTTTTGCGCATATGTGCGCATTACCATGCGCACATATGCGCACCCATAGACTATAATGGGTGTTTGGGTGAAAAAAACGCATTGCGTGCGTATGCGTTTTTTGGGCAAGTTGGACGCACAAAAAATGCAACAGGATGCATTTTGTGCACCCGAGCGCACACTACAAAAAAACGCATGCGCATACAAACGCGTACAAACGCATGTGTATGCGCACCCATGTAAAGTATAGGGAAAAAAAATGCATGCGTTTTTTGCGCAAAAAAAGCGCAAGTGTGAAACCAGCCTAAAGGTACTGTCACACTTAGCGATGTACCAGCGATCCCGACCAGTGATATGACGCGGTCAGGATCGCTGGTGCATCGCTAAGTGGTCGCTAGTGAGCTGCCACACAGGCAGATCTCACCAGCGACATCGCAGGGGTCGGGGGTCGCTACTTACCTGTCAGATGAGGCGATCATGACATCCTCCCACCCGCGTCCATGTGTCGCTCGTCGGCGCCACAGGAAGCCCAGCAGGAAGTGCTCGACGAGAAACGACTCAGGACGTTCTCGCGCGATCAGCGATAACCAGCGGGGGAGTGGTTGGAGGTAAGTATCAGACATAGCAATATCGCTAGCAATATCGCTGCTACTTCGCAAAAACCAGTGACGTTATAGCGATATTGCTAGCGATATCGCTTAGTGTGACAGGCCCTTAAGATGCACATGATAGAAGCAGTTAAACGTTCTGGGAACAGCCCGAACATAGGAAGAGGCAGGGTTAGTTAATGAGGGAATCACTTCCTAATTAGTGAGGAGAGATTAGATTGAGAAGAGAGATAGCAGCAATTCGAGGCAAGAGAGCACAAAGAGCACAAGCTGCTTAGCAGAGTGAGAAAGTCAACCACAAACTTCAGCAGACATTTCTGGGGTGCCAGGGAGTGAGAGAACAGCAGCCCCTTGCCCATGACTACCGCTCTATGCATCTTACACAAGCTCTCCAAACATACCTATAGAAAAAAAACACCCCAAGACAAGGACAGTTCAACATTGTCTTTAATGGCATGAGTTGTCCTGACACCACATCCACTTTGCTTGAACTAATAAATGCAGAAGATTTTCCACACAAAAAATGCAGCGTAAAAAAAATGCAGGGTGCATTTATATTATGTAAGACCATGGCTTTATGATTTCATTACAGAGGTGTGGGTAATGTTCTCTATTTATCTCAAATTGTTGACTGGTGTCAGCAGGGTGAGGGAGAAGATAGATGTATAACAACGGGAAGAAGGTGGGGGAGCCCAAACACTAGGGAAGGGGAGAGTGGAGACCCCAGGGCAAATCTGACAACACCCTGTCTGCCCTAAAGTCCCTAAATAGGTTCCACACCTATCGACAAGCAGGACCCTAATCCCTGAGTGCCCCGGTGACAGGCCCTGGATAGTGAGGGGACATGGTTTTTACAAGTCAGCCCCCACTACAACTAAAGACAAAGCAGGAAGAGAAATTAGGAAATACACTTAGCTTGAGACTACACAAGAGAGCTCAACGCCAGCAATCCTCCAAAAGGCTCCAAGAAGAAACTAGTCGACTTCTAGCACTTCCAACAGACAAAGATAAATAGAGCTATCACTGGTGCCTTGCTGAAGCAACTATTCAGCAAGGGTGTGTTAATCAGCAGCAGATTGTGGAGATCACTGCTAGGTCCTTAAGGGAGAAGGATATCACTCCACAGCAGAGATGCAAGATCCAGAATGTGCCTGCAGAGCCAAGCGCAATGACTTTCTACAGTCAGATCCAGAATGACTGTCTGACTTGCCTGACACACTAGTGACACCTGTACTTGCAACTTGAACCAACGACAATGTCATCAAGTAGATGAGAGCAATAATCATTACATAAATTGTAATACAGGGCCAGATGGCCACCGCAAAACTATGATAGGGCGACAGGACACTCGTATAAATAGGTATGAAAACTGAAAAGGATGGAGTCAGAAAGTCTGTCTATAATGAATGCAAAAAAAGGTTTTATTATTACATACAACAATAACATTTAGTCAAATATTTTTCACCAATATAAATAATAGTACAAAGTGACAGGTAGATTGCAAAGGACTTAGGCAGAGCAAGTCTGGGAGTCAACACAAAACATTATAGTAAAAGGAATGGGAGAATCATTTTCCTGAGGAGTTGACCCAAGTTAAATTAATGTGTAAATATGCCATTAAAAAAAGTGTAGTGGCTAACTGAGGCTTACCCATGTAGATCCCAGTCTGGACTCACAGCCCCTAAAGTGTGGTTTACACATTTATTTAACTTGGGTATACTCCTCAGGAACATGATTCTCCTGATCCTTTTACTATAATCTTTTGTGTTGACTCACAGACTCACTTGTTTGCAACAGTTCTGCATTTCAGCAAAGTGGATGGGATTTGTAGAAATCTCATGCCGACTTTGCTTTTTTTTACACATTGTAAACGGACCTGCGGTGCGTGTTTCCAATCTGCAACATATCGTTCTCTCTTGTTAGTATGCAAAGTTTTATGTGCAGATCTTACCATACAAATGCACTAGATGCAGAAAAAAGCTCATATGCATTTTTTTGCACATTTTCTCTGTGTAAATGCACTAAAAATGCATGTAAACGGCACATGACTGTATCAATAAAATATTGTCAAAGGGAAATACCAGGAAATATTAAAAACAAAGCAGCTTAACTTATAACATACCATGCCAAAAAAAATGTCAAAAACGGCATCAAAAACGTGATTAAAAAGCACTGCAAAATGCAAATACAGTGGGGGAAATAAGTATTTGATCCCTTGCTGATTTTGTAGGTTTGCCCACTGACAAAGACATGAACAGTCTATCATTTTAAGGGTAGGTTAAATTTATCATTGAGAGATAGAATATCAAAAATAAAACCCAGAAGATCACATTGTGTAAATTATATAAATTTATTTGCATTTTGCAATGAGAAATAAGTATTTGCAATGAGAAATAAGTATTTGATCCCCTACCAACCATTAAGAGTTCTGTTTCCTATAGACCACTTAGACCCTCCTAATCAACTCGTTACCTGCATTAAAGACAGCTGTCTTATATAGTCACCTTTATAAAAGACTCCTGTCCACAGACCCAATTAATTAGTCAGACTCTAACCTCTACAACATGAGCAAGATCAAAGAGCTTTCTAGGAATGTCAGGGACAAGATCATAGACCTGCACAAAGCTGGAATGGGCTACAAAATGCTGGGTCAGAAGGAGACAACTGTTGTTGCAATAGTAAGAAAATAGAAGAAATACACAATGACTGTTAATCGACATCTATCTGGGGCATCAAGCAAAATCTCACCTCATGGGCTATCCTTGATCATGAGGAAGGTGAGAGATCAGCCTAAAACTACATAGGGGGAACTTGTTAATGATCTCAAGGCAGCTGGAAACACAGTCACCAAGAAAATCATTGGTAACACATTACGCCATAAAGATTTAAAATCCTGCAGTGTTCGCAAGGTCCCCCTGCTCAAGAAGGCACATGTACAGGCCAGTCTGAAATTTGCCAGTGAACATCTTTATGATTCTGTGAGTGATTGGGTGAAAGTGCAGTGGTCAGATGAGTAAAAAATTGAGCTCAATTGAACTCGCCGTGTTTGGAGAAAGAGAAATGCTGCCTATGACTCAAAGAACACCGTCCCCACTGTCGATGATGGAGGTGGAAACATTATGTTTTAGGGGTGTTTCTGTGCTAAGGGCACAGAGATTACTTCACCGCATCAATGGGAAAATGGATGGAGCCATGTACCGTAAAATCCTAAGTGACAACCTCTTTCTCTTTGCCAGAACATTAAATATGGGTCGTGGCTGGGTCTTCCAGCAAGACAATGACCCAAAACATACAGCCAAGGCAACAAAAGAGTGGCTCAAAAAGAAGCACATTAAGGTCATGGAGTGGCCTAGTCAGTCTCCAGACCTTAATCCCATAGAAAACTTATGGAGGGAGTTGACGCTCCAAGTTGCCAAGTGACAGCCTCAAAATCTTAATGATTTAGAGAAGATCTTCAAAGAGGAGTGGACCAAAATTCCTCCTGACATGTGCGCAAAGCTCACCATCAACTACAAGACACATCTGATTGCTGTGCTTGCCAACAAGGGTTTTGCCACCAAGTATTAAGTCTAGTTTGCCAGAGGTGTCAAATACTTATTTCTCACTGCAAAATGTAAATAAGTTTATATAATTTATACAATGTAATTTCTCAATGTTAAAATTAACCTATCTTTAAAACGATAGACTGTTCATGTCTTTGTCAGTGGGTAAACTTACAAAATCAGCAAGGGATCAAAAACTTATTTCCCCACTGTATGTAAATAACTTAATTTACATACTAGTGGCTGAAATGCTGCAGAAAATCTATAACATCAAAAACTCACCAAAAAGTCTTCGTATGAATGTCACCTTAAAGGGAATCTGTTACTAAGCTCATTCCTCCTTTTTATTGATACCTTTATATTCGATATCTGTTGCCTTATACCAGAGAAATTCATGTTTTTTATCAGCCAATGAGATGCTAAGTGCTCTAGGCGTGACAGAGCACTTCCTGCAAGCCAATACCCATAAAAAGGGAGAACACTGTGCAGAAATTAAGAGAGTGGTGTCTGCACACTTGTGATATCTCATGAACGGATGACACACATACAGCGAGGGATAAATTTACATACAGAAGCATTGCTAAGCATGGAAAAACGCTAAGGAGCCAGTCTGACTGGAAGCATGCTGTCACACTCAGACCATTTAAAGCCTCATTTGCATATTAATAAAACATAGATTTCTCTATATAGTTCTACGAGTTGTGGATATCAAGGTATTAATTATTTTATCTTTCTGTGACCTACGAACCCATATAGATTGTTTCTGAGGTTTGATCTTAGTGATGAGTTCCCTTTAAAGAAGTCCAGTAATACGTGCCAGCCACCCAGTGCCCCTTGTAACAATGTCAACCACACACAGCTCTATTAGTAAATGGCTAACTCTGTTCCCATGTGGCACACAGTTCCTGCTTGTGACATCGGCGGCTATGCCCGCCGATGCCCCTCCTGCAGCAGCGCACGCCGCAGCGTTCCCTTACCTGCGCGGCCCCGTCCGGGCGCGCGCCCGTCGCCCATTCGACCTCACGGCGGCTCCTGGCACCCGCCCCCTGTCTCGCGCACGCCCCCTCCCACTCTCTCTCACCAGCGGTGGGCGGCGCTGAGGGGCTGGACTGGGGGACGCACTTCCGGGGGTTGGTGTATTTCAGGCGTCCTCGCTGTTAGGAGGACGCCTGATGATTGTGTAGTATTCTGCACCCTATGGCCTCTACAGTTCTCCTGTAGCTCTGCCTTCCTCTGCCTTGTCCTCCCTGCCGTCCTCGGTCTCGTCTCCCTCGCCCTCCCCAGTCTGTCCAGGCGCTGCTTCCTTCCTATCCTCTGTGCCCTTCCCTCTGTCTCCGGTCAGCCCTGGTCCGTCCTCTTGCCATTCCCCGTATTGTGTCTTCCCCTGTGCTACCGGTCCCTGCTCGTATCTCAGCCCTCTGCCTCCCCAGCCCCTTTTGTCCGTGGAGCCGTCCCTCTTGGTTCCGGCTGTCGCGCCTCCGTCCTCTGTGGTCCTGCCCCAAACGATCCCTGTATAGGGGTCGGTCTTCACCTGGCGTGCTCGGCCCAGGGGCTCCGGATCCGCGATCCAGAGGGTCCACTCTCTGACGTAGTTTCTCCTAAAACATTACAATTACAGTATTATCAGGCCATGGACCCCGCCGGTGCCGCGGCTGCCACTCAAAAGGAACTGCTTTTCTTAAGAGAGAATCAGACCCGTATCATGTCATTCATGAAGTCCATGGACACCCGGCTCTCCGCCCTGCAAACCGCTGACCCAGCGCATGCACCTCTCTTAGTCAGCCTCCAGCAGGAGCTCGCACAGCAGCGCGATGCGCAATCTCACATTTTGGGGTATATGGCGTCCGTGGATGATCGGCTGCTTTCTTTGCAGTCCTCTGCGGCCGCTTCTACCCAAGCCCGGGACGCTGTCTCTTTCCCTCCTCCCCGTCTTGGTAAGCCGCCTAGGTACTGTGGGGACCCAAAGTTGTGTAGGGGATTTTTAAACCAGTGCAGACTGCACTTTGATCTTCTGCCCCAACAATACCCCACGGACCGTGCTAAGGTGGCCTTTATAATCTCCCATCTAGAGGGGGAGGCGTTGGCTTGGGTGAATCCGTTGTGGGAGAGGGATGACCCGGTGGTGACTAACATCCAGAATTTTTTGGAAACATTCCGTAAGGTTTTTGATGAACCCGGACGCCTTGCTTCCTCTACAGAGGCCCTTTTTAACCTCTGCCAGGGGTCCCTTACGGTAGGGCAATACGCCATCCGTTTCCGGACCTTGTCCTCGGAGCTGGGGTGGAATAATGAAGCCCTGGTTGGTGCCTTTTGGAGAGGCCTTTCTAGTAAAATCAAGGACGAGTTGGCCGGGCGTGACCTTCCAACCACCCTGGAAGATCTCATCTCTCTGGCTACTCGTATTGACCTGCGTTTTCAGGAACGCGCTAGAGAGTCAGCCAGGGAGAAGAGGCCCTTTAGATTATACCAAGCTCCCATTCCGCGCGCCGTTGCTCTCCCTAGTAACACTGCTCCCGAGCCTATGCAGGTGGATCACATCAAGCTGTCCGAACAACGGCGTAAGGAGAGGATGACTAAGGGACTCTGTCTATATTGTGGAGGGGCCAATCACTTCGTACGCACTTGTCCTGAGAGACTGGGAAACGCATCCGCCTAGGCCAGGTAGGAGAGGGCCCCCTAGGTGATCAGACCCCCTCTCTCCCACTTACTCTTTCAGCTCTGCTTATTACAGGTCGGGGGCGTGGCTCCGTGGAGGCGTATGTGGACTCGGGCGCAGCAGGCAACTTCATCCGCCAGGAGGAGGTTGACAAACTCCAGATTCCCGTGGTCGTCTTAAGTAACCCCCGAGCAATCACCTCCGTCGATGGCAAACCTCTACCTGGGCTCATCACCACGGTTACCACTGAAGTAAAACTACAAATTGGCGCACTTCATTCCGAGAAGATTGCCTTTTATGTCCTGCCTCAATTATCCCACGCCATTCTCTTGGGACTACCTTGGCTTAGGCGGCATGAGCCAGTTGTCGACTGGCGCTCCGGGGAGATCTTGCGCTGGGGGCACACCTGCCATGCAAGCTGTTTACGTACCCTGGTTCGTTCCCATTCTCAGCCTAGGCCAACGGATCTCCCGGGCCTTCCTGTTCCATACCACGCCTACGCTGATGTTTTCTGCAAGAGGGAGGCGGACTCCCTGCCCCCGCACCGGTCCTATGACTGCCCCATCGACCTGATTCCTGGAGCGGTTCCTCCCAGAGGTAGAACATACCCTCTTTCTCCTGCCGAGACCTCTGCCATGACGGAATATATTCATGAAAATCTGTCCAAGGGGTTTATCCGGAAGTCCTCCTCTCCTGCGGGCGCAGGTTTCTTCTTCGTCCGGAAGAAAGACGGATCACTGCGGCCTTGCATTGATTACCGGGGCCTAAACAATATCACCGTTAAAAATCGTTAACCCCTTCCGTTGATTCCGGAGCTCTTTGACCGGCTGAGAGGAGCTCGGATCTTCACGAAGTTAGATCTGCGGGGAGCCTACAATTTGGTCCGGATCCGTGCTGGGGATGAGTGGAAAACGGCCTTCAATACCCGTGACGGGCATTATGAATACCTAGTCATGCCATTCGGCCTTTGCAATGCCCCCACTGTGTTTCAAGAATTTATCAACGAGGTGTTCCGGGATCTACTCTATTCCTGTGTGGTCATCTATCTAGACGACATTCTCGTTTTCTCGCCCGATCTGTCCTCCCATCGCAAAAGCGTACGCTTGGTCTTGCACCGCCTTCGAGAGAACCAACTCTACGCCAAGATTGAGAAATGCCTTTTTGAGCAGACGTCACTGCCCTTCTTGGGATATGTCGTCACCGATTCCGGTCTAAAGATGGATCCCAAAAAACTCAGTGCGGTACTCAAGTGGCCCCGTCCAGTGGGGATTAAGGCCATCCAGCGGTTTCTTGGGTTCGCAAATTATTACCGTCAGTTCGTGCCTCATTTTTCTACGGTTACCAAACCCATCACGGCCTTGACCCATAAGGGAACGAAGCCCAACAGCTGGTCCCCCGAAGCTGAAAACGCCTTCCAGGCTCTGAAACGTTCTTTTGCGTCAGCACCCATTTTGCATCGGCCTGTGACCAGCAGGCCCTTCGTCCTGGAAGTGGATGCCTCCTCCACTGGAGCGGGGGCGGTCCTGTCCCAGCAGGCTTCATCCGGACGGCTGGTCCCTTGCGGCTTCTTTTCTAAAGCCTTTTCACCTGCGGAGTGCAACTACTCCATTGGAGACCGAGAATTACTGGCCATTAAGATGGCCTTGGCTGAATGGCGGTATTTACTCGAGGGGGCTGTACATCCCTTCACCATCCTCACGGACCACAAGAACCTGGCTTACCTGCAGTCTGCCCAAAGACTCAATGCCCGGCAAGCCAGGTGGGCCCTGTATTTCTCCCACTTTGACTTTCAACTTCACTTTCGACCTGGTAATAGGAACATCAAGGCCGATGCCCTTTCCAGGTCGTTACAGTCATCGGAGAGGGATGAAGTCCCATCCTATATTATCGAGCCTACTAAGATGATCACCGTGGCCCCTGTGAATTTTGCTATTCCTCCGCCTGGTAAGACTTTCGTCCCTCAAAGCAGACGTACAGAGGTGCTGGGCTGGGGGCATTCCTCCAAAATTGCTGGTCACGTTGGGACTAAAAAGACTCTCTTGCTGCTGTCCCGGTATTACTGGTGGCCCACGCTTCGCCAGGATGTGATGGACTATGTTGCCTCGTGCACAATCTGTGCCCAGAACAAGGTGGCTAGGACTTTGCCCGCCGGTCTTCTTCACCCATTGCCAGTTCCTGAGGTCCCCTGGCAGCAGATCGCCATGGATTTTGTGACTGATTTACCCCGCACAGCTGGATGTACCACCATCTTAGTCGTAGCAGATCGTTTTTCCAAGATGGCCCACTTCATTCCCTTACCGGGACTGCCGTCCGCCCCGAAGTTGGCCGAGATCTTCATCCACCAGGTCTTCAGGCTGCATGGTCTTCCTCAGCGGATTGTGTCGGATCGGGGGGTCCAGTTCACCTCCCGCTTCTGGAAGGCTCTCTGCCGGCTTATGGGTACATCTCTCGACTTCTCCTCCGCATACCATCCTCAGACCAACGGGCAAGTGGAGCGAATTAATCAGGTGTTAACCACCTTCCTACGTCACTTCTCCAACGCCCATCAGGACAATTGGGTCGCGCTCTTACCTTGGGCTGAATTCTCGCACAATAACCATCCCAGCGAATCTACCACCAAGTCACCATTTTTTGTGGTAACCGGTCAAAACCCAGGTATTCCGTTACCTTTCTCCACGTCTACAGGAGTACCCGCAGCCGATTCTCTCGCTAAGGAATTCTCGCAGATTTGGAGAGAGACCAGGGACGCGCTCAAGGGTGCCAACAACCGAATCAAGAAACATGCAGACAAAAGACGGAAGGACGTGCCTCCGTACCATCCAGGTGACAAAGTCTGGCTTTCAACTCGACATATCCGTCTGAGAGTTCCCTCTTATAAGCTGAGTCCTCGGTACATTGGGCCGTTTGAAGTGATTGGACGCATTAATGAGGTGGCTTACAAACTGAGGTTGCCTGCTTCGCTCTGGGTTCCCAACGCTTTCCATGTCTCGCTCTTGAAACCCGTAGTCCTGAATCGGTTCCAACCAGTTTCCATCGTCCCTCCTTCACCTGTTATCTCGGACAACGTCTTCGAGGTCAAGGACATCTTGGCTATGAAAAGAGTCAGGGATAAGACCCTTTTTCTTATCGATTGGGTGGGTTTTGGTCCCGAGGAAAGGTCCTGGGAGCCTCGGGAAAATATCAACGCTCCCCGGATTCTGAAAAAGTTTTTGGCCAATCTCAGTAGGGGAGGACGTAAGGAGAGGGGTACTGTGACATCGGCGGCTATGCCCGCCGATGCCGCTCCTGCAGCAGCGCGCCGCAGCGTTCCCTTACCTGCGCGCCCCCATCCGGGCGCGCGCCCGTCGCCCATTCGTCCTCACGGCGGCTCCTGGCACCCGCCCCCTGTCTCGCGCACGCCCCCTCCCGCTCTCTCTCACCAGCGGTGGGCGGCGCTGAGGGGCTGGACTGGGGGACGCACTTCCGGGGGTTGGTGTATTTCAGGCGTCCTCGCTGTTAGGAGGACGCCTGATGATTGTGTAGTATTCTGCACCCTCTGGCCTCTACAGTTCTCCTGTAGCTCTGCCTTCCTCTGCCTTGTCCTCCCTGCCATCCTCGGTCTCGTCTCCCTCGCCCTCCCCAGTCTGTCCAGGCGCTGCTTCCTTCCTATCCTCTGTGCCCTTCCCTCTGTCTCCGGTCAGCCCTGGTCCGTCCTCTTGCCATTCCCCGTATTGTGTCTTCCCCTGTGCTACCGGTCCCTGCTCGTATCTCAGCCCTCTGCCTCCCCAGCCCCTTTTGTCCGTGGAGCCGTCCCTCTTGGTTCCGGCTGTCGCGCCTCCGTCCTCTGTGGTCCTGCCCCAAACGATCCCTGTATAGGGGTCGGTCTTCACCTGGCGTGCTCGGCCCAGGGGCTCCGGATCCGCGATCCAGAGGGTCCACTCTCTGACGTAGTTTCTCCTAAAACATTACAATTACACTGCTTCTCTCAGGTATGGACTATCCATGTGAGAAGTCACTAAATACTTGTGGTATCTACGACCAACACAGGAAAAACAGCCATCTGGTTTCTGCAACAGAAGTATGTGCTTGTCCTTTGAATAATTGGGATTCAGTATAAAATGCCATTGCATACCACCTAAAATGTCCTCTATAAAATGGCATCATGGGCTGCGTAGCAAGTGAACCCCTGTCTTTATTAATCTCTAGACAGTAGGAACATACAAAATAATCCAAATGACAAGCCTTGTGGTCAATGAGCTATAGAATAATAGTGTGGATGTCATACTGTCATACCAGGGGGCTATCTGATTCTCTATTATATTGTGTATACATGCCTTGTATACTTAGCTTAGATATAATCCTTGTGGGAAATAGTAATGAGACCATGTCAGATACGCAGAGCATTTGATAGAGGAAACCCTGACGCACAGAATGTTGATGGCTGTCGGGCATTTGACTGTTCTCTACATCTAAACAAAAAGCAAGGACCATTTCTGATTCATGGTTATACTTGCCTTTTCCATAAATATTCCATACACCTGCTTTACCGTCATCACATTTTCACCTGATCCTTCGGTCTCTAAGCATGGCTTATTATAACCCATGGCTGTGAAACACGGCAAACAATGAGCTTTGCAGGAAATGGCAGCTGTGATTTCATCGAGCTCTCCTCTGACAGGATTAGCATGAGTTAGGGCATGACATAGGAGCACAGACAATAAACGGAGAAAGTTTGTAATTCACCCGTAGAATATTGGAGCAGGAGGAAAAAAAAGAAAAGGAAAGGTGCTTTATAAGTTATAGCCATAAATGCTCAGCTCTTAAACAGCGCAGCTGGGCTCTTTACCTCATAAACCACCATAAACACGACGGAATATTTCTACCTCAGCTGACAACAAGAGTCTAGAAATTTCTTTCACAACTATGAAGATTGTCTTTCTGATGAATTATCGTCCATCAATTGGATTGCAAAGAGCAGATTAATCAAAGAGTCATATAAATATTACTTTATAGCCAGCCGTAATTAGTATTGGGATTGCTATGATAAGCTCCACTATTTAGCTTCTTGCCATCTTTATAGATCATGGTGGATTAATGAAAGTCCAGATGAACAGTCCGGCCTGTCAGCGCAGATTCTGTTTAATCAAGAATTACTTTGGACTGGTTAGACCCCTCGGGATAATACCACCAATCATTTAAACCAACGTTCATTCCCGTCCCTCCGCTGTGTGGAAGATACTGGGAAACTGTATATTTACTGTCCAATTCCATTAGGCCGGTTTACAGCGGTACTTAAAAGAGCAGAATGGTTTTGTTCAAGAATATACAAAACGGAGAGATGCGTTCCCAGTGTTCAGCTTCAAACATGTCAGCACTTTGAAGTGGACTGGCTTATCGGAATTTAATTTCAGCCTCAGAGTGGCAATTTCCTTTTCAGCGGATATTTTTTTGCTGCCTGCAACATCTGGAAAATAAAAGGGGTGCAAATTAAGATTGATATCTTCCATCTTTTGTCGAATAATGAAAAGCTCATTTGTATTCGGCAAATAACAAGAAATGTATGCAGAGCGCTGACATTTACAACTTCTCTACTTATTGTGCGTGTGTTTTATAGCACATTTTAAACCCCTGTATGTGTTTCTTTTACAGCTCTGAGAAACGGCACCGTATATGTGCAATACCCTTAAATAACAAAAACAGACTTTCCTCAAATTTGCGGTGATATTTCATAGTTTATAATGCCGTTAAATCACTTGACATCCTAATCTGAGGAGACATAAAAATGTAAAGGATTCACTGGAACTGTTTTTACTTAAAGTTCTGCTTACAGAGAAATTTCCATGCCGTGTAGAAATAAAGCTTGTATTATTATAATACCGTTGATGTTTTATAACCCATTTACAACAATTTCTCACACTACTCCACGCCGGTAAGTTTTCTTTAGTGTGATTTAACACAGAGATTATCAACCCTTTCCTCAAGTACATCTAAAGGACTTTCTAAGTTTGCTTGGGCATAAGTGTACTTTAACCAATGCAGACTGACTAAATAGAAAAATATCACTGACACACAAGGAGTGTTGAGCTATGGAACTGAGGTAAATTGAACCTTAATTTTGCGTCTAAATTTTGTACATAGTGCAAAGAAAAATCAATATGATGTAAGAAAACACACCCATTGAAGGGTCTTGTGAATTGTCTGGGGGCTATGAATCTGTCAGAAGAATGCAGACTCCGTTTATGGTTACGGTTTTCCAATGTTTCAATATTTTAAGCAACTCTTCTGCATTGTAAAATTGCTCATCCTTGTGAACGGATGCGTCAGTGTTTTTAGGCCTCATTCAGACGTGTGTCTCCTGGTTTGCGTAAAGACCACACAGCAAGCACTGGTTGCAGGTCTCCTAACCAAATTTAATGGTCTTATATATCAAGCAGTCAAGTTTGGGACAATAGACCAGTGGTTAATGCGTGGACCATGGATGGCTTATATCAGGCCTTGTATGTGCTCTTTATATAGGGTAAACAATTTCCAGCTCTTCATAGAGGTCACCAGACACATGAGTTCCTATTCCCAGTAGGGTTTAAAGTTTCCATACATGTGAAATATTAGTTGGCTTAACCCTTGTTTGTCCGATGGTTATCTCTGCCGACTCCTGACAGCACATGTGTTTTCAATCGGGAGCTGAGTAAACCGCTGCCAAACAACTCGAGTGGTTGCTTATCTGGTTGGGAAACTAAAGTATGGGCATTGTAATTAAACATGTCTGATCCTTTCCTTCCCAGACATCTTGACAGCTAGGAAATCTTCATACACATTACATGGTCAGCCCATCCCATCAAGATTATTGTGTTCATCCAACCTTAAATGGAACCTGTCACCAGGTTTGACCAATAAGAGATAAGACCACCACCTTTCAGGCCTGATATACAGCATTCTATAACGCTCTTTGACCTTTCCCGGCACCTGTGCGCGGCAGTACTTTGCTCTGCCCCCGTTAGGACAGAGAAATACACCTGTGCAGGATCTTTATACTGGGGATACTGTGTGGATGATGTAGGGATGTGTCATCAATGTGATTCAAGAAGGAGGACGGCATCACAAGAAGAAGGGAGTTGCCGGACCAAGACCAGCGACACCCCTCTGACCAGACTGTCTCATAGGTGAGTATAATAAAAGATATTTTTCTTGTCTTGCAGGTTGGGTTGGGGACATATATACAACATTATAGAATGGTGTATATCAGACCTGAAAAGTGGTGGCCTTATCTCATATCGTTCAAGCCTGGTGACAGGTTTGCTTTAAGCTAATCTATATGGGGGTCTTTACAATCTACTCTTTCTACAGTATCTCTCGGGCACACGATTTCTAACAACATATGTTTTTGGACTCTGAAAAGGAACCAGACAATCTAATCAAACATGTTGAGAACATGTAAACTACATACTGTAATGGTTGTATTCACTCAGGTGCATCAGGAGGAAAACAGGAGGCGCGTTTCTTTAAAAAAAAAAAAAATAGTCCGTCCGGGTCTATTTACTTCATAAACTCCTAAGCAACTACCAAAAGGTAAATGACCTTTAGAGCAAGCAAAACAACACAAAAATGTCCTTAGCCGGGTTCTGCTCCCTCGGGCCTGTGGACACACAGGCTGGGCAATGTCCAGCACACAGGCAATGTCCACACACAGGATGGCTTCTCCCTCTCTGCACACAGATCATGTGCCAAACAACAGCCTCCATTATGTAGGCTGTAACCGCACCCACAGGTGAGGTATGTGGGTAGCCAGACCTGACAATCTCTCATATCAACCCGCAACCCGGACGCAGGTGCACTAAATGACATCTTAGTGCTTACGTGCACTAAAAAAAATCCTCCGGGTTAGATCACAGGGAGCACCCATCCCTGTGACACATACCTCCCATTGATTACGTGGCCATTTGCCTCCTTACAATACAAATGCTTTCATTGGTGAGATTTGAACTTGGGACTCTAGAAATGAAAGGCAACTGCAGTCACTGGTCACACGTATACTATGGAATTGCTATATTTGTCTATATAGTTTATTTACAGTATATACAAGCCAAGGTTACACACCAAATATAGTTACAATCATAATGATTGATAGCACTATAAATATTTATTATCAAAACATCGTTACAATCATAGATATTATAGATTACCTTGGAGTGTAATTACAATCTTGTGTTAGTTAAGACCATTCAACCACATTGCTCCAGTGATCTGTGATAATTACATGGTCATCCATGCATATAGTGTGTAGATAGATTTCTTTTTACATTTTCTTCCTGTAATGATTCCTTTTGTGTATTTTACTGTACTCAGCTTGGCTGTTTTTCTTTAAAGGGATTTAAAGACAACGTATATCGACAAAGAAGGAAATACTTTGTGGATGTGGCCATGAGTTTTAAATAGTAAGTTCCTGTCACATTTTCCTTACATCTTTATGATATAATAATAATCTTTATTTAATAATCTTTAATTTTATATAGCGCTAACATATTCCGCAGCGCTTTACAGTTTGCACACATTTTCATCACTGTCCCCGATGGGGCTCACAATCTAAATTCCCTATCAGTATGTCTTTGGAGTGTGGGAGGAAACCGGAGAACCCGGAGGAAACCCACGCAAACACGGGGAGAACATACAAACTCCTTGCAGATGTTGTCCTTGGTGGGATTCGAACCACTAACCACTGAGCCACCGTGCTGCCCTTATGATTTGTATGTATGTTTATACAGTCATGCTAAAAATTACTCCTCAACAATGAAAGTGTAACACCAAGAAGGGAAAGTCGTGGAATTATGAAAATCACATGATAGACATGATAGATGATATACAAATATAAAAAAATGGAAGCAACATTTTCAAAACATCTCAATTTATTCAGTATCAATTGAGCACCAAGCGAAGAAATACACACAATTACCTGCCTTTACATGCTATCAATGAGGTTATTAATGGGTGTCTGAGGAATGTTCTGGCACGCTGAATGCACATGGGCACACGAATCATAAATATCCTCTGCTGGCAGTTACCAACCAAAAACCTCTCAGATACTGTATGCTCGATGGGAGACAACTCCCAAGACATTTAAGCCATGCTGCTTACCGTAGCATGAGCAACATGCTTCTTGGCATTGTCATGCTGGAAAACAGCTCATGAGACACTTTCACATTCCTTTGTCAACACCTCTTCATGGCCTTTTCCACATAGTCTCCAGACTAATCTTGGGCTATCATTAGCTCCAAGACAAAATTGTAGTTCATCACTGAAGAGGATAGTCCTACTTTCTAGCCTCCATTGCAGTCTTGCTCTTTACTAAAGGGATGAGATCAGTGAAACACATATAACTAGATGTCTGGCTCTAAGAATATTGTCACGTTAACACTTTTTTATAGATTGTGTAGACACTGTTTGACACCTTAGGCTTAGTATGTAATGGCTAATTTCACTTACAGTGCATAATAGATCATTACTTGCCATTCTGTGAATTTGACAAGACCATGTTGGTGTAAAGGGGTTGGTTTAATAATGTTCATTGCTGTATTTATGCCTTTTTGCTTACTGGTATTGCTACATGTTCTATGTACTACCTAATGTATGAAATGATACTGCTACCCCTTCTGGGTATTACCATTGCTGTGTTTTCATGTTCCTCATTGTATATAGTGTGGTAATGTTCACTATGTTTCGTGTATAGTATAGGGAAAGCGTAGTACTCTTGGGTGGACATTAGAGGGGGGCACTTTAGTGTGCCGAACAGTTAGTAGATAGAATAGGGTTAAGTGTAGGAGGGGCTGTTGAGAGCTAAGGTTAGAGCAGAAGGGAAGTTAGTCAGATGGGGCCAGGGTGGCCGAAGTGTCCACATGGGCTATAGGCCCAGGATGGCTCGGCAGCCACGCAACGTTACGCAGCTGCAGACCACGTTATCAATGGCCATTGGGCATCATCGCAGTGGGTCAGTACAGTAAGGAGAAGATGTGGCGACTCATAGCCTGGGCGGACGCCTTAAGGGCGGGAGTCGGTTGGAGTGAGGAACTGAAGGAAGTGTGAACAGACGCGGCAATACCAATTATGTGTACTTTCATTGTTTGTTTATTTTTTTATTTACATAAATAAATGTATTTATTGGAAACATATTTGTTTCTTTTTTTTTTCCTATTTGGGGATTTTTAAAAAAGATATTTTTACACTTTTTAACATTTCTTTTCTTTTTTATATTGTTCCATTCTGAGACATCACTGTATGGTGTCAGATCACTGACCTGATACTCTGCACTGCCGAGTATCACATCAGCATCTGACAGGCAGGAAACGATGTATGTCAACACCTGCTCTAAGCAGGTGCTCACAAGCCACCTTCCCTGCAGGACCCTGAAGGACCCCGTGGCCATATTGCGACTGAGGGTCTCCATGGAGACCATCAGGACAACGCGATCGCATCGTGTTGTCCTGATGGAAGGACGCAGGGAGCCCCTTCCCTGCGCGATGCTCATCTTTGCAACTGTCACTACTGACAGCAGTATCATATCATAGCATGAGGCCGCACGATCGGTTTGCCGTACCTGTACTGCTGTTTGCGGGAATGCAGCTTCAGCAGAGCAGTACATGTATGGCGCATGTTGGGAAGGGGCTAAATAAATATTTTTTATTTCCATATCAAATATCCATATGAAATCAAGTGCTGAATATATTTACATCAGTATTTTTAATCATAAGGATATGTAAGCTTGTAAAAGCAAAGGACACCTTTAAAATGGATAAAATTATTTTTACATACTGTATGTTGGTGATTACTTTTATTTAGTAAAATTGCACAAACTTGCAGTATGTAGTCTTCATTCCTACACTGATTTCACACCACCTGTTATGTAGTTTAAAGCCTGTTCCAAGTTTCAGATTTTGGCAGTGTCTCTCCCGGTAATACATTTTGGTTGTGAGGTCTGTCTATATCTAGGGTGATGCTTCTGTCATTATTAGCATATTCAATGTCTTTAAAAAGTATTCATACCCTGTAAACTTTTCCAAGTTTTTTCAAGTTACATAAAAATGTATTTTTTTGGGGATTTTATATAATATACTAACACAAAGTAGTAACTATTTGTGAAGGTATTCAGGAAATGATATAGTTTTCCAATTATTTTAAAAATATAAGTCTGAAAATTGTGACATGCATTTGGTTCAGCCGCTGTAGTCAATTACCCCTAATAAAATCCTGAGTGACCAATTGCCTCCAGGAGTCACATAATTAGTAAATTGAGTCCACCTGTGTGAAATTTATTCTCACTATAAGGCCGGGGTCTCACTTGCAAGAAACTTGCATGAGTCTTGCGTCTAAATACCCGGCACTCAGACCAGAGCACTCAGCTGCATAGAAATGCATGCACCTGCACACTTCGGTCCCGAGTGCCGGGTATTGAGACGCGAGACTTGTGCGAGTTTCTCGCAAGTGTGACCCCGGCCTAAGGCTGGAGTCACACTAAACTGTTATGAATGAGTCACCGTAGGAGGCAAAAACAGAAATACTAGCTATGTCCAGAAAACCAGAGAAGTTGGCAGCTATCGGATTGCAGACCCCTGAACCTAACAACAACAACTAGCAGTAGCCGTGGGGCGTTCCTACGGTGCCCTAGACCCCTCGATCACAGCCGGAGAACTACATAGCCTAAAGACAGAAAGGGAAATCTAAACTGTCCCAGAGCAGACCCCAAAGCAATAGGCAGCCCCCAACATATAATGACGGTGAAGCAAGATGAAAAAACACTCACACAGATAGAAAGATAGGCTGAGCAAATGATGGGGCCCAAGCTAACTAAATAGGACAGAATAGAAAAGCTGCTGTCTGCAATCCACCAAAACCCTCTCAAAAACAAGAGCCAACAGACTGATAGGGAAAAAAGCCCTGAAGACGCTAGGCTTCAAAAAGACTATATCAGTACTCAGGTATTATCTGAAGACAGAGCAAAAAGGAATTCAGCTCACCCAGCAGGGAAAGGCAGAAATCCAGAAAAACAAGGCAAAACAAAACCAAAACACAAATGCAAAAAATAGAGCAGAAAACTTAGCTTTTGAGGAGCAGGAATCAGACTGGTCTCCAAGAATCCCTCAGAGTAATCACCCGCAAGGCAGAAGGGCGTCGGCTGCCTTATATCCAGTCAGCAATCCCAGTCACCCACTCATCATCATTCTGCTCAGGTGCTTTGTAATCAGCCTCACTATCTTCCTTCACCAGAAGAGGGAGTTCATCAGACCTCAATGGTGAAGGGGAAAATGAACTCACAACAGTACCTCCCCCTTGAGGAGGGGTCACCGAACCCTCATCCACGCCACCAGGGCGATCAGGGTGAGCCCGATGAAAGGCACGCACCAATCTTTTGGCATGAATATCAGAGGCAGAGACCCAGGAATTATCCTCCTGACCATAACCCTTCCACTTAACCAAATACTGGAGTCTCCGTCTAGCCAGACGGGAATCCAGTATCTTCTCTACCTCATATTCCATGTTACCTTCAACTAATACAGGGTCCGGAGGTGCCACCCCAGGAACAACTGGTTCAGCAAACCTCTTCAACAAGGACTTATGAAACACATTATGAATTTTAAATGTGACAGGAAGAGCCAACCGAAAAGAGACCGGATTAATAATCTCCAAAATCTTGTAAGGTCCAATAAATCTAGGCTTAAACTTAGGAGAAGCCACCTTCATAGCAATATTTTTTGATGATAACCACACCATATCACCAATCTTAAACTGGGGACCAATGGTCCTATGTCGATTGGAAAACCACTGGGCCTTTTCCTGGGAGAGAGATAACTTATCCACCACTTGGTCCCAGATCTGGTGCATTCTCTCCACCACAGTATCAACACCTGGGCAGGCAGAAGGCTCCACCTGCCCTGAAGAAAATCGAGGATGAAACCCAAAGTTACAAAAAAAAGGTGACATCAAAGTGGAAAGAACTAGCTCTATTATTTAAAGCAAATTCGGCCAAGGGCAAAAATGAAACCCAATCATCCTGATCGGCGGAAATAAAACATCTCAAATACGACTCCAAGGTCTGGTTTGTTCTCTCCGTCTGCCCATTGGTCTGAGGGTGAAAAGCAGAGGAGAAGGACAACTGAATTCCCAGCTTGGAACAGAAAGTCCTCCAAAATCTAGACACAAATTGAACTCCTCTGTCAGATACCATGTTCTCAGAAATCCCGTGCAAGCGAACCACCTGTTGCAAAAACAGGGGCACCAACTCAGAGGAAGATGGCAACTTAGGGAGTGGTACAAGATGAACCATCTTAGAGAACCTATCACAAATCACCCAAATAACAGTCATTCTCTGAGAGACAGGCATATCAGAGATGAAATCCATTGAAATATGGGTCCATGGCCCCCTGGGGACCGGCAAAGGCATCAACAACCCACTAAAGGTTTAGACCGAGAGCAAGTCCCACAGGACTGCACAAAATTCCTGACATCACGAGACAAGGCGGGCCACCAAAAAGACCGACTCACCAGATCTCTAGTACCAAAAATACCTGGATGACCAGCTAATGCAGAGCAATGAACTTCAGACATCACTCTCTTCTTCCACTGGTCAGGAACATACAACTTTCCACTGGGACAACGCTCAGGTTTGTCCTCCTGGAACTCTTCCAGAGCACGTCTCAAATCGGGCGAGATGGCAGAAAGAACTACCCCTTCGCCTAAGATGGTAGCAGGCTTGGTCACCACAGGAGAATCAGTAAAGAAGCTCCTAGAGAGGGCGTCTGCCTTGACATTCTTAGTGCCAGGAAGAAAAGAGACCACAAAATCAAAACGTGTAAAAAACAAGGCCCACCTAGCCTGTCTAGGGTTCAAGCGTTTGGCCGACTCCAGGTAAATCAAATTCTTGTGGTCAGTGAGGACCACGACTTGGTGTTTAGCTCCCTCCAACCAATGTCTTCACTCCTCAAATGCCCATTTCATGGCTAACAGTTCCCGATTCCCCACATCATAGTTACGTTCAGATGGAGAGAACTTTCGGGAAAAGAAAGCACAGGGATTCATTTTAGATGTTACAGGATCCTTTTGGGACAAAACAGCTCCTGCACCAATCTCAGAAGCGTCCACCTCTACCTGGAACGGGAGTGAGACATCAGGTTGCCGCAAAACCAGGGCAGAAGTGAATCTTCGCTTCAGCTCCTGAAAGGAAGAAACAGCCTCCGGAGACCAATTCAACACATCAGCACCCTTTTTAGTCAGATCAGTCAATGGCTTGGCAATACTAGAAAATTTTGCTATAAATTTCCGATAAAAATTAGCAAAACCCAAAAACTTCTGGAAGGCCTTCAAAGAAGTGGGCTGAACCCAATCATAAATGGCCTGTACCTTGGCCGGGTCCATTTCAATAGTTGACGGAGACAAAATAAATCCCAAAAATGAAATCCTCTGTACCCCAAAAAGACATTTTGATCCTTTGACATACAGGGAATTCTCCCTCAAGATCCGGAACACAGTCCGAACATGTTCCACATGAGAATCCCAATCCTTGGAGAAGATCAAAATATCATCCAGATAGATAATCAAAAGTTTATCCACAAAGTCTCGGAAAATGTCGTTCATGAAGCACTGGAAGACAGAAGGGGCATTAGTGAGCCCAAAAGGCATCACCAGGTACTCAACATGTCCCTCCGGAGTATTAAACGCCGTCTTCCATTCATCCCCATGCTTAATGCGGATAAGATTATACGCCCCCTGAGATCAAGCTTGGTAAACCAGCAAGCACCTTTAACTCTGGAGAATAGATCCGAAATCAGGGGTAACGGATACTGATATTTAATAGTAATTTTGTTGAGGGCACGATAATCAATACAAGGCCTTAATGAACCATCCTTTTTGGCCACGAAAAAAACCCGGCACCTAAGGGTGAAGAGGATGGTCTAATATGACCCTTCTCCAACGCCTCCTTAATATAGGATCGCATAGCCTCATGCTCGGGTACAGATAAATTGAAGAGCCGACCCTTAGGAAATTTACACCCCTGGCTCAGTTCAATTGCACAGTCATAACTCCTATGAGCAGGCAAAGACGTAGACTCATTCTCACTAAATACATCATAAAAGTCCACCAAATAGTCAGGAACATCATGCGACTGAGGAGAGGTGGAAAAAACGGAGCCTCACTAAGGGCACACCGACAACCCCAACTCACCACAGACACAGATTTCCAATCCAAAACTGGATTATGAATTTGCAACCAGGGAAACCCCAGAACAATGGTATCATGCAAATTATGCAACACCAAAAATCTGCAATTTTCTTGATGGTCTGGGGCGACCCGCATTACCACCTGGGTCCAAAACTGAGGTTTATTTTTCGCCAAAGGAGTAGCATCAATCCCCCTCAAAGGGATAGGCGTCCGCAGAGGTGTCATCGGAAATCCACAACGTTTAGCAAAATCCAAGTCCATTAGATTCAGGGCTGCTCCCGAATCCACAAAAGCCTTGGCGGAAAATGTGGACAGGGAGCAGATCAGAGTAATTGCCAGAAGAAACTTAGGTTGAACACCACCCACAGAAAAAGTGTGTGCAAAACGTTTCTCTCGTTTAGGACAGACAGAAATAATATGCGAGGCATCTCCACAAAAAAAACACAGCTTATTACACCTTCTGAACTCCTGACGTTGCTCCCTGGACAAAACTCTATCACATTGCATAGGTTCAGACACTTGTTCAACAGGTGGCAACACCTCTCGTGCAGTCCTGCGTTCATGTAAATGCCGATCAACCTGAATGGCTAATGACATAGAATCGTCAAGACCAGAGGGAACAGGAAATCCCACCATAGTATCTTTTACGGCTTCTGACAAACCCTTCCGAAAGAGAGCTGCCAAGGCATTATCATTCCAGGTAGTAAGGACCGCCCACTTTTGGAATTTTTTACAGTACAATTCTGCAGAATCTCGACCCTGGCTCAATGCCAACAGGGTCTTTTCAGCCTGATCAATAGCATTAGGTTCGTCATACAACAACCCCAAGGCTTGAAAAAATGCGTTCACATTAGTCAGAATAGGATCATCTAGTTTCAAAGAAAACGCCCAATCCTGGGGATCGCCACACAGCAAAGAGATGACAATTTTAACCTGCTGCGCGGAGCTCCCTGACGAGTTAGGCTTCAAGGCAAAAAATAATTTACAATTATTTTTGAAATTCAAAAATTTAGACCGATCCCCAAAAAACACATCAGGAGTAGGGATCTTTGGTTCAGCAGCATGTGAATGAGCAAGGTAGGCGGAAATTCCCCGCACTTCCGCAGCGAGCTGCTCCACACGATCAGACAATTGCTTTATCTCCATTGAGAGAAAAAACAAATTCCCCCTACGGCCTCAGAGATATAGAGGAAAAAATATACACACTTTTTTTTTTTACAATTCTTTCCTGCTATTGAGTACCCTAGGATCTGCGGTATGGCGGGTGATTCTGTTATGAATGAGTCACTGTAGGAGGCAAAAACAGAAAATACTAGCTAAGTCCAGAAAACCAGAGAAGTTGGCAGCTATCGGATTGCAGACCCCTGAACCTAACAACAACTAGCAGTAGCCATGGGGGGTTCCTACGGTGCCCTAGACCCCTCGATCACAGCCGGAGAACTACATAGCCTAAAGACAGAAAGGGAAATCTAAACTGCCCCAGAGCAGACGCCAAAGCAATAGGCAGCCCCCAACATATAATGACGGTGAAGCAAGATGAAAAAACACTCACACAGATAGAAAGATAGGCTGAGAAAATGATGGGGCCCAAGCTAACTAAATAGGACAGAATAGAAAAGCTGCTGTCTGCAATCCACCAAAACCCTCTCAAAAACAAGAGCCAACAGACTGATAGGGAAAAAAGCCCTGAAGACGCTAGGCTACAAAAAGACTATATCAGTACTCAGGTATTATCTGAAGACAGAGCAAAAAGGAATTCAGCTCACCCAGCAGGGAAAGGCAGAAATCCAGAAGAACAAGGCAAAACAAAACCAAAACACAAATGCAAAAAGTAGAGCAGAAAACTTAGCTTTTGAGGAGCAGGAATCAGATTGGTCTGCAAGAATCCCTCAGAGTAATCACCCGCAAGGCAGAAGGGCGTCGGCTGCCTTATATCCAGTCAGCAATCCCAGTCACCCAGTCATCATCATTCTGCTCAGGTGCTTTGTAATCAGCCTCACTACCTTCCTTCACCAGAAGAGGGAGTTCATCAGACCTCAATGGTGAAGGGGAAAATGAACTCACAACACTAAACATATTAAAAATCGGTCCGAGTCCCCCTGCTGAGAGTCGCATGAGTGTATTGCAAGTGTCATGCGAGTACAATCCGATATTTCACACCTAGCATCCGAATGCAGTGCGATTGCTATCCGATTTCAATGCAATTTTAACACGAGCTTTTACATAGTGCAATTGTCTATGCCATTTACACATCATTTTCAAATTTGTCCTCGTACCGTGGGTCGAGAAAGGTGGCCAACCAGTATAGATTGCTATTGAAAATGTGGATCACGCGAGGGTCTTGGGAAAGACAGTTAGACATGAACTGTGCCATGTGTGCCAAGCTGCAAAAAGGCAAATGTTCTGTGGCCCCAGAAGGAGGAAAAATACCCATACTCTCCTCACACTGACTCTCCTCCTCCTCTACCTTCTCCTCTCCAGCCCACCCATGCTGGACAGACATGAAACTGGCGTTGGGAGTCCCCTCTATAGCATCAGGGGTCCCCTTGGTACCACAGAAAAAGAAGTCCTCTCCCTCCTTGTCTTCCTCCTCATCTTCGTCACCCAATCTTACCTCATGATATTGGCTGGGCTGGGTAGGATCACCCAGTGTGAAATCTTGCTCCATACCCAGCTGATGGGCACTCAAAGATTCCATGTTTATATTATGCAGTGATTCTTTCAACATACATACCATCGGGATGGTAATGCTGATGAGGTTGGTGCAGTACTGAAAGTCATCAAGCACCTCACAAATGTCAGTGATCCACACCCACTCGAAAATTGTTATGTGTCTTGGCTGAGTCACAGTCTGACAGACATGTTTAAGCTGGTATTCAGCAAATGCCCTCTGCTGCTCACTAATCCTTGCCAACATATGATATGTTGAGTTCCACTGTGTGGGCAGGTCGCAAATTAGTTGATGATTTGGCAAATTAAACTGCTTTTGAAGCGCTGCAAGATAAGCAACAGCGGTAGAGAAATGGCGAAAATGGGCGCAAACACGGCACACCTTCTCAAGTAGGTACGGCAAGTCAGGGTATGTTTTGATACATTTCTGAGCCACTAGGTTCAGCACGTGAGCCATGCATGGCACATGTACCAGCTTCCAGAGTGTGTTGACACTTTGCCGATGCACTGCTGCACAGCTCCCAACTTGGGAATGATGTGGAGGGTAATTCAGCATAGGATGAGGAGGCGGAGGAAGAGGTGGAAGAGGGGAGACAGGACGTATATGATGAGGCAGAATCCATGAGTGAGGTTGGGCCCGTTATTTGTGGTCTGGGTAGGATATGTGATGTTCCAGTTTGCGACTTTGTCCCACCCTCCACCAGGTTCAGCTAGTGTGCCATGACAGAAATGTATCGTCCCTGTGCACAACTTCTTGTCCACGTTTCTGTAGTTAGGTGGACCTTCCCGCTTACGGCGTTGGTGAGAGAATGTTTTATATTACTTAACACGTGCTGGTGTAATGCGGGGATGGCACACCGGGAAAAATAGTGCCAGCTGGGAACAGAGTGTCGTGAGGCAGCCACAGCCAAGAGATCATGGAAAGAGTGTGTCCCCACAAGCCTAAGCGGAAACATCTCCACGGCTAGCAACTTGGCAATGTGCACGTTTAGTATTTGTGCTTGTGGGTGAGTGGGTTGGTATTTACGCTTCCTTTCATAGATCTGGGGCACAGACAATTGGACGCTTGGCTTGGACAAACAAGTGAATGGGATAGTTGTGTCCTGTGTCTCTGCAACCGCAGCTTGTGAGCAGGAGGTATAAGCACCTGCTTCCTGGCCAGCAGATTGGGAAGGACAGATCACAGGCAACATGGCAGTAGTTTTAACCGCAGACACTGATTTGGTACCCTGTTGTTCCGCCCACTGACTAGGGTTCTTGGCTGCCATGTGTTTCCGCATACTGGTGGTGCTCTGGTTGCCTTTGCCCTGGCTTCTGCTCAACTTCCTATGGCAGATGCTACACTTGGCAATGTTTGGTTCAGAAGGACTATCCGAAAAAAAATTCCAGACAGAGGATGAGAGCCCCCTTGTCTTGACTTGGGGCACAGAGGGATTGCTCTTGGCAACAGTTGACATACTTCACACTCTGCTCAAACCAGTAGCCCTTGATGCCTTTGTTGGTGCTACGTATCTACCTTCTTCCTCTGTGCTGCCATGCTGGCTATGCATACCAACGGTCCAGGACGGATCAATGGACTCATCATCGACCACCTCGTTGTCCATGTCTTCCTCCTTCCGTGCTGATATTAATGGCTGGCCAGATGGCAACTGTGTCTCATTATCATCAGCCTCCACCTCTTGAGCCGGTATATCACGTGGCTGAAAGTGGCTTTCTTCTTGCCATGGGTTTTCAAATATTTGGCCATGAACAGACGATACCTCCTCACGTTCCTTCACATTCTTCAATTTTGCACGTTGAGAGGCCAGAGGCAACCAAAGGATCATATGTACCAAACAGATCATCGGAGTGGCCAAGTTTGGGGTCAAATGTTTCCATTGACTGCTGGGGGGGAGGAAGTAGGAACAGGTTGAGGATTGGATGACCCAGCTTTCTGTGTATCGACAGTAGTCTGTGTGGTCATGGAAGATTGGGTGCTGCTAGAAAATTTCGTTGAGCCCTTATCTGCCATCCACGACAGTATCTGCTCTTGCTCTTCTGGCTTCCAGACATGTTTACATTCCAGACTGGGAATTTTCACCAGGAACCTAGATGCATCAACCTTCTTCTGTTTCCCAGACTCTGTGCCTTGTCGGGGGCAACAATGACAACCCTACGCCCATGTCCATGTCCCTGTCCCTTCACAACAGGCTTTTTGGGAATTTGGGGTTTTTGTGACATAGTTGCAGATATTCAGATGCAGATATTGGGGACAAAGGAGCAGTTCATGTTTTGAGAAAGGTAGCAATACAGCCTAGTACTGCTTTGTGTTTAGCACACAGCACCACAAGGGCAAAAAAATTGGACTTAGGTTAAAGCCGAAGATTTTGCTCGACAGTCACCACAGAAGACAGTGTTGCTGGCTGCGTGTCAGTTGTGCAATACCCTGCCTGCTATTCGGTGTGCAGATAGCACTGCAAGGGCAAAAAAAATGGCCTGAGGTTAAAGCCTAAGATTTAGCTTGCCAGTCACCACAGAAGACAGCGATGCTGGCTGCGTCTCAGTTGTGTAGTACCGTGCATGCTCTTCGATGTGCAAACAGCACCTCAAGGGCAAAAAAATTGGTCTGCAGGGGTAAATGTGACCCCAAAATAGCTGGGAAAACTGTCACTACTCCCTGACCTTATACAGTACTTTCAGCTCTCACAAGAGCTGAGATATTGAGGTACTATGTATGTACTGTAACGCTCCTGCCTGTCTCCCTGCACTACAGTCACCTACTACTAAAATACTCAAGGTAGCTATCACAAGAGTTTTTGTGTTTTTGAGATGATTTATGGACAATTTGCAAAAGCACAACTCTCCCTAGCAGCTGCTCACACTCTCCCTACGCTAGCACTAGTTGTGTTATGATTGCAATGTGCAGAAAATGGTGGCGGCAGGGCTTATATAGAGCCTATGAGTCATAGGCTATGACTGATCTATGACGCTGCGCGGCCAGCCAATCATAGTAATGCCACAACCAAGACGGCTGCAGCATTACTGTGATTGGTTAACATGCTGGGCGGGAGATCCGAATATTGTGAGGCCAGTTTTTAAATACTCGCTATGTTCCGAGTACCGCGAGTACCACATTACTTACTGAGTACCGAATACTTGCAAGTATACTCGCTTATCCCTAACACAGGTGCATAAAAATTGGGCAGCACTCACATGCTCCGAGTGCTGTGCGATCTTTTTCTTGCACCCATAGAATTGCATTGGTGAGTCTTTGCCAAGTCTCGGTGCCAATCGCAGCATTCTGCGATTTTACATGCACGCCAAATACACCTGAGAATATAAACGCCGATGTCAGCTGTCCCATAGATTAACACTGGGCCAAGTGCTATGCAATGTTTTCTCGCATAGCATGTGGCCGTATTCTATGGTAGTGTGACTCCGGCCTTACTACAACTATTCTGTGATGGCCTCAAAAGTTTGTTTAAGAACATTAGGGATTAAAAAGCATTATAAAAACCAAGGAACACATCATACAGGTTAAGGATAAAGTTGTGAAGAAGAGTAAAGCAGGGTAAGGTTATAAAAAATAGCCCAAGCTCTGAACATCTCACAGAGCACTGTTCAATCCGTCAGCCAAAAATGGAGGAAGTATGGCGCAATAGCAAGCCTACCAAGGCATGGTTGTCCACCTACACTAACATCCCAAACAAGGAGAACAATAATTAGAGAAGCAGCCAAGGGGCCCATGGTTAATCTGGAGAGGCTGCCGAAGTTCACAGCTCAGTTGAAAGAATCTGTCCATAGGACAACTATTAGTCAAATCTGGCCTTTATGGAAGGGTGGAAAAGGAAAGCTATTTTTGAAAGCAAGCCATAAGAAATCCTGTTTTCAGTATTCAAATATTCATATAGGTAATACAGCTAGTATATGGAAGAATGTGCTTTAGTGAGATGAGATCAAAGTAGAACTTTTGGTGCTAAATGCAAAACGCTGTGTGTGGCGGAAAACTAACACTGCACATTACCCTGAGAACATCATCCCTAACGTCACACATGGTTGTGGCAGCATCATGCTGATTTGATGCTTTTCTTCAGCATGAATAGGAAGCTGGTCAGAGATGATATGAAGATGGATTGTGTTAATATGAGGCAATTCGATGTCAAACATACTGCCTGAGCTACAATGGAATGGTTTACATCAGTGATGGGCAAATCATTTTCCCAAGGGTCCATATAAGAGACCGTGACTGTTGTGACGGGCCGAGCCAATAGGCTGAAAATGATTATCCTCAATATTAATGTTAAGATTATCCTCAATATTAATATTACCATATTAATGTTAATGACAATTATACTAATTTTATATTTATCACTTAATATTGCACCAAATTAAGCATGTTGCTATCCCCCAAATACAACATGAGCCCCCACACAGCCTCCCTATATACAGTATGAGCCTCCTCACAGCCTCCCTATATACAGCATAAGTCCTCACACAGCATCCTATATACAGCATGCGCTCCCACATAACCCCCTTTATACAACATGAGCCATCACACAGCCTCCCTATATACAGCATGAGCTCCCATATGAGCTTCAATATACAGCATGATCCCCCACACAGCCTCTTATATACAGTATGAGCCCACACACAGCCCCTATATAGAGGGTGAAACCCCACAGTCCACTATACACAGGAAGAACACCCACAAACCCCTTATATACGGTATGAGCCTCGACACAGCCCCCTATATACAGTATGAGCCCTCACATAGCCTCTTATATACAGTCTGAGCCCTCACATAGCCTCTTAACTACAGCATGAGCCCCCACATATCCTTCAATATACAGCATGAACCCCCACATAACCACTATATTCAATATGAGCCAAGAAATAGCCTCCAATATACAGCATGAGCCCACACACAGGTACCTATATTTAGTATGAGCCCTCACATAGTCCCTGAGAGAACAGAGAGGGTGAGCTGAGAACAGTGAGAATCAGGAACATGAGTACTGATGAATTTATAACCTTTTTTGCGGAACACTGAGCAAGATAATTGTGTTTACTTTAACACATATCACAAATTTAATTATCATTAATTTAATTAAACTGTACGTAGAATAAAGGGCCTGTCACACTAAGCGATATCGCTAGCAATATCGCTATAACGTCACTGGTTTTGTGACGTTATAGCGATATCGCTATGTGCGATACTTACCTCCGACCAGCTCCCCTGCTGGTTATCGCTGATTGCGCGAGGCGGTTTCTCGTAGTCAGCTTCATGCTGGACTTCCTGTGGCGCCGACGAGCGATGCGTGGACGCAGGCGGGAGGATGTCAGGATCGCCTCGTCTGACAGGTAAGTAGCGACCCCTGACCCCTGCGATGTCGCTGGTGAGATCTGCCTGTGTGGCAGCTCAGTAGCGACCACTTAGCGATGCACCAGCGATCCTGACCGCGTCATATCGGGATCGCTGGTGCATCGCTAAGTGTGACAGTACCTTAAGTAAAAACAAAAGGATTGCTGTAAAAAAATAAAGTGCGGATTACATTACAACAAAATACTAACACCCATGCTCATGTGAGGATACCAAGGTTTGGTTTATACTTTGGAAAATCACAAAAATAAATGGGTTTTACATCTTGCTGTACCTACATTTTTTCCACCCAAAACACTTTTTTGCTGTATTTTTTGCACTTAATCATTGCTTTCTAGGGTGAAAAAACACTGCAAAAACTCTGAAAGAATTGACATACTGAAGTTTTAAAAAACGCAGCATTTTTCCGATTGAGTGAGGAAAAAAAACAAGCGTGTGCATGAGATTTCTGAAATTTCACAGCTGTTGCTGCTTTTAATTTGCATGAAATAAGCAACAAAAACACGTGTGAACATAGCCTTAGGGTCTTCAGCAATAAAATGTTAGAACATTTTTATTGAAGACTATTTAGAAAGTTGCTTAACTTTGCACTTAAAAAGAAAATTTAAAAGAAATCCATGCAAAAGTGAATTTAGCCCTTAACAATTATAACTATTAAAAAAGTTAAATTTGAACTAGATTTCTGTTTTATAGTAAAACAATAACTAAGGCTTGGAAGTAATATAATAGGATGTTTGTATTGTCCCAGTAATAGTCATGGCCCAGTGAATGTGCTACACCACTTTACGCACCGACAGCTACTGACGTCTGGATTAATAGCATTATACAAGGAAGAATAGGATAGCACTTAAGAAAAATGAAAGATAAATGTGTCTTTTCTAATTTAGTGCTCATTAATCTTATGTGCATCAATGTGTTGAAAGAGAAAAACCTAACAGGTTGAGAAGACATGCCTAACACAATTTTGGTACAGAATTCATAACTGGGAAGGTGACATTGCATTTTTGCACTTGCGCTGGAGCATCACTTTTTATGACAAATAGCAGTGTACCTTGTTCGCCTGTGACAATGAGCTTGGTTCTATGTATTATTTTGCAAGAAAATGTTAGAAACTATTTTGTTACCATGGACAACAAAAGATTTTTACATACAGTGCTTAAAATAAATGAGAAAACCATCCTTGAAAAGTTACGGTATATTTTAATCAATATCTCACTGAACACTAACAATTTCCAAGATTTTGACATGACTGAGCTTCATAGACCATTTTTTAACCCATAACATGAAAATAAGGTTAGCATAACTTTTACCACATAATTTTCAGTTTTATTCAAATTAGTTGAAAACTAATACACCCCACACCATGATTTTTAACGACATCACCAAGTCTTCTAGGTATGGAATGAACAAGTTGGTGACATCTATCTTTTTAAATTCTTCAAGAACGATCTATGTTAGAGCCTGGATGGAGAGTGATGACGACGACTTATCTCTTCGGAATTCTCATAGGTGAATCGGTTGGGCTCATTTATGCTGAGCATTGGATGCAATAGTTTTTGTTATGCACAAGCAGGTCAGGGCATTGGTGAAAGCACCAGGGAATTGAGGGTTGAATTAATTCACAGCATTACTAGTAATAAAGATAATTAAAACAAGCTGTAAGCATTTCAGAGAGGGAGATTTGAGGGAAATGTCACAGTATAACTTGCATGTTATTTGTTTAATTAAAGAGACTAAACAGCTGATACATGCGGCCCAATCCATGGACAGTATGCATCAGGCATCGGCTGTATGATCTCAGCCAGGTATGTCTGATTCTGAAACACATACTTTAAACGCCGCTGGAGACCACTATACAAATCAGACAGTCGGGTCCCTGGTGGATTCTCCTCACCAGCTTCCCTGGATTGACAGCTCTCTGCCTATGTGCACCTATAGAGCAGTCTCGTTCCCACGCGGCTTTTATGTTTTCAGAGTTAAACATACTTGACTGAGTTCATGCAGCCACTGCCTGATACCTGCTGTCCATGGATCAGGTGGCAGGTTCACTTTAAATCATTGTTTGTGCTGGACTTAGCAGTGAAAAGGTTGGTCCTAATCAGTGACTGGCAGCAATCCCTGTACACATGTTTATTCACATCAATCAATGATTAGGACCACCCCATTGACAGTTTTTCCCTCCATATCAATATAACAGGGTCCTTTTAATACTATGTTGATAATATTTCTGGATTTCTATATTAACAATATATAATGGCTTGTAGTTTGTTGTTATTCATGTTTTATTATGTCAATTTAGTGGCCATCCTATTCCAAGGGTGGAGTATACAGCAGAAGAAATAAAGACATGGAGCACAGTGTTTAAAGAACTCACGAAACTCTACCCAACTCATGCCTGCAGAGAATACTTGAAGAACTTGCCTTTGTTAACAAAATACTGTGGCTACAGAGAGGATAATGTACCACAACTGGAGGATGTTGCACATTTTTTGAAAGGTGAGCTTTAAAGCTTACTTTTACTTATTTGTAGAGATGTACGGACAGATGCGCAGAGGATCAAACTCGAGTCGAAATTTCTGAAATTCACGGTTTGTCTTTTTGCGTCCTCCCTGTCTGTTATATAGCGTGTAAGATTTTATTGTCAGTGGGGTTCTTTCTCTCCCTCTTCTGTAAAGAGTAAGCTCTTATGACCAGCAAGGTACTTTCTCTCTCTCTATAAGGTGTAAGAATTAATCACAGTGATGGAGGCAGAAAGAAGTGACCGCTGCACCACAGCGTCCATCACCACTGCAACAATTCTTCTATACCAACATCACTTTGCAGTTTCTGTCTTCAAACAGCACCGTCCCACAGCTTCTGTCATTAACCTGAAATGAAACAGCAAGTGGCAGTGCTGCTGTCACTCACCCTGCTTCTATCACCATCCCCTGATTATTATTTGTTTCAGGTCAGTGACAGAAGTTGTGCGACAGTGCTGTTGTCACTCACTCTGCCTCAATCACAGCCACCTGGTCATGATTTGTTTCAGGTTAGTGACAGAAGCTGTGGGGCAGCACTGTTGCTACTCACCTTTCTACTGTCACCTCCCCCTGATCATAAATTGTTTCAGGTCAGTACCAGAAGCTGAGGGGCAGTGCTGCTGTCAGTCACCTGCATCAATCACTGCCACCTGATCATGAATTGTTTCAGGTCAGTGACAAAAGCTGTGGGGAAGTGCTGTTGTCACTCACCTTGGAATCACCGCCCCCTGATGACGTCTCGATTCAGAGGTGGTGGGGACAGAAGAAGTGTGGTGGCAGTGAAGCTGCATCATTGTTATAATTTCTCTCTGCCTCCATCACCACAACTGATTTCCTGTGTCATCAGGGGACATTGTTGAAAGAAACTGTAGTAAGTGACAGCAGCGCCGCACCCTGATTTCCTGTTTCAGGAGGTGTGATAAAAGCTGCAGGGAAGTAACTGCAATTCTGTCCTCATGATGACATCCTGGTTGAGACTCCCCTCAAAGAAAACATCAGAGAAAGTAAAGTAAAAAAAATACAAAAATCAAATGTAGGGAATAGCTGTGGGCTTAAAAATGGACATTGCTACAGGGTATTATGTATAACAACCCCTTTAAGTGCATCTGTTATATTTGTAAAATCATTAGTATACGTGGACACATGAACCTTTGTTGTCAGGGGACAGTAACCCCTTCCTCATCTTATGTAGGTTTTTGTGCGGCCTGTAGGCTCTCAGTAAATATGTATAAAAGTTCTGAAATCTAGCAAATCCTCCACTCACATCCCAAATTCTCTTTAAATTAAAACAGTAGGGAAAGTACGCAGTGACTCCGCACATTCCCATATGCCCTCTGTCTTTGTGCGGAGCGGAGTGGAGTGGAAAGAAGTGTAATAAGCACATTGAGGGGTGGACATACCTTTGGTGAAACTTGAGGAACGACACAGGGCCATCTCCAAAGCAGATGGAATTGTGCATTATGAAGAACTATTGGACTGCAAAGGTTCCATACACTGTTCTTGCACAGGGGTCCTCTCCAGATTGTGTCCGCCCCTGGAGAAAATAGTGTCATAGCACAAAGCGTCTGCAGGTTACGGAGAGGAGATATGCATCTACAAAAGGCATCCATTGCAGGGATGCAATGGCCATTGTTACAGCCTTTGTAGTCCACTAACGGTAGCGTTACAAATTTGATCGTCACTAAGTCATAGCTCTTATCTCTATGATCAATTCAGCCATTGGAAAATGATTTTCTCTAAGTTTATTTGATAACTGACTCCCTCGTCAAGCTCGAAGCCTATGATCTTTGGCTTAGTGCTGCCATCTCCCAGGTTCATTGATATCTGATGCAGAATTATAATGAATGTAGCTTCTATCACACAAGTGCCTTATGCTTTTATTTAACAAGACAAATGTTAGAGGACTTTCAGCCTGCAAATATATGTCATTTCTAATCAGCTCCTTGTTACAAAAGATTGCATTGAAGTCTGAACTCGATCTCACAGCAGGTGGCACTGTTGCCTTGATAGCTATGAGAAGAATGGGCACACTGCAATCTGGTAACGAGCGGTACTGCAGGGGACAAGTCACTTTCCAGTAAATGAATGTCTTGTCCATGCATCCCATAGATATGTTGTAATCAACAGAAAATGTTCAATCCACAGGATATTACAGAACATAATCACATCCATAAAAGTGGATGCTTACAGGAAAGTCAATAGGTAATGGATTGAAAAAATTGATTGAAAAATGGATGCATTTTGTACCATTTATGTCCATTAATTCTTATAAAAAAAGCTCTAGCGAGTAAACGACATAGCAATGTCACATATTGTACGACAAATGAATCATTTTGTCATTTTGGCTAAAAGTGTTCAGTCCCCAGAAATGGGGGTTATAGTATCAGTATCTCTAATTATTATTTAATTTGCCATATATCACGGCAGCATTCGGCACTCTCATATTTATGTTCAGTGTCCTCTGTCCTCTGTTTTTCCTTTCTTCTCTATCTTAATATGATTTTAACTACTGTATAGAAAATGCATGTGGCCACCTATGATTTTCAGCCCAGGGGAAGGGTTTTGATATATACATTATTATTCACCACAACTTTAGGTGGCAGACATACCAAAGGGTCTCATGCTAATGGAAAAGCATAAAAGACCGGAGGCCTTTCCAGCACCACTGGATACAAATGCATTCTCCTTTTATATGCAGATGTGCGGGTTGTAGGAGAACCATTTTCCAGTCCTAATAGAATAATTAAAGTGTATTAAATTCCCTGTTTTCCTATTAAATGTCTGGAATATATTTTTTCCACAACATTTCCTTTGATAAATGCCTAACTAAGTATTCTTGTCTTTTTCTATAGAAAGATCTGGATTCACAGTGCGACCTGTGGCTGGATACCTCTCCCCAAGAGACTTCTTAGCTGGGCTAGCCTATAGAGTGTTTCACTGCACTCAGTATATCAGACATGGATCAGACCCGCTCTATACACCCGAGCCGTAAGTATTCTCTGCTTCTGTCTTGTAGCTATGAAGTCAGGCTGCGGAGATTAATATGCAGCAGAGGATGCAGCACTTAAATTATAGCACATCCAATTATGCTAGGGTTCCTCTGTGCACAATACGACTAATGAACAACATCTGTCATTTTCTATCCAAGAAAATCAATAAAGGATGGGTTCACTTGATTATAGGAAAATACATGTTTCACATTGCGTTTCTGCTTGCAGATATTTCTTTGCACCGAAGTTCAGTGCCCGTACATCTTTACTTAGACTTGACTCTTCTTGCCAAATTATACCTAAAAGCAATTAGAAAAGAACACTCCAGTCTAGATAGAGCCTTCGAGATTTGACATAGGTACAATTCCAAATTTAGTCTGAAAGCTCATCGACTGCCACAAAGATAATGATTTGGATAAACTATGTATGCACAGTCAGCTGTAATATTTATATACATTTTGGATCATTGCCAAACAGGAAAAATAATTAATTCATATAACGATTCTGGCTGAGAAAATGCCACACATGACATAGACCGAAGTGATAATGTTGACAATCGAACATTTCACAATAGATCATTAGTAGTGCTTGAATATTAGTGCACTGGACCCCATGAAATAGCAGAACAATCCTTTCAAAGACATCCATACTTAAAGGAGGTATCTGGGACTATACAAAAAATGTATCTAAGCACTAGCAGGCAGGGTAATTGCAACTTACTTGCCTCAGCTGACGCAATGGGGTGGGACTTCTGAGGTCATTTTGATTGACATCCGGCTCCCCCAGTTAGGCAGCGGGGATCCAGCTATCAATCAGAATGATCTCAGAAGTCCCCCCCGTCAACAGAGAGGACCAGAAAAGAAACCTCCGCTCTGTAGACGTTACGTCAGCAGATAAAGCTCAATAGGCATATAAAACTATTAGATGTTCATGGCAAGAATCAGTTCTTCTTTTAAGGGGTTCTCTGAGAATTTGTCCAAAATGACCACCATCACATATTTCAGGCTACAACTATAGATGAGTGTACCCGAACTTAAAAGTTCTGGGTTTGTGACGGACAGTTAGTGTCTGGTGGTAAACGCTGAACACGGACTTCTCCAAGAAGTCCGTTGCACTGTCTGGAGGTCCGGGAGATGAGAGAGAGATTTTTTCCAGCTGAAAAGTTCGGGTCTCCATTGTTTTCAATGGAGTTCGGGTTCTGGTTCAAGTTCAGGTAAAGTTCTGGTATCCGAACTGAACATTAGAAAAAATTTAAAACAATACAAGTGGGACCTGTCTTCAAGGGGGGACCATGGACAGTATGTCTATCTCCTAAAAGTAGGGCACAGGGGTTGACTGAGAAGAATGTGTAACTTACAACTGAACACAGAAGAGGACTGTAGCGGGAGAACAACTTCATTATGCTGCAACAGCCAGGAAAGTTTTTCCTCTACTGCTTTAGTCCTGATCCAGTTGTAATCCTGTAAATGAGTGAGAAGATCAGTTATGCTTGTTCATGATGTTGCTTCTCACCCTGATAGGAACTTGCTCTAATATACACTGCTCAAAAAAATAAAGGGAACACTTAAACAACAGAATATAACTCCAAGTCAATCAAACTTCTGTGAAATCAAACTGTCCACTTAGGAAGCAACACTGATTGACAATCAATTTCACATGCTGTTGTGCAAATGGAATAGACAACAGATGGAAATTATTGGCAATTATCAAGATCCCCTCTATAAAGGAGTGGTTCTGCAGGTGGGGACCACAGACCACATCTCAGTACCAATGTTTTCTGGCTGATGTTTTGGTCACTTTTGAATGTTGGTTGTGCTTTCACACTCGTGGTAGCATGAGACGGACTCTACAACCCACACAAGTGGCTCAGGTATTGCAGCTCATCCAGGATGGCACCTCAAGGCGAGCTGTGGCAAGAAGGTTTGCTTTGTCTGTTAGCGTAGTGTCCAGAGGCTGGAGGTGCTACCAGGAGATAGGCCAGTACACCAGGAGACGTGGAGGGGGGCCGTAGGAGGGCAGCAACCCAGCAGCAGGACCGCTACCTCAGCCTTTGTGCAAGGAGGAACAGGAGGAGCACTGCCAGAGCCCTGCAAAATGACCTCCAGCAGGCCACAAATATGCATGTGTCTGCACAAATGGTTAGAAACCGACTCCATGAGGATGGTCTGAGTTCCCCACGTCCACAGATAGGGGTTGTGCTCACAGCCCAACACCGTACAGGACACTTGCCATATGCCACAGAACACCATGATTGGCAAATTTGCCACTGGCAACCTGTGCTCTTCACAGATGAAAGCAGGTTCACACTGAGCACATGTGACAGACATGACAGAGTCTGGAGATGCCATGGAGAGTGATCTGCTGCCTGCAACTTCCTTCAGCATGACCGGTTTGGTAGTGGGTCAGTAATGTTGTGGGGTGGCATTTCTTTGGAGGGCCGCACAGCCCTCCATGTGCTTGCCAAAGGTAGCCTGACTGCCATTAGGTACTGAGCTGAGATCCTCAGACCCCTAGTGAGACCATATGCTTGTGCGGTTGGCCCTGGGTTCCTCCTAATGCAGGACAATGCCAGACCTCATGTGGCTGGAGTGTTTCAGCAGTTCCTGCAAGATGTAGGCATTGAAGCTATGGACTGGCCTGCCCATTCTCCAGACCTGAATCCAATTGAGCGCATCTGGGACATCATGTCTCGCTCCATCCACCAACGTCACATTGCACCACAGACTGTTCAGGAGTTGGCGGATGCTTTAGTCCAGGTCTTGGAAGAGATCCCTCAGGAGAACATCTGCTGCCTCATCAGGACCATGCCTAGGCATTGTAGGGCGGTCATACAGGCACGTGGAGAGGCCACACGCACTATTGAGCATAATTTCCTTGTCTTGAGGCATTTTCACTGAAGTTGGATCAATCTGTAATTTGATTTTCCACTTTGATTTTGAGTATCATTCCAAATCCAGACCTTCATGGGATATTAATATAGTTTTACATTAATCATTTTTATGTTTTATTGTTCTCAACGCATTCCACTATGTAATGAATTAAGATTTGCAACTGGAATATTTCATTCAGTGATACCTAGGATGTGGTATTTTAGTGTTCCCTTTATTTTTTTGAGCAGTGTAACTCAGAAACATTTGTCCCAAGCACTGTTCTTCCGTCAATATGTCCCTATGCATGCCTAGAATTGGTTGCAGCCTGAAAAATGTGAGGGTAGCAAATTTGCATAATTTCTTGGAGATTCTCTTTAAGTAGCCATGTAGCCACACTGTCTGCAGCCTTGTGATCTGCATTTTTCCGTATATATAACCTACATAGAAAATCCGGTGTATAAAGCCCAAAATATTAGATCCAAGCATATAAATTATAATGAAAAAAATATATGTAATCTTTATTGATACAAATACATGAAAAATACAATGTATGAAAAATACAACTATATGGTCAGGTGACACAAGCCCCCCGACGAAGCCCAGCGCGAAACGTGCGTTGGGGCTTGGGACCTGACATGCAGCAGATGTACGCCCCACATGGGTAAGCATGGTCACCTCGGTATCCTCTCCCCTTACTTTTTTGCACAAAGCACTTTACTTTTTGGTTCCTATATGGCTTCTTATGCTTCATGAGATGTGTTTTATACCAGTAATTCAAGTGATAGTTGTATAAGCATTATGGCGCAACTTTTTTGCATTTGCCATACTTGTGTGGTGACTGGTTTAATCTCGTTTGTGTACCATTGCATTTGACTCTATAGATGCAGCAGTCTTTTCTCTTTTCTGTGTCATTTCTGGCACCTGACCATATTGTTGTATTTTTAATACATTGTATTTTTCATGTATTTGCATCAATAAAGATTACATATATTTTTTTCATTATAATTTCTATGCTTGGATCTAATATTTTGGGCTTTATACTCCGGATTTTCTATGTAGGTTATATATTGCTTTAAGGGAGTTGTCCTAGCGCCATGTTTTTTGAACTATTTTTTCCTGATTGGAAAATACACTGAGATTCTTAATAATGTTGGATTGTGTTAAATTGACTATTTTTCCGTATATGCAGTAAATTGTTTGTCAGTGATTCTTGACATATGGGAACTACAGTGCTACGTATTACAATGATTGCTCATACATATAGTTTCTTTTAACCAAATGGGAATATTAGAGGAATTCTAATTAGAAATTAGGTGATTATCATGACTACACATTGAAGGAGACATGTTTTCTTTTTATAAATCCTTGTAGAACTGTAACTGAATACCAAGTCATGCAATAAGTTGATCAATTAATCTGAGATAAAGTCATATGCATGTTTTTATAACCTTTGATTTGATACAGGCATGGGCTTTTGTAATGAGCTCTTTTAGACTTTTGACCTAAAGCAAAATAGTCATTCTCTGGCAACATGACAGTTAGTACTTGGTAACATAAAGTTGCAAATCAAAGAAGCATCACAGAGAAGACTGGAGGTGGCTGATTGAAACTATACTGAGCTAGAGCTGCATCGGTATTAAGTTGGCACCGAGTACTGTGAGGTACAGTCCAAGGTTTCTACCAGATGTTCACTATTAGGTGTGCTAGTAGATGTGAACACCACTGATTAAATATCCAGCTTGTGGTCCCAATTTTCATTTCCAGTAGACATTAGGGTTGGAGACAGCAGCGTTAGGCTGGCCATGCACATTAGATGTCAATACACATTGGAGGCAACTCTCCCATACACAGGAGAGATACTGAGTTCTCTATGAGGAAGCCGCTGAGTGACATGTCGGCTGGTGGTTTATTTCAGGGAGAGCAATGCTATTGGTAATCTGAAATCAGACATGTGAGATCAACATCTCTCCTGACTATCAGTCTGCAGGCGTCCCCATACACATTAGACCGTCGGCCGAACCTGTAGATATCGGCAGTTTAGCCTACTTTTGTCTAATGTCTATAAGGCTTTTAGTCTGAGACATAATCGCTTGAAATCAGGTTCAGGAATCGGCATCAGGAGGATGGTCAAACATGCCAGGCCAAAACAAGGAGTTGTTTAAGTAGAAAAACATTATGAAATGCAACATCAGTGTGGATACAACATCAAGGTTAATAACCAAACTAGAATATTGCAGAACAGACCAGAGGTCAGGTCAAAGGTTGGTGATCATGGTCAGGCATTTGGTACACAAGAAATCGGATCAAGGGAAGGACCATCAAACACATGGATTAAATCTACTTTGTGAAGTCTGATGTTTGTGGCCCTGCTAGATTAATGGTGGTGTAGACATAGGTCAAGCAAATGATGAACCTTCTCACAATAATTTAGGTTATCAGAGATCTGAACTAGTTCCATGATGCCTCCTTACCCTACTTGATCAATCCATAGTTGTTCAGTCTTCATGTGAGCGAGTGTGAATTGTATGCCTGCATTGCTTATGTCTGAGGCTAACCTGCTGTCAACACCTAGACCGGGGTAATAATATTTCACATTCAAATCCAGGATATCAGAATATTATACTCGTATGAAAATAGTGTTACTGTTACATTTGACATATTCCCTCTCCTGCTGCTCTGTGTCTTATTTAGATTGATGGCAAAGTTGTTAAAGTCTCTTTCCTGTGAAAATCAAATTCATGTGAATGGGATGGTAATGGCAAAGTGCTTTAATAACTATATCAGCCAAAAACTGCTTGCTAGAGCAAAAGTGAATGTATTATAAGAAGGATTTTCCATCAGGAAGACAAATTTATCTTCAACAGAGGAAACACTTGAGAGAGTTCGGTGGGAGAAATAAATATGTATTCTATCTACAGTTGGGGCCAAAAGTATTAACACCCCTGCAATTCTGTCAGATAATACTCAGTTTCTTCCTGAAAATGATTGCAAACACAAATTCTTTGGTATTATTATCTTCATTTAATTTGTCTTAAATGAAAAAACACAAAAGAGAATGAAGCAAAAAGCAAAACATTGATCATTTCACATAAAACTCCAAAAATGGGTCAGACAAAAGTATTGGCACCCTCAGCCTAATACTTGGTTGCACAACCTTTAGCCAAAATAACTGCGACCAACCGCTTCCGGAAACCAATGAGTTTCTTACAATGCTCTGCTGGAATTTTAGATCATTCTTCTTTGGCAAACTGTTCCAGGTCCCTGATATTTGAAGGGTGCCTTCTCCAAACTGCCATTTTTAGATCTCTCCACAGGTGTTCTATGGGATTCAGGTCTGGACTCATTGCTGGCCACCTTAGAAGTCTCCAGTGCTTTCTCTCAAACCATTTTCTAGTGCTTTTGAAGTGTTTTGGGTCATTGTCCTGCTGGAAGACCCATGACCTCTGAGGGAGACCCAGCTTTCTCACACTGGGCCCTACATTATGCTGCAAAATTTGTTGGTAGTCTTCAGACTTCATAATGCCATGCACACGGTCAAGCAGTCAAGTGCCAGAGGCAGCAAAGCAACCCCAAAACATCAGGGAACCTCCGCCATGTTTGACTGTAGGGACCGTGTTCTTTTCTTTGAATGCTTCTTTTTTTCTCCTGTAAACTCTATGTTGATGCCTTTGCCCAAAAAGCTCTACTTTTGTCTCATCTGACCAGAGAACATTCTTCCAAAAGAGTTTTAGGCTTTTTCAGGTAAGTTTTGGCAAACTCCAGCCTGGCTTTTTTATGTCTCGGGGTAAGAAGTGGGGTCTTCCTGGGTCTCCTACCATACAGTCCCTTTTCATTCAGACGCCGACGGATAATATGGGTTGACACTGTTGTACCCTCGGACTGCAGGGAAGCTTGAACTTGTTCGGATGTTAGTCGAGGTTCTTTATCCAACATCCGCACAATCTTGCGTTGAAATCTCTTGTCAATTTTTCTTTTCCGTCCACATCTAGGGAGGTTAGCCACAGTGCCACGGTCTTTAAACTTCTTGATGACACTGCGCACTGTAGACACAGGAACATTCAGGTCTTTGGAGATGGACTTGTAGCCTTGAGATTGCTCATGCTTCCTCACAATTTGATTTCTCAAGTCCTCAGACAGTTCTTTGGTCTTCTTTCTTTTCTCCATGCTCAATGTGGTACACACAAGGACACAGGACAGAGGTTGAGTCAACTTTAATCCATGTCAACTGGCTGCAAGTGTGATTTAGTTATTGCCAACACCTGTTAGGTGCCACAGGTAAGTTACAGGTGCTGTTAATTACACAAATTAGAGAAGCATCACATGATTTTTCGAACAGTACCAATACTTTTGTCCACCCTCTTTTTTATGTTTGGTGTGGAATTATATCCAATTTGGCTTTAGGACAATTCTTTTTTGTGTTTCTTCTTTTAAGACAAATTAAATGAAAATAATAATACCAAAGAATTTGTGTTTTCAATCATTTTCAGGAAGAAACTGAGTATTATCTGACAGAATTGCAGGGGTGTCAATACTTTTGGCCACAACTGTATCTATCTATCACAAAAAAAGAGAGTTAGAGCAGCACAAGCAAAAAGTAAAATACAGTTGTGGCCAAAAGTATTGACACCCCTGCAATTTTGTCAGATAGTACTCAGTTTCTTCCTGAAAATGATTGCAATCACAAATTCTGTGGTATTATTATCTTCATTTAATTTGTCTTAAATGAAAAAACACAAAAGAGAATGAAGCAAAAAGCAAAACATTGATCATTTCACACAAAACTCCAAAAATGGGCCAGACAAAAGTATTTGCACCCTCAGCCTAATACTTAGTTGCACAACCTTTAGCCAAAATAACTGCGACCAACCACTTCCGGTAACCATCAATGAGTTTCTTACAATGCTCTGCTGGAATTTTAGACCATTCTTCTTTGGCAAACTGCTCCAGGTCCCTGATATTAGAAGGGTGCCTTCTCCAAACTGCCATTTTTAGATCTCTCCACAGGTGTTCTATGGGATTCAGGTCTGGACTCATTGCTGGCCACCTTAGAAGTCTCCAGTGCTTTCTCTCAAACCATTTTCTAGTGCTTTTTGAAGTGTGTTTTGGGTCATTGTCCTGCTGGAAGACCCATGACCTCTGAGGGAGACCCAGATTTCTCACACTGGACCCTACATTATGCTGCAAAATTTGTTGGTAGTCTTCAGACTTCATAATGCCATGCACACGGTCAAGCAGTTTTTTCTTTTAAGACAAATTAAATGATGATAATAATACCAAAGAATTTGTGTTTGCAATAATTTTCAGGAAGAAACTGAGTATTATCTGACAAAATTGCAGGGGTGTCAATACTTTTGGCCACAACTGTAGAGTGTGGAGCCCCCCCAGGCAAAGACCAAACCTCAATGTAGAAATCCAAAAAATCGGAGGCAGCGCATCATTCTCAGTGAAAAAGAGCTAGTTTTTATTAGCCCATCTTAGCGATGTTTTGGTCCAAAAGATGTGAACCTTTTTCAAGCAATGAACAAGTGCAAATACCTAAAAATTGAAAGAAAATATATACAGAGGCACAAGTCGTTAAATCCCACTACCAGCAGCAGCAAATATGGATAAAACCACCTAATTTGTCCTGTAATAAAAAGCCATTAGCATATAGTAACTACTTGCGCTAGCGCAAGTAGTTACTACATGCAAGTGCAAATACCTACCTGGTATATAGGGTGTACATGATTAGAATATTTGACAGTAATTACATAAGAAAGAGCATGTCTATTCATAAAGAATATCCAGGAAAGAAAGAGGTTTGTGGATGATTTCCACTCTTGCTGATCAATGATGAGACGTATATCCCAGATTGTCAAATGGATCGTGGTTTATTCTTCGCGTTTCAAAGTACAAAAGGCTTCTTCATCAGTAAAGCTATATTAAACCCACCCTTAATGCAGGTATAGGTTCCTAAGAATATAACCCAAAAGTGGAGAGATCACCCCCATTAGTTGGGGCTGGTATCTCTCCACTTGAAAATGGGGGAGACGCATGTCTCGTGAGAGGCATGTATCTCAACCCCAAATATCAATTGGGTACATCACTTCTTATATGCCACAAAAAAATTTTGGAAAAATGGGTAAAGGGAGAAATAGATATATATCTTCAAAACATCACAACAGAGAGACCTTTATTCATAACTGAAGATAACTGAAGATTATGTACATAGTAACTCCTTCCAATAGTGAAAAAAATCCTGCAAATCTTCATGAATGGGTCATTCACATTTCTAGTAACCTAAAAAAAATACATAAAAAAGGATAATTAGTATAATAACTATTGCCATAACTCTCCATCGGAAAAAAATCATGGGTCTAAGACAAGGTATCTATCTATCTTTCGATCTATCTACCTAATATCTATCTATCTATCTATCTATCTATCTATCTATCTATCTATCAGTCTGTCTGGATACGTTAGATGATATCTAGAAGACCTTCAACAAGGATTTTCCATCAGGAAGACAAATTTATCTCTAAACTCTAGTATAACAGAGGAAACACTTGAAAGAGTTGGGTGGGGGAAAATCAATATGTCTTCATTCTGTCTGTCTACCTATCAATTCAATTTCTTTCAATTCAATTCAAAGAAGCTTTATTGGCAGGACTAAATACACATTAGTTTTGCCAAAGCAAGTGTATAATAAGGATAGGTGTTATGAGCTCATTTTCTGCTCCACCAATTGAGAGGTCTCCTTCCGTTCTCCCTCTGGTGGTGACAGGAGGTAGTGAGGTTGGTTTAATTGGTAGTGATCTGCCACCTGGTGAGGAAGATAACGATTGGATCTCTGGAGTATCAGACTGGATATAAGACACCCGACGCCCTATCCTGGTGCTGGTGATTCAGTCTGCTTCTCAGGTCTTGGACTCAGCTCTGTTCCAGTCTTCTCAAGTTAAGTTTGTTTTTGCTAATGTTCACACTTGCTCTTGTTGGTCAATTCAGTTTTTTGTGTGGTCAGCCAGCCCGGCTGGGCTGTGCTGAATTTCCACTCTTATTTATCTGTATTTGCCAATTTGCCTTTTTTTTGTCCCTTATTAGATTGGCCTCTTTTTGCTCTGTCTCAGAATATTTCAGAGTGCTGATATAGTGGGAGAAGTCTAGTGACTTCAGGGTTAATTTTGCTATCAGTTGTGTTGGATATTATTTTTGGTAGGGTTTTTGGCAGATTGCAGACAGTGGCTTTCCTTTCCTGTCCTTTCTAGTTAGTTTGGCCCCATCGTTTGCTCAGCCTATTTTCCTGCCTTTGTTTGTGTTTTCATCTTGTTTCACCGTCAATACATGTGGGGGGCTGTCTTTCCTTTGGGGTCTCCTCTGGGGCAGTTAGTTTTCCTCTTTTCCTGCTTTAGGCTTATTTAGCTCTCCGGTTGTGACGAGGCATCTAGGACCACCGTAGGAACGCTCCACGACTGCTGCTAGTTACATGTTAGGATCAGGGGTTTGCAGTCTGCATAGTTACCAACCTCTTTGGTTTTCTGAGACTTAGCTTGTGTTGTTTTTTATTTCCTCCTTGGCGACCCATTCATAACAGATAGGTACTGTGGGGATGATGGGTAGGGATTGTAAGAATGATGGTTGGGGGCACATCCAGGGTGGGGGCTATGGAAGTCCATGGTATATCATAGTTCTCTTTCTCGCAGCCTATGGCATGTGCTCATATACTGCACTGCTATCTCCAAGGTGCTCTCTTCGTCCTCCAGCAGGATAAATGTTGAAATGTTGAAATCCAGGAAGAGAATGAAAAGTCATTTGGAGGTATATCAAATTTTAAAATAAATCTAGATAAATCGGAGGCTATGAGTATGAATGTCCAGAATTCGAGCCTTCAAGATATCAAATCCAGATTCCCAATTAAGTGGAACTCGAGCTTTATTAAATACTTGGGAATCAAATAGAGTCCACATTGGCATTCATTATTCTCACTTAACTTTATCCCTCTGATCAACACTACATTAGAACTGATTGAGTCGTGGAGGGCACCTTTTGTCTCCTGGATGGGTCGTAAAAATCTGTAAAAAGCTTCATACTCCCCAAATTCAGCTATGTTTCAAGAATGCTCCCTGTCAAGGTGCCTATCACATTTTTTCAGAGAATACGCTCCATCTTTGGGAATTACATTTGGAGTGGCTCGAGATCTAGATTTAACTATAAAATACTTTCACTCCCTAGGACAAAAGGGGGTATGAGCGCTCCTGATCCACAGAAATATCACACAGCAGCGACACTGTCTTTGATAGTAGATTGGGTAAGGAAACTAGCATAAGCTATGGTCAAAGATAGCAGATGATTCAGTACCTTTCCCGATTGCTACCATACTTCATGCTCCCAAAGATTTTATCCACAAATTGGAGATACCTAACGCTATGACTAGGAATGTGGTACACACCTGGGCCAGAAGCTCCAACTTATTAATGCCACTTCCGTCTCCTGTGGCCAGGGTGATGGACTTACTAGGGTTGTACTTAGACCAAACAAAAAATAAATCCACAGACTCCTTGCAATCGATTAAAGAGGGCATAGACAGTATACTCACAGAGGGTACATTGCTCCCATTACCAGAATTACAGACTAAATTCCCAAAACAGCATATTAATTTTCTCCACTATAATAGACTTAAGAAAGCTGTTAGATCTTATTTACAAGCTGGTATCCCATTTAGGGAATTAACGACTTTCGAAACCTTACTAACACAACATAAACAACCCAAAAGAGTATTGGCAGAATTATACCAGACCCTTTTGTCAGACTCAGTACATACCAAACGTGTCTATATATTAGCATGAGAGAAAGAACTTGGAATCAAGCTTCTGGACTGGGAGGTTGAGCGCATTTATAAAAATTAATTCAAGCCATCTAGCTGTGTAAGAGTTCAAGAAAACTCATATAAGATTGTGACAAGATGGTATACCACCCCAGTGGTAACTCATACATGGTACCCCAATATACCCCCAACCTGTTGGAGATGTAATAGAGACAAAGGATTGTTCCTGCACATTTGGTGGTCATGTGATAAGATTAGACCGTTTTGGGATGATGTTCTGAAAATTATTACCTAGTTGTGCAAACTTTTGAAACCCCCACGGCCGAGCTTCATCTTTCTGAACTGGTCTAGCGACATCTCACAGGCCAAGTACAAATCACTACTCCTATTTTTATTAGCAGCGGCCAAACTACTTATTCCCACAAAATTGCGCTCTCAGAGTAGCCCAAACGTTGTTGATTGGCTCCAAAAAGTTGACCAGCTTTATTATGTAGAGGAAATTGGCGCTTTCACAAACTTCTCAAGAGACAGGTTTGGGGTAACATAGGAGTCAAGGGTACTGTACAGGGAATCGGATGAATATTTAATGGTAGTAGGTCAGCAGTCCCACACAGTGACTGATTGATGGTCGGGCATCCACCCTAAAACCTAACAAGCTTTCATCAGAGGTTAATGCTTGTTACATAGGTCTCATGAGGCTGTAAGGCACTAACTGCCGATACCACTATCCACTTATAAATGGAAGATTCCCCTTGCCCCCCTCTTTCTTTTGGTATTTCTTTCCCTAGTTTCTCTATATATCTCTATGTGTCAATGTTATTATTTAAGATCTATAGGTGTGTACCTATAGATTAGGATGGTCTCGATGGCTAGATTGTGGACACTGAGTCCATACTTGCTCAGGATCTGATGGTCTCTGGGGTCCGGGAGTTTCTCCAGATATGTAGCAAGTCTGTAGTCTCTCTGTAGACTCCAGTACATGGTCAGTTTCTGTGAGGTGATGATGTCGTTCTTCCAGTCATTTACATTTCCTCTCCTGGCCCTCATCTACCATCTTCCTGATTCTGGCTTTTGTCAGGCTGCTGAGATTGGTGTTTTGGGCCGGTTGGGTTTGAGTGAGATGTTCCGAGGTCCTGGTAGGTGTGGACCACCTTTATTAATCCCATAGTCCTAGAGTATAACCAGGCTTAGTGCACTTCAAAATACTAATTACTATACCTACTGTTATGATGGAATGCCATATCAGTAAAGAAGTGACGAGAAGAAAAAGGTGAAGTTAAAATGTTATCTTGATTAAATACAAAATTAAAAAGGGGTAGATTAAAAAGACGGGGAAAAAACCTCCAAAGACAATAAGAAGGGGGACAACAAGTCACAAGTGTGAAAGTCTGCACTGAGAACCAAAATGTTAGGAGAAAATACCTAGCATGCAATATAAATCACTTTATTGAAATGATTATAAAAAAACTCACAACGGTATAAGGGCAGACCAACTAATTTCCAGGTGGGTACCAAAGTAGTGATCAAGGAAAAAACAAATATATACTGCATTTTCAAAAATTGAGGAGACCCTGTGAATCTGTTGGAAACCCAAATGGTGAAATAAATTATCCTATTGCAATGCTATTATGGAAGCATGTGTTTTGGCAAATCAATAGAGCAAAGTGAGAGTCCCACATATAGGCTTTATTTGAGCATTGCTTTACCTGGTGTGGATTTGATGTTGCCAAGGTACAGTGCAACTGGTGAATAGCTGTGTCCACCCTGAGCCCGACGAGCGCCGTTTCGCAATTGAGCTTCTTCCGGGTGGCCCACCATTATGTAGCAGGGCTTTATAGTGATTGGAGCTTGGCTTGCTACTATGTAGGTGAGTCTGGAATGACAGCGCCCTCTTCAGAACTGCTAGGTGTAGAGGGAATTTGCCCAGCACTGTTGGAGGTGGTCCGATGGAGCTGGAGAAGTTGCTTACAGAATTCCAGGTGGGATATTTCTTTTGGGCTGGAATCCCACCTTGAGAAGTCTGGGTGTGTGTGAAGACCCCAGACTTCGCTGTCATACAGGAGGATTGGGGTGATGATGGCATTGAAGATTTTTAGCCAGACCCTCACTGGCTGCTTCAAATGGTAAAGTTTCCTTTTGATGGCATAGAAGGTTGTGCCGCACCATGTGGAGGCCCTCTGAACTCTGACACTGTTTGTCATGTGGCTCTGTTGGTGCTGATTTTCTAAAGTCTGATCTATTTAAACATCAACTTCTTTCTGTTCTCTGTATACATGTGATAATTTCCTGATGAAGAAGCAATTGAATACTTACGCATAGAATAAACCACCATCTTTCGCTTACTACATCTGGATTTGAATTTTATTCAGCAGCGCGGTTAACATCCATAAGATTCCTTTTATTTTAATTCTGATACGGTTGCTCGCTGACCTGTAGATCTGCTGCAACTGAAACCCCCTAAGGTTATACTCGCTCTATCAATGGATTAATCAGGTTAGTCTAATCTGAGCATATATTTCAAATGTCCATCAGATAAGACCCTATTTTGCGCTGATTTTTCCCACAGCTTCATTATTGGTTAGCTTAGGAAAATGACAGTCCATTGATGTACAAGGCCAGTTGACCTGAGGGTCACAACATGGCTTCTTCGAACACCTCCATGGAGCCAGGTGACTGGTGGGTCTTATTCTTGACTTTCACAAATGTATCCATGAGGCTCAGATGACTGGTAGGTCAAAATCCTGACTACCCCAAATGTATCCATGGTTCATCGATGGTCAATGGAGCAGATCTGTATTCTTTCAGCTGGGGCCATGGTCCCTTAAGCTGGCATCCTGTAGAATGACAAATCTGTGTCCCTCGTGGTGGAGTCATGATGTCTTGTCTGCTGTCCTGTAGAGAGTCTGTGGTTCTTTGGACGTTTGAATGTCTGGATGCATTTCTGTATATGGAGGAATCTCTTACAGAGGATCATATATCCTCTCTTTATAGTTAACAACTAGCCTTTAAACCAGTATCCAGAGGTAGAGGGGAAGAATTGTGATGAGATCAACTTGCATTGTTCAATTATTTAATCTATTCCCATAGTTTTTCCTCCTCTGTTTTGCAAGTCAACTACTAGCTGGCCTGGACAATGTGTAATGAACACATCAGTAAACATCACTGTTCAATTATCCTGCATCTCAAGTCATCCAGGATAAGAGCACAATATGTTCATAAAATGTCAACTTACAAGTTAATATTACAGGCTTACATGAAAAAAGTCTGTGCTTTCTTGACCACCCAAAAAGAAACACATAAATTCAAAAGTAAACATATAGATAACTGTCTAATGACTCGTTGCTTATTGAAAATAAACATCTGGTTAATTAAGATAAAATGCTGTGTTATCACACTATGGTTGAGCAGTGTAACACCAATCAATTTTGAACAAGTTTTTTGAGGGTTATATACCAACAAAATCTACTCTAAAACACTGAATAGTTTATGGGTGAGCAATATAATACTGATAAATTTTTGAACATATTTTTTGAGGCTTGTATAGAAACAAAATGTACTTCAGACCATGGAATAGTCTATAGGTGAAAAATAAAATACAGATAAATTTTGAACAAGTTTTTTGAGGTGTTAATAGGAAGGAAATGTACCCAAGAACATGTAATACCCTATGGGTGAGCAATATAATAGCGATACATTTTGGCCAAGTTTTTTGAAGGTTATATGCTTTACCAATTAAATGTACTCCAGACCACGGAATAGTCAATAGATGAGCAATATAATATTGATGCATTTTTTAACATGTTTTTTGAGGCTTTGAAAGCAGCAAAATGTACCCAAGAAGATGTAATACCCTATGGGTGAGTAATATAACACCAATACATTTTTAAAATGTTTTTCAGACTTATATAGCAACAAACTGTCCCCAAAAAGATGTAATAACCTATGGAAAAGCAATATACTAATGATAACATTTGGAGAAAGGTTTTTGAGGGTTATTTATGGAAAAAATGTACCCAAGAACATGTAATACTGTATGGCTTAGAAATGTAACCCAGCAAAATGTTTAATTTTTTTTGAGTGTTATATATCACAAAAATGTACCCGAGAACCTGGAATAGTGAATGGGTAAGAAATGTGAACAAACATACAACATTTTCAAATGCTTTTTTATAATGTTATATGTCACCAAAATGTGACTGAAAGCATGTAATACTTTATGGATGAGTAATCTAATCTGGAACTATTTTTGTGCACTTTTTTTTATGTTTTACATACCACCGCAATCAACAATAACCATGTTAAACTGCATGATAAGTCATTGAATCCATGAAAAATTTTTGAGCGAAAATATTTTTAAAGTCTAGTTGATGTACTTATACAGTCATAAAGGCAGAAGGTGCAAAGCAAAACAGAAATTGTAAGAAGGGTCATCCATATACCCCTGAAAGGCAACTACTGGTGGACTTCATTAAAATATTGAATATTAAAAACACTTTTTGTGCTGCTGAAAAGTGTGGACCAATCCAGACTTTGTTCATTTTTATGAGAGTTAGCCTGTCTGCATCCTATGTTGACATGCGAAAGCTCCTGTCTGTTATAACTGCCCTGGCATCACTAACAATCCGCTCAGATGCTCAGACACATACCTCCTAGGCATAGAGGGACAGCTCGTGCCAGATGTCCAATTTTGAGACCAAATTATTGAAATTCGCAGAGAAATTAGGGCGCATGCTGGTTTGGTCGGCCAGGTATTGCTTGACTATGCTTACATTTTTTTCCCCCCTTGTCAAAAATACTCGATCATCAGGCCCTGAGTGCTAGGCTGGTGTTATGTACCCCTGCTACTGCTGTGTGCCTCCTTGGCCTCTCATTATTGGTTGGGCATGGAAGCTTGTCCCCTGCCGCTAGCATTGTCTGATGGGAAGTTTTTCAACATATTTTCCACAATTGCCATCTGGTATAGCACCATTTTAGAAGACCTATCCACCCCAGGAAAAAGAGATACAAAGTTCTCCTTGGAGCATTGGTCTAGCAGGGTGAACCACCAGCACTCTTTTTTGGCCAAGATGAATGTAACACAAGGGTCAAAGAAAAGGTAGTGGCACTTAAAGTTGGCCATATGTGCCAAGCTCCATACAGCCAATACTTTCCTTTCTCCACCATGAAGATGACTCCCCATCTTCTGCTCCCTCTCTTCCTCCTCATTCCCATCCTCAGCCCATCCATGTAGGAGAGAAGGGGAGAAGGTTGTGTGGCTAATAGCCACTGTTATGCTAGCCATCAGCTCCTGTTCCTCCTGTTCCTCCTACTCAGCGTCCACCTCCCTATTGGTGCCCAATCCGCATGGAGCAGATGGGATGAGGCTGGGCTTGCTACAGTCTCTCTGTGTTATCTCTTCTGTCATCCACCTGTTCTGCATGCAAAGCTTCATGTTTAATTGTGAGCAGCTACTGTTTTAGTAGGCACAGAAGCAAAATAGTTGCTCTGACTATGGCAACATCATTGCTCTCCATCTTTGTGGAGTCCTCAAAGTCTTGTAGAACCACACAAATGTCAGACATCTGTGCCCACTCTTCAGTTGTTATATGCGTAAGCTGACCAGTATGCTGATGGGCGTGTTGGAGCTGATACTTGACCACTTACCTCTTCTGCTCACAAAATCTTGGCAGCATGTGCAGTGTGGAGTTCCAGGACATGGTGATGCCGCACATCATTTGGTAAGCTGGCACTGGCATGTGCTGCTGCAGCAGCTCTGCCTGAGTGGCACCAGCTCTAACCAACTTGCAGAAATGGGCGCTAACGTGGCGTATCTTGATCGAGAAGCGCTGGAAAATCTGGGCATGTTTACAGAAATCGGTAAATTACCAAATTGAGCACATGTCCCAAGCATGGTATGTGTGAGCTTGCTAAGATTCACAGCCACCACCAGGTTGCGCCCATTATCACGTATGACCATTCCTGGTTGGAGGTTCAGAAGCAAAATCCACAGTCTGGACTGTTATTCCTTTAAGCAACTCTGCCTCAATGTGCAGTTTGTCTCCTAGACAAATTTGCTTCAGCAGAGCCTGTTGCCACTTTGCTGAGGCAGTGTTTCAGAGCTTCCAGCTGATGTGGACTGTGCATGACGTGCTCTGAGATAGCACATCGGAAATGAAGGATGAGGAGGAGCAGGAAGGGGTGCAGGAACTGCTGTAGGAGGTGGAGGAAACCCTTATAGGAGTAGGGCCAGCAATCCTCGGTGTCAGGAGCATGTGCCTTGTGGAGGGTGTGACTTGGCCCCAGCCTCCAGATTATTCAACCAGTGTGCCATCTGGGAAATGTAGCGTCCATGTCCACAATCGCTTGTCCATGTATCTGTTATTAAGTGGACAATGGCAGTGTGTTTGTAAGGGGACAGGTGATGTTCCTGGACACGTTCTGGTACAAGGCATAGTCATCACACTAGGAAAAAAGTGGTAGCACCAAGGGACAGCTGCCGCCATGAGTCAGTGGAGATTCTCTGTGTCTACCAGCCTAAATAGCAATATTTCCACTGGAAGCAGCGTGGAAATGTGCCCATTTAGCATTGGGACCTGTGGATGGTTGGCTGAGAACTTTCTTTCTTGTTCCAAGGCCTTTGGTAGGGACAGTTGAACGCTGTGCTGGGGCAAGTTTTTGGAAGTTCCTCATGATTGTAAGTCATAATGTGCAAGGATAGGTGCAGGGCAGGAGGCATCTCAACCAGTGTTTTGTACATGGGATTGAGAATCATCTAGCACAGGGGAAGAGGCAGTGGTATCACCCAATGGCACTAATCATGGACTCAGGCGTTCTACTCACCAAGTCAGGTTCTTTGATGACATGTGCCTGATCATGCTATTGGTGGTTAGGTTCTTAGTGGTCATGCTACTGCTGATCTTGGCATTGCACAGATTAAAAATGGCCACTTTAGTAGTCTCGGAACTCTCTTTAAAGCAGTCCCAAAGTGGGAAACATCTAACTCTGACAGAAAAATGCACGAGTGTCGGTGCTGTGCGGAACACTTTCCTGCCTTGTCCCTCTGATGACCCCACTGCCTCTTCCTGTCTGTTTCGATGCTGCCAATCTCTCCCCCTCAGCACTGCTAGCCTCACTCTGCATTTTAGCTTCCCAGGTTGGGTCAATGACTTCATCCACCACCTCATCTTACACCAGCACATTCTGGTACTCCTGACTTTATGACTTAACAACAACAAGGCTTAGCGTCAACTGTGTCTCATCATCACATTCCTCCTTTTCCCCAATTTGCCATTCTCTACTGTCATGTTCTTGTCACCGTAGTTGCTCTAAGTTTTATGCATCACTAAACAGCCTGTCCTCCTTTCCCTCTTGGAGCATACAGGTTGAGTGGCCTCAATCAAAAAGTGATGTTGTAAAGAGCTCCTTAGAGTGTCCTAGTGTGGGATCATTAGTCTCCTGGGAATCAACTTGGTGGGAGGAAGGAGGATCAGGGTGAGTATTATGTGACCAGACTTTAGGCTAGGTAGACTGGACCATGTGGAAGACTGGGTGGTGATGCCAAGCCTGCTGGAAGCAGTATCTGCTGTCCAACTGATCACCTGTTCTCATTGCTCTGGGTTCATAAGTAGTGTATCATGCCTCCCTGCAAAGTGGGGCAGGAACCTATATGCAATGGATAAATGTGTTTCTTGTGCTCCATCAACAGACGTCCTCGACATCTGCATGCACCATCATCGCACTTCCAACCAAGTTTATTTTTATAAAAATAAAAAAATTGGACTCCTGTAGCATTCAAAGCAGTTTTGGGGAGTTTACTCCACTGTGATGTAGCAGAAAATACACAAAAGTATATGGATGACAATCAAATTTAATCCAAAAAAGTTTCAATGCTTTTTTCACTTTTATAGATCACAGAAATGTCCTCAGACCATGTAATACTATATGGCTGAGAAATGGAAGCCTAAAAAATTTTTAAAAACTTTTTCTTTTAAGTTTCAGAGTTCACAGACCATGTAACACTGTATGGCTGACAAATAGCAGCCTACAAAAGTTTTAAAAGCTTTTTTTTAAGTTTTAGAGATCACAGAAATTTTCACAGGCCATGTAACACTGTATTAGAACAAAAGGGTAAACCCCCATATAACTATATATGCCTATAAATGGCATTTTATTAGATTAATTTAGAAACAGGAAATATAGTAAATTTATAGCACCAGAGGCTGCTAGGCACTAATACAGGGACTCATTGGATTCATCATATGGTAATAAATACATGTAACAATAGGTGTGTAAATTGTTAGAGCTCTTATACAATGCAATAATACATAGGTAAACTTTCCTTAACCCCTTCCCGACATGCTCAATATATATTTGGCACTGTTCCCGCAAACCAGCGTATATATGGCGCCTTGATCGTGCAGGCTCACACTGAGTGCCACCGCGATCAAGTGCATGTGTCAGCTCTTTGTGAGAGCTGACACCCTGCAGCGAGGCCCATGATCGGTGTTAGCTCCGATCACGGGAGTTAAACCCCTGCTATGTGACAATTGTGACAGGGACATCGCGGGGAATTGCAGAGGGAGTGAACTCCCTCTGTGCTCCCATCGGCACAATGCAATGTGATCGCATTGTGTCGATAGTGTCCATGGTGACTCCGAGTCCCAAGATGGCCATGGGATCACCCAGGAACGGTGGACTGTCAATTCATCATGAGAGCACGAGCTGACATGCCTCCTCCCTGCATCTGAGACACTGCTCTAATTATCTGCAGTGCAGAAGCATTGCATAGTATTAGATCAGCGATCTATCATTATACAGTTGATGTTCCATCATTAGAAAATGTAAAAGATTTAAAAAAGTTAATAAAAATTTTAAAAATATTTTTAAAAAATCACAAAATAAAAAAGAAAAAAATATTAATCCAATAAATACATTTATTTATGTAAAAAAAAGTACATGTATTTGGTATCACCAAGTCTTGAAAGTACCAACTTATGAAACTATCCCACTAGTTAAGCCCTTCAGTGACCAAAGTAAAAAAAAAAAAAAAGAGGCAAAAAAACTATGATTTATCATCATACCGCCCAATAAAAAGTGGAAAAAAATGTGATCAGAAAGACCAATCGACATAAAAAGCTACCACTCATCTTGTCCCGCAAAAAATAAGCTGCCATATAGCTACATCTGGTAGCCGAGACCCCCGGAGAATTTCCGGTGCTGGGGGTCGCTATCCACTTATTTCTCAGTGCCATTAAAAAGCGGTGCTGAGGCATAAGTACCCTTAACTACCGCCATTAAAAGATGTATTGGTCATCATTAAGGGGTTAAAAAGCCACAGGGTAGGCCTTGTTCCTTGGTCACAATGGTGATAACAAAGTAGCTGTCTGAGGACATCAGAACTGCTATTATTAGCAAACACAGGACTTCCAAAGAGTATAAGGCCATCTCCAGAGACCTTAGTATCCCAATTTCAACATTTCACAATCTTATTAAGAAGTTTGCCAAGCATATAGCCATCAAGAACCCCCTTGGACGTGGGGGAAAGAGGAAAATTTGCAAGAGGTGCGTTCAAAGGTTGGTGCAAATGGTGGAAAAAACACCAAGTCAAACATCCAAAGACCTGAAGGCCAACCTGGAACAGTCTGGGGTCATGGTTTCAACAAGAACAATATGCTATGCACTAAACTAAGCAGAACTTTTTTGGGGAAGGCCAAGGAAGAAACCATTGCTGAAGAACAGACATAAAAATGATTGACTGATCTATGCCAAAGAGTATCTTGACAAACCACAATCCTTCTGGGAAATTGTTTTGTGGATAAATGAAACAAAACTAGAGCTTTTTGGTAATGCGAAGCAACAGTTTGTTTACAGATGGCGCAATGAAGCTTATAAGGAAAAGATCACCCTACTAACATTTCAGCATGGTGGAGGATACATAATGCTGTGGGGTTGCTTTGCTTTACTGAATCTGGTATTGGAGGCCTTGAACGGGAATCATAAAATCAGAGAATTATCAAGAGATTTTAGAGTGAAATGTCCTGCCCAGTGTAAGAAAACTTGATTTGAGTTGAAGATCATGGGTCCTCCAAGACATTAACTCAAAGCACACATTCAAAAGTACACAGGAATGGATGAAAAAAAAATGGACTGTTTTAAAATGGCCAATGACCTCAATCACATTGAAATTCTTTGGGATGAGCTGGTAGGAAATATCAGCTGAGAAGTGCAAGAAGCTTATTGATGGTTACAATAAATGTTTGGAGGTTGTCATCAATGCCAAGGGGTGTGCAACCAAGTATTAATTAGAGGTGCCTTTATTGCTGCATATGCTGTTTATTCTGTTTCTTCTTTGAAGTTGCATCATGTAAGTTGAAAAGCAATGTTTTATTGCTGTATTACTTTGAGCCACTATTTTAAAAATCCTGAGGATATAACTGACACATTTCCTTTTATTTCTGAAGGACTATAAATGAGGTATCACTCTAATTGTACTGACCCAAAGAATAAAGCTACCTTATCAATTTTACTACACGCCAAATGGCATAAAAAATACCAAAAAATAATTCCTGAATTGCTGGTTTTTGTTAATTCTGCTTCCCAAAATTCAGAATAGAAAGCAATCAAGAGATATCATGTGCCAAAAAAAATGGTGCCAATAAAAACATCATCTCGCCTTGCAAAAAACAAGCCTTCACATGGTTATGTCAGTAAAAATGTGGAAAAATTATAGCTATCAAAATGTGGGGATGCTTTTTTGCAATAAAAAGCATCTTTTAGTGCGTGATAGCAGCCAAACTTAAGCAAAGATATAAATCTGGTATCGCTGTAATCGCACCGACCGCATGAGGAATTGCATAAAAAATAAATAAAACCAACTCTGCAATGCTGTTGATTTTTTTTCGGCCTCCCAAAAATAGCAGTAAGGTTCGGCGCATATTTATCCTAAGCTCTTCCCTGAGCACTTACACAGGGGTTTCCATGTAAATCTCTGAAATATGTGATTCAGACAGAACCCGCAGTGGAAGATTCCTTATACTGAGGCAGATAGAGGCATGTGGACGACGTCTGGTCGCCTATGATCCGGCGGTGTATGTCTTTTTAGGAGTATAAAAAAGCACAGTCGACCACAGTTTTGTGCACCTCTGAAACAGAGGCCAGACAGAGTCCATAGTAACTCTGTGGCCACATTATAGTGAATGGATTGCTCAGGAGTTTCATCAAAATCACGTCACTCTACGTTACTGGTAGTAAAAAATCTCCAGAAAAGCGCTATAGCTCCTCGCCCCTCAAAAGAAATTCAGCAAATTCTGCACTCCCAAATCTAAATGCCACTCTCCCTTCTGAGCCCCACAGTGTGCCTAAACCCATTTAGCATCCACATATTTGACATTTTTGTAGCGATGACAGCCCGCCTAAGTTAAGGGTGCATGCCTCCAGAAGCATGAGCTGGGAACTTCCATGTACTGGTGATTGCAACATCTGGGGACTACAGCATGCGGGCACCACAACACTGTTTGCAAGTTTCATTCAGTAATATCCATAACTGCTAGTTTCTAGAAAACACCCATAGAGTCAAAATCGTCACTGCACCTAAATAAATTCCCAAAGGGGTATAATTTGCAATATGGGGTCACTTGGGGGGATTCTGCTCTTCTAGCACTTAGGGGTTCTATATATGGAATCCGCAAACTATTCTGGCAAAATTTGCACCACAGAAGAAAAATAGAAATTGTGGGACAAATTTTGGTGCATTTTTACCTATTTCACAGTGTAAAAATGTAAAATCTTGGGCTAAAAGAATATTTTGGCGGTAAAAATGTAATTATTTGATCTTCATTGCCCAATGGTGTAAAATTTTGTGAAACAGCTGTGGTGTCAATATGATCACTGCACCAATAGATTAATTCATTGAGAGGTGTAGTTTGTAAAATGTGGTCACTTATGGGGGAGTTCTGCTATTCTGGCACCTCAAGGGCTCTACCAATGTGACATGGCACTTTCAAACCAGTCCAGCAAAATCTGAACTCCAATATGACACTTCTTCCCTTCTGAACTTTGTACTGTGTCTCAAAAGTAGTTTTTGGCCACATATTGGGTATTGGTGTACTAAGGAGAAACAGCACAACAGATTTTAGGGTCAATTTTTCCCTGTTAACCTTGTCAGAATAAAAAACTGGGGCTAAAAGAACATTTTAGTGGGAAAAATTGTGATTTATTTATTTTGATAGCTCAACGTGATTAAGTTCTGGGAAGCGCGGTGGCTCAGTGGTTAGCACTGCTGCTTTGCAGAGCTGGGGTCCTGGGTTCAAATTCCACCAAGGACAATATCTGCAAGGAGTTTGTCTGTTCTCCCCGTGTTTGCGTGGGTTTCCTTCGGGTTCTCCGGTTTCCTCCCACATTCCAAAGACATACTGATAGGGACTTTAGATTGTGAGCCCCAATGGGGACAGTGATGATAATGTGTGCAAACTGTAAAGCGCTGCGGAATATATTAGCGCTATATAAAAATAAAAAGATTAGAGAAAAAAAGAAGCACCTGTAGATAAGTTCCTTGAGGGGTCTAGTTTCCAGAATTGGGTTACTTTGTTTCCATTGTTTAGGCAATCAGGGGCTCTCCAAATGTAACATGGCATCTGCTAATGATTCCAGCAAATTTTACATTCAAAAAGTCAAATGGCGCTCCTTCCCTTTTGGCATACTCAGGAGAAATTGCACAACAAATTTTATGGTTCAATTTCTCCTGTTTTCCTTGTGAAAATGCACAATTTGAGGATAAAAACATTTTTGTGTGAAAAATATGATTTTTTTAAAGTTCACGGCTCAATGTTATAAACTTCTGTTACCCTTGTGAAAATAAAAAAAAAATTGGGGTCTAAAGTAAAATCTTTGCGAAAAAACTTTAATTTTGAATTTTTTCTTTTCACATTCCATTAATTCCTGTGAAGCTCCTTAAGGGTTAATAAACATCTTGAATGTGGTTTTGAAGACCTTGAGTGATGCCGTTTTTAGAATGGTGTCACTTTTGGGTTCTTTCTGTCATATTGACCTCTCAAAGTCACTTCAGATGTGATGTGGTCCTTAAAAAAATGGTTTTGTAAATTTTGCTAGAAAAATGAGAAATCACTAGTCAACTTTTAACCTTTCTAAGTTCATAACAAAAAATTATTATTTTGAAAATTGTGCTATTGTGAAGTAGATATGTGGGAAATGTTATTTATTAACTATTTTGTGTGGCATAATAATTAAAATTTTGAAAATTGCTAAATTTTCACCAAATTTACGATATTTTCACAAATAAATGCAAGTCATATCGAAAAAATGTTACCACTATCATGACGTACAATATGTCATGAAAAAATCTAATCTATCTATCTATCTATCTATCTATCTATCTATCTATCTATCTATCTATCTGTCTAATCTATCTTAATTAGTCTATTAATTATCTATCTAGTTATTAATTTCTCTCTATTGAGATAGTATCTAGAAGTACCTTCAATTTGACATTCTGTTGGGTTTGCTACCCATGATGAAGTCTCCAGGAGGATCACATTTTAAAGGTATAATTAAACTAATATTATTAGTGATTTATTTTACAGATCATCCTTTTCTTTACAACAAGATAGCTCCATTAGGCTCTTGTGCTCTCTACAATACTATTTTAAGAGTGTTTCTCTGATGTAATGACTCCCATGTGGCAGAACATACCAGTATAGATCAACCACAATGTTAGCAAATGGCTAAAAGCCCTATTAGGTTTTCTGCACTAAACATCTCCATTCCAGTAAAATGGATACAATACCTCAAGTATTACATTTGTCCACTGCTTCATCTCAAAAAAGACTCTTTACATCCGGAGACTATAATGGGTCTAAGACTTTACAACTGAGGATTTGCTACAATTACGCCCTGTATTTTTGAACTGCAGGTTGAAATATTTTACCTACATGGATGAATTGTTGCAAACTATAAAATAGTAGGAAAATTAGTTGTCAAACACATCCCTAAATATTCGCTCCACACCCATTTCTATCAGAGTCAGGTTGATTTCCCATGATATATGTGGATGATAGAGTGCACCACTACATGAGCCAATATCTATTTATATAATTGCCTTGTTATGTTTTCATTTTCTGTTCTGTCCAGATGTCACCATATCCCAGAATTCCAAGCGGAGGAAGTTCACCGACCGCCATATTGGGACACCCAAGTGATGGGTGTCTCAATATGGAAACTGCTGCTGGTACCAACTTATTGTACGGTACCACCAATGGAACACCGTCGCACTACACACATACACTCTATACGCCGTACGCACCACACACTCACACTCACACACTCACACTTTCCCACACTCAATCTCACACTCACGCAGCCTTTTGCGCGATACCACCAGCGGAACACCATCGCATTGCGCCTGGGTAAATTCTGTGCAGGCGCAGTGAATGATTCGGCTGATCCCGGCGGCAGATGCGCGATATGTCTACAGGCAGCGGAAGTCGGTCACATTAAAGGGGTTTTCCCATGAACAAAAGTTCATTTTAAAAATTGTCTGTGTCTGACCGTGTACGGAGAATACCACATCCCCTGGGCAGGGGAGAAAGCAAAAGACAATCCTGACATTACAGCAGGGGATCACAGAGGATACATTTTGTGAGGTAAAATATTTCACTGACTGTTTTTAAATAATATTTTACCTCACAAAATGTATCCTCTGTGATCTCCTGATCTCCTGGAATAATGTCAGTATTGTCTTTTGCTTCCTCCCCTGCCCAGGAGCTGTGGTATGTTCTGTACATGGTCAGACACAGGAGTGAGAGAGACAGAGCACAGGGGGAGACAGCTCAAACGGGACAGCACATGAGGGAGAACACAGCGCAGGAAGGAGAGATACAGCAGACAAGGGGGATATCACATGGGGTAGACAGGTCAAAGAAGAGAGCACAGATGGGAGAAGTCAGCTCATGGGGAAAGAGAGTGGATAGGTGGGTGAGCACATGGGGGGAGAGATTCTCAAAGCTGAAAAGCCTGCTCCCATCATGACATTAACACCCTCCCGATGTGATAGCATCGAGCCTCCATCTAGTGTAAACATAAATATGAACAACAAGGAAAGGTGCTGCATCATGAATGGAGAACCAAGATGTCAAGGAAAGGGGAGAGAAAGGACCACTGCATATTGAATGTTCACACCTAGTGGATACAAGTAGGTAACAATTTTATTGACATGAAAAAAGGACATAAATAAAATAATTTAAAAACAGGATGAAAACAATACAGTATCCCTGTGTCCACTTGGGAATGACTAGCGAAATGTATATATAAACATGACATAAAGAGATAAATATACAATCAGTGCATATTTACCCCAGAAAAATCTATCTAGAGAAAAATAGCGAGTAGAGTCTATGCACGATACCTGAGGCACAAATATAAATACACAAACTGGAATTGGGCGTCTCCAAGACTGGTATATAATTAAAAGGTACCTGATAAACAAATCTCCTACAGCACGTGTGTGACGGCCGTCTGCGAATCTGGGCTGCAGTAGGAACAACACCCCAAGTAACCCCGAGACCCTTAACCCCTATACAGGGATCTGGAATTGTAGCAAGGCCCAGGGTGTAGCTGTCTGGTGGAGCAGTGGACCAGAGCAGGACGGCCACCAAGGGGTTAAAACTAAAACCCGTAATCGTGGTCAGGAGTCAGGAGTCGGAGGCCAGAGGGCAACAGAGGTGCAAAATCAGCAGGCAGAAGAAGTGTCAAAAGTCCGGGCCAAGGTCAGTAAAACCAGAAGGGCAGCAAAGGTACAGAATCAGCAGGCAAAAGAAGGGTCAGGAATCCAAGCAAAGGTCAGCGTCAAAAAATCAGAAGAGAGGCAGAGGTACAAACACGGCAGGCAATAGAATGGTCAGAAATCCAGGCTGAGGAGTTATCTATAGCAATTCACACAGTAACACACAGGGGAACCAAGAATATATCCGGTTTGCAAGACCAGTCCCAAGGTATTTGAGGGATCAGCTCATCCCTCACAGGTTCCCGGACTGATGATGTAATTAGGACCGCCCCTAGGACCAGGCCATTCGGTGATGCAGTAAGCCCTACATGACTGACAGAGGGGCGGAGCCTGTGCCCACCAGATGCCTGCGCAGGAGCCTCTTCTCTGTCACCACCCTCACCCAGAAGCGAACCACGGCGCCTCCCAGTGGCCGAGGCAGGGACAGCTGTCCCCGAGTCCGACGGCGATGCGACGGTCCGGCGCCTCCTAGTGGCTGAGACCGGAACAGCAGGCCCCGAGTCTGGCGGCGACGTGTCAGTCCGGCGCCTCCTAGTGGCTAAGACCGGAACAGCAGGCCCTGAGTCTGACAGCGAAGTGACAACGTGCATATATAAGAGGGAAGATGTAATGAGAGGGTGCCCTAATGAGTTTTGGTGGTATCAAACAAACCACAGGCAGGGGCACAGATGGGGAGACATGTAGAACCGGCAGGTGGTTAGAGAGAAAATATGCAAGTCATATGTTATAATAAGAATATCACCGTCAGGTGCCATCCAGTAATCAAGCCATGTAGTCGAAATATGCCATGATGAGCAGTCAGCCCGGTGACAGAGGGCTTGGTGGGAAGCCCTACGCATATCGCTGCAAGTGCAGCTTAGTCAGCGGAAGTCTGTTAAACAATGTCAGTCAAAGAAGATATATATTGGCATATCATTAAAGCTATGCACACCCATAAGCCAATCTGATGTTTCCCGTGCTTTCCCAGTGGCAGTGCGATGCGAGACATACACCGGTAACATTTTGTTTCTTTAATGCTATGCCCATATATATCTTCTTTGACTGATATTGCTTAACAGATTTTCCCTGATGAAGCTGGAAAGAATCTGAGTGCAGAAAATGCTTCGAGTTCTGAAGGAAACGTTCATAAGAATCTTTTGTATATATTCTCTACCAAGTTCCATTCAGTAAAAAGTTTATTTTGAATGATGGTCTCCCTCATTTAACTGCTAAAAATCTGGTCCTGCCAGACCAGTGTCAATGGTTACATGCATGCAGCCTGCACATGCGTAGCGCCCTCACAGCCCAAGTCCACACACCCAGCCAGGACACTCACTTTCATGTAATGTGCTGTGACACAAGAGATGAGTACCTCGCCCATGGCTACTACCCTGTGTCATGTTACAAGCATACCATTAGAGTGCTGATTGGTGGAGGTAAAAGGCCTGTAGGTAGAACTTGTATCTATGAGTCATTAATGGTATACACTTTTGGTATCCCATAAATATCACAAAAGAGTATTCCTTTAATCTTTATTGCGGCTCTGGGAATTGGTTCAGTATGACAATGTGGTCCTTTGACCAAAAGAAGATTCTGTACCTCTTGTCTAGAGTATGTAATACTGATCACAGTCAGATCTTCTGTTAACCCCTTAATAACCGCCGATATGTCTTTTAACGGCTGCAGTTTACGGATGTTTTTTAATGGCACAGAGAAATAAGGTTATAGCACCCCCCAGCGTTGAAAAATCTCCAAGGTCTCAGCTACCGGGGGTAGCCGAGACCCTGGAGAACATGCTTTGGGTCGGTTTTTACCGACCCCAGTGTTGCGATCACTGTTATTCATGGAATAATGGCGACTGCAGAAAAAAAAAGTCAGATTTCCCATTTATTTCTGTCTCCTCTGATACGATCTAGCACATCAGAGGAGAGAGAAATGGGACCCTCCGAGCACCCCCGGTACCTGCGATGTCCCCTGGTCCCTCTAGCTGTGTCCTCTGGCGTCTTCTTCCGGGAAAAAAATGGCGGGTGCATGCACTGTGCACTCGCTGAGATCTGCCGGCTGGCACCCGGCAACAATAGGAGATTTCTCCTATTGGTTCATTTTGAGCACTGTTATAGATCCTATCACAGTGATCAAAATAAAAAAAATAGTAAATTAAACCTCTCTTTATCAACCCCTGTATTTTTTTTTCCATTTTTCCATTAGCATTACGGCTAGGGTTAGAGTTGGAGTTATTGTTGGGGATATAGCTAGGGTTAGGGTTGAGGCTAAGGTTATGGTTGGGGTTAGAGCTAAGGTTAGGGTTGAGGCTAGGGTTATGGTTATGGTTGGGGTTATACGTTGGGGTTCTAGCTAGGGTTACGGTTGGGGTTATAGTTGGGGTACTAGCTAGGTTTAGGGTTGGGTTAGGGTTGGGGTTAGGGTTGGGCTAAGGTTAGTTTTGGGGCTAGGGTTAGAGTTAGGATTAGGGTTGAGCTAGGGTTAGGGTTGATGCTAGGGTTACGGTTGTGTTGGGGTTAGGGTTGTGTTGAGGCTAGGGTTGTGTTGGGGTTAGGGTTATGATTAGGGTTATGGTTAGGGTTGGGATTAGGGTTAGGATTGGAGCTAGGTTTAGAGCTAGGGTTAGGGTTGGGCTAAGGTTGGGGTTAGGGTTTTGTTGGGGTTAGGGTGGTGTTGGGGTTAGGGTTATGGTTAGGGTTGGAATTAGAATTAGGGGTGTGTTGGGGTTAGGGTTGGGGTTAGGGCTGTGTTAGGGTTGGAATTAGAATTGGGGGGTTTCCACTGTTTAGGTATATCAGGGAGTCTCCAAATGCGACATGGCTCCGCCTTTGATTCCAGCCAATTTTGCATTCAAAAAGTCAAATGGTGCTCTCTCCCTTCTGAGCCCTACCATGGACCCAAACAGTGGCTTTCCCCCAGATACAGGGTATCGGTATACTCAGGAGAAATTTCACAACAAGTTTTGAGGTCCATTTTCTTTTGATACCCTTGTGAAAATAAAAAAGTTTGGTTCCAAAGTAAATTTTTTGTGAAACAAGTAAAATGTTCATTTTTTTCATCCACGTTGCTTTAGTTCTTGTGAAGCACCTGAAGGGTTAATAAACTTCTTGAATGTGGTTTTGAGCACCTTGAGGGGTGCAGTTTTTAGAATAGTGTTCACTTTTGAGCATTTTCTGTCATATTAACCCTCCAGCCTCATTTCAAATGTGAGGTGGTCCCTGAAAAAATGGTTTTGTAAATTTTGTTGTAAAAATGAGAAATTGCTGGTCAATTTTTAACCCTTATAACGTCCTAACAAAAAAATGAATGTTTTCAAAATGGTGCTGATGTAAAGTAGACATGTGGGAAATGTTATTTATAAACTGTGCAATATGACTCTCTGATTTAAGGGAACAAGAAATGAAAGTTTGAAAATTGCAAAATTTTCAACATTTTTGCTAAATTTCCATTTTTTTCATAAATAAATGCAAGTCATATCAAAGAAATTTTACCACTAACATGAAGTACAATATGTCCTGAAAAAATATTCTCAGAATTAGTGGGATACGTTGAAGAGTTCTAAAGCTATAACCTCATAAAGTGACAGTGGTCAGAGTTGTAAAAATTGGCTTGGTCATTAAGTACCAGATTGGCTCTGTCACTAAGGGGTTAAAAGAAGGTCCACCTTTCATTTCAGCAATGAAAGCATAATGGAAGCCAAGTGAATAAAATGTCTCCCTTCTCCTGGATACATTTTGGCCCACTAGAAAGACTCTTCTAGTTATTTTTGTGAATGTGACCATATTTGGTTGTATGTATGTGCATTTTTATGTGTGTTTGGTATATGCTATTTTAGGTGTATATGTATGTGCGTGGCTGTATTTCTGAATATGGCTAATAAAATTAAAGGGCTATTCCCATGTTTAAGACCCTATCCCAATACGTGGTAGATGTAATATTAATACTATTAGCAAATACCTCCAATTAGAAATGTTGTATCGTTGTTCTGATTAGCTGTATCACTTACCTCATGTGTAGGGCATTGCAATGGTTAGGTATCCATGGTTACGACCACTCCTATAATGACTGTTAGTTAGTTGTTAGTGGTCGTAACCATTTACATCTAAGCTACTGTAATGCCCTTCACATGAGGTAAGGCTACTTTCACACATCCGTTTTTGCTATTCCGGCGGCGTGCGGCGAAAAGCCGGAGTGCCGGAAGCGGCCCAGAATGGATGCATCGGAGAGAGATGCGTCTGAAGTTCCGGCGCTCTGTTATGGGCATGATGAGTCGCACTGAGGATGAAACGAAGTCGCGCAGTGCTGACCGGGGTAAGGAGAGAGAGATCCAGGCATGCGCAGAGGGAAAATGCCGGAAAGCGGTGGCCGGATCAGGCGAAAGACTGATCCGGCGGCCGGAAGTCCTCATTCGCTTTCATTGTGACACAGTGCCGGGAGCGCCACATCCACGCTAGTCCGGCTTTTTATGCCGGACAAAAAAACGTTACAGCATGTGTTCTGTCCGGCCGCCGGACACCATGTTTTCGCCGGATCCGGCAAAAAATGGAACAAACGCTGGCACGTGCAGCGCGATCCGTCGCATGTTATGATCTATGAGAAAAAAAAAAAACCGGCGGTAAAAAAAAACTGATCCGTTTTAACACACACATGCCGGATCTCGCCTGACGGTGAAAACCGGATGTGTGAAAGAGGCCTAAGCGACACGGCGAATCAGAAGTATACTACATTTACAATTGGTGGTATTTACTAATATTTTTATTATTATTATTACACCTATTACTTATTGTGGTAGGACCTCGGAGATAGGAATACGCATATAATTGTTAGGTTTCAGTCACACATCTTGTTTTGTTGTCTTTTATAATGGTAAGAATTAAAAAAGGAAAAAAAAACTGCAATAGAAACCGTACCAGTCAGCTGGTAATCGCTAACACTATTTTTTTAAAGTCAATCAAGGGATGTGCCGCCAATAGACAAGTAGTTGAATTGACCGAGACTTTAACTGTCAGAATAGAGGGTTTATTAACAATCACTTTTGTCCTGTACCGTAATGGAGAATGACACAATCCGCTGATCAACTCTGTTTTCATCACTTGTCATTGACTTCAAAGGGAACTGCCAATCGTGTGGAGCAAAATTACTATATCCTATTGTGACAGTCCGGGGACAGTATGTGGATGGAATTGTACTGGCGTGCTGTCATGAATATGTGTTCTCCATCACGAATGACACATGCACAAAGAACATACAGAACGTATCTGTACACACTGTAGTAAATGTCTGCTATCTAAATTTAGCCAGGTGTTGACTACTGAATAGAAGAATTTTTTAATTAGTAGGCTATAATAGCTTCCAGACAGCTGTAGTTTAATATTCCTAGTACGAGGTAGGTATCTCATAATGTACCTTGTCATTTGATCACAAATCTGATGCGTAGCTGGTGTTTTTCAATAACTATACGGAGAAAAATAAAAATATAAAAAAATATATGTTTGGGTAGTGGCAGAAAGTGTACAATGGTGGCTGACATAATTAGCATAATTAATAATACTGGAGTTGAGTGACAGCATTAATTGTATTGGGGTGGATGGCCACATTAATTGCACTGTATGAGAAATCCAAAAAAAGTCGCTCTTACAATAAACCGGTCAATCAGAACCACAGAACCAATAGAAGAAAGGACACTCCGAGTATATAATAATCATAGAAAAACTTTGTGAAAATTTTTTTTTCACAAGATAAAATTGGGAATAATCATGTGGGCGATGAAAGGGAAATCTAGGAACTGCAAAAGGAAGAAAATTACTCTGTAAGGCAGGTACGGACTGGGGCTGAAATTCAGATCTGACATTTGAAATCACACAAGCCCATGTTGTCCCCGTCCCTAAGAACCAGATGGGATATATTACTAATATTACTCTGGATGAAGGAAAGCAAGATTTACTACAAGATCAATATTTCTAATGATACCCATGGCCTGCAGGGGTAAGTGACGGAGTCGGCGACACTGTGCTCCATCACAACTCTTAACAATATGGGTATCTTGAGAACACTGATTCTGTTAACAACGTAGCGAACAAGGTGGCCCATGACTAGACAGGCCCCTCTGGCATTTGCCAGAATTGCCAGATAGCCAGTCCGGCCCTGCTGTAAGGGCACAATTGTGAGATATGCTCTTATGTGACCCCCCCTGAATGTTACGTTTTTTTTTTTTTGGGGGGGCAATTAGAACTTCTGCTTTGTGGCCCCATGATTTCTGTGTACGCCTCTGTGTTGCAGCAAAATCAGAATACATAAAAGGTGCGTTTAAGGCGCATATTAAGATGTACTAACATGTGCCCATTGCATTAACTCCCACAACTGCAGCAACAAATCTTGTCATTTCAGTTCTGAAGAGAGTTATTAATGACAGAAACCATTCATAGCTGTGCGTCAGGTGAAAAGCAAATCATTGCATGAAATAATCTTATTATTTGCTCACAACACCCGGAATTAGTGTGATTCTTTTTCCGAGCAGGGAGCTTCTAGGCACCTAGACTTTTTATGGCTGTGTGTATAATCTACATAATCAGCACCTTGGGTGGTTATGCTTGCACGCAAGCTTTTGTGAAGGCAAGACAAGCTTTAAAGCACAGTTTCAGGAAAGTAATTTGCTTCCTAGGTAGTAAGGGGACACAGTTATATTTGCTTAGGAATATATTTGTGCCCTAACAATAAAAAGATGGCTAACAAGTTCTAATGAAACTCAAATTAAAGTCCTAATGTAAATTTCCGCACTAACTAGCTTAGTAACTACCGTCATTTATCTTTTTGCTTTAAATTACCGAATGCAAATTTTACAGCCAGGGATACAATTAGTTAATCAGGATTGTATAGGAACATTCAATGAATTGCTGGAGAATATCCCGAAATAACTGCAGTTTAGTTTTTGTTTTGCATATATTGCAATTTGCTGTGTTTATATGGCATTCATATATCTGTTGAATGTCTTTGATTAAAAGCTTTGTATGCGTTAATTGCCTTGGTATATTTAATTGGATAGCTGAAAGTGGATTGCAAAGAGCCTATATATTTGTGATTAACTGATATGTCATATCTTTCTGTATTATATGTGAGTTTCCATCAGAGCAACGGGTTTTACACAGCGAATGACAAATGCATGAAGAATATACAGTACAAATCCGTATATACTGTAGTATATTTCCGCTGTCTAAATATAGCCTGGCACTGACTACTGAATAGAATGAGTAGAAGAAAAGAAAGATTCTTTTTTCTTTTTCTCCTTTTTTATAAGAGACGGTAATATCCTCATTTGGAAGCCCAGACAGCTGCAGTTTAATGTTCCAAGTACAAGATAGGTATCTCATAATGTATCTGGCTCATTTGATCACAAATCTGATACGCAGCTGGTATTTTTCAATAACTTTACGGAGAAAAATGAAAAGAAAAGATTTCTGTGCAAAATGAAGCCTCTTAAATATGTGTGGTTGCCTTTAATAAACAAATGAATGATGCCTGAATTGGAACTTCAGGACAACATCAATTAAAGGGCATCTGACAGTAGGCTGAACCCTCCTAAATAGAGATGAGCGAACTCGAACTTAAAAGTACGGGGTTCGTACCGGACATTTAGTATCCAGTGCTAAATGACGTACATGGACTTCTACAGGAAGTCCGATGCAATATTCGGAGTTCCTAGGCAAGTCCGTTGCAGAAAGAAAAAGAGAATTTTCCAGCTCAAAAGTTTGGGTCCACATTCTTTTCAATGTGGTTCGGGTTCTGGTTTAAGTTCGGGTACAATTCTGGTACCCAAACCAAACTTTGGAATAAAGTACTTGTCTGGTCCAACAACCTGAACTTCCACAGGGCCACTCAGCCCTTCTCCTAAGCCATCTATATGGGCATGCATTCAGAAAGTTGAATGTGATACTTTGCTCTTTCTAATCCGATGTCTTATTCCAGAGAAATCCATGTTTTTCTTAGTATGTAAATTTGCTATTCAGATCTATGGGCTGGACATTGATCTGCATGAGAATCTGCCTTCAAAGATTATTGTAAGGGCTTGTGCTCATGACCCTTTAAATCAGATGAGTGTTATCCATGGTGTTGATGTATAGCACTTGTACCCATGTCATTTTATGGGGCTAGGCACATGTCCGATTTTATCCTCAATAGAAAACATCAGACAACACTCGGATGACATCCTAATGCATTTCGGTTTTCATGGACTGACTACATGGAGATGGTGTAGAAACTTTTTTTTCTTTCCACCTCTGAGAAAAACTGATTAAACTCTGGTCGAGTTTGATTAGGATAATCAAGTGTTTTTTTCAGATGGAGAGAAAATGGTTGAGTGACTCTAGCCTAAATGAAAGGGGGCATTAACAGTATGAGACATGTAGATCAGGAATAGCAGTCAGTCATTACATGTTTCACATTGGTAACTCCCCTTTTCATTTAAAATACGCTCTGAAGGCAGATTTTCATGGAGATCTATATCTGACCTATCGATCTTAAAAGCTCATTTGCATATTGAGAAAAATGAAGATTTCTTTGGAGGAAAACGTTGGATCACATTTATAAAGGTATCATTTTATTAGGCTTATTATGACTTGCATTCCCCTATGGATGGCTTAGGAGGGTTGATTATTCTGTCATATTCCTTTTAACCCCTTCAAGTTATCTAACAAAAGTTTGAGTCATCGTTGGGGAGGGGTTCCCAGAAAATCACGCGAGCACAGAAGCTGTGTCCGCATGATCTCCCCAGGTCGACTTATGTGATATGGCCATTTAACTCCCTAAATGCTATGATCAATTGTGATTGCTGCATTTAGAAAGCTGAGAGAGGGAGGGGGCTCTCTCTAAAACCCGATTGCCACTCCAGCGACATGATCACTTGGGCCGATGGTAGTAACTAGAGGTCACATGATGACCTTCGGGTCTGCCAGCTGTGATGACCTGTTTAGACCATACCAGGAGCATGGACTAAAAGGAGTTCTGTCAGTTTAACAGTTACACGTGTAATGTATTGCAATGCATTATACCAGCGATCAGAGTAAAAAAAGTTAGAGCGCTATAGAGGAACTAATTAAAAAAGTGAAAAAAAGTAATCTTTTAAATATAAAAAAATCACAAAATAAAGAACAAGAAAAATGAAAAAAAAAATCATACCAATAAATATGTATATTGATGTAAAAAAACAAACAAAACCCCCCCCCAAAAGTACACATATTTGGGATCGCTGAGTCCAGAATGACCCGACCTATATAACTCTCACATTATTTAACCTCTTCAACACTGTAAAAATAAATGAAAAATGTGGCAAATAAATATGCTTCTTTCTCATACTGCCACAAAAATGTGGAAAAAAATGCGAACAAAAAGTTGAATGTAAATAGAAAAGATATAACTGAAAATGTCATCTTGTCCGGCAAAAAACAAGCCAACATACAGCTCCATCAGCAGAGAAATAAAAAAGGTTATAGCTCTCAGAATAAAGCAATGAAAAACAAATTTTTTACTATAAACTAGTTTGTATTGTGCAAAGTGGCAAAACCTAAAATAAATTATATAAATTTATAAATATGGTATTGCTGTAATCGTACTGACCTGAAGAATAAAACTGTCTTAACACTTTTACAACATGGTGAATGGCATAAAAAAAACAATTTGTGATTTGCTGGTTTTTGTATATTCTGCATCCTAAAAAAATCATAATAGAAAGTGATCGAAGATGTTATGCACCTGCAAAATGGTACCAATACAAACGTCAACTCGTCCTGAAAAAAAAAGCCTCACATGACTGTGTTGGCAGAAATATAGAAAAATTATAACTCTCAAAATATGGCAATGCAAAAAGTTTTGTTTGCAAAAAAGTTGTTGTTTTTTTACTATGTGATAGCAGCTAAACATAAAAAAAAACTGTATGAATAGGGTACCGCTGTAATCATTGTGACCTGAAGAATAAAGTAATCTAATCACATATTCCACGTGGTGAACAGTGTAAAATAATAAATAACAGCAGTTATTGATCTGTTGTTGATTAGTTCATTCTTCCTCCCAAAGATCGCAGTAAGGCTCTACTCACATTTATCCTGCACTCTACACTGAGCACTTACAGCAGGATTTCCGTGTAAACCTCTGAAATATGTGATTCAGACAGAAACACCTGATGGAACAGTCACTATACTGAGGCAGATGGAAAAACTGTGGACACCGCCTGGCTTGTGATCCAGTGCTTTTTTTTAAGCGTACATAAAAGTGTGATTGGCCACAGTTTTGTGCACTTCTGAAAAGAGTGACACTTCTGAACAGAGGCTAGACAAAGTGAATGAATCCCTCAAGAGTTTCATCTGAATCACATGATTCTGAGATTTGGATGGAAATTCCAATGTAAAGCGCTCAGCGTAGCTTATACTATAGATATGATCCAAAATGTTATGTAAAATGTTCCCAATAAAAGCTTCAAATTAAATTACAGAAAAAGCCCCACTCATCTGTCAATGGAAATATAGGGGGCTTACACATTACTGGTAGCACAAAGGCTCTGGGAAAGTACCCCCCAAAAGAAATTAAATGAATTCTGTGCTCCCAAATCCAAATTTCCCTCTAGATTCTGAGCCTAACAGTGTGCCTAAACCACATTTAGCGGCCATATCTTTGGCATTTCTGTAGTGATGAGAGCCTCCTTAATTTACATCTGCATGTCTCCAGAAGCATAAGTTGGGAATAATGCACTGGGCACTACCAAATACTGAGCACTACAATGTACTGGGCACTATAATGTATGAGAGCTACAGCATACTGCGCATTATATTGTATGGAGACTACAATGGGAGATTTGCTATTTTGACTCCACAACATCCTCTGCTGCTTAGTTTTTGGATTCAAAATCATCGCTACACCTGTAGATAAATTCTCAGAAGGGTGCAATTTCCAAACTGAGGTCACTTCAGAGGGAAGTCTGCTCTTATGGCATTTAGTATCACTGTATATGGAGTCCACAAACTATTCTTGGATAATTTGTTCTCCAAGAGTCAAATAGCGCTCCTTTCCTCCCAAGTCACACTGTGTGGCTAAGCAGTACTGTACAGCCACATATGGGATATTGCCACATTCATCAGAAATTGTGTGACATATTTTGGTGCCATTCTTATCCATTTCCCTGTGTGAAAATGTAAGATCTGTGGCTAATGCAACATTTTTGTGGTAAAGATGTGATAATTTTTTCTTCACTGCCCAATGGTATCAAATTCTGTGACACACCCGTGATGTCACTATGATCACTGCATCCTTAGGGGAATTCATTGAGGTGTAATTTGTAAAATCGGGTCACTTAAAGGAGAATTCTGCTGTTCCGGCACCTCAGGGGCTCTTCCAGTGGGTCATGACAACTTCAAACCATAACAGTAAAATTTGTACTACAATATGGCGCTCCTTCCCTTCTAAGCTTTCCACTGTGCTTGAAAATTATTTTCCAATGTAATTACATGCAGTGTATTGGCGCACTCAGGAGAAATTTCGCAGCAAACTGTGAGGTCCATTTTTTTCTATTAACCCTTATAAAAATTAAAAGCTTGGGGCTAAAAAACGTGTAATTATTCTTTCTTCACCACTCAGTGGGATAAAAATCTGTGAGGCACATGTGGTGTCAATATGATCACTGCACCCCTTTATTAATTTATTGAGTGTTGTAGTTTGTAAAATTGGTTCACATATAGATTGCTGTGCTGTTCTGGCTCCTCAGGGGCTCTGCCAATGTAAAGTGACACCCTCAAACCATTCCAGCAAAATCTGAACTCCAATATGGCCCTTCATCCATTCTGAACTTTGCACTGTGTCTCAAATGTAGTTTTCAACCACATATGTGATATTGGCGTACTCGGGAAAAAGTGCCTAAAAAATTGTACTGTTCTTTTTCTCCTGTTATCCCTTTTTTGAAATTTAAAAACTTGTGCCCAAAGCAACACTTTAGTGTAAAAAAATGGGGATTTTCCATGGACTCATCCTTACTACATGCTCACTATACCCCTAGATGAATTCCGCAAGCAGTATGATTCCTAAAGTGGGGTCACTTGTGGGGTTTTATGCTGTTTTGGCCTGTAAGGGTCTCTTCAAATGTGACATGGGATCTGCAATCTATTCCAGCCAAAACTGCACTCCAGAATTCAGTTGGCACTCCTTCCCTTCCGAGCGCTGCCGTGCGCCCAAACAGTAGTTTCCCAGCACATATAGGTTATCAGTGTACTCAGGAGAAATTGCGCAACAAATTGTATGGTCCATTTTCTTCTGTTGATCTTGTGAAAATGAAAAATTTGGGGCTGAAGCAACATTTTTGTGTGAAAATGAATGTTTTCATTTTCACAACTTAACGGTATCAAATTCTGTGAAACACCTGTGGGTTAAAATGCTCAACACACCTCTAAATATATTCCTTTAGGGGTGAACTTTTTAAAATAGGGTCACTTGTGGGGATTTCCCCTCTTTAGGTACATCAGGAGCTCTGCAAACGCGACATGGAGTCTGTTATCTGTTCCAGCCAATTTTCACTCCAAAAGCCAAATAACAGTGTACTTAGGAGACATTGCACAACAAATTGTATGGTCCATTTTCTCTTTTTACCCTTGACAAAATGAAACATTTTGGACAAAATCAACATTTTTTTGTAGGAAAAAAGAGCATGTTCATATTTTTCTTCCACATTGCTTTAATTCCTGTGAAGCACTTAAAACGTTCATAAAATTCTTGAATGTGGTTTTGTACATTTTAAGGAGTGCAGTTTTTAAAATAGTGTATCTTTTGGGTATTTTCTTTCACATAGGCCCCTCAAGTCATTTATGATTTGGCGCCTAAAACAAATAGTTTTTGTAAATTTTGCTAGAAAAATTGTTGAGAAACTTCTAATCATTCTAACCCTGCAATATGGCCACATTATCTGCATTATGGACAACATGCAATGATCCCATTTTTCCTGGAGTCTCCTGAGGAACCTAATGACTAGGGGGAAATGTGTTGAGGCTACAAACAGCAGTGGAAACAGATGAGATGTAACACTTTGATAGTTTTCCTGCTAGGTTTAATTTATGCCCTTTTCATAATTTTGACCTATCTGGTATGATACCTCTTTCATATGCCCTTGCTTTTGATTGCCCTCATAGCCCCTTTTTTCAGTATATGGACATATTTTATTCAATTACTATATGAGATACTCTTCTATTTGATTGACTACTGTACCTCTGTTGGGCTCTCATATTTTTTTCTTGCTTTATATATCTATATGAGTTCATTGTATCGACTTATCTGACATTATTACTATTGGAGATACCTTTGTATTGATTGTGTGCTCTACATTGAGCTTTATGAGTTCTCATTTTCTGTGAAGTGATTAATAGTATTTAGCCTTTAACAGGACCTCACAGGGTCAACCAACTTTGAAAGGGGGCACCATTTGCTCTTATCTTAGGCTGCCAACCTCTGCGACAAGTTATGGCTGACTTTAGGGCCATACAGGAAAGCTACAATACTTTCTTTTTGGACATTTCTTTTTTGATATATGTGCAATTGTTGTGGCATTATGTCAAATTTTAGACCAATTATCTTTAATAAATTCAAATATTTGCTTCTATGCTATATTGGTATATAGCTTTTAACAATAGTTCAAATAAAGATTAATCTTTAAGGGTATTTTCTGGAAGCTGTAACCCTTCTAACTTACTGTTAAAAGACATTTTTCAAAAATTCTGCTGATGTAAAGTAGACATGTGGTAATTGTTATTTATTATATATTTTGTGTGGTTTAATTATCTGGTTTAAGATCATCAAAATTCAAAGTTTGAAAATTGCAAAATTTTCACATTTTTTTGGTCAAATTTTCTATGTTTTCTTAAATAAACGCAAAACGGATTCCAGTTTCTCAAACTTCTTCAATCAAACAGTCTGTGAAAAACAGACAGCACATGGCTGACATACTGTGCTGTAATCCAATGCGGACCTACATAAAAATTGCAGCAAGAAGAGAACCATATAGATAAAAATATATAAGGCTTTATTTGAATGTCGCATCACTACTGCTTTTATAGGTTTGGTATAACCTACTCGAGGTTGTTTTAATACGACTAGTTCTATTTCCACCGTTATTTATTCTATCACTAGTCCCACTTTATAATCCTTCACTTTATTATCTCATGGAATACTCACTAACACACATCTATCCATATATCAACATTCACCCATTATCTGTGCTCCCTTTGGAGTCTTTGGTCTCATAGGGGCTACTTGTGCTATTCAGGCATATTGCCTCTTATTCCATTGCTATCCGTACAGTGCGCATGCGCGGTTCATCATAGCCCCACGCACTTCCGGGAGCGCTCGGCTCTGGATTCACTTGCGTTCTAGCATGCGCTCCAGCATGCGTTCAAGCAAGCGCTTTCCCAGAAGTGCACTTTCACTAGAGGCGTGACAGACGCATCATGCGCCGCTACATAAGGACAATAATGTTATGCCACCCACCCACTATATTTCCGATTCAGACCCACGATTGGCTAAGCCTCATTTAAAAAGGCCCCCTCTCCTCACAAAAAAAGGCCCCCGGAAGAAGCTCCGGGCGCAAGGGGGAGACCTGTCCTGTCCATACACCGCACCCAGTGGTCCACTGATTACCTGAGCAAGGTGTAATATTACATTATATTGTTTCTACCTTTTTGCAGTTTACCTTTTATATATGCAGTATACTTACGGTATTTATAGGATATTCATGGAATTTACATGTTTTTCTGTTCCTTATTTCTTTGGAACTTTAAGCTGACTAGGCTTTGTTCAGTACACTGGCATATAGTATTATCTTCATTATATCTTCCAGTCACCACAATTTTGTTTACAATAGACAATATTGGGGCTACTTATAGCATTTATATAAGAAATTGATTGCATTTTATTGATTTATTGTACGGCATATCTGATAATTGTTTGTTGCTAGGATATTCTTGCTATACTTTGTGCCACTAGTGAGCTTACACAGCATTTACCCTAGGAAATTTAAGGATAGTTCACAAAAAACAATATGTTCATTTTATTTTATAAGTTTACTGCATTGTCAAAGATGTAATCTCTGAAATCTGTTAAAAATATTGAAAAATGGGATGTAAGGTAAGGATGAGAAAAAGGAAAGTAGTTATTATATCCTCTAGTCACCTCTATTTTTGGCTGCAGTGCCTAGGTATCAGCCTAACCTTGCAGTGAGGAGGCTCCTCAGATGTCAACCCAGAAAATATCCCCTGGCAGTTTTCCTCTACTTCAATGGAAAAATATTTTGAGGAAAAACAAAACAAACTAAAAATGGCAAAATTGCCATGTTTTGTCACCATACGTCTCTGCAAAAACACAATGAAAAGTGAGGGCATGTCATATATACCTCAGAAAAGATAAAAAAAGAAGAAAATAAAGTGAAAAGCTACAGTTTAAAAACCTACAGTTACAAAGGTCTGTTTTTTTTCAATCAATGAAAGTTTAAAAAGAAACTATATAAGTTTTATGCAAATTGCCTCTTCAGAAAGAAAGAGGACTTTTACTCTACAGCGCCACCTATTGGTAGTAGCGATCCTACAAGTCGTTAAAGGGTTGATTGTGACTTGTAGGATCGCTACTACCAATAGGTGGCGCTGTAGAGTAAAAGTCCTCTTTCTTTCTGAAGAGGCAATTTGCATATTATTTTCCCAGAGGAGCATTGCACGGCGAATAAGTCTCCTTACCTTGACAAGCCACAGCTGGCATGTCACTCTCCGCAAGGAGAAACCTTACTTCTTAGACCCTAGTCCAGAGCCTCTCACCTTGCCAAATCAGATCTCATACTTTGCACTGACGAGAGCCAACAGCTCGAAACACCGTGTCTGCAAATTGAGATTCTGATTTGGCTTGTATCCTAAGTCATACTACAAGACTCGTTAAAGGGTTGATTGTGACTTGTAGGATCGCTACTACCAATAGGTGGCGCTGTAGAGTAAAAGTCCTCTTTCTTTCTGAAGAGGCAATTTGCATATTATTTTCCCAGAGGAGCATTGCACGGCGAATAAGTCTCCTTACCTTGACAAGCCACAGCTGGCATGTCACTCTCCGCAAGGAGAAACCTTACTTCTTAGACCCTAGTCCAGAGCCTCTCACCTTGCCAAATCAGATCTCATACTTTGCACTGACGAGAGCCAACAGCTCGAAACACCGTGTCTGCAAATTGAGATTCTGATTTGGCTTGTATCCTAAGTCATACTACAAGACTCGTTAAAGGGTTGATTGTGACTTGTAGGATCGCTACTACCAATAGGTGGCGCTGTAGAGTAAAAGTCCTCTTTCTTTCTGAAGAGGCAATTTGCATATTATTTTCCCAGAGGAGCATTGCACGGCGAATAAGTCTCCTTACCTTGACAAGCCACAGCTGGCATGTCACTCTCCGCAAGGAGAAACCTTACTTCTTAGACCCTAGTCCAGAGCCTCTCACCTTGCCAAATCAGATCTCATACTTTGCACTGACGAGAGCCAACAGCTCGAAACACCGTGTCTGCAAATTGAGATTCTGATTTGGCTTGTATCCTAAGTCATACTACAAGACTCGTTAAAGGGTTGATTGTGACTTGTAGGATCGCTACTACCAATAGGTGGCGCTGTAGAGTAAAAGTCCTCTTTCTTTCTGAAGAGGCAATTTGCATATTATTTTCCCAGAGGAGCATTGCACGGCGAATAAGTCTCCTTACCTTGACAAGCCACAGCTGGCATGTCACTCTCCGCAAGGAGAAACCTTACTTCTTAGACCCTATATAAGTTTTGTATTTCTGTAATTGTACTGATCTGTGGAATCATATTGCCGAGTCATTTTTACTGCAAAATGAATGGAATAGAAATGAAACCCAAACCCAGTGATTGATTTCTGTTTTTTTTTACCACTTCAGCCTACTTAGAATTAGTTCCTATTTTATAATACATTGAAAAAACTGCAACTCGTCCAATCTCTCATATGGCTATGCTGGCGAAAAATTAAAAAAACTAGGACTCCTGGGAGAAAGGGAGGAAAAAAATGAAAGAGCTTGATGTACCTGTTGCTACAGTTGCACTTATTATTAAAAAGTTTAATGTCTATGGAGCTATAACCCACCTCCCTGAATGTGCTTGCAAGAGGAACATTGATGATGACAAATTTAAAAGCCAGATAATACCAATGGTAACCAAAGAGCCCAGAACAACTTCCAAAGCGATTACAGGTGAACTCCAAGGTGATGGTACATCAGTTTCAGATTGCACCATTTGTTGCCAAGTTTGCCAAAGTGGACTGCATGGAAGACAACTGAGGAGGAAACCACTGTTGAAATCAAATCATTAAAAAGCAAAAATGGAATTTTTCTAATATGCATATTGGCAAGCCACAAAGCTTCTGGAAGAATTTCCTTTGGGCACATGAGACAAAACTAGAGCTTTTTGGCAAATTGTATCAGTTGCAAATTGCATCAGTTCTCTATGTTCACAGACACACAAATGTAGCATACAAAGTAAAGAACTTTGTACCATGGAGGAGGCTCGGTTATGTTTTGGTCCTGCTTTGCTGTACCTGGCACAGGGTTGTCACACCGCCTTGTGGGATGCAGGCCTAGTATCTCGGAGGGTGGTTCAGTCACGGCGACTCCGTTGGCTCTAACAATCCCTAGGTTAGGTGGCAATTATAAAAGGGGGAGTTTACGGATATATGAGACTGAGGGTTATGTTGATGAATGCAAGGTATGAGGCTGCAGAGGAAAGAAGCATTCACCGGGGGTCCCGTGCAAACTTGAAAGATGAATTTCACTGAAGGCTTGAAACAATTCTTACGTTTTTCCATAAAACAGTCATGGATAACAGATACATTTTTCCTTAACACTGTGTTAGTCAACGCTGTTTCTCGGTCCTGGTCTTGGGAGGATGGCAGTAACTTTTCATATAACTCACTGTGCTTCGTGAAGGGGGAGGATTAGCTGACCTTAATCGGATCAGAGTATCTGGATAATCTGCTGTGCAGCTCTGCAGCTCCTTCGCTTGTCTCAGCACTTTGTTGCTGTAAACACGGGGCACTCCAAGAAAAAGGTGCTTTTTATTATCCGCTTGTCCTAGATGAGGAGCTTCAATTTCCTACCTCCTCTCACCACCAAAACCGCGTGTGACAACACGTTTTCAGTCTCCCACTGCACCTCCAACTGCCACTTATTTTCCAATCAGAAAAACAAGTTGTAATGTCAAACTAAGGCGGAAGAAGGCAGCATAATAAGTAATTTACCTTCTCCCAAGGCAAAACAGAAAACCGTTGAAACCAATGCAATCATATATTAGTAATGTTTTTTCTGGTCACTACAGGGTGTCTTGAGCTTGTGGAGTATACAATGAAATCTCAAAATTATCAACGCATTCTTGAGTGAAATGTGCTGCCCAGTGTCTGAGTTTCAGGTCATGGGTCCTCAGGAGATTGGCCCACAACACACAGCTGGCAACACGACACAAGACAAAAGCAACGTCTGATTTTCACTTATATTCAGTACATTTAAACTGAAAATTATTTTTTTTTGTCTTTTACTTGTTTTTTTCCTTTCTAGAGCAAAAGGTCACATGTATTGTTGAAAAGTAAAAAAAATGTACAAAAATAAAGTTGGTAAAGTTGCAGGAAGTACAGGGATAGGATGTCAGTGACTGGTGTAAATTTATTTCCTCTGTTGAACTTCACACTGTGGGGATATCTGTGTCATGCCAACTGTAAAGCATCCTGAGACAATTCATGTGTGGTGTTGCTTTTCATCCAAGGGAGTGCGTTCACCCTCAAGTTTGCCTAAGAACAGCCTCCAAAAGCAACTTCTCCCAACGATCTGAGAGCAGTTTGGTGATGAACAATGTTTTTTCCAGTTTGATTGAGCGCCATGTGACAAAAGTGATAAGTCAGTCAGTGAACAAAACATTGACATTTTTTGTCCATGGTCAGGAAATTCCCAAATCTCAATCCCATTTATAACTTATGGTCAATCTTCAAGAAGTCGGTGGACAAACAAAAAAACTGTAATTATTATTATTTATTATTATAGCGCCATTTATTCCATGGTGCTTTACATGAGGAAAGAGGTTTACATAATAAAAATGAGTAAAGTTATCTTAAACAATACAAGTCACGACTGGTACGGGAGGAGAGAGGACCCTGCCCGCGAGGGCTCGCAATCTACAAGGGATGGGTGAGGATACAGTAAGCAAGGGTAGAGCTGGTTGTGCAGTGGCTTGATCGATCGGTGGTTACTGCAGGTTGTAGGCTTGTCAGAAGAGGTAGGTCTTCAGATTCTTTTTGAAGGTTTCAATAGTAGGCGAGAGTCTGATATGTTATGGTAGAGAGTTCCAGAGTAGTGGTGATGCGTGGGAGAAATCTTGCATGCAAATGTGGGAAGAGGAGATAAGAGGGGAGTAGAGAAGGAGATCTTGTGAGGATCGGAGATTGCGTGTAGGTAAGTACCGGGAGACGAGGTCAGAGATGTAAGAAGGAGACAGGTTGTGGATGGTTTTGTATGCCATGTATAGGGTTTTGAACTGGAGTCTTTTTTTAATGGGGAGCCAGAGCAGGGATTGACAGAGGGGAGAGGCTGGGGAATAGTGGGGGGACAGGTGGATTAGTCGAGCAACAGAGTTTAAAATAGATTGGAGGAGTTTGAGAGTGTTAGAGGGGAGGCCACAGATCAGGAGGTTGCAATAGTCAAGGCGGGAGATGATGAGGGCATGGACTAGGGTTTTTACAGACTCTTGGTTGAGGAATGTACGGATCTGTGAAATATTTTTGAGTTTAAGTCGGCAGGAAGTGGAAAGGGCTTGGATATGTGGTTTGAAAGAGAGATCAGTGTCAAGGATTACCCCGAGGCAGCGAACTTGTGGGACTGGAGAGAGTGGGAAGCCATTTACTTTAATGAATAGGTCTGCTGGGGGTCTAGTGAGATGGGGAAAGATGATGAATTCTGTTTTGTCCATATTAAGTTTTAGAAATCAAGCAGAGAAGAAGGATGAAATAGCAGACAGACTTTGTGGGATTCTGGTTAGTAGGGTGGTGATTAGTGTTGAGCGATACCATCCGATACCCTAAAATATCGGATCGGATGGTATCGGCCCGATAAGAAAAAAGTATCGGGTATCGCCGATTCCGATACCGGAAGTCCCATTCAAGTCTATGGGACTTCCGGTATCGGAATAAGAAAAACCCTTTTCTGTCCTTGTACAGCCTCTCGGGGGTGTGTACAGACCTTCCAGGGGTCTGTGCCGGCCTGCCGGGGGTCTGTGCGGACTGCCGGGGGTCTGTACCGACTGCCCGGGGGGTCTGTGCGGACTGCCGGGGGTCTGTACCGGCCTGCCGGGGGGCTGTGCCGGCCTGCCGGGGGTCTGTGCGGACTGCCCGGGGGTCTGTGCGGACTGCCGGGGGTCTGTACCGGCCTGCCGGTGGTCTGTACCGACTGTCCGGGGGTCTGTGCAGGCTGTGGAGGTCTGTGCAGGCATCGTCCGATGGGACTACAAGTCCCATCGGGCGATGCGGCTACAAGTCCCATGGGGCGATGCCTGCTACCATGACAGTGATTGACACATTAGCCAATGATGGCACAGTAGTAGTCCCATCATCCGGCTAATGTTTTGAATGTAAAAAAAAAAAAAAAAAATTACATACCACATGCTACACACATACTACATACATGCAACATACATACTTCATAAATGCTACATACATACTACATATATACTACATGCCTGCAACATACATACATACAACATATATACTACATGCATGCAACATGCATACTACATATATACCACATATATACTACATGCATGCAACATACATACATACTACATATATACCACATGCATGCAACATGCATACTACATATATACCACATATATACTACATGCATACTACATATATACCACACGCATGCAACATACATATATACAACATATATACTACATGCATGCAACATACATATATACAACATATATACTACATGCAACATGCATACTACATACACTCACTGGCCACTTTATTAGGTACACCTGTCCAACTGTGTGTTAAGACTTAATTTCTAATCAGCCAATCACATGGCGGCAACTCAGTGCATTTAGGCATGTAGACATGGTCAAGACAATCTCCTGCAGTTCAAACCGAGCATCAGTATGGGGAAGAAAGGTGATTTGAGTGCCTTTGAACGTGGCATGATTGTTGGTGCCAGAAGGGCTGGTCTGAGTATTTCAGAAACTGCTGATCTACTGGGATTTTCACGCACAACCATCTCTAGGGTTTACAGAGAATGGTCCAAAAAAGAAAAAAAATCCAGTGAGCGGCAGTTCTGTGGCCGGAAATGCCTTGTTGATGCCAGAGGTCAGAGGAGAATGGGCAGACTGGTTCGAGCTGATAGAAAGGCAACAGTGACTCAAATTGCCACCCGTTACAACCAAGGTAGGCAGAAGAGCATCTCTGAACGCACAGTGCGTCGAACTTTGAGGCAGATGGGCTACAGCAGCAGAAGACCACACCGGGTACCACTCCTCTCAGCTAAGAACAGGAAACTGAGGCTACAATTTGCACAAGCTCATCGAAATTGGACAGTAGAAGATTGGAAAAACGTTGCCTGGTCTGATGAGTCTCGATTTCTGCTGCGACATTCGGATGGTAGGGTCAGAATTTGGCGTAAACAACATGAAAGCATGGATCCATCCTGCCTTGTATCAACGGTTCAGGCTGGTGGTGGTGGTGTCATGGTGTGGGGAATTTTTTCTTGGCACTCTTTGGGCCCCTTGGTACCAATTGAGCATCATTGCAACGCCACAGCCTACCTGAGTATTGTTGCTGACCATGTCCATCCCTTTATGACCACAATGTACCCAACATCTGATGGCTACTTTCAGCAGGATAATGCGCCATGTCATAAAGCTCGAATCATCTCAGATTGGTTTCTTGAACATGACAATGAGTTCACTGTACTCAAATGGCCTCCTCAGTCACCAGATCTCAATCCAATAGAGCATCTTTGGGATGTGGTGGAACGGGAGATTCGCATCAGGGATGTGCAGCCGACAAATCTGCGCCAACTGTGTGATGCCATCATGTCAATATGGTCCAAAATCTCTGAGGAATGCTTCCAGCACCTTGTTGAATCTCTGCCACGAAGAATTGAGGCAGTTCTGAAGGCAAAAGGGGGTCCAACCCATTACTAGCATGGTGTACCTAATAAAGTGGCCAGTGAGTGTATATACTACATATATACTACATGCATGCAACATACATATATACTACATGCAACATACATACTACATATATACTACATGCATGCAACATACATACTACATATATACTACATGCATACTACATATATACTACATATATACTACTTGAAACATACATACTACATATATACTACATGCATGCAACATGTATACTACATATATACTACATATATACTACATGCATGCAACATACATATATACTACATATATATTACATGCAACATACATACTACATATATACCACATGCATGCAACATGCATACTACATATATACTACATATATACTACATGCATGCAACATACATATATACTACATATATACTACATGCATGCAACATACATACTACATACATACTACATATATACTACATGCATACTACATATATACCACATATATACTACTTGCATGCAACATACATGCTACATATATACCACATGCATGCAACATGCATACTACATATATATTACATATATACCACATGCATGCAACATGCATACTACATATATACTACATATATACTACATGCATACTACATATATACTACATACGTATATACTACATGCATGCAACATGCATACTACATATATATCACATGCATGCAACATGCATACTACATATATATTACATATATACCACATGCATGCAACATGCATACTACATATATACTACATATATACTACATGCATGCAACATACATATATACTACATACAATACATTCATACAATACATACATATAGACATACAGTACATATAACATAGAGTACATACTCACCATCACTTGTCACTTTGTTCCCCGAAGCCATTGTCATCTGTGGAATAAATATTAAAATAACAAACTACCAATTTACTTATCCCTAATCCACAGAAGTCCACGAGGGTCCCACGACGATCTTGCATGGAGAAAAGCAGCATCAGCTGATGCTACCGTTCTCTACGGGCTCCAGGAATCCAATGACGGGAGGTAGGTATCCTTCCGCACTGTATTCCTCCGCCACTGTAAAAAAAAAGTCCCTAGTCTCACTTTATGGCATTGCTGTGTGAGAAATTTCCCACTCAGCTTTTGCCATAAAGTGAGACTAGGGACTTTTTTTCTGATATCCAGCATGCCAGGGTGAATTTCAGATATGAGTCTTTGCATAAACATGGTATATTTGCCAATAAAAGTTTAAAAAAACGTAGGAAATTCTTTTAACTGTACTTTAATTGCCATAGAAACATCTGACTAAAAGATCTAAAATTACTGAAGAAGCAAACTTTGTGAAAACCTACATTTATGCCAGTCAAAAAATAAATTGGTCATTACTGTACAGGCTATGTAAAATGGTTCATAAGGGTATTCCATTTGTATAGTATTTTATAAATGATGGTGTAGCATTTCAATGTGTTGTACTATTTAGACATTATATTATACAGTACGTATCTTAATATTTATTATAGTAGTATTTTAGTTTTTCAAGTAGCCTTGATTTTACATTGTAGAAAATATTATTATTCTGCAGGTAGGAACCATATATTCAGAAGATGACTCTCTATTGTGTTCTATTCTCTAGAGGTCACTGTGTTTAGCCTTAAGGCCCCGTTACATTTAGCGATGCACCAGCGATCCCGACCACGATATGACCCGGTCAGGATCGCTGGTGCATCTCTAAATGGTCGCTAGTGAGCTGCCAAACAGGCAGCTGATAAGAATTCTACTTAAAAGCTATTTACTTGTGATAATTACTATTATATGTTTTGTGCATGTATAATGACACTACCCAGAATGTCTTCTCCCTCTGATTTGCTCTTCTGTGTTTAAAGGTACAGTCACACTTAGCGATGCACCAGCGATCCCGACCAACGATATGACGCGGTCAGGATCGCTGGTACATCGCTAAGTGGACGCTAGTGAGCTGCCACACAGGCAGATCTCACCAGCGACATCGCAGGGGTCGGGCGGTTGCTACTTACCTGTCACACTAGGCGATCCTGACGTCCTCCCGCCCGGCTCCACGCTCGTCGCTCGTCTCTCCACAGGAAGCGCCGCAGGAAGCTGATGACGAGAAACGGTCCAGGATGTTCTCGCGTGATCAGCGATAACCAGCCGGGGAGCGGGTCGTAGGTAAGTATCACACACAGAGATATCGCTAGCAATATCGCTATAACGTCACAAGTTATAGCAATATTGCTAGCGATATCGCTTAGTGTGACAGGCCCTTTAGTACAAATTTAATCAAAAATGCAAAGTCTTCACAGCATGAGGAACAGTCATAATGGTGTAATCATCTACAGATCTGTTCTTACTTACTGTCCTTGGCTTGCGAACTTCTGAGATGTATTGGTGTGAGAAATCAGCTTTAAAATGTTCAATTTGGTGTTACTCTGTCGAGCTTGTTTATGCTATAAATATAATGAATTTTAACCCCTTAACGGCCACCGATATGCATTAAAGCAGCGGCCGCTAAGGGGCCTTATTCCCTCATCGCATTTGAAAACGGTGATCGAGAATAAAGATATAGCACCACCAGTGTCAGAAAATCTCTGGGATTTCAGCTACTGGGGGTAGCTAAGACCCTAGAGAACACGGTCAGGACTGTTTTTTCCGGTCCACGATCTTGTGATATGGCGATTACATAAGAAAAGGTGTGCCCGCTATTAAAAACATCCCCTGTATTCTGATATGATATACGTGTCTGAGATTAAAGAAATTATATCCCCAAGCCCCCCCGGTTCTTCCTGCTCCATCCCCCGGTTCCTCCTGCTCCATCCCCCGACCCACAGCCTCCTCTTCCTGGAAAAAAAGTCAGGTGCATGCCAAGTGCGCATGCAGAGATATGCTATTTTTCCTATTGGTTCTTTTTGATCTCTGTGAAAGACCCAACCACAGTGATCAAAAGTCAATCATTAGTATGTCACCCCTGTGTCATCCCCTTAGTCAGATTGTTGTTTTTTATATAATTTTAGTTTCTTTTGTTCTTTGTAATTAAGGTTAGGGTTGGGCTCATAGGCTTAGGGTTGGGCTTAGTGTTAGGGTGGGGTTTATTGTTAGTTTGGGTTGAGGGTTGGGATTAGGGTTTAGGTTGGGCTTAGTATTAGGGTTGGGCTTATTGTTAGAATTGGGCTTAAGATTAGGGTTGGGTTTGGGCTTATGGTTGGGGTTGGGCTATGTGTTGGGGTTAGGGTTTTTCAAAAGTAAAAAAAATGATGAAGATATGATGACTCATGTTGAGCGCATGTTCTCACTACTCGAGTTTGCATCAGGGTGGTCTGGTATGCACCAATTATCGGGGTGCTTGAGTAGCATGCTCGAGTCTCGGCTTCATATGTTTCACGGTTGATAGACAGATAAAATAAACATGAGGGATTGACTGCCATGTATGGGCAATCCCCACATTTTTTTTATGTTTAGCACCCGCAATATTCGGGGCATACCCGAGCACCCAATGCAAACTCAAGTAGCGAACACTTGCGCTCAACACTAATGATGACATATTCAAGATGACGACCTAATTCTTTGTAGTAATTTTCGATTCAAAATACTCACTGTACCCCTGTATTAAATCCTTTAGGAGTGTAGTTTACAAAATAGTGTTACTTGTAGGGGATTTCCACTGTTTAGGCACATCGGGGGCTCACCAAACACAACATGGTGCTCGCCATCGATTCCAGCCATTCTTGCTTTCAATAAGTAAAAAGGTGCTCCTTCACTTCCGTGCCCTTTTGTGCACAAACAGTAGTTTTCTCCCACAAATGGGGTATGGGCAAACTCAGGAGAAATTGCACAAGACATTTTGGAGTTTATTTTCTACTGTTACATTTGTGGAAGTGAAAAATTTGGGGCTAAAGTAAACTTTTTGTGAACAAAATGTAAAATGTTAATTTTTTTCATCCATGTTCCACTATTTCCTGTGAAGCACCTGAAGGGGTAATAAACTTCTTAAATGTAGCTTTGAGGACTTTGAGGGGTGTAGTTTTTAGAATGGTGTCAATTTGGGGTATATTCTATTATATAGGCCCCTCAAAGTCACATCAAATGTGATGTGGTCCCTAAAATAATGGTTTTGGAAATTGTGGCTGGAAAAAGTGAAATTGCTGATCAAGTTTGAACCCTTCTAACTTCCTAAAAAAATCATGTTTCAAAATTGATGCAGATGTAAACTATACTTGTGGAAAATGGAATTTATTAACAATTTTGTGTGGCACAACTATCTGATTTAAGGTCATAATAATTACAATTTTTAAAATTGCCAAATTTTCAATTTTTTTTGTAAAATTTTTTATATTTTCATAAATATCAGCAAATCATATAGACTAAATTTACCACTATCATGAAGTACAATATGTCATCAAAAAACATTATCAGAATCACGTGGATCTGTTGAAGTATTCCAGAGTTATTACCACATAAAATGACACTGGTCAGATTTGAAAAATTTGGCCTGTTCAAAATTAACTCTGCCACTAAGGGGTTAATTATGGGAAAATATTCCTCTACTATAGACTCATGAAATATTGGAACTGGGCCATGAAGTATAACATGACAATAATTATGTGTAAAATTTGGGGTCTGTATCAAACATCTAGTGTCTGTGTACTGACCCTGATCATGGTCTTCTCCAGGAAGTTCATGCTACTGTTCGGGTTCAGCAGCCCGAGCAAAGTTAGTTTGTTGAAATCAATCAGTATGGCTGTGATTGGCCAGGGCACTCTGTGAAAAAAACAATGACGTGAGGTCTGCTCTATTTGTGATTATAAGTTATAAACCTAGCACATGCAGTGGATACTGTGTGTGGAGGCACATCCTGCCCCATCTACTGGCTGACACAAGGCTGTGGGACGGATCTCCCCAGTAAACAGTGTGGGTAGGTTGAACTGAGTACGGCTCTGTCTGTAGTAGAAGACAGAGAGGTAGGAAAAGAAGGTGTCATGTGGCAGTCTGTCCATTAGCGGTCACTGGAGAGCACCGACGACAGTGGTTATGTAACTGCCATGCGAGCGTTACATAACTGTCAGAGGTCAAGGTGACTGTGATTGGGCAAAGGTGACTGTCAGGTGACAGTGGGCGGGGCTACCTGGACTGACTGAATAAATACTGAGGTAAGCTTCTAGGAGCTTCAGTCAGCCAGGGGAGCTTACAAGGAAGGAGAGTCTGTTATACAGAGGAGACCTCTCAGAGAGCTTGGACAGCAGATACGGTTACGGGGGGGTGACCCTTGAGGACATTGGTCACAGGCAGAGACGGTCTGTGAGGACCTGTAATTTGATGGACTTTGCAGGGTGAAACGCCGTGGTGGATTGGCCTAGGGCAGCCACGATGGAAGAGCCACAAAGTATGCTTCGACGGTGAACGTCAATAAGCGAAGGTACTCGGTCCTTTCTGCAAGAGAGAACAGTGTAAAATTCCTGTCATGCTTTGTGCTGGTCGTCGTGAGAGCGGCCAATAAAAGCAGAACCTGTTGAATACTTCTCCTGTCTCTGTCTCGTGCCTGTCGACGCCAAGAAGCGGGTCACCCCCCCATTCCTGTGAGTACAGCACACCTCCACCGCCTATCTGCACTAACACCAGCAGCACCACCACCCAATTGTTATCCCTCACCGCCGCCGTACCCTACATTTGGCGTAGTCGGCAGGATCCATTGCCGCCAATACAACATCTTCAGCTGCAGGCCTGCCACCAAGTAGTAAAGGCCCCAAGCTGTGTGGGGTGAAGAATTGCTTGGCTTTTGTTCCCTGTGGATTACAATTTGAAAACTGGACTGTGGATTGCTGGCTGCTAAGAATGACTGTGGTAATTTGGTGCCCAAAGCAAAAGGCACAGACACTGCTGTTTATTTTGGAAGATCCGGGGCTTTATTGCATCCGCCCCTGGAGGGAGTGGTGTTCGTTGGAAGAGAGCTGCACTCTCATGTTGCACCCTGGAAAATGAGTGGAGAGGTCCACCGCCGCACCCCCAAAGAACGGGAGTGGCCTGGGTGGAGAGACCTGCTGTGGCTGTCTGGTGCCAATCAGCTACTGGATCTCGAGCGGCATGAGACGTTGTAGCTGTCGGGGTATCGGACGCCAGGAATGGTGGTGGCGCCAAGATTTGGAAACCTGCCCAGGGAGTTTCCCTGCGGAGCTGTCGGGCCTGGAGGCCAGCCCTGTCGGATGGCGGGGTGAAGACAAATGGGTAAGAATGGAGCGGTGGGATAGTCTGCAGGGAGCAGCGGCGGCTGTGAAGGTGAGCGTGTCCACGGTCCCACCAGCAGCACTCCAGCCCAACCTGATTTCTACGTGCCGAGCGTCTGACAGACCACGGGGTCCCGGCACTGGCCCTCAGCCTCCCCACCCGACGCCTTGCACTGTGATGCCGGCTGTTCTGGATGATGGTGTGTCCCCTGCCAAGCTGACGGCTGCTGTATTGGCCACGCTCCCGGCCCCTACTAAAACCAGACCATCGGCTGCAGTATCTGCCTTACCAGAAAATGCGGCTGCTGTTTCATCTGTGGCCCAACCCGTGGTTGTTTTGCCAGAGCCCGTGGAGGCCTTGGTCCCAGCTGCAGCCTCCTCTGCGGCCGCACCAATGTCGCTGACAAAGCAGGCTGCGGCCTATATCACATCGGAGCCTGCGGCCGCTTCTGCCTCGCCCCCGCTCTCGACCGCGACCCGCCCACCAGACTCTGCAGTCTATACCGGACCCTCTGCCTGGATCGCAAAGGTCATTGAAGAAAAGAAAGCCAGAGAGCGGGAGATCTGGGACTCCTGCACGAGAAAGGAGAGGCTGGCATATCCGCTCCCCGATCATACAGGAGGGTAGTTTATATGGACACTGGCAAGGGCTACAGTTTCATAAGGGATAACACCGGTTACAAAGTGTACGTAAATGTGGCCTCCATCAGGCACGGCCATGTCCCTCAACCGGGAGATCTGGTCTCGTACTATAAAGAGTACTGCCCCCGCGGCTATTATGCAGTAGCCGTTATCGCATACCCAGAGGGGTATGAGCCACCGTAAAAGGACAGGGACTCCTGGGTCTCGGACATCGGGAACGCTCAAGGCCCAGAGGTAATCTTGGCATCCCAGAAGACTCCACGACTGTGGAGTCTCCCTGTTATGGCGAGACATCGGCCGCCAGGAGGTGGCCCGGAGTACCTGCTGTTTTGGACTGCCGGGACTGCAGTGCACTGTTGCACTAGTAGGGGACTGTTCCCCGTCCCCATGAGATTATATCCTCTGGTGAAGCAGGGATGCCTTGGGAAAAAATGTTTTAAGTGGTTTATTTAAAGGAAGGGGGAGCACCCCTGTCCTCCTTCGATTAATGTTTGTGTTTAAAAAAAAACAAAAAAAAAACGTATTGCAACAAATGTGGAGAAGTGTGTGGTGCCTTTGAAATGTTAAAATGTTATTGTTATTTAAAAAATAAAAAAAGTGTATTCAGCAGGTCCCGGGTACGTGGAGTATGTTGACTCTGACTTAGTTAAGTTGAAAGGACGACGGGACAAGGAGAAGACAGATGACCGGGTACCTACGCAGGGAGGTCTGTGTGACCAAGAGTTTGTGTGACACAGCGGTCTGAGTGACCAAAGGTCTGTGTGACCAGAAGACTGTGTGACGCAGGGAGGTCTGTGTGACCAAGAGTTTGTGTGACACAGGAGTCTGAGTGACCAAAGGTCTGTGTGACCAGGAAAGTCTGTGTGACCAAGGGAATTATGTGCCTCAGATGCCTACCATGTCAGTGTCAGGTATTGACACCACTTTCTTCCCCGGGACGTGATTGTCAAGGACGACAATGTTCAAAGGAAGGAGGAATGTGGGGAGGTTGAACTGACTACTTCTCTGTCTGTAGTAGAAGACAGAGCGGAAGGAAAAGAAGGTGTCATGTGGCAGTCTGTCCATTAGAGGTCACTGGAGAGCACCGATGACAGTGGTTATGTAACTGCCATGCGAGCATTACATAACTGTCAGAGGTCAAGGTGACTCTGATTGGGCAAAGGTGACTGTCAGGTGACAGTGGGTGGGGCTACCTGGACTGACTGAATAAATACTGAGGTAAGCTTCTGGAAGCTTCAGTCAGCCAGGGGAGCTCACAAGGAAGGAGGGTCTGTTATACAGAGGAGACCTCTCAGAGAGCTTGGACAGCAGATACGGTTACGGGGGGTTGAACCTTGAGGACGTTGGTCATAGGCAGAGATGGTCTGTGAGGACCTGTAATTTGGTGGACTTTGCAGGGTGAAACGCTGTGGTGGATTGGCCTAGGGCAGCCACGGTGGAAGAGCCACAAAGTACGCTTCGACTGTGAAAGTCATTAAGCGGAGGTACTCAGTCCTTTCTGCAAGAGAGAACAGTGTAAAATTCCTGTCATGCATTGTGCTGGTCGTCGTGAGAGTGGCCAATAAAAGCAGAACCTGTTGAATACATCTCCTGTCTCTGTCTCGTGCCTGTCAACGCCAAGAAGCGGGTCACCCCCCATTCTAGTGAGTACAGCACACCTCCACCGCCTATCTGCACTAACACCAGCAGCACCACCACCCAATTGTTATCCCTCGCCGCCGTACCCTACAACAGCATACGTGCATATGTTGCCTCATCTACTGGCCTCTATAAGCATACTACAACAGGCAGTGGGATGGATCACCCCAATTAAGAGCACATGATTTTTCACAATAGGTTTAATACCTATTACCACGTATTTGGTACAGTGCGTAACTGAAGAAGGTCAAAATTTGACCGAAACTTTTTTTACGTACTACAATAAATATTCTTCTGAATATCCTAAAGTTGAGTGCTAGGTTTATAACTTATAACTACTTGGTTTGGGAACCTAACCTTTAGCACCATTACTTAAGTTGTGCTCACGGTGTTTTTCCCTTCTATGCTCTATTTATGATGACCAGCGCAAGTAAAGCTGACAGCTTTAAACACAGATGCCTTTATTTGAAATAAACTCTCATCACCCTCTTTCCATTATTTATTATTTGTCATAGCTGTGATTGTGCCAGAAGTGCCCACACCAGCAAAGCTTGTTGATAGGCTACTGCGCAGCCATTCAACAAACTTTGCTCGGGATGCTGAACCCGGACAGTAGCACAGACTTCTGGGAGAAGTCCGTATTGATGGTCCTTGCACGGACACTAGGTGTTCGGTACGGACCCCGATTTTTGCAATTTGGGTTCGCCCGTCCCTAGCAATGATGCGTTTTATAGCAGGTCGTCTAGTATAACACAATATATATGAAAACCTTATAATTAATTGCTGTTTATTTTCTTATCTTTACCAGGGACACCTGTCATGAACTTCTCGGTCATGTTCCATTGCTTGCAGATCCCAAATTTGCACAGTTTTCCCAAGAAATTGGTCTTGCCTCACTAGGAGCATCTGATGATGATGTCCAAAAACTGGCAACTGTAAGTTAACATAATATTTAGTATTCCATAATAATAATCAAATTTTTTTAAGTGTGAATTCTATGGACTACTTAAAGATTGAAGTAATATTTTGTACAATCTAATTTACTTATTAGGCTAAGTTCACATGGCAAATTCCACATAGAAAATTCAGTATAAGGCGAGTGAACAAGATCTTATAAAAATGTGTAGAAAATTTAGCATGAATTTTTCACTATTTTTTAATCATAAATTATAAGCTTCCTAAAGAAAATGTTCTCAAGGAAGAATATAATGCTAATTTTGTAGGGCTGCAAAGACGCTTCAGTTTTCCTATGGTTGCCCTGTTATTGAGACTTCTGCGGATTGAAGAAATGAGCTTATGTTGCAATGAATGAAAAGATCTATGTTTCAGCCATTACCTGATATGTTGGGGCATGCTGCAAAGCCTAAGGTTATGTGCCCACTATCAGGAAATAGCATCATTTTGGAAGCAGCGTATTTTTGTTGTGTCCATAACGTTGTATTCAAATCACGCAGTTATCTCCGCATGTGCTCACTGAACAATGCGGATTTATGGCATCTAGCAAATGGCTGTAGGTGAAAATATGGAGCAGAGACTAGCGTCTCCCCTCCAAATAAGTAAAAGGTTATGACTCAGAAACCCACTCCACAGGTGAGTGTACACAGCTTTAAATAGAAGCACAGTGGGCATGAGATTTCTATAAATCCCATCCACTGTGCTTCTAATGTAGAGCGCACCGTTTTGGACACAGCGCAGTTGAGCTACATCCAAAGCGCTGCTCTTCCTGTTCGTATACACATGTCCAAAGCGCTGCTCTTCCTGATCATCGGCATGCGTCCAAAACGCTGCTCTTCCTAATCTTGGGCATGCTTCCAAAACGCTGCTCTTCCTAATCGTGGGCATGCTTCCAAAACGCTGCTCTTCCTGATCGTGGGCATGCGTCCAAAACGCTGCTCTTCCTAATCTTGGGCATGCTTCCAAAACGCTGCTCTTCCTGATCGTGGGCATGCTTCCAAAACGCTGCTCTTCCTGATTGTGGGCATGCGTCCAAAACGCTGCTCTTCCTAATCTTGGGCATGCTTCCAAAACGCTGCTCTTCCTGATCGTGGGCATGCTTCCAAAACGCTGCTCTTCCTAATCGTGGGCATGCTTCCAAAACGCTGCTCTTCCTGATCGTGGGCATGCGTCCAAAACGCTGCTCTTCCTAATCTTGGGCATGCTTCCAAAACGCTGCTCTTCCTGATCGTGGGCATGCTTCCAAAACGCTGCTCTTCCTGATCGTGGGCATGCGTCCAAAACGCTGCTCTTCCTAATCTTGGGCATGCTTCCAAAACGCTGCTCTTCCTAATCGTGGGCATGCTTCCAAAAAGCTGCTCTTCCTGATCGTGGGCATGCGTCCAAAACGCTGCTCTTCCTAATCTTGGGCATGCTTCCAAAACGCTGCTCTTCCTGATCGTGGGCACGTAGCCTTACAGCTTGGATAGTAGTATTTCTCTGTTGCTTGGCGAAAAGAATCATATTTTTGCTTTTGTTTTTATAGGGACCTTCACTTTGTAGGGCAAATTTTGATAACCCTTCTTCTCAAAACTAAGTTTTTCCACTCCTCATATTAGTTTGGTTGCACTTGATTGAATTTGCGCTACCTTTCTGATTATATTTTTTATGGACTGGTGTTCACAATTGAGCTGTATTTACAAGATCAGCGCTACATAAAGGGGTAAAACAAGACTTTCTTCTAGAAGTCATGACTTTCCAAATGCAAGCTATTGGTCTTTGCTGTAGTTTACTAGCATTGCTTTCTATAATTGAGTTTATTATAAAAAATTACATCAAATCCTTCTTTGTCATAGAAGTAGCATGTGTTTTGTCCCAAAACGAAAAGCTGTACACTTATCAATACTTAACCTCATTGGCTATTTTACAGCTTATTTTTGCCTATCCAGCACAGGATAGGACATTCTATACTCTATGTCTAACGCTGCAGATTTTGTTGATTTGACTTTTAGTAATTGTGATATATTATTTTAGGCTCCTATAGGGCTGTTGTAACATGCAAAATACACAAGATTCATTGAAATATGCTCAGATCTTGTGCTCTATGCTTGAGATACACTCGGATCTTGATAAATGACTGGCATGCTATAACAAAGAAGTCTTTCTGACAGTATTCAGCCGCTAAATAAAAATGTATATTACCATCTGTTTCCATTAGGTTCAGACTGAGTTTTCTGATTACGTGATACATTTTGTGTTTGTGCAACAACACGTTTTTCACCTTTCGGAGAGATTGATGAGCTAGTCCCCCGACTCTCTATTATTAAGAGAAAAAGCAAACCCATGACTTTTTGTCCCCTCCTAGTGTTCTCCTGCTGCAGAGAAATAACTTATGGAAATTGGACTCTTTCTAGAGAGAATACAACCAATTTTACAGCCAGCATTAAAGAGGATTGCTGTTTACTTATGGAAACGTTGAGCTATGTCACACATGGATTTAGCAATTTGAAGCAATTGTATAAAGGGCACAGTATGCTGAATTTCGGGTAGCTTCTAGGACATAGCTTTCCATTGCATCAGAATATTAGCATTCCAGCGGCATGAAATCCCTGCGTTATTAGATAAGCTGATCGTAGACATGAACTTGTCTGCAGACTATTTATTTGTATTTGCTACAGCCTTTTTCGCATTGTGCTTGCAGTTTATGATTTTGTTCTCTCTTATAATAGAGAAAATATATTATAATAGGAGCACATTTAATGGCGCACATTTAGGAAGCCGCTCAGCCTATAACTTGTTTGGAACCCTTCAAATCTCTTTTGGAATAATTAAGTTGAGAAAAATCTAAATGAATCGCCCACTACAGCAGATTGCAAAAGCATAAGCAGGTATACGAGCAACAGGTTTTTTTTTATGCTGAAGCGGTAATAAAACCTTTTATCAATCTGCACTTGCCAGGCCCACAGCCAATGGAACAGCACTGCTGGAATGTTATGCTGTATAATCTGACCATTTCCAATTCCCATTGCACAGTGTTGCATGAGTTTGTAATGGTTGATTCATTCTTTATAATGTGAATGTTTGGTCTTTCTAGGACATGACAGATTTGTTTATATGGCATTTTGCATTTTTCCATCTACTCGGTGATAGCAGATCTGCTTTCTGCTCTGTCAATGTGTATATTGTCTTGGATGGAAAAAAATGCTTTCCAAAATGAGGTTAAACAGGGATAGAAGATCCATCGTGATCTTTTAAATAACACTTTATATTCATCTTTATCTATGCAATGGATCTAAGTGGTAAGATTTCTCCTTGTGAAGAGTGACATGCCTGGCATGTCAGTGTAAGGAGACGTATATGCCATGCAATGCAATGCACAGCATATAAGTGTCACGTTGCCGCCAGACTTAGGGCCTGCTGTTCCGGTCGCGGCCACTAGGAGGCGCCGGACCGCCACTTTATCGTCAGATTCAGGGACGGCTGTTCCTGCCTCGGCCACTGGAAGGGGCCGTGGTTCGGTCACGTCAGGCTCAGGGCCTACTGTCCCGGCTTTAGCCTCTAGGAGGCGCCGGTCTGTCACGTCACCTTTAAATTCGGGGTCTGCTGCTCCTGTCGCGGTCACTAGGAGGCGCCATGGCTCGCCCGGGAATTATGGTGCTGACAGAGTAAGGGCACCTGCGCAGGCATCTGGTGGACGCAGGCTCCACCCCTCTGTCAGTCATCAAGAGGTTACTGCATCTTCATCTGGCCTGGTCCTGGGGGTGGTACTGATGACATCATCAGTCCAGGAACCTGTGAGGGGTGACCTGATCCCTGAAATACCTTGGGACTGGTCTTGCAAGCCGCCGGATATATTCTTGGTTCCCCTGCGTGTTACTGTGTGAATTACTGTTTGACTGACTCTGACTTTGGCCTGGACTTCTGACTCTGCTTCTGCCTGACGATTTCGTACCCCTGTTACTCTCCTGGTTTATGACTCTCAGCCTGAATCTGACTCTGCCTCTGTCTACTGTTTTTGTACCATTGCTGCCCGACTGGTTTAGACTCGCATATCTCTACGTTTGTGTCCCGTATTGGAACACCTTTCTGGCGACCGTCCTGCTCTGGTCACTGCTCCTATTCAGACAGCGCCTCCTGGGCTCTGCTATAAATCCAGATCCCTGTATAGGGGTAAAGGGTATCAGTGTTTCTCGGGGTGTTGTCTGGCTGCAGCCCAGACCCGCAGGCGGACGTCACAATAAGTCTCCTTACACTGACATGCCAGTGATGTCACTCTCCACAAAAAAATGTTATCCCTTAGGTCCTAGTCAGAGGCTCCTCAGACAGACAAATCAGATCTCATACTGTGTCTTGATGAGAGGCAGCACCCTGAAACACTGTTTCTGTAAATTGAGATTTTGGTTTGGCTTTTATCCTAAGTCATATAGCATGATTCATTGAATGATCGATATTGACTTTTAGGATTTCTACTTCCAATATGTGGCACTAGAGTTTGAGTCCTCTTCCTCTCCAAAGAGGTAATTAGCATTTCTATGCAATAGCATATGTACCTTTACCTATATCAGTGATATATTTGTAATATGATGCTCAAAATGGCACTAAAATGTTAGAAGCCAGTGTGTTAATGGCTACTGTTAAGAAGAGGACATTATACACCAGTATGTGTATTTGAGACATTTTCATAATACAACTTGCCTCAATGTGACTACAGGAGCCCAGGATTTTTTAATCTATTATGACCAGGAACTGAATCCATCTTTTCCCGGCGCTGTATATGTGTGCATTTTATTCTGTTAAAATTGACAAACTACAACCTGTCAATACACTATGCTTACATGTGGTGCGTAGGAGTAGTACTGTTGAACCTTTAATGCTTGATGCCTAGGCGTTTTCTATAAAAATGTTGACGATTTGGTGAACATATTCAAGGACCCTTTTATAAGACATATGCCAGGGTTATATAGTAGTTAAACAAAAGAACAGAATAGAACTCTAAATAGTGAAAAAATACCTTATTAGTAACTGCAATCATTTTTATTTCTCTGGAAACATTATACTTTGCTAAAGGCACAATAATAAAACTCCTTTCTCCAGTCTTAAGACAAATTGTCATCTTCTGAGGAATTCAAGGGTGGAGGTTTTCTAGTATATCAGCAATTCACATAACTATCACTAATGTATATCAGTACTATGTAGTGGTTGCTAAAAAGTAATTCACAGTAGCATGGGGAATCCATTGTTGCTGGCTGTAGTATCTGTTGATTATTTGTTTTTTTACTTAGAAATTATACATTAAGGGGTTTGTACTAAGGTTCCCCATTGTCTCTAGCAGCCATATAAACAATGAATAGAGCTGAGTTTTGCATGCTTGACTGATGCACCATTCAGATGGGGCTTAACAGAGCTAAAGGCCCCATCACACACAGCGAGATCGTTGTGTTTACATTGGATACCAGCTTGCTCGCTGGTCCTGATCGCTGGTGGGTCTGTCTAAGTGACAGCTCACCAGCGATCAGCTATGTCCCAGCAATCCCATCCACGTCGGATCGTTGGTGGGATCGCTGGGACATTGATGTGTGTAACGGGGCCTTTAGTTCTCAGGAGCAGTGAGGTCCCAACAATGCATAGGGGTACTTCACACACAGCGAGATCGCTAGTGAGATCGCTGATGCGTCACCGATTTTGTGACGCATCAGCGATCTCTCCAGCGATCTCGCTGTGTGTGGCATGCATCAGCGACCGATCCCCCCCCCGCCGGGTATCGCTGATCGTGCAGGAATGTCCTGGGCCATTTTTTGATCATTGGTCTCTCGCTGGCCAGCACGCATCGCTGCGTGTGGCAGCAGGAGACCAACGATCAGCGAGCTCCCATCGCTGTAAGCAGACGTTGGTAGCTGGTATCCAAGGTAAACAGCGGGTAACTAAGCGCTGCGCTTAGTTACCCGCTGTTTACCCTGGATACCAGCTACCAGAGCGAGCACGCTGGTAACTAAGCGACGTGTGCACTTAGTTACCCGCTATTTACCCTGGATACCAGCGTCCTCGCTGGTCCTGATCGCTGGTGAGTCTGCCTGTTTGAGAGCTCACCAGCGATCATGTAGCGACGCACCAGCGATCCTGACCAGGTCGTATCGTTGTCGGGATCGCTGGGGCGTCGTTTAGTGTGTAACAGGACCCTTAAGGTAGGCTTGGTCCAAAAGTGCCATGTTACTTTGGAAAATTATGATTGTAATGGCTCCAACAAATTTAGGACCAAAGAGTTTGTAAAGATCACGGTTCCAATATTCACATAAAAGTACTTTTTTTAAAATAAGATACATTCCATTTGTATAATTAAAGGTATATGTGGAATAAAAACAGCATACAAGACTAGCTTCACACCATCTTTGGGAATTTTGCTTAGCGGGACCTTTTGAAGGTGACAAACATATGACCTAGACATAAGAAACTGTAAATCTAGACTAGTCCTGAGCATATTGCGGCCTACAGACCACACAGAGCCCTTGGCTGTTCCTTTCCAGCTCTTCTAATCAGTGACATACCGCCTATGAGTTGGTAACTCTGATGACGAAAGGCACTACAATCCTCCTACCTCGCATCACACATTCAATAGGATCTGCATCCTCAAGCTAAATATATTGTTGAATATGTTGGTATCCATCTTTTAGTGTGTGTGTCTGAGACTCAGCAAGCACAGCAGGTGTGATGACATCACTAGATCACACGTGCTTAGCCTCAGTCTGTACAGCAAAGATTGGAGAGGTGGAATATGTGGGGACATCATACTATGCAGGAAGCTGTGAAGGCCATCATAATGTGTGTGAGGAATTGTGGAGACCATCATACTATGTGTGGAGACTGTGGATGATCATACTGTTTGGACTGAGGTCTAAGGGGTAAGGTTTCTCCTTGTGGAGAGTGACATGCATGCTCTGGCTTGTCAAGGTAAGGAGGCTTATTCGCCGTGCAATGCTCCTCTGGGAAAATAATATGCCAACAGGTGGCGCTGTAGAGTTCAAGTCCTCTTTTTCTCTGAAGAGGCAATTTGCATACTGTTTGGAGAGATATTTGGAGCATAATAATTTTGATGGGTGTGGGATATCAAATTGTGTGTGGACAATTTTTCTGTGTAGTGGGTCTTGGGTCCATCATACTGTGAGTTGAGGAGATGGTAACATACAAGAGCTGAAAAACAGGAGCTTTATGATTTACTACTTTCTATAAACTATATTAAGCAGAAAATAATATGGTTTTAGTTAGCTACCACTGCTAAGAATGCATGCTACAATAAGCACTATAGTAACCTGTATGAGCAGTAGCAGCTAGCAAGCATACTAAATTATGCTCAGTATTAAGCGATAATAATAATAATCATGTGTTAATAATGTTAATGGAAATGTGTCATCTAAACATTTATTTTCAACAATTGAAAACATGTAAAGGATTAATGTTTTAAAGAAAACAAAAAACAATTTTATTTATAAAAATATAAATAATATGAGTTTTGTATTGAAGAACTGAAATAAACTAACTTTTTGATGAAATTCTAATTTTGTGAGATGCACCTGTAAACTGTATCATGTGTTGGGATTAGATGAACGGCTAAGTGGAGATTACATACAAGGTCTATAGCATGCACTCGAATTAGATTCACAGACTATACGTCACGCTGAGATTCGATATGGGCTGTGTCACATGCTGAGATGCCGGGATTCAATACAGAATCAGTATCACGTGCTGGGATTAGGTACACAGCTTGTATCACACAGGATGGGATTAGATACAGGGTTCAGCATAGTGTATCACACATAATTGGATTTGATATAGGCCTAAATGGAGTGCATTACATAATGTTATTAGGTACAGGGCTCAGCAGGGTGAATCACACAGGATGGTATTAGATACATGGAGTGTATCACATATAATGGGATTAGGTACATGATGTGTACCATACACGATGGAGTTACATACACCGAGTGTACCACACATGATGGGGTTAGATACACAAAGTGTATCACACAGGATGGGATTAGTTGCAGGGCTAAACATAGCGTATCACATGATAAATTACATACAGGAGTCTGCCTAGTGGTCACACAGGATGGAGTTAGATACACAATGTATCACACAGGATGGTATTAGATTCAGTGAGTATCACAGAGGATAGCATTTGATACAGGGATCAGTAGACCATATCACACAGAATGGGATGAGATACACAGCTCAGAGGACCATAGATATCACACATCATGGGACTGGATGCATGGCTGAGCTGACTTTATCACATATGATGGGTTTAGATGTATGGCTCTGCAGACTGTATCACACATGATAGGATTAGATGCACAGCTCAGTGGACCACGTCACACATGATGGGATTAGATGTATGGCTCTGTGGACTGCATCACACATGATGCGATTAGATGCATGGCTCAGCAGTCCATGTCACACATTATGGCATTAGATGCATGGCTCAGCAGTCCATGTCAAACATGATGTGATTAGGTGCATGACTCATCGGTAGTGTTGAGCATTCCGATACCGCAAGTATCGGGTATCGGCCGATACTTGCTGTATCGGAATTCCGATACCGACTTCCGATATTTTTTCAATATCGGAAGTCGGCATCGGAATCGGAAGTTCAAAGTTGATTGACAGCCTGACGTCATCATGATGCGCGGTGTGTGCGCATCATGATGCGCCGTCATTTCGGGCCTTCCGGGGGTCTGTGCCGGCCTGCCGGGGGGCTGTGTGGACTGCCCGGGGTCTGTACCGGCCTGCCAGGGGGCTGTGCACCCTGTGGGGGTCTGTACCGGCCTGCCGGGGTGCTGTGCCGGCCTGCCGGTGGTCTGTGCACCCTGTGGGGGTCTGTACCGGCCTGCCGGGGGGCTGTGCCTGCCTGCCGGGGGGCTGTGCTGATGTCCGGGGGTCTGTGCAAGCATCGTCCGATGGGACTACAAGTCCCATCTGGCGATGCCTGCTACCATGACAGTGATTGACACATTAGCCAATGATGGGACAGTAGTAGTCCCATCATCCGGCTAATGTGTTAAATGTTAAAAAAAAAAAAAAAATACTACATACATACTACATGCATGCTACATACATACTACATGCTACATACATACTACATACATACCACATATATACTACATACATACTACATACATAACACATATATACTACATACATACTACATACATACTACATATATACTACATGCATGCTACATACATACTACATGCTACATACATACTACATATATACTACATGCATGCTACATACATACTACATGCTACATACATACTACATATATACTACATACATACTACATACATACTACATGCATGCTACATACATACTACATGCTACATACATACTACATATATACTACATGCATGTTACATACATACTACATGCTACATACATACTACATATATACTACATGCATGCTACATACATACTACATGCTACATACATACTACATATATACTACATACATACTACATACATACTACATGCATGCTACATACATACTACATGCTACATACATACTACATGCTACATACATACTACATATATACTACATGCATGCTACATACATACTACATGCTACATACATACTACATATATACTACATGCATGCTACATACATACTACATGCTACATACATACTACATATATACTACATACATACTACATACATACTACATGCATGCTACATACATACTACATGCTACATACATACTACATATATACTACATGCATGCTACATACATACTACATGCTACATACATACTACATATATACTACATGCATGCTACATACATACTACATGCTACATACATACTACATATATACTACATACATACTACATACATACTACATGCATGCTACATACATACTACATATATACTACATGCATGCTACATACATACTGCATGCTACATGCATGCTACATACATACTACATACATACTACATGCTACATACTTACCACATATATACTACATACATACTACATACAATACATTCATACAATACATACATAGACATACAGTACATATAACATAGAGTAACATACTTACCAATACTTGTCACATTGTTCCCCGAAGCCATTGTCTTTTACGGAATAAATATTAACATAACAAACCACAAAAATACTCACCCACGATCCGAAGCAGTCCACGAGTGTGTCCCACGACGATCTTGGGTAGAGAACTGCAGCATCAGCTGTTGCTGCCGTTCTCTACGGGCTGCAGGAATCCAATGACGGAAGGTAGGTATCCTTCCGCACTGTATTCCTCTGCCACTTAAAAAAAAAAAAAGTCCCTAGTCTCACTTTATGCCATTGCTGCGTGGGAATTTCCCACACAGCAATGGCATAAAGTGAGACTAGGGACTTTTTTTTTTTTTAAGTGGCGGAGGAATACAGTGCGGAAGGATACCTACCTTCCGTCATTGGATTCCTGCAGCCCGTAGAGAACGGCAGCAACAGCTGATGCTGCAGTTCTCTACCCAAGATCGTCGTGGGACACACTCGTGGACTGCTTCGGATCGTGGGTGAGTATTTTTGTGGTTTGTTATGTTAATATTTATTCCGTAAAAGACAATGGCTTCGGGGAACAATGTGACAAGTATTGGTAAGTATGTTACTCTATGTTATATGTACTGTATGTCTATGTATGTATTGTATGAATGTATTGTATGTAGTATGTATGTAGTATATATGTGGTATGTATGTAGCATGTAGTATGTATGTAGTATGTATGTAGCATGCATGTAGCATGCAGTATGTATGTAGCATGCATGTAGTATATATGTAGTATGTATGTAGCATGTAGTATGTATGTAGTATGTATGTAGTATGTATGTGGTATGTATGTAGTGTATATGTAGTATGTATGTAGCATGTAGTATGTATGTAGCATGCATGTAGTATATATGTAGTATGTATGTAGCATGTAGTATGTATGTAGCATATATGTAGTATGTATGTAGTATGTATGTAGCATGCATGTAGTATATATGTAGTATGTATGTAGCATATATGTAGTATGTATGTAGCATGTAGTATATATATGTAGTATGCATGTTGCATGCATGTAGTATATATGTAGTATGTATGTTGCATGTAGTATGTATGTAGTATGAATGTAGCATGTATGTAGTATGTAGTATGAATGTAGCATGTATGTAGTATGCATGTTGTATGTATGTAGCATGTAATTTTTTTTTTTTTTACATTCAACACATTAGCCGGATGATGGGACTACTACTGTCCCATCATTGGCTAATGTGTCAATCACTGTCATGGTAGCAGGCATCGCCCGATGGGACTTGTAGTCCCATCGGACGATGCCTGCACAGACCCCCGAAGCCTGCACAGCCCCCCGGCAGGCCGGCACAGCCCCCCGGAGCCTGCACAGCCCCCCGGCAGGCCGGCACAGCCCCCCGGCAGGCCAGCACAGCCCACCGGAGCCTGCACAGCCCCCCTGGCAGGCCGGCACAGCCCCCCGGCAGGCCGGCACAGCCCATCGGAGCCTGCACAGACCCCCTGGCAGGCCGGCACAGCCCCCCGAAAGGCCCGTACAGACCCCAGAGAGGCTGTACAAGGGAAAAACAGGATTTTTCTTATTCCGATACCGGAAGTCCCATAGACTTGAATGGGACTTCCGGTATCGGAATCGGCGATACCGATACTTTTTTTTAAGATTGGCCGATCCATTCCGATCCGATACTTTGAAGTATCGGACGGTATCGCTCAACTCTACTCATCGGACTATATCATACATGGAAGGATTAGATGCATGGCTCAGCAGACAGTATCACACATGATGGGATTAGATGTATGGCTCTGTGGACGGTATCACACATGATGCAATTAGACGCATGGCTCAGCAGACCATGTCACACATGATACGATTAGATGCAAGGCTCAGAGGACCGTATCACATATGATGGGACTGGATGCATTGCTCTGCTCATTTAGTGTAATGATTTATTCAGATGTCTGTAATGCAGAAATGTCTGAATGAAGCTTTCCTGTTGACTTCTGATTTCCTTTGCAGATACAACAGTAAATTCTCATTCAGATGTCTTTGCACACACAGATGTCTGAGTGAGCTGCCACACTGAGTGAGCAGAACTGTGTCAGTGTTCAAAGCACAGCAGCATGATGATTACACTGCTCTGAACACTGCGGTAACAGCGGTGGTGAGTACAAGTCAGTAGCCTGACATTGTATCACTCAATGGACCCCAATAAAATGAAGCCTAAGTCCTCCATGTTAAGCGTCAGATTTCTGTCGCTGCACAACGAGAATCCCGACCCTTACTTCCAGCGGTCTCCCATTCCTCTCCAGCCGCAGAGGAGGTTGCTCAGCAAACTCGTCGGTCCAGGCGCTCTGCCCGGACCAGCTCCGTGGTTTTGCTTGCTGCTGCCACCTCTGGCACAGCTATGGCAATACATGCTGCTCAGCAGCGAGATTCTCCAGGGCACTGAGCATGCCCGTGGAGTGATCTCCCATTGGAGATCGAAGGTCACATGCTCAGGTCCTGCTCCTGTTCGGATTGGCCCATCCAAGAAGCCAGGCAGGACCCGGACGCTCGCGGCTATAAAAGGTTTGCATGGCCGCTCGGCAATGCGCTAGGATAAGACTGTATTTACAGACTATGTGGAGTGAGTGATGTATGCACGTATGATTGTCTCTGGTGAATGACTCATTAAGAAAGCCCTATCCTTGGTACGCATGTGTTGTGCAACCTAGCCTGCTAGCGCCCAGGCTTAGGCGTAGGTAGGTCAGAGGTTGAGTCAGGCATCTGTCCTCACCAGGGACTCGGCAAGCCTCAGTGCACGTGCTCCATAGCCAGCGTCTATAGCGGCGTTCGCGGGAGCGATGCTACGCGCTCGGTGGCCTAGAAGGACTCTAACCCCGTGTCCTTGGGGTAGAGTTCTGTGGCCGTACACTGTGCGCTCTTTTGGCCGGGCTCTGTGAGCTTAACAGGCTCCAGCATCTAGCGGTTGTGCGGCTCTGTGCATTAACAGAGTTCGCCCCTGTTCACATTGGGTCTCGAAACCCACGTGTGACTGGTTTCCTTCCGCTAGATTCTCCCACCATTATTTAGCAGCAGTATACCACCTCTGCAGAGTGGACCCCGGGCTTTATAATTTGGTGCGTTCCGCCAGCCCTAACACTCCAACAGCTGAGGCAGCTATAGTACAGGAGGTTGGACAGTGACTGCATTTCCTATGGTCAAGGGCTGCCATATTTGCGGTGTATAAATGTTATACTCACAATCTTACCCATCAGCAAATACATTTTTTAGCCCCCAATGGCTGTACAAAAATTTTTATAAAGAAATGTTAAAACAGCACATACCATTTTGTATTAAAAATAATTGACTATATAATCAATAATTATATTAATACAAAAATAAAAATGACAACACGTTCCCTTTAATATTGAGCAGAATTAATTTTAGCCACAGTCTCTCATGTGGCACGTTGAGAAAATGACTTGCCCACTCCTGATTTAGAATTCATAGATAAACGCAGCCAAGTCAATTGACTGGTGTACAACTAGCCTAAATACAAAAAAATTGGGGACATTTACAGAGAGAATTAAAGAGGTATTCTAGCGTTTGTTCTATTTTTAGGAATGGTCATCAATATTCGATATCTAGACCAGGAATGAGTAGCCGAGGATACAGATTCTTTACTGGAATTTTGTTAATTTCCCGATTGTCAATACATGGTTTTTAGACCACTATCTTTTTTTGCCATCGAACGAGAAACTTGCCCATATTGGTGACATGCACGATCTGATGGACCCTTTTTCAGATCATCTGCTATATAATCTCTCTTGATCTGATGTTCTGGACTGGAATGATTATACAATTTAGCTCCTATGTGGGGTATTCAGATTTAGAGACAGAAGAATATACATCAGGGATTTGGTCCTGAGTGGTTCCAAGAAATTGCATTTGCTCTACATGATCCTGGACAAACTGGGCCAGGTCTTGCACTTAATTCACCACTGCTTGGAGAGGATTCATAATTTATTAGGCCAGTTAAATTCTTAAATGACTCTGCCAGTGTTCGCCAGGCACCTCTAAAATGGATATCATGAGCAGACTTAGCACAAGCCACTCCATTTATCAGGTCCCAGTGGTAGCCCTGACCTTCACTCTCTAAACCCTATACAGAGATCTAGGGCTGCATTTGATGGCTGGTGGGTCTAACTTCTTTGGATATATGTACAGCCAAGTTTCCTCTCTTTCTTGAGGCAGTGGATGTGTGGCGCCCACAGGAGTATGATAGCCACAGTGCCACTTCCTCCTAGGGAGTGTGATGTCATGCTTGGAAGCAATAAAGGGTCTCTCTGTCAGGTAAATACAACACATAGCACAGTTCCCACTCAAGGCCAGCAGAGGGAGCTCTGAACCAAAACTGGGGGAAGAGCTGCTCTCTGGGGGCCAGGAAGGGGAAGTTTAGTTAGTTGGTGTGAGGAGGGCGAAGTGTGTGAACGGGAGAAGAAGAACTGGAGGATTGAGCAGAGTTCAGGCTCAGTTCTAACGTGGCGCATGGTCCAGTGTCCGGTCTCCGAGGTTGTATGGATACTGATATTCCTGCAGCAGAAACCGGAGGAATAGGAAGCTGTAAATGCTCTGTTCTCACTTAAGACTCGGAGGCACAACAGCAACGTGTGAGCCAGAAGAAGGAGGCTACAGCTGTCTGCCATACGAGGGGGTTCTAAAAGAGAGCAAGCAAGGGGAACTTCAGTGTAGCTCAGTACTGCATGTACCTCAGATAAGCGCTAGAAAGGAGACTACACAACCCATCTCCATAGAGAGATTCCCGAGTTGCTTCCAGGCTGGCCAACTCCTGTTCCATCTGTAATCTGGTTCCTGGACTGCACTTGCAAAGCAAAGTAAAGGTAAAGGAAACTGCACCCTGTTGTGTCATTGCCTTCTTCCTGCAACCCCTTCAGCACTGCTACATCTCTGTGCCTAACACTGCACCCTCTTCCTCAACACCTATTACTACTGCCCTGGGACTACAGCTCTACCTGTGGGGAGCTATTACATCTTGCTGCCTTATACCATCTGTCCCAGAGGATCTGCCTGCAGCGTCGGCTTAAACCCCTTCATTGCCGAGCACCACAGGTGGCGCCACATATCATCCACTTATAAACTTTAATCAGCCACGCTTAACCCCTTTTACATGGACGCCCAGGACTATGGACCGGGTCACCGCTACTGTGACACTTCCCTCTGAGATACCGGCCCGATACCGAGTATCCCACTACCCTGGTGGGCGATCCATTTTGGCGTCACTAACAGGATTTACGAAGCCCGGTGCCACCGGGTCCTGTGTGCCAGAGACTGTGTTGTGTGCCTTGGACTTATTGTGCATTTGCCGCCATTGCCCGCTGTTTGGCATGCACGGGAAGCCAAAGGGACGTACCATCGTGGGTGGAGCCTGCCAGAGAGTGCGAAAAGTGAAGTGCTGCGTGGGAGGAGACCAGCGCGCGGTAAGTGAGGAGTAGAGGCCTGCAGTCCCGGCGTCCCCCGATCATCCAGCCTGCGGAGCGGCGACTGGTAAGCCAGCGCAACACAGGGCCTGGCCAGTGTTAACTAGGGGGGGAAGAGAATGTCCGAGGCAAGAGAAGATGCAGCGGTGAACACCACTGCACCCCCCAAGTATGTTGGAGGGCGACCGGTCCTCCCAGTGGTGATTGATGGCATCCCCATGAACGCTTTGCTGTACACTGGCTCTCAGGTGACAACTATGCCATATATCCTTTACAAGCGGTATTGGGCTGACTCTGATCTTACTTGCGGCCCAAGTGATGAGCTGACAGTAGTTGCCAGCAATGGTCAGTCTTTGCCGTAAGTAGGATGTAAAGAGATTACCATTAAAATGGGGCGAGTAGAGTTAAAATCTCAAGGTCTCATAGTTGTAGACATTGATCGATGAGAATGTAACCCAATGATGACCTTAGGTACTAATGTGATTGAAAATTGTCTTGCCGAGGTTATTGTTTTGTTGCAAAAGGTAGCCGAGACTGCTGGTTCCAGTGTACAACGAATCCTGCAGAAGGCCCTGATGCAAAGACAGCAGGTAGAACTGTCTGGCGGAGAAATTGACAGCGTCAGAGTGAGTGATTCTTTCCCCATTGCGATACCCCCCAGATGTGAAATGTTAACTTGGCCTCAGAGGAAAAGATTACCAAGCATTGGTAGAGCCAGTGTATTCTGATAGCCAGCCCACTGTCCTGACAGCCAGAGGGGTAGTTGATGTCCGCAAAGGGAGAGTACCTGTACGCCTTTTGAATTGTGGGGAAGAGGAGGCCACAATACCTCGGTATGCCACAGTTGCTAAGCTGCTTACTGTCAGTAACAACGCAATACAGGCAGCAGAGCCCTTGGTCTCGTCCGACCAGGCAGGGGACAATGGCTCTGTAAAGCAGCTGGAGGAGTGGTGTCAGCAGCTGCAGGTGGGAACTGACTCCACCCCTTCATACCAAAAGAGTGGGGTTTACTCAGTGACTCAGGAGTATGAGCGGGTATTCAGTAAACACCCTCTAGACTTTGGGAAGGCAAAAGGGGTTCAACACCATATCCCCACTGGAGATCATCCACCCATTAAAGAAAGGTACCGGCCTATACACCCATCACAATATCAATGTGCCAAAAGTATGTTGCGGGAAATGAAGGAGGCTGGGGTGATCAGGGCAGCTCCAATAGTCTTTGTGAAAAAGAAAGATGGTACCATGAGAATGTGTGTTGATTACTGAAAAATTAACAGCATTACACATAAGGATGCCTACCCATTACCCAGAATTGAGGAATTGAGGAGTCATTAGCCGCACTTAAAACTGCTAACTATTTTTCGTCCTTAGATCTCACTAGTGGGTATTGGCAGGTTCCTGTGGCAGAGGCAGACAAGGAGAAAACAGCATTTACTACACCAATGGGTCTCTGCAAGTTCAACTACATGCCGTTTGGGCTCTGCACTGCCCCAGGGACATTCCAACGGCTAATGGAGTGCTTTCTTGGCACAAGAACTTCGAGACAGTCCTGTTGTACCTTGATGATGTCATTGTTTTCTCCAAGACTTATGAAGACCATCTGAAGCACCTGGCTGAGGTGTTTGAAGCCTTGTCCAACTTTGGCCTGAAAGTGAAGCCATCCAAATGCCACCTCCTGAAGCCCAAGGTACAGTACCTCGGTCATGTAGTGAGTGCAGAAGGTGTGGCACTGGATCCTGACAGTCACTGTCATCCGGGACTGGCAGAAGCCCAGCATCCTCCATGAGGTACGTCAAATCCTCGGTTTGGTAGGCTACTACCGAAGGTTCATCAAAAGCTTCACTGAGAGAGCCATGTGTCACGGTCCTGTTAAGGTCGGCGTGCAGCTATCGCTGAGCAAGGACTCACCCACACTGCAGAGGGGCCAGGGGTCAGAGACGGCCGGATAGATCAAGGAAACAGGACCTGGAGAAGCTAAAGTCAGTGAGCAGTGAAGGACCTACAGTCATGTGACCACAAGGGGGCGGGGCTTTGCGTTCTGCTATCAGAGATAGGCAGAACACTAATACAGGAATTCTCAAAATCAAACAAACCGGGTCATACACAGAGATAACAGTAAAGTACCGGGGATGAGACAGAACGGAGAGTCGGGGCCAAGCAGAGATCAAAACCAAACAGACATAGAAGGTACCAAGCAGAATCCAACAAGCAGTATCCAGAGAACAGACCTAGTCATACACAGAGTATCAGATAAACAAGAACACAGCACAAACACACTCAGGGGTCACCACGCTATGCCAAGGGCGAAAGTACAACTGAAGGGGATGGGAGCGTCCTGAGGCTATAAGAAGCTATCCCAGAACTAGGGAGAGGCCACAATCATAAGCCCCAGGTGTGCAGAGAAGCCTGCACTGGGATCACAACCTTTAACCCCAGAAATGCCAGTCATCAGCACTGGTTCCAGACATTAACCCCACATGTGGGAGTCAAACCCGCACTGAGATCTTGACTCCATGCCTATGCAAAATCTTCTGGTGGGCCAGCCCAAGAAAGCCAGGAAGAAGAGTCCTACATTTGAATGGAATGAGGAACTGGAGAGGTCCTTCACTTGACTGAAGGTGGCTCTCACAGGAGATGAAGTTCTGGCCTACCCAGATTATGACCAACCATTTGTTTTGTATACTGATGCCAGCAATGTGGGACTGGGAGCAGTACTGCCACAGGTACAGAATGGCAAAGAAAGAGTGATCTCCTATGCCAGCAGGAAGCTTCGTCCCACTGAAAGGAACCCTGACAACTACAGTTCCTTCAAACTGGAGATCCTCACCATAGTCTGGGCTGTGACTGAATGATTCAAGCATTACCTAGCTTCAGCCAAGCTTACCATCTTCACGGACAACAACCCGTTGACTCACTTGGAAACTGCCAAACTAGGTGCACTGGAGCAGCGATGGATTGCTGTCTAACTATGAATTCACCATCAAGTACAGAGCAGGGCACAAGAATGCCAATGCTGATGCGCTGTCCAGAATGCCCAATCTGCCAGATGCAGGAGAAGACCCTGAGGCACTCAAAGAAATAGAGTTATCTGCCTTCCACCAGCCGATTGCGGCCCAACGTGCCCAAGGAGTGAGAAACAGATGGTCTATCATGAAAGAGGCCACCCTAAATCCATTGCCTCATCATGACTGGGCAGAAACGCAGGATAGCGTCCCTGCAGTCTGCCTGGTAAAGGAGCTACTGTCACAAGCTGACTCACGCCCAGGTCCAGATGCTCCTGAAGAAACCCACCAATTGTGGAAGGAAAGAGGCAGGCTGTTCCTCTATGAGGGAAAGCTGTGTTGGAGGAGTATCAATGCCCGCACTCATGAGCTGGTCTGGCAGGTGGTAGTCCCAAAGAGGGAGGTATCAATGGTCTTGGAAGCATACCACAATGGAGCTGGACACTTCGGATGGAAGAAGTTGGAGGCCTTGCTCCGGGAGAGATTCTATTGGGCTGGTATGAGGAAGGCCATTGAAAATTGGTGCCGGGGGTGTGGACAATGCAACCTGTGCAGGAAGGACCGTAACAGCCAGTGAGCTCCTTTGCAGTCAATAATAACCAAACAACCACTTGATTTGGTCGCCCTGAACCATGTGAAGCTTGTCCCAAGCCGTTCAGGCTACGTTTTTGCTCTTACCATCGTTGACCACTACTCGAGATTCCTGGTAGTCATGCCTGTCAAGGTTCAAACAGCCAGGACAGCAGCCAGAGCATTCCAACAGCACTTTTGTCGACCACACGGATATCTCGAGTGACTGCTTACAGATCAAGGTCCAGCCTTTGAGGCAGAAGTGTTCCAGGAATTCTGTAATTTGTGCGGTTGCGAGAAGATCAGGACAACACCGCACCATCCACAGACCAATGGCATGTGTGAAAAGATGAATGAGGTGGTGATCGATCTACTGATGACCTTGCCTTTGGAAGAGAGGAATCTGTGGCCAGATCAGTTGCCAGATCTGGTACACCTCTACAATCACATTCCTGTGAATTCCACCATCTGCACTCCAGCCTACCTAATGAGAGCGAGGCCTGGCAAGTTGCCTATTGATTTGCATATGGGAGTCCTTACACCTGAGGTGACGTGACCAGATGCTGACTGGGATACAGAGTGGCAGCAGCAGCAGTACCGTAGAGTACAAGAGTGTGTAGAAAAGGGTCTAGCTCAGGCGAGACAAAAGCAGGAGAAGAACTAAAATCAACATGCACCTGCAGTTCCCTTGTCACCAGGAGAACAAGTCCTAAAGAGGAAAAGAAGGATGCATAAATTGGATGACCATTGGGAAGCTGAACCCTACACCGTCCTACCATCAAACTTTGACAACACCAAAGTGTGCCTTATCAGTAAGGATGGAGGAGAAACCTCATCAGCAGTATCGAGGGATCATCTGAAACTGTGCCCTGACTAGTGTTGAGCATTCCGATACCGCAAGTATCGGGTATCGGCCGATACTTGCTGTATCGGAATTCCGATACCGACTTCCGATATTTTTTCAATATCGGAAGTCGACATCGGAATCGGAAGTTCAAAGTTGATTGACAGCCTGACGTCATCATGATGCGCGGTGTGTGCGCATCATGATGCGCCGTCATTTCGGGACTTCCGGGGGTCTCTGCCGGCCTGCCGGGGGGCTGTGCCGGCCTGCCGGGGGGCTGTGTGGACTGCCCGGGGTCTGTACCGGCCTGCCGGGGGGCTGTGCACCCTGTGGGGGTCTGTACCGGCCTGCCGGGGGGCTGTGCCGGCCTGCCGGTGGTCTGTGCACCCTGTGGGGGTCTGTACCGGCCTGCCGGGGGGCTGTGCCGGCCTGCCGGGGGGCTGTGCTGATGTCCGGGGGTCTGTGCAAGCATCGTCCGATAGGACTACAAGTCCCATCTGGCGATGCCTGCTACCATGACAGTGATTGACACATTAGCCAATGATGGGACAGTAGTAGTCCCATCATCCGGCTAATGTGTTAAATGTTAAAAAAAAATAAAAAATACTACATACATACTACATGCATGCTACATACATACTACATGCTACATACATACTACATACATACTACATACATACTACATACATACCACATATATACTACATACATACTACATACATAACACATATATACTACATACATACTACATACATACTACATACATACTACATATATACTACATGCATGCTACATACATACTACATGCTACATACATACTACATATATACTACATGCATGCTACATACATACTACATGCTACATACATACTACATATATACTACATACATACTACATACATACTACATACATACTACATGCATGCTACATACATACTACATACTACATACATACTACATATATACTACATGCATGCTACATACATACTACATGCTACATACATACTACATATATACTACATGCATGCTACATACATACTACATGCTACATACATACTACATATATACTACATACATACTACATACATACTACATGCATGCTACATACATACTACATGCTACATACATACTACATATATACTACATGCATGCTACATACATACTACATGCTACATACATACTACATATTTACTACATGCATGCTACATACATACTACATGCTACATACATACTACATATATACTACATACATACTACATGCATGCTACATACATACTACATATATACTACATGCATGCTACATACATACTACATGCTACATACATACTACATATATACTACATACATACTACATACATACTACATACTACATATATACTACATGCATGCTACATACATACTACATGCTACATACATACTACATATATACTACATGCATGCTACATACATACTACATGCTACATACATACTACATACATACTACATGCATGCTACATACATACTACATGCTACATACATACTACATATATACTACATGCATGCTACATACATACTACATGCTACATACATACTACATATATACTACATGCATGCTACATACATACTACATGCTACATACATACTACATATATACTACATACATACTACATACATACTACATGCATGCTACATACATACTACATATATACTACATGCATGCTACATACATACTACATGCTACATACATACTACATATATACTACATACATACTACATACTACATATATACTACATGCATGCTACATACATACTACATGCTACATACATACTACATATATACTACATGCATGCTACATACATACTGCATGCTACATGCATGCTACATACATACTACATACATACTACATGCTACATACATACCACATATATACTACATACATACTACATACAATACATTCATACAATACATACATAGACATACAGTACATATAACATAGAGTAACATACTTACCAATACTTGTCACATTGTTCCCCGAAGCCATTGTCTTTTACGGAATAAATATTAACATAACAAACCACAAAAATACTCACCCACGATCCGAAGCAGTCCACGAGTGTGTCCCACGACGATCTTGGGTAGAGAACTGCAGCATCAGCTGTTGCTGCCGTTCTCTACGGGCTGCAGGAATCCAATGACGGAAGGTAGGTATCCTTCCGCACTGTATTCCTCCGCCACTTAAAAAAAAAAAGTCCCTAGTCTCACTTTATGCCATTGCTGCGTGGGAATTTCCCACACAGCAATGGCATAAAGTGAGACTAGGGACTTTTTTTTTTTTTAAGTGGTGGAGGAATACAGTGCGGAAGGATACCTACCTTCCGTCATTGGATTCCTGCAGCCCGTAGAGAACGGCAGCAACAGCTGATGCTGCAGTTCTCTACCCAAGATCGTCGTGGGACACACTCGTGGACTGCTTCGGATCGTGGGTGAGTATTTTTGTGGTTTGTTATGTTAATATTTATTCTGTAAAAGACAATGGCTTCGGGGAACAATGTGACAAGTATTGGTAAGTATGTTACTCTATGTTATATGTACTGTATGTCTATGTATGTATTGTATGAATGTATTGTATGTAGTATGTATGTAGTATATATGTGGTATGTATGTAGCATGTAGTATGTATGTGGTATGTATGTAGCATGCATGTAGCATGCAGTATGTATGTAGCATGCATGTAGTATATATGTAGTATGTATGTAGCATGTAGTATGTATGTAGCATGCATGTAGTATATATGTAGTATGTATGTAGCATGCATGTAGTATGTATGTAGTATGTATGTAGTATATATGTAGTATGTATGTAGCATGTAGTATGTATGTAACATGCATGTAGTATATATGTAGTATGTATGTAGCATGTAGTATGTATGTAGTATGTATGTAGTATGTATGTGGTATGTATGTAGTATATATGTAGTATGTATGTAGCATGTAGTATGTATGTAGCATGCATGTAGTATATATGTAGTATGTATGTAGCATGTAGTATGTATGTAGTATGTATGTGGTATGTATGTAGTATATATGTAGTATGTATGTAGCATGTAGTATGTATGTAGCATGCATGTAGTATATGTGTAGTATGTATGTAGCATGTAGTATGTATGTAGCATATATGTAGTATGTATGTAGTATGTATGTAGCATGCATGTAGTATATATGTAGTATGTATGTAGCATATATGTAGTATGTATGTAGCATGTAGTATATATGTAGTATGCATGTTGCATGCATGTAGTATATATGTAGTATGTATGTTGCATGTAGTATGTATGTAGTATGTATGTTGCATGTAGTATATATGTAGTATGAATGTAGCATGTATGTAGTATGTAGTATGAATGTAGCATGTATGTAGTATGCATGTTGTATGTATGTAGCATGTAATTTTTTTTTTATTTTTTATTTTTTTACATTTAACACATTAGCCGGATGATGGGACTACTACTGTCCCATCATTGGCTAATGTGTCAATCACTGTCATGGTAGCAGGCATCGCCCGATGGGACTTGTAGTCCCATCGGACGATGCCTGCACAGACCCCCGAAGCCTGCACAGCCCCCCGGCAGGCCGGCACAGCCCCCCGGAGCCTGCACAGCCCCCCGGCAGGCCGGCACAGCCCACCGGAGCCTGCACAGCCCCCCTGGCAGGCCGGCACAGCCCCCCGGCAGGCCGGCACAGCCCACCGGAGCCTGCACAGACCCCCTGGCAGGCCGGCACAGCCCCCCGAAAGGCCCGTACAGACCCCAGAGAGGCTGTACAAGGGAAAAACAGGATTTTTCTTATTCCGATACCGGAAGTCCCATAGACTTGAATGGGACTTCCGGTATCGGAATCGGCGATACCGATACTTTTTTTTAAGATCGGCCGATCCATTCCGATCCGATACTTTGAAGTATCGGACGGTATCGCTCAACTCTAGCCCTGACCAACTAAAGGACAGTATGGAAGAGCAAAACAACCTTCAGCCCATAGAGGAAGAAGAAGAAAAGGTCAACACTGTACTTGGAGAATTCCCTGCAAATTGAACTAGAGCGAATCAAGCCATAGTGGTGCCAGTTTTGACCTTTCCCCAACTGGTAGTGCAAGAAGAAGTGACTCAAGACCACCCTGTAAACCAGCAAGTACAGGCAGCGGATGCCACATCAGCAGTGGGACAAGAGAATTCTCACCCTGCCAGTGGTGAATCTGTTGTGCCCACGGTGAGTAGAAGTGGTCTTAGGAAATCTAGTATGCCTGTGCTACGCAGAACCATCAGTAGTGTAGCCAGTATAACACACACTACACCAGTAGTAGTTAACACAAGCCATCCAGTAAGGTCCCCAACAACACCAGTGCTACGTAGGTCTGTCCGTAGTACCCAAGGTATACCACCCATAAAGTTTCGTATATAAATAAGTTATGTGAATGGTAAACTGTAAATATGCAACTTTTCAAGCTTATGTGCCTACAGAGACTCTGTAAAAATCTTTTGAACAATCTCAGGTTGTTGTTGATGGACAATTGGGTCACAGGACTATGTGTGGCCGAAACTCTACTTGTACATAGGTTACCAACTGCTCAGGAAATGGACCATGGACATTGACGCATGGACTAATCGTCATCAGAACTATTTTTGAGCTTTGGTATTTGTAATTTTTCATTTTTTGAAATCTTGTTACATTTGTTACATTTGCAATTGTTCATTTGTTAATATGTTTTGCATGTTTTCTTCAGTCCGGGAGTACTGAATTGCACTAGGGGGAATGTGGCACCCCCAGGAATATGGTAGCCACAGTGTGATGTCATGCTTGGAAGCAATAAAGGGTCTCTGTCAGGTAAATACAACACACAGCACAGTTTCCACTCCAGGCCAGCAGAGGGAGCTCTGAACCAAAACTGGGGGAGGAGCTGCTCTCTGGGGGCCAGGAAGGGGAAGTTTAGTTAGTTGGTGTGAGGAGGGCGAAGTTTGTGGACGGGAGAAGAAGAGCTGGAGGATTGAGCAGAGTTCAGGCTCACTTCTAGCATGGTGCATGGTCCGGAGTCTGGTCTCCGAGGTTGTATGGATACTGATGTTCCTGGATTAAAAACACATGTGACATGCACAAATGTGAACAAGTCGGTCGGACAATGTTCACACCACCCACTGACTGAAACACAAACAGAAAGCATAGAATGGCAAATATGCAGAAATACCTTGCAGTAAGACATATAACAGTAGTCAGCAAGTGCTGATAAAAAGATGACAACAAATACAGGGTATTTAGTCGATCCTTTTTTTTGCAAAAAAATGTATACCAAGCTGCTCCACCTCGTCAAGGTAACCCTTATTGAAGCAGTCCCTATCTAATGTATTTAAAACCTGAACATATGAACAGTGTCTAAATGAACAGGATTAAGACAGGCGCTTTCTAGTATGGGCACCTGGTGTAAGAGCTGTCTGCATATTTGTCATTCTGTGCTTTCTGTTTGTATACTGATGTTCCTGCAGCAGAAACCGGAGGAATAGGAAGCTGTAAATGCTCTGTTCCCACATAAGACTCGGAGGCACAGCAGCAACGTGTGAGCCAGAAGAAGGAGGCTACAGCTGTCTGCCATACGAGTGGGTTCTAAAAGAGAGCAAGCAAGGGGAACTTCAGTGTAACTCAGTACTGCATGTTCCTCAGATAAGCGCTAGAAAGGAGACTACACAACCCATTTGCATAGAGAGATTCCTGAGTTGCTTCCAGGCTCGTCAACTCCTGTTCCATCTGTAATCTGGATCCTGGACTGCACTTGCAAAGCAAAGTAAAGGTAAAGGAAACTGCACCCTGTTGTGTCATTGCCTTCTTCCTGCAACCTCTTCAGCACTGCTACATCTCTGTGCCTAACACTGCACCCTCTTCCTCAACACCTATTACTACTGCCCTGGGACTACAGCTCTACCTGTGGGGAGCTATTACATCTTGCTGCCTTATACCATCTGTCCCAGAGGATCTGCCTGCAGCGTCGGTTTAACCCCTTCATTGCCGAGCATCACAGGTGGCGTCAAGTATCATCCACTTATAAACTTTAATCAGCCACGCTTAACCCCTTTTACATGGACGCCCAGGGCCACGGACCGGGTCACCGCTACTGTGACACTTGCCTCTGAGATACCGGCCCGGTATCGAGTACCCCACTACCCTGGCAGGCGATCCAGATGCAATAAGATTTTTACTATAATTAGGTAAATATTTGGTGTATACACTAAGAAAATCTCTTTATGCATAATTACAATAACGAGGCATTTCCCTCCAAAACATTTCCTTTGGCAATTGTTTGGTTATCTAAAAGTCAGGGTACAGTTTCCTAAACAGCAGGTTTTTGCTATTTAATCTAAAAGCACCATGATGTAGTAGTAGTAGTAGTGGAAGAGACCATGATTCCAGTGATAAGTCACTTGCTAGGCTGTATTTTGCTGTTTCAATTCAATCATTCTTTTATGAGCAGGAGATTATCACTGCAAGACCAGCTGCCTCATGCATCATAGTCTAGGTACACCCCCAGCACTGATGAGCAGCTCTCTGTCACTACATCATGCTACTGTCAGATTATGGAGCGCCCTGCAGGGCCGGGGGTTACTCGGTTCCGGGTCGGTCAGGCTCTTTTAAAGGGGAACTGTGTCACGGTGGTGATAGTGACACGGTCCGTGGCCCTTGGTGTCCAATAAAGATGGAAGTTCAATGAGGGGAAGGGGGAAGATGGTAGGATAATCATAGGAAAAGGGGAACCATGACGCCACCTGTGGTTTTTGGCAATGGGTAGCCGACGCTGCAATCCAGATCCACTGGGATGGTGTTAGGGCAGCAGAGATGGTGAAGCTCTCCACAGGCAGAGCTGTGTCCTAGGGCAGTTGAACCGGTGACGGTGATGGTGAATGCGGTGTAAAGCAGGCGAGATGTTAATAACCCGAAGGACACAGTTGGGTGCAGTTTCTGGGTTTTTACTCACAATTCTTGTGCCCATGATGACCCGCTTGGCACTGTGTCCTTTGGGGGAGGGGTCCAGCCAACTCTCAAGTAAATTGGTGACACTCTTTCAGGACTTCTCTTTATGTCTCTTCTCTAGGCCGTGTCTCTGCGCTGAACTCTCCCTTCTTTCCTGCCCTGCTCCTTCACAAGCAGTGCCCCCAATCCAGCAGCCTCGGACCTTGCCGAGCGATGTGGGTCAGGCCCCGGGGTCCTTTATCTCTACGGCTGCCTTTTGAGGAATGTTTGTGGTTGTGGCAGAGGCACTTAAAGTTACCTCAGCCTCCGGCTTTCTAGCTGAGCCTTGTAATTCTCCACTAGCCTCAGGGGCCGGCTCACCCAATGTGGCCTGGTCCTTCTCTTCTGGGATGCGGGCCCCACGAGTGGCTTAACGCACTACCTGTGCCCCAAGGACCCCTTCTTTCCTGTCTAGGAGCGTACTCAAGAGGTTTTCGCTTCTCTGACCCTCACTCCTCTCACGTCAGTCCTGCTCTTCCGCTGTCCTGCCACCGACTGACTGGATCTTTCCAGAACAATCTTCTGTTTACCTCACACTAACTCCTCCCACTAACTGTCACCTCACTGCCACTGATTGGATGTCCTAAATCACTCCACTTCCTAAGCTTCTCCCCTTCTACCTACCTTCCCCACACCCTTTCTTAGCCAGCCTGGGATGAGGCCATCCTCCCAAAGGGTACACTCAGATGCCCTGACTAAACTAGTGTGTGTTGGGTGCCAGTGTTAGGAGTCCTGGGTGGTGCCCCCTCCTTACCTGAGGGTGGGATACCACACCTCTGTATGAGGTGCAGTACCTCTGTGGCGACTCAATCCTCAGGGGCGCCACATTTACACAGCAAAAACCTACTGACAGGTTCTCTTTAATCGCTTCATTTTCGGTGACTTCTGATACAGTTGCTTGCAAAGTACATAATCTGCTTTGCCTTTAGTCTATTTCTCCTGCAGGGCAATGTTATATCATATACATTTGTAACTACTTGACCTTTAAATAAACATTTCCATGATACCGTGCTCGCGTTTCGCTGGAAAGAGTTATCCTTCTTCTGCTTATGGATAAGACAGAAGTGGGTAAAATTTCAAGAAACAATCACGCCATAATTGAATCCGCAGTAAGGGCACCTTCCGGTGAAGTGCTGCTGCTTTGTATCATGTAATTGTTATACACATCTTTGAAGGATTAGGACACTCCTGGAAAGGACAATGGTCTCAAGCAAATTGATTTATTAATTCCTCCATAATTTCTTCCAGCGGCATGACCTCCATGAGCACGGCACCTGCTTTTCCTAGCCGGAGCCTGATTGCTTATTCTCCTCTTATAAAAATGGCCATTTTTTCCTGTTTCCATGACATTTCTCTGGTAATGCAACCGATGCCCCAAGGTCTCCGGCGGAGCTTATTTATAATCTTGCTTGCAGATATTTAACCCTAGATTTCAGCCTCTCCCAGACTGATTGCCTTTCCTGCCTATATTACTGCTGCTGCGGTTTTCAAATAATACATTATTTGTGTGGAATCAATATTTCTAAGGAAAGCTATGCAACATGAGACGTACATCCTCTGCCTCAGAATCCTTCCAAATTTGTTATTCTCTTTTAGGTTGTAACGTAGTTACTATCCTATTATTTTTATATATATTGATTTTTAATATGTTTTGTAAAAAATAATTTAGCTTTAGTCGTTGTACTTTTCCCTCGGGGTTTTATTGTTTTAGCCATAAAATACTGTCAATAACGGCAAGGTAACAGCTTGTGAACCGAATGTGTTTATCGTTGAGATGATACGATAGTTTTATCATCTTTATTTAATATAAGATTATATTCTCCCTGGGTTTTTTTTTTCTTTAAATGCATAAAATAAGACTTCAAAGGGTAGTTTCTTTTCTCTTATGTATAAATGATGAGTGTGACACTCACATTTTTATTGATGGTACAGAGACTGCTAGAGTCAAATTCTGATACATAAGGATTCATTCACTTACAGATTTTTTGGAATGCTGCAGTTTTGTGGCAGTTTTTCACGCAGTTTTTTTTTTAAATGTCAGAAGTAGATTAAAAATTTCTAGAAACGTAAAATAAGCATTTTTTGTTTTGCTGGATCTGCTTCTGGTTTTGGCTCAAAAAGTTGCATTAAAATCTGCAATGGAATTTTTATTTTTTCCAATTTTTCGACTATGAGCTGCCGGCACTGACATCAGGGGCTTATCTACAGCATTCTGTAATGCGGTATATAAGCCCCGAGGTATCCTGAAAGATAAGAAAAACAAGTTAGATTATACTCACCCAGGGGCGTTCGGTCCGGTCCGATGGGTGTTGCGGTCCGGTGCCTACCATCTTCATACGATGCCGTCCTCTTCTTTCCTTCCTGTTGTGGCTCCGTCACAGGCGCACTGCTCTGCCCTGTTGAGGGCAGAGCAGAATACTGCAGTGCGCAGGCGCCAGACCTCTCCCTCTCTCTGTTTTTTTCCCTAAAAATTAAAACATCCAAGCCCAGCTATATTTTGCCTAAACCTACATCAAAGAAAACAAAAAGCAAAAAACACAAATATCCTAAACTAAAATTAAAAAGTAAACTGCAAATAATGCATAAAGGTAATAATAATAATAATAATAATAATAGTATTTAGTAAACATGATTTTGATCAAAATAATGTACAAGCCATCCCGTCACTTCACGGCCACCCTTGTGGGATAGTCCCTACTCTAGTATTTAAAACCTTTTCACTTGTCAAGTGACATGAATGAGAACAAGTATTGAGCGACTGAACCACTAGTAACAGCTTAGGCCAGACTGGATGGCTTTCCCAGCTCAGAAAGAGGGCGGTCACACCCATATATGCACAGAATGCACAATAAAATGAATAAAAAACTGGAGTCTGAACTGAGAAAGTAAGTTAATGTGTATGCACAATGTAAGTGCATATTATAGGGACTGTCCCACAAGGGTTGCCGTGACGTGGCGGGATGGCTTCTACATTATTTTGATCAAAATCATGTTTACTAAATACCCTTATTATTATTATTATTATTATTATTATTATTATTATTATTATTATTACTACCTTTATGCATTATTTGCAGTTTATTTTTTAATTTTTAGTTTAGGATATTTGTGTTTTGCTTTTTGTTTTCTCTGGTTAATGGTCATGTGTTAATATGCACTTACATTGTGCATACACATTAACTTACTTTCTCAGTTCAGACTCCAGTTTTTTTAAACCTACATCAAGCCTGCCAAAAGCATTATGAGATTGAGGTTTTAGAGATTTGATGAGACCAAGGGTTAACGTTTTTCCACAAAACCAACATAGCGCAATACCAAAAGAATATAATACAGTGAACCATGGTGGAGGCAGAATTATGCTTTGAGGTAGATTTTTGGAAGCTGGAGGTGGGACTTCAGTTAAGGTTGCGGGAATTATGTACAGTGCCAAGTATTAATTAATTTTGCAACATACCTTTAGGCCTCTACTAAAAAACTGATGATGAAAAGGAATGCCACTTTTCAGCCCAACAAGGATCCTAAGCATACCTCCATATCAACAAAAGACAGAATGGCTTGACCAGAAGAAGGACACAGTTTTGGAAAGGTCATCCAGAGCCCAGACTTAAATCCAATTATAAATTAAGTGGGTTGGCCTGAAGATGGTTGTACCCCATAAATGTAATTGCAATCTGACAGATTTGGAGAACTACTGCAAGGGAGAGTGAGCAAATCTTGCCAATTCTCGAAGTGCCATGCAGACAGACTCCTATTCCAATGCTTTTATAAATTCAAAGGGTATTTCAACAAAGTATTAGTTTAAAGGTGTGCATATTTATGCATCCACATTATTTTAATTACTTAACTTTTTTTCAATCCGAAAAGATTTAAGTTTATTTTTTAATCGAATTGCACAGATTTTTGGTGGCATTAAAGATGGAATGAGCCTCCAAACAAATGCACAATCAGGATGCAGTGGACCCATATAGTTAAGATGGCGGCAACACAGGTACAAGAATACCGATGTGACAACCGCTCACATCCTACCAATCCATGGAGGGGGCGGCTGTTTGGTATATAAATGCACAATGAAGGCTTGTATGTGGTGTAGGGAAGGTGACCTGACGGACAGACTTGTCTGTAGGAAGAAGGGATGCTGGGTGCACTGTAGATGGATGATTATAATAACAGAAGGGAAACAGCTGGGGGAAAATGGAATATGAGTGCAGTACCTAAGTTTGACCACAAGATGGCAGGGGGAGCGTGAGTACAGGACTTGACAGCAGCTTATGGCTTCAGAAACTGCTTAGTAATGGGGGGCAGGGAGACAGGAACCCAGGAGGGAATTTCCCGAGCAGGGAGATAAATAGGACAGGAGAGGGTTCCTGTCCTGGGAGGAGCTCAGGAGGAGAAGAGACAGTGAAGGAGAATGAACAGCAATGGGGAGCTCAACCAGGGTACTGAGGAGAAAAGAAGTCAGGGGGGTGGCCCCGACACGAAGAACCGCAGAACAGACGAAGCCCTGGGGGTACCAAATTGACGATGACCTCGGACTGGTGAAGCGCTGGCGGTAGATAGGCCTAGGGCAGCCCCAGTGAAAGAGCCACGAGGAACGTCACTACGACAGAAGGAAGGTGCAGGTACCCGGGCCTGAATACGGAGAGCTGTAAAGGTGCTGAGGTGTATGGCTACGGTCGTCAGGAGGACGACCAATAAACCCGGACCTGTTGTACCCGAAAATCTGCCTCCGTCTCATCTCTGTGTCGTCTGTGCGCGGTAAGCAGTGGACCACCCCCCAATCCGGGCCATTACTACAGTGGTGCTGTTCACACTATGGCAATGCACAGCATCCAGGTTAACAGCCTATTAGTTACACCCTTCTATTAGCTCAGGCGGGCTGCCCAGCGCTATCAAGATGCATCCCATGTGAACAGACACCACAGTTTACAAGACCAAATGGGCCCAACTGCACCCTGAATAAAAAAGTGCAAAAAACACATAAAAAATGTGAGGTGTTAGTTGATATTTTGGCAGGTAAGCATCTCTGTTTTTTTTGCTGTATTTTTGAATTTTTTAAGGATTTTCAAGTCCTCTTTTTGTGCTATTGCTGTTTAGTGTTAGGGACTTGTAAACATGGGGATCTGTGATGAGGATCATGAGCTTACGTATTTTGGCTAAAATACCAACTAATACAACCACATTAAAGATGGAAAAAGTTCAGAAATGAGTCTTCCTGTTATGTTTTTTTCCATGACAACTTCTTGCATTTTATGATGCGTGTGTAGATTTTTTATATTCACTGTACATACATCTAGAGCATATGTCCAGAAGTCCATTTCTTTCCGACTGAGCACAACCCTCAGATGTGTTATGATCCTCGTCCTTGAAAATTTTACAGGGGAACTGTGGAGAGATAAAAAAGGAATTCACATTGAAATACCTTACTAAACTACAAGGCCACATTCACACATTCAGTATTTGGTCAGTATTGTACCTCAGTATTTGTAAGCCAAAACCAGGAGTGGGTGAGAAATACAGAAGTGGTGACGGGTTTCTGTTATACTTTTCCTCTGATTCTTTCACTCCTAACATTTTGTTACTAATACGGTAAAACACTGACCAAATACTGAACGTGTGAATGTGGCCTTAGTGTGACGTGTCTCCCCAGCTTCAGGAAAGCATCCTAATCTTTGCCGCAGCAGAGCTAGCAAGGTGAGGAAGGCAGTCTGGAAGATGCTGTGATACAGCAGATAACATTTCTGTTGGTCTAGGTGCAGACAACCGTGTATTGTCTCATCGGAGAGATTATACAAATCCCACTCTGATCAGGGTGTAATCATAGTGTATTCTCTCCGACGAGGAGAAAATGGAGAAAAAATGTCTCCATCTTCTCTATTCTGTCAGTCCGTGTAAATGGGCCTGCACTCAGATGTAATCCAAGTGGAGCTCAAAGGTTTCAACGCACTCATTGACTCGCATGGCCGAGTGTGATCTAAATATCAGATCAAACTTTCGCATACAGTGATTTTTTGCCTCGGTCTGAGGAAAAATTCTGACCCATTTCCATAGAATAACATTGGTCCAAGTGAAATCTGACGTTTTCTTGGATTGCACTTGGACCAAAAATCCGGCCAAGTGCATGAGCCCCTAGAGTGAAAGAAGATGTGAATTAGCAAGTATAGATCACTTTTAGAAGTGAGTTTGGGCATACAAAGCAAAGCTGGAATTCATCAGACATGTAGCTTGGCGGGAGCAAGGCCATGCCCCCTGATTTGTGACATAAGGTCACTGAACGGAGGGCGAGCACTAAGGAACAGATCCAGCCTCACGCTAATTAGCAGATACTATGATGATCGGGAAAAGCGCAATGGATGTCAGCTTTATACTTTATGGAGGTATTTCCATGTGAATACTTTTTTTTTATCTCCCAGTTAACCACCATGAAAAATTGACATCAGCAGGCACCAATGGCTTAGTCCTTGCATTAAATGGTTGCTATGCTTTTGTAGATGTATTCACATTCACAAAAGAATTCTGACTCTGGCCGGAGGGTCGGCAGCTTTGTAGTGGTCAGTGCAATTACGCTCATCATTTATACTACTGGGAGTTTAAGCGATTTGTGGGTTTTGTAGTTTGAAAAAACCTTTCTGTGTTATATTTTGGAGTATCCACTGAATTAATTGAATGTGTATGTATATTGATACATATCTGACTGTAGCAAAATGTTCATAATGAAACATGTTAGAATGTATTTTTTGCTCTATAATAAATGATAATATTCTGTCTATTGTATTTTAGTTTGTAACTGCTCTGCACATGCAGGAATTGTTGTAAATTACATCATTTATCAATGATCTAGACTTGGATTTAAAGAGGTATTCCATCTCAGACACATATTGCATAACCACAGGATCTGCCATAAACTGTATGTTTGTTAGATGAAGGTGCAAACCTTAGACCCTCATGGATTGTGAGACTGGTGGTCCTCTTATACTTGCCACACCTATTAAAGTGGCTGACATCTGCCATATCCAGGCTAAGAAGATAATAGAAATGAGACTAGCCAGCGGCCAACATCATCAGTGTGGGCTCTATAGGTGCCACTGCAGTTGTCAGACATTTATGGCAATTCACTAAATATATGTTGCCCTGCTCAATGAAGACATATATTTACTGACAAGAGTAATCCCTTATAATCCCATGAATGTAAAATGACATAGATGTCATCACCTGGAGGTATATCCATAGAAATGCCATACATGTTCATTAAATGAATCTTTGGTGTTCCTTGCTGTTTGGTGTTCCTAACGCAAAAGTTGTACCCAGGCCCAAAACTTACTACTAGTGATGTCACATGTTACTTTTTCGATTGCTAATAGGCTATACTAATCGGATGCATTATAACAGTGGTCCTCAACCTTTCTGATCTTGAGAGCCACATTCAGTTCAGTGAGAAGGCCGCGAGCCACATACAGCTCCGAGAGTGGGTTACGAACCCTACCCAGCTCCTGTCCAAATCACAGTAATGCAACCATAGCCCACATTATGGGAATAATGAATATAAGGCCGCTTTCACACTTCAGGCTTTCGGTATCCGGCATGGGGCGGCAAAAAAATGGACTACCAGATCCAGCTGCATCCATCCAGACACTGGATCCTTCTTTCTGCTGGATATATTCCTGGCAGAGGAGGTTTCCGGGCATGCGCAGTGCGAAAAACTGGTTTTACCTTCAACCCGTACTTTTGCAACCGGCCGAGCACCTGTCCCAACCGCTTTAGGTGGTCCTCAAATGTGGCAGCATAGACGATGATATCATCCAGGTATATCAACGTGGCCTCAAAATTGAGATCTCCCAGACACTGCTCCATCAACCGCTGAAAGGTTCCCGGGGCGTTGGCCAGTCCAAAAGGCATTCAATTGAACTCAAATAGTCCCATAGGCAGTATAAACGCCATCTTGGCCCTATCTTCTTCTGACATGGGCACCTGCCAGTACCCACTGGCCAGGTCCAGAGTCAAAAAATACGTTGTCTTCCCCAAGGCGGACAAGGATTCTTCTATGCGGGGCAGTGGGTATGAGTCTTTAACAGTGCAAGCATTCAGCTTTCGATAATCCACACAGAATCGCAATGCACCATCTTTTTTACGGACCAACACAATGGGGGCTGCCCAGGGGCTTTGGCTTTCCCGTATCACCCCCTTTCGCAACATTTGGCCCACAAAGTTTTCACCTCTTGGTAGAGTTGTGGAAGAATCTGTCGATATCGTTCTCGGATGGGGGCTGCCCCTGCCGTGGGGATTTCATGAGTGATGGCAGTGGTACACCCAAAATCTTCCTCACGACTAGCAAATACCTCATGGTACTGTCCGAGCAATGTTTTTATCTGTGAGAGCTGGGCTGGAGTTAATCCAGAGAGCTCGGCCCGCATCTGTTCCAGGATGTTTCAACCCTTCTCCTGAGCCGAGACTTCGGTGGCCTGTAGAGTTCGAATCGTTACTTCCCAAGGATCCTCGGATTGTAGTCTCAATTGAACCGCAGGAGCCGGCAGCACTTCCTCTAAAGGCCTTACTAGCTTGGCCAGTTCGGTCCGCGCTTTCAGGACGATGTCTCGGTCTTCGAGGTTGACACAGCGCACCAGGACGGTCCTTTTTCGCACTGTAGTTAGGGAATGGGCCACCAGTATGCCAGGAGGTAAGCGCTCCGAGCAGCATGGCTCCACCTGCATCTCCACGCCCTCCAAGGGTATCGAGGCTCGAATTGGCAGGGCCATCACAGTCTGCCCAGGAGGCAGTACAAGCAGGGGAGCCGCTGGCACGATGACTTTGCCCAGAACCTCGCCTTCCTGGCAGTCCTGATGTACCCGTGCTTCCCGCACCAACTGCTGGAATACCTGTCCTTGGGCCATGCGAGAACCCCACTGCTTCAGGATCTTATGCGAAGAATCATTGAGGAGCAGGTTGCCGAACTCCCATAGTATGTTCATGCCTAGGATGACTGGATGCTGCTTATCAGTTTGTCCTTGAGTCAGTACCACCCCTCTGCGACCAAGGGATTTACCGCACAACGTCACCTGCACCCACACCACCCCGGCAACCGGGACCGGTAGTTGATTGGCAGCTACTAGTCTGATCATGGGCCCCCACTGGGGTCTCGCTGCCTCAGGGAAATTTTGTCAAAAATAAGTTGCAGGCATAGTAGTTACTTGTGACCCCGTGCCAACCAGGCATCGGACGGCCCAGCCCTCCACTTCTGCCCAAACTACCGGACATTTTGTGACCAAATCTTCATGACTTCCACCACCCCTAGTTGTGGCTTTTGGCTCAGAGCGGCGTCCCCTGAGCCTGGAGCCCTCTAGTTTAATGGCCGCCGGGGTGGGTATTTTCCACGCCGCGGACACTCTCGGGCGCAGTGGCCTGGTTCTCCGCATACATAACACCGGGCCCGCGCAGACTTACCACCCCGCGGGGAGCAGGACCCCCAGGGGCCGGGATTAAAACTAGGCCGTCCAGTCCCGGACTCAGTTCTTCTCTTCACTTCGGCCAACTCGCCCGTGATGTTCTTCAACTCTTGTTTCATCTCTTCCACCCATTGAGGCTCCTCGACTGCGTTCACAGAAGCCTCCACACTCCGGACCTTCCCCACGGCGACCGGCATCCCCTGCTCTTGTTCTCGAGCCCGTGTTTGACTTCCCACCTCTGAAAAGTCTATACGGGGATTCATTCTGATCTGCTCCCGTAATGCCTGTTTTATTAATGGGTCTTGCAGTCCAGTCACCAGTAGGTCACGTAGGGTAATGTCAATAGGTCCTACCCCTACTTCTGCTTTGTAACAGAAATCACCCTGAAGCAGTATGCCAAGATTCAGGGGTTTCCACAATACCCTCTATTCAGCACCCTCCCATCAAGCACTCCCAGTGTAGGGAGGAGGACCCCCGTAGAGTTTCTGGGCCGGAACCAAGGGGACCGCCATTTGGGTACCTAGAGAAACGGTACCCAGGGGACGACGGAGGAGAGCGGGCTACTGAAAGTGACAGGTCAGCAAGGGGCGGGGCGAGTATAAAGGGGGCAGGGAGAGCGCCGGGAAGTCAGTTGGTAGTACGCCAGACGCAGAGAAAGAGACTGTGGAGGTGTGACAGAGCCAGAGTGACTGACGGAGGAGAGATCCGCAGCAGAGAGGAGATCTACGGCAGCCTTCAGAGAGGAGGTACCGAGCTTACCGGCAAGTGACTGTTGCTCCTCTCCAAATTGGGCCTGCGACCTGCCCATGGTCATCCTCAACTACTGCCTCTGCACTCCAGCCCATTGCAGCCTGCCCGGTGCCTCCCATGGCTGCTGACATGCCAATTCAGCCTGTGGTTGCAGCCTGCCCACTGCCGCCCCGCCTCCGTCCTTGGTTGCGGCCTGTTCATCACCGGTCTCAGCTACCATTACCCCGCTGCAGTTGGCAGTTGGGGCCTGCTCCTCACCTACGGAGAGACCTCTTTGCACAGGCCCAGTCCGTGCGCGTGGCCTACCAACCGCCACTCTTCCAGACTACGTCACTACCCTGCTTGGGGGGACTGGAGTCCCCGTGGACTCGCAAACGAACGGGACCCTGCTGTCGCTACAGGGGGTTACTGCAACGAAAAACTTCCTTAGGGCCTGTTGTGCCCCAGCTTCTCCTGGGTGCTGAGACACCTGAAGACTATTACAGTTCCTCAACAGCTGGGCCCAGTGGCTGTGACACCAAAGCAGCCACATCAGTGACACCAAAGCAGCCACACCAGCGACACCGAGGGACGTCAGGAAGGATAAGTTGACTTTAGGAAATAAGGCCCCTTAGTTGGCCGTTTCGTGGCCCCATAATATCCGTCCTTGCAGGGTCAGTCGCATTCTCGTTAAAGAAAAGTGTTGTTATTGTTGTTGAGTCCCTGCGAGGACAATTAGTGTCACCACTTTTTGGTTGCTCAGTATAGCCCTGGCGGCTCCAGTTCATAAACTTTAATTTCCAAAACAATATTCAGTCTAGTGTCTCGTCACTGCATCCTGTGAACCTGCTGTTGTCCGGGTCAGAACCAAGGGGACCGTCACCTAGGTTCCGGGGGAAACTGTTCCCGGGGGACAGAGTTCAGGAACGGACAGGTAAGACTGACAGATGGGCTGGGGGAGGAGCTGGTATAAAAGGGCAGGGAATGAGAGTCACAGTGAGTCAGCAGAACGGGACAGAAGGAGTAGGAGACCGTGGGAGCGACTGAGAGCGAGAGCGACTCACCGGAGGCAGGAAGGAGGCCAGAGAAAGGAGAGATACTCCCCCTGGACATCAGTGGGGCGGCGCCGAGATAACCGTCCGAGAACCGCTGCCCCGCGTCAACCAGCGGCCGCGGCCTGCCCGCGGTCACCATCAGCCACTGCCGCCTTCATCCAGCCCGCGGCTGCGGCCTGCCCGTGGTCACTCACGGCCATTGCCGCCTTGCTTCTGCCCGCGGCTGCGGTCTGCCCGCGGACACCAGTGGCCGCTGCCGCCTCACTTCAGCCTGTAGGCCAAGAAAATGTGGCAGGAATAAAGTACACCTCATAGTAACTTATGTGTGAGGCAGAGGTGATAAGACCCGCCATCTCGTGCCCACCTTACAAGAGGTGCCCACTGCCCGCATATAACAAAGTTGATGGAAACAGACGACTTCCACTATGATGATTGGTTACCGGCCCCCCGCCACACCCATTTTCACAACTAGTCACACCCATGTCCACGCCCAAGCCGCACCCATTTAGCACTGCTGATCACACTGACTGGTACTGAGGGCACAGTGGACGGCATTATGGACACAGTGGCTGGCATTGTAGGCACAGTGGCTGGTACTGTGGGCACACTGACTGGTACTGAGGAAAAGACAGAAAGAACAGAGAGAGAAAAAAGAAAACAGAGAGAGAGAAAGGAGAGAGAATGAAAGGAGAGACAGAAAGAACAGAGAAAGAAAGAAGAAAGAAAAGAGAGAAAGAAAGGGGACAGAAAAAAAGAACAGAGAGAGAGAGAGAGAGAGAAAAAGAAAGAGGGGAAAGAAAAAACAGAGAGGGAGAGAGAAAGAAAGAGGGGAAAGAAAGAACAGAGAGGGAGAGAGAAAGAAAGAGGGGAAAGAAAGAACAGAGAGAGAAAGAAAGTGAAAGAAAGAACAGAGAGAGAAAAAAGAAAGAAAGGGGAAGAAAGAAAGAACAGAGAGGGAGAGAGAAAGAAAGAGGTGGGAAAGAAAGGACAGAGAGCGAAAGAAAGAAAGAAAGAACAGAGAAAGAAAGAAAGAAAGAAAGAAAGAGGGGAAAGAAAAAACAGAGAGAGAGAAAGAAAGAAAAATTCTATAAACATAGTATAGCAGCCCGGCTCCCATTGTAATGCCCATCTGAGCCTCCTGGTGCAGGACATATCATGATTCATTCACATGGCCGACATCCCCGAGTCCAAGGCGATCCCGCTGTCCACACTGTTGGAGGACACGGTGATGCATCTGAAGCATTCCCTGAAGTGCCTCCATGGTTCCATCACAATCTCCCGAGATTACCTCATTTCCGGTCAGCTTCCAGCACGTCACTTCCGATGGAACGTCACGTGCGAGTTTTCAAGTGCTCCTCGGGGCTCCGCCGTGTACTCCTGTGTCTGCGGGAAAAGCTCCCGGTCGGCGCAGCGGGGCAGACTCTCAAAATCTGGGACGGTTGGGAGGTATGAATGCTCCCCATCAAACACCTTGTAAATGTATGGCTCCGCACACCTCATGCACGCACGGTTCCACTTTGCCTTGTACACACATGGCTCCACTCCGTAAACCTTGTACACATGAGGCTCTGCTCTGTACACCTTGTACACATGCGGCCATGCTCTGTACACCTTGTACATACATGGCTCCACTGTTGTGAGTTCATTTTCCCCTTCGTCACTGAGGTCTGGTGAACTCCCTATTCTGGTAAAGGAAGGTAATTAGCCTGATTATCAGGCACCTGAGTCTAATGATGATGACTGGCTGAGTGGAGTCACGGACTGGATATAAGGCTGCCGACGCCCTTCTGCCCTGCGGGTGATTTCTCTGTGGACTTCTAGGAAACCAGTCTGATTCCTGCTCCTCTAAAGCTAAGTTTTCTGCTTTGCCTTTTAGCATTTGTGTTTTGTTTTTGTTTGCCTTGCTTTTCTGAATTCTGCCATTCCCTGCTGGGGTGTGCTGATTCTTCTTTTGCCTGTTGCTCTGTCTTCAGAATATTCCTGAGTACTGACATAGTCTTTTTGAAGCCTAGCGTCTTCAGGGCTTTGTTCACTGTCAGTCTGTTGGCTCTTATTTTCATAGGGTTTTTCACGGATTGCAGACAGCAGCCTTCCTGTCCTTTCCTATCTAGTTAGCTTGGGCCCCGTCTTTGCTCAGTCTATCTTTCTGTCTGTGTTGTGTTCTTTCTTCTTGCTTCACCGTCATTATATGTGGGGGGCTGCCTTTTGCTTTGGGGTCTGCTCTGGGGCAGTTTAGATTTCCCTTTCTGTCTTTAGGCTATTTAATTCTCCGGCTGTGATTCAGGGGTCTGCAATCCGATAGCTGCCAACCTCTCTGGTTTTCTGGACTTAGCTAGCATTTCTGTTTTTGCCTCCTACGGTGACTCAATCATAACAGAATCACCCGCCATACCGCAGATCCTAGGGTACTCAATAGCAGGAAAGAATTGTGTTTAAAAAAATAAAAAAAAAGGTGTGTGTATATTCTTTCCTCTATATCTCTGAGGCCGCAGGGGGAATTTTTTTTTTCTCTCAATGGAGATAAAGCAATTGTCTGATCGTGTGGAGCAGCTCGCTGCGGAAGTGCGGGGAATTTCCGCCTACCTTGCTCGTTCGCATGCTGTTGAACCAAAGATCCCTACACCTGATGTATTTTTGGGGATCGATCTAAATTTTTGAGTTTCAAAAATAATTGTAAATTATTTTTTGCCTTGAAGCCTAACTCGTCAGGGAGCTCCACGCAGCAGGTTAAAATTGTCATCTCTTTGCTGCGTGGCGATCCCCAGGATTGGGCGTTTTCTTTGAAACCAGATGATCCTATTCTGACTAATGTGAACGCATTCTTTCAAGCCTTGGGGTTGCTGTATGACGAACCTAATGCTATTGATCAGGCTGAAAAGACCCTGTTGGCATTGAACCAGGGTCGAGATTCTGCAGAGTTGTACTGTCAAAAGTTCCAAAAGTGGGCGGTCCTTACTACCTGGAATGATAATGCCTTGGCTACTCTGTTTAGGAAGGGTTTGTCAGAAGCCGTAAAAGATACTATGGTGGGATTTCCTGTTCCCTCTAGTCTGGACGATTCTATGTCATTAGCCATTCAGGTTGATCGGCGTTTACGTGAACGCAGGATTGCACGAGAGGTGTTGCCACCGGTAGAACAGACGTCTGAACCTATGCAATGTGATAGAGTTTTGTCTAAGGCGCAATGGCAGGAGTTCAGAAAGCGTAATAAGCTGTGTTTTTTCTGTGGCGATGCCTCGCATATTATTTCTGTTTGTCCTAAACGAGAGAAACGCTTTGCACACACGTTTTCTGTTGGTGGTGTTCAACCTAAGTTTCTTCTGGCAATTACTCTGATCTGCTCCCTGTCCACATTTTCCGCCAAGGCTTTTGTGGATTCAGGAGCAGCGCTAAACCTAATGGACTTAGATTTTGCTAAACGTTGTGGATTTCCTATGACACCTCTGCAGACACCTATCCCTTTGAGGGGGATTGATGCTACTCCTTTGGCGAAAAATAAACCTCAGTTTTGGACCCAGGTGGTCATGCGGGTCGCCCCAGACCATCAAGAAAATTGCAGATTTTTGGTGTTACATGGTCTGCATGATGCCGTTGCTCTGGGGTTTCCCTGGTTGCAAATTCATAATCCAGTCTTGGATTGGAAATCTGTGTCTGTGGTAAGTTGGGGTTGTCGGTGTGCCTGTAGTGGGGCTCCGGTTTTTTCCACCTCTCCTCAGTCGCATGATGTTCCTAACTATTTGGCGGACTTTTATGATGTATTTAGTGAGAATGAGTCTGCGTCCTTGCCTCCTCATAGGAGTTATGACTGTGCAATTGAACTGAGCCTGGGGTGTAAATTTCCCAAGGGTCGGCTCTTCAATTTATCTGTACCCGAGCACGAGGCTATGCGGTCCTATATTAAGGAGGCGTTGGAGAAGGGTCATATTAGACCATCCTCTTCACCCTTAGGTGCCGGTTTTTTTTTGTGGCCAAAAAGGATGGTTCTTTAAGGCCTTGTATTGATTATCGTGCCCTCAACAAAATTACTATTAAATATCAGTATCCGTTACCCCTGATTTTGGATCTATTCTCTAGAGTTAGAGGTGCTTGCTGGTTTACCAAGCTTGACCTCAGGGGGCGTATAATCTTATCCGCATTAAGCAGGGGGATGAATGGAGGACGGCGTTTAATACTCCGGAGGGACATTTTGAGTACCTGGTGATGCCTTTTGGGCTCACTAATGCCCCTTCTGTCTTCCAGTGCTTCATGAACGATATTTTCCGAGACTTTGTGGATAAATTTTTGATTATCTATCTGGATGACATTTTGATCTTCTCCAAGGATTGGGATTCTCATGTGGAACATATTCGGACTGTGTTCCAGATCTTGAGGGAGAATTCCCTGTATGTCAAAGGATCGAAATGCCTTTTTGGAGTACAGAGGATTTCATTTTTGGGATTTATTTTGTCTCCATTAACTATTGAAATGGACCCGGTCAAGGTACAGGCCATTTATGATTGGGTTCAGCCCACTTCTTTGAAGGCCCTCCAGAAGTTTTTGGGTGTTGCTAATTTTTATCGGAAATTTATAGCAAAATTTTCTAGTATTGCCAAGCCATTGACTGATCTGACTAAGAAGGGTGCTGATGTGTTGAATTGGTCTCCGGAGGCTGTTGCTTCCTTTCAGGAGCTGAAGCGAAGATTTACCTCCGCCCCGGTTTTGCGGCAACCTGATGTCTCACTCCCGTTCCAGGTAGAGGTGGATGCTTCTGAGATTGGTGCAGGAGCTGTTTTGTCCCAAAAGGATCCTGTAACATCTAAAATGAATCTCTGTGCTTTCTTTTCCCGAAAGTTCTCTCCATCTGAACGTAACTATGATGTGGGGAATCGGGAACTGTTAGCCATGAAATGGGCATTTGAGGAGTGGAGACATCGGTTGCAGAGAGCTAAACATCAAGTTGTGGTCCTCACTGACCACAAGAATTTGATTTACCTAGAGTCGGCTAAACGCTTGAACCCTAGACAGGCTAGGTGGGCCTTGTTTTTTTACACGTTTTGATTTTGTGGTCTCTTTTCTTCCTGGAACTAAGAATGTCAAGGCAGACGCCCTCTCTAGGAGCTTCTTTACTGATTCTCCTGTGGTGACCAAGCCTGCTACCATCTTAGGCGAAGGGGTAGTTCTTTCTGCCATCTCGCCTGATTTAAGACTTGCTCTGCAAGAGTTCCAGGAGGACAAACCTGAGCGTTGTCCCAGTGGAAAGTTGTATGTTCCTGACCAGTGGAAGAAGAGAGTGATGTCTGAAGTTCATTGCTCTGCATTGGCTGGTCATCCAGGTATTTTTGGTACTAGAGATCTGGTGAGTCGCTCTTTTTGGTGGCCCACCTTGTCTCATGATGTCAGGAATTTTGTGCAGTCCTGTGGGACTTGCTCCCGGTCTAAATCTTGTTCTCGCTCTAGTGGGTTGTTGATGCCTTTGCCGGTCCCCAGGAGGCCGTGGACCCATATTTCAATGGATTTCATCTCTGATATGCCGGTCTCTCAAAGAATGACTGTTATTTGGGTGATTTGTGATAGGTTCTCTAAGATGGTTCATCTTGTACCACTCCCTGAGTTGCCGTCTTTCTCTGAGTTGGTGCCCCTGTTTTTGCAAAAGGTGGTTCGCTTGCACGGGATTCCTGAGAACATTGTATCTGACAGAGGAGTTCAGTTTGTGTCTAGATTTTGGAGGACTTTCTGTTCCAAGCTGGGAATTCAGTTGTCCTTCTCCTCTGCTTTTCACCCTCAGACCAATGGGCAGACAGAGAGAACAAAACAGACCTTGGAGTCGTATTTGAGATGTTTTATTTCCGCTGATCAGGATGATTGGGTTTCATTTTTGCCCTTGGCCGAATTTGCTTTAAATAATAGAGCTAGTTCTGCCACTTTGATGTCACCTTTTTTTTGTAACTTTGGGATTCATCCTCAATTTTCTTCAGGGCAGGTGGAGCCTTCTGCCTGTCCAGGTGTTGACACTGTGGTGGAGAGAATGCACCAAATCTGGGACCAAGTGGTGGATAAGTTATCTCTCTCCCAGGAAAAGGCCCAGCGGTTTTCCAATCGACATAGGACCATTGGTCCCCAGTTTAAGATTGGTGATATGGTGTGGTTATCATCAAAAAATATTGCTATGAAGGTGGCTTCTCCTAAGTTTAAGCCTAGATTTATTGGACCTTACAAGATTTTGGAGATTATTAATCTTTTCGTTTGGCTCTCCCTGTCACATTTAAAATCCATAATCTGTTCCATAAGTCCTTGTTGAAGAGGTTTGTTGAACCAGTTGTTCCTGGGGTGGCACCTCCGGACCCTGTATTGGTTGAAGGTAACATGGAATATGAGGTAGAGAAAATACTGGATTCCCGTCTGGCTAGACGGAGACTCCAGTATTTGGTTAAGTGGAAGGGTTATGGTCAGGAGGATAATTCCTGGGTCTCTGCCTCTGATATTCATGCCAAAAGATTGGTGCGTGCCTTTCATCGGGCTCACCCTGATCGCCCTGGTGGCGTGGTTGAGGGTTCGGTGACCCCTCCTCAAGGGGGAGGTACTGTTGTGAGTTCATTTTCCCCTTCGTCACTGAGGTCTGGTGAACTCCCTATTCTGGTAAAGGAAGGTAATGAGCCTGATTATCAGGCACCTGAGTCTAATGATGATGACTGGCTGAGTGGAGTCACGGACTGGATATAAGGCTGCCAACGCCCTTCTGCCCTGCGGGTGATTTCTCTGTGGACTTCTAGGAAACCAGTCTGATTCCTGCTCCTCTAAAGCTAAGTTTTCTGCTTTGCCTTTTAGCATTTGTGTTTTGTTTTTGTTTGCCTTGCTTTTCTGGATTCTGCCATTCCCTGCTGGGGTGTGCTGATTCTTCTTTTGCCTGTTGCTCTGTCTTCAGAATATTCCTGAGTACTGACATAGTTTTTTGAAGCCTAGCGTCTTCAGGGCTTTTTTCGCTGTCAGTCTGTTGGCTCTTATTTTCATAGGGTTTTTCACGGATTGCAGACAGCAGCCTTCCTGTCCTTTCCTATCTAGTTAGCTTGGGCCCCGTCTTTGCTCAGTCTATCTTTCTGTCTGTGTTGTGTTCTTTCTTCTTGCTTCACCGTCATTATATGTGGGGGGCTGCCTTTTGCTTTGGGGTCTGCTCTGGGGCAGTTTAGATTTCCCTTTCTGTCTTTAGGCTATTTAATTCTCCGGCTGTGATTCAGGGGTCTGCAATCCGATAGCTGCCAACCTCTCTGGTTTTCTGGACTTAGCTAGCATTTCTGTTTTTGCCTCCTACGGTGACTCAATCATAACACTCCACTCCGTAAACCTTGTAAACATGTGGCTCTGCTCCGTACACCTTGTACACACGTGACCATGCTCTGTACACCTTGTACACAAATGGCTCCACTCCGTAAACTTTGTGCACATGCGGCTTTGCTACATACACCTCATACACAAGCGACTCCTCTTCGTAAACACACGGCTCAGCTCCGAACACTTTGAACACATAGGGCTCTGTTCTGTACACCTCGTACACACGCGGCTCCGACCCGTACACCTCGTACACACACGTGGCTCCGCTCTGCACACCTCATACATGCGCGGCTCCGCTCCGCACACCTCACGCCTACCTCATACACGTGCAGCTCTGCTCCGCACACCTCATACACATTCACCTCACACACGCACGGCTCCGCTCCACACATCTCGTACACACTCACCTCGCACATGCTCTGCACAACTTGCACACGCGCAGCTCCATACACCTCGCGCATGCGCGGCTCCGCTCCGTAAACCTCACGCACGCTCCACTCCGTACACTTTGCACATGCGCGGCTCCGCTCCGTACACCTCGCGCACACACATGGCTCCGCACCGTACACCTCGCGCACACAGCTCTGCTACATCCACCCTGTAAACCCCTCCTGACCCCACACATACTTCCCTCATCCAGCACGATGACAACCTGCACTGTATATGCTTTCATTGAGCTCAGGGACACATACACAGTCAGAGGGTACCATATGTGGAGCCCCATGCTTCAGAAGATATTCTTAAATGTCTACCAGTTTAGAACACTCTAAATTAACATCGAGAAGAAATCAGATGCTGAGACAAATATTCTAGATTACATTCTCACAAATCCCCAGCTTCATAAATCTTCTGACTTATTCTGCAATTGAGAACATGAACACATCATGGTCAGAACATTACAAATGTGGAGCCCAACACACCAGAACATGTGCTCATAAGTCTCCGACTTCATGACTCTTCTAATATAATCTCTCATTGCACAGCAGAGTCCTGCATACAATACATTGAGGGCTGTGCACACAGGACCTGTGATGAGGTCACAGGAGGGGAGTCAGGGGTCACATGATCAGGGGACTCGGACTGAAGCCTCTGATCATGTGACCCCTGACTCCTCCCCTCCTGTGACCTCATCACAGGTCCTGTGCTCACAGAGCAGGGATTTATGAGTGAGGGGCAGTGGCTGCAGTGACGCCGATGGGCTTGTCTGGGAGGGCGAGGATGGTGTTGGTACATGGTGGGCTGTGGCGCTATGGTGGCGGATTATAATGGGGCAATTTTACCCTGGGCTGGTGGGCCCCCATACACCACTGGGCTCTGGGATACCGCCCAGATTGACCTCATTATAATCCACCACTGCCCCATCAGCTGCTCCTGCTGTCACTGTTATTAACAGCAGCAGGGGTAGGCTGATGGAAGTAATAGTCCCATCAGCCACCACCTCCTGTATCTTTTATCACTTAAATGTAACTCCCATCATTCTCCCCTGCTCGCGCTGATCTCCGGCAGAGCAGGGGAGAATGATTAGAGCCGTGTTCAGCACCCGGGACTGTGGAACAGTGCTTACTGTAATGCTTCTTCCCCGGCGCCGATGCGTGTCACGCGGATGACATCCATGTGTCCTTATTAGTGTTGAGCATTCCGATACCGCAAGTATCGGGTATCGGCCGATACTTGCTGTATCGGAATTCCGATACCGACTTCCGATATTTTTTCAATATCGGAAGTCGGCATCGGAATCGGAAGTTCAAAGTTGATTGACAGCCTGACGTCATCATGATGCGCGGTGTGTGCGCATCATGATGCCCCGTCATTTCGGGCCTTCCGGGGGTCTCTGCCGGCCTGCCGGGGGGCTGTGCCGGCCTGCCGGGGGGCTGTGTGGACTGCCCGGGGTCTGTACCGGCCTGCCGGGGGGCTGTGCCGGCATGCCGGTGGTCTGTGCACCCTGTGGGGGTCTGTACCGGCCTGCCGGGGGGCTGTGCCGGCCTGCCGGGGGGCTGTGCAAGCATCGTCCGATGGGACTACAAGTCCCATCTGGCGATGCCTGCTACCATGACAGTGATTGACACATTAGCCAATGATGGGACAGTAGTAGTCCCATCATCCGGCTAATGTGTTAAATGTTAAAAAAAAAAAAAAAAAAATACTACATACATACTACATGCATGCTACATACATACTACATGCTACATACATACTACATACATACTACATACATACATACTACATAACACATATATACTACATACATACTACATACATACTACATGCATGCTACATACATACTACATGCTACATACATACTACATGCATGCTACATACATACTACATGCTACATACATACTACATATATACTACATACATACTACATACATACTACATGCTACATACATACTACATATATACTACATGCATGCTACATACATACTACATGCTACATACATACTACATATATACTACATACATACTACATACATGCTACATACATGCTACATACATACTGCATGCTACATACATACTACATATATACTACATACATACTACATATATACTACATACATACTACATACATGCTACATACATGCTACATACATACTGCATGCTACATACATACTACATACATACTACATACATACTACATACATACTACATGCATGCTACATACATACCACATACATACTACATGCATGCTACATACATAACACATATATACTACATGCATGCTACATACTACATGCATGCTACATACATACTACATACATACTACATACATACTACATGCTACATACATACCACATACATACTACATACATACTACATGCTACATACATACTACATATATACTACATGCATGCTACATACATACTGCATGCTACATGCATGCTACATACATACTACATACATACTACATGCTACATACATACCACATATATACTACATACATACTACATACAATACATTCATACAATACATACATAGACATACAGTACATATAACATAGAGTAACATACTTACCAATACTTGTCACATTGTTCCCCGAAGCCATTGTCTTTTACGGAATAAATATTAACATAACAAACCACAAAAATACTCACCCACGATCCGAAGCAGTCCACGAGTGTGTCCCACGACGATCTTGGGTAGAGAACTGCAGCATCAGCTGTTGCTGCCGTTCTCTACGGGCTGCAGGAATCCAATGACGGAAGGTAGGTATCCTTCCGCACTGTATTCCTCCGCCACTTAAAAAAAAAAAAGTCCCTAGTCTCACTTTATGCCATTGCTGCGTGGGAATTTCCCACACAGCAATGGCATAAAGTGAGACTAGGGACTTTTTTTTTTTTAAGTGGCGGAGGAATACAGTGCGGAAGGATACCTACCTTCCGTCATTGGATTCCTGCAGCCCGTAGAGAACGGCAGCAACAGCTGATGCTGCAGTTCTCTACCCAAGATCGTCGTGGGACACACTCGTGGACTGCTTCGGATCGTGGGTGAGTATTTTTGTGGTTTGTTATGTTAATATTTATTCCGTAAAAGACAATGGCTTCGGGGAACAATGTGACAAGTATTGGTAAGTATGTTACTCTATGTTATATGTACTGTATGTCTATGTATGTATTGTATGAATGTATTGTATGTAGTATGTATGTAGTATATATGTGGTATGTATGTAGCATGTAGTATGTATGTAGTATATATGTGGTATGTATGTAGCATGTAGTATGTATGTAGCATGCATGTAGTATATATGTAGTATGTATGTAGCATATATGTAGTATGTATGTAGCATGTAGTATGTATGTAGCATGCAGTATGTATGTAGCATGCATGTAGTATATATGTAGTATGTATGTAGCATATATGCAGTATGTATGTAGCATATAGTATATATGTAGTATGCATGTTGCATGCATGTAGTATATATGTAGTATGTATGTTGCATGTAGTATATATGTAGTATGTATGTTGCATGTAGTATATATGTAGTATGAATGTAGCATGTATGTAGTATGAATGTAGCATGTATTTAGTATGCATGTTGTATGTATGTAGCATGTAATTTTTTTTTATTTTTTTTTTTACATTCAACACATTAGCCGGATGATGGGACTACTACTGTCCCATCATTGGCTAATGTGTCAATCACTGTCATGGTAGCAGGCATCGCCCGATGGGACTTGTAGTCCCATCGGACGATGCCTGCACAGACCCCCGAAGCCTGCACAGTCCCCCCGGCAGGCCGGCACAGCCCCCCGGCAGGCCGGCACAGCCCACCGGAGCCTGCACAGCCCCCCGGCAGGCCGGCACAGACCACCGGAGCCTGCACAGCCCCCCGGCAGGCCGGCACAGCCCCCCGGCAGGCCGGCACAGCCCCCCGGCAGGCCGGCACAGCCCACCGGAGCCTGCACAGCCCCCCGGCAGGCCTGCACAGACCACCGGAGCCTGCACAGACCCCCTGGCAGGCCGGCACAGCCCCCCGAAAGGCCCGTACAGACCCCAGAGAGGCTGTACAAGGGAAAAACAGGATTTTTCTTATTCCGATACCGGAAGTCCCATAGACTTGAATGGGACTTCCGGTATCGGAATCGGCGATACCGATACTTTTTTTTAAGATCGGCCGATCCATTCCGATCCGATACTTTGAAGTATCGGACGGTATCGCTCAACTCTAGTCCTTATGCATATGCATGTGTGTGGGAAGTTTTGTGACCCGTACTGACATTAAAAAACAGACATGTCAGCGTGTTTTGCCCACGGATACACGGTCTGTGGAAACACACTGACACATGCACAGATCCATTCACTTGAATAGGCAAATAGCACTCCGTTCCTCCCGATTCTCTCCGCATGGCTAAGTAGCACTGTACAGCCACATATGGGGTATTGCCACATTTAGTAGAAATTGTGGGGCAAATTTTGGTGCCATTTTTAATCACTTCTTGTATGAAAATGTAAAATCTTTGGTTAAAACAAAATTTTGGTGGTAAAAATGTAGTTGTTTTGTCTTCACTGCCCAATGGTATAAAATTCTGTGACACACCCATGGTGTCAATATGATCATTGCGCCCCTAGATGAATTTATTAATTTATTAAGAGTGTAGTTCATAAAATGGGGTCACTTATGGGGGTTCTACTGTTCTGGCACCTCATGGGCTCTCCCAGTGGGTCATGGCACCTGGAGACCATAACAGTAAAATCTGGCGCTCCTTGCCTTCTGAGCTTTGCACTGTGCATGAAAAATATTTCCTGATTTCATTGGCACATAATAAAGCATTTTTCTACGGTTATTATGTGTTATCAGATTTAATTGGTGTGCATTCCATTCTTTGCTTGGTCCTTTTTCTCTTACATTTCATGGTTCTCTCCATGCAAGGCTTTTGCACCCTCATATATAGAACCCATTGATTGTTTGGTGCACCCCACACCTTTTAATACAACATAACAGTAAAATCTGGCGCTCCTTGCCTTCTGAGCTTTGCACTGTGCATGAAAAATATTTCCTGATTTCATTGGCACACTCAGGAAAAAATGGACCTCTGTTTGTTTTAAAAAAAATTTCCTATTAGCCCCTAGGAAAATTTAAAACTTAGGGCTAAAACAACATTTAAGTTGTAAAAATGTAATTTATTCTTTCTTCACCGCTCAGTGGTATAAAATTCTGTGAGGCACATGTGGTGTTAATATGATCACTGGACCCCTAGATGAATTCATTGGGGAGTGTAGTTTATAAAATGAGTTCTCATATAGGGTTTTTTGTTGTTCTGGCACCTCAGGGCCTCTGCCAATGTGACATGGCACCCTCAAACCATTTCAGTAAAATCTGAACTCCAATATGGCATCTCTTCCCTTCTGAGCTTTGCACTATGCCTCAAAAGTAGTATTCCCCTACATATGGGGTATTGGCGCACCCAAGAGAAATTGCACAACTTTTGGGGTCCAATTTCTCCTGTTACCCTTGTTAAAATAAAAAAATTGGGGGCGAAAATATCATTTTTGTGGAAAAAATATGATTTTTTATTTTTATGGCTCTGTTATAAACTTCTGTGAAGCACTTGGGGGTTTCAATTGCTCATCACACATCTAGATAAGTTCCTTAGGGGTTCTAGTTTCCAAAATGGTGTCACTTGTGAGGGGTTTTCACTGTTTAGGCACATCAGGGGCTCTCCAAATGCGACATGGCGTCCGATCTTAATACCAGGTGCTTCTTCCCTTCTGAGCTCTGCATGCGCCCAAACAGTGGTTTACCTGCACATATGGCATATTAACTTACTAAGGACAAATTGCACAACAACTTTTGGGGTCCAATTTCTCCTGTTACCCTTGGTGAAATAAAAAAATTGGATCTGAAGTAATTTTTTTTGTGAAAAAAGTTAAATGTTCATTTTTTTTAAACATCCCAAAAATTCCTGTGAAGCACCTGAATGGTTAATAAACTTCTCTAATGTGATTTTGAACACCTTGAGGGGTGCAGGTTTTAGAATTGTGTCACTTCTGGGTATTTTCCATCATATACACCCCTTAAAGTGACGTCAAATGTGATGTGCTCCCCCCCAAAAAAAAGGGTGTTGAAAAATGAGAGATCGCTGTTCAACTTTTAACACTTATAACTTCCTAACAAAAAAAAATTTTGGTTCCAAAATTGTGCTGATGTAAAGTAGACATGTGGGAAATGTTACGTTTTAAGTAATTTGTGTGACATATCTCTGTGACTTAAGGGCATGAAAATTCAAAGTTGGAAAATTGTGACATTTTCAAAATTTTTGCCAAATTTCCATTTTTTTCACAAATAAACACAAGTCATATCAAATAAATGTTACCACTATCATGAGGTGCAATATGTCACGAGAAAACAGTGTAAAATCACATGGATCTATTGAAGCATTCCAGAGTTATTGCCTCATAAACGTACAGAGGTCAGAATTGTAAAAATTGGCCCGGTTATTAACATGCAAACCACCCTCGGGGGTAAATGGGTTAAAGATGTTTTGGGGTTGTTATGCAGCCTCTGGCACTGGGTGCCTTGACTGTGTGCAAGATATCATGAAATCTGAAGATTACCAAAGGATTTTGTAGTGCCCAGTGTCAGAAATCTGGGTTTGCGTCCTAGATCAGGTGTCTTCCAGCAGGGCAATGACCCAAAACATCAGGAAGCACCCAGAAAGGGATGGAAACAAAGTGCTGGAGAGTTCTGAAGTGGCCAGCAATAAGTCCGGATCTAAATCCCATTAAACACCTGTGGAGAGATATTAAAATTGCTGTTGGGTGTTTGGAAGGCCCCTTCCAAATATGAGAGACGTGGAAAAGTTTGCAAAAGAAGAATAGTCTAAAATTCCACTTGAGAGGTGTAAGAAGCTTGTTGATAGATATAGGAAGTGATTGATTGCAGGTATTTATTACAAAGGGTGTGGAATCCAAGTATTAGGTTGAGAGGATGCTAACAATTTTGTCCAGCCCATTTTTGGGGCTTTGTGTGAAATGATGTCCAATTTGCCTTTTTTTCTAAGTTTTTTGTGTTGTTCAAAAAAATGTTTATATTAAAACGTGCAATTGCAATAATTTTCTGGGAGAAATATTTAATGTTCTGGAACTATTTGAAGGGTCCAACACTTTGGGCCATGACTGTATTGTGGTAATGAGTTAATTTTCTGTATCCCTGGGATCTACGGGGTTTAGCAACTAACACTTAAAGGGAACCTGCCATGTAAAAAAAAAAATCTTAACCTGCAGATGTAGGGTTAATCTGCAAGTTAATAGTATTCTGAAGCCGCCCAGCGCCCGCACAGTGAGTCCCGCTGCTAACTTTATCCCTCCTGGCAGGCTTGGGCACTGCCTGCACAGCTTCAGTCCAGTACATAGTGAGCAGCGGCTGTAACCATGCCCCACCACTGCCTGATTGCCAACTCAGCATTAGAGCGCAGCATTAGAGTTGGCTGTCAGTCTGTGCCGGCATGTGGTTACAGCTGCTGATCACTATGTACAGAGCTCTATCTGAAGCCGTGTCCCTAGGACTGAAAGCCTGAGATTGTCGAGATGAATAAAGTTTTCTCCTTCTGTCAGCTGGGCTCTCAGTGCGGGCGCCGGGCAGGTTAAGAACACTATGAGCCTGTAGATTAAGCCAATATCTGCAGGTTAACAGCATTTTTTTTTACATGGCATGGTCTCTGTATGGTCCATTTACACTAGTCAACAGCTGGCATTAATTGACCACCAATCGGCTACTTGTTTGCTGATTGGAGGTCATTTCATAACCTGCTGAGACAAGCACACCACGCTTTAGATGTGCATTGAATAGTAATAGATCATTCAGCGGGCAAAGGTTGCAATTTTTCTCAGCAACACGGGAAGAAGTGCTAATGAAAAGACGATCATTTGGGTAAATCAAAAGATCATTTCAACTAATAAAGAAGTGTTTTGCTCATTCGTCGGGCGATTGTCAGCCTGTTTAGACTGTACCTTAAATTTAGCTCTAGCAATTTATTGTATTATTTGTAAATTATATTGATTAGGATAGTGCAGGGATCAGTGGTGATTTTAGAACACAAAGTGAACCTATCATTTAATTTTATATAATAAATAGATTCAGAATTCTCTGAAAAGTCTGGGTTCTGTTCCTTTTGTCAGATCCAAATCCCTTAGCTCCCAATACATATCTGTAGTGTAAGCTAATAAGATTTTGTATTTTTACAGCCACCACTTGAGGGGGAGCTAATATCATAGTTATTTTGACAGCTACATTAAAGGGGTTGTCCTCTACTCTGACAACCTCTTCTCAATCCGTATGTTTTCTTCTTTTAAAATAACAACACTTATACTCACCCCCGGTGCAGGCGCCGTTCCACATATCACATAAATCTGGAAAAATAGGGAGAGCAGCAACATTCACTTCCTCCTGATGTAAGCGATTTGTCCTAGTAGCGGGGAGAATAAAACGGTTGCTGATTGGCCCAGGGGTTTGCGTGATGTCACATTGTTACGTGATTGCCGGGAGAGGCTGTGCCGACACCGCTGGAATGGTGTCGGCACCGTAGGTAAGTATATACATACAGATTGAGAAGGGGTTGTCTGAGTAGTTGAAAACCCCTATATTAAATTCATAGATACCACTAAGGGTGGCAGCCAGAATTATATCTGTAAACTGGATTATTTATCCTGAACAGTTCAGCTTTGTCATGTCAATTTGGTTACATGTCATCAACCCTGTCCTGTGACTGCCAGACCATCCATATTTTTGCTGTTACTTGAACAGGCATTGGATATATCTAGTAAGAGCGTGTTAAGGGGGTTAGTCTTACATTTCTCACCCTAGAAAGTGTAGAAATAGAAGTTACACTGCTTTGTGCCATAGGAAATTATTTCTAGATTTCTTAATTTTCTGATACCTTTTAGACAACAGGCTCAGCTTAAATAAGTTTGAATCTAAAATGCATTTTGTTTGTTTGGATCCAATCATTTATTGTCTGCGATTTTGCCTCACTTTTCCATATTTTTTTTTCATTTTGACATAAGAACAACATATGATGTTGAAATTCTTTTTCTTCCAGGAGAAAAAGGCTAATTATATATAAATCCAATACAAAACTGATATGCAGGCTTATCACATAGAAAAAGCATTTGAAGCATTGTTTCACTGCTGTCGCCCTACCTAGAATTAGATTAGCTTTAATGTAACTAGATGTATCAGCCTTTTGTGCTACCGCCTTTTGGTAAGACTTATAAAAAAAAACAAAACAGACCAGATGATGAAATAAAATAAGGAAATGGTGTGAGACAAAAGAAACGTAAAGATACCGAATAGGCAACTTCAGAGTAAATACTGGGACAAATGAACTGACAGATAACATGCATATTAATGAGCCTAAAAGATTTTTTTTCCCTAAGTTTTGAATTCATTATTACAAGTCTTTGAAAGCTCACATGTTAAATGGAAATAATACAAATGGTTTCAGAATAGAAGCTGGATGTGCATTGTAAAAGGCGTTGAAAGCACATTAGCTTTATCGGAAGACTTCATAAACAGAAAATTGAGGATTTCTTTTCTACAAGCATGGGTGCTCTAATACTTTCTTTAGCAAAGGCAAATCTTTCACAGCCATGGTTATTAGGTGATGGAACCTGCACTTTGCAATCTACTTGAGTAACATGCATATGTAAATATTGTTTTAATGCGCTCGTGAAAAGTTTAAGCACCGGTGAATATTCTGGTAATGGTTATCTGGGAGATTTCCGAAATGTCCCTGTTTACTCAGTCGGGCTGTGATAAAGTTAATGGTTTGTGGTCATTCCTCCAGGCACCTATGGTTACTGTAGAGCAGAAGAGAAGGTTACCTCTGCTTTTATGGTAGCTGTATGGATCTTCATCCCAAGAGACGTATGTTCCACACTTAATAAACTACAATTTCTATTTTTTTTTTTTTTTTAAATGTCTACAGAGACAGTGTTCCCTGAATTGGAGAACATTTACTTAAACATAAAATAAAAGTTTATTTTGTGTTTTTTATTAAGTCGATTATATTGAATTAAATAAAAAAATCCTTGAAATGCTACTTATGAGCATAAGATAATATCTGGATTTACAACTGAAATTGGATGTTGCCTTTGCTTTTGCTTGTCAAGAACAAAGAAGAAGAGAAAGATGGAGAAGACGTCGTTGTCGCTATTGGCAACACCCCATCCTTGAACTCCGAGAGAGCCATGGAGCCTACCACTCTTTGTACACAGAGTTGCAGCAAAACCCGGAGACATTTTTTGACTACACGAGGATGTTGCAACAGAGCTTCCATGACTTGCTGCTAAGTGTCCAAGGATCCATCGCCAGGCAGGACACACAGCTCCATCGATCAATTCCTACTGAGGAACGTCTTTTGGTCACCCTGAGGTGTGTAATTTGGAAAAAGAAACACCTGTCAGTAATATGATTGATATAAAAGCCATGTACTGATTTATTTTTTCTCATTTTCTGTTCTACAGATTCCTGGCTACCGGAGAGACATTATCATTACTCCATTTTCAATTCAGGATTGGCGTGTCCACCCTTTCTGGGATTATTGTCGACACTTGTCGTGCTTTAGTTGACATTCTGCGGCAAGAATTCCTCCCCCAACCCACAACTGCTTCCAAATTCCAGGAAATTTGTAATTTTCCTAACTGTGTGGGGGCTGTGAACGGCAAACACATTAGGATTATGAAACCAGCTGGAAGTGGAACTGAGTACTTCAATTATAAAAAATACTTTTCCATTGTTCTAATAGCTATTGCGGATGCCAAATGTAGATTTGTTGCCATGGACATTGGCTCATTTGGACGAGAAAATGACTCACAGACTTTCAAAAACTTTGACATGGGCCAACATCTGTATGGGAATGATTTTAATTTTCTGCCGCCACGACCTCTTCTCAACACTGATGGACCACCAATGCCTTTTGTTGTTGTTGGCGATGAGGTGTTCCAAATGTGTGCCAACCTCATTAAACCATACTCAAGTCAGAACTTAAATCACACAAAAATTTTTTTTCAACAATCGACTGACAAGGGCACGAAGAACCGTTGAGTGTGCATTTGGATTGCTGGTATCAGAATGGCGCATTTTGTGCACATCCATTAATCTAAAAATTCACACTATTGATGAGGTTGTGAAAGCGTGTGTTGTTCTGCACAACTACATCCTGGTAAAAGGGCGACCAAACTTACAACCTGAGAAACCTGTTACATTGCATGATTACCAATTTTACCCTCTGCTGCTTACTTTGTTACAGATAATAAACGTGTGGCATGGAAAGACGAAATGATTTAAGCCGTGTAATAAAATGTACCTGTTATATTAAAATTTACCTGTAATGTCAAAATTACATACCTGTTATGTTTAAATGTACCAGTGATGTAAAAATGTACATGTAATATTAAAATTTACTCCTAATGTTTGCTGAGTTAAATAATAAAATTCCTTCCCTCAAAAATAAAGTGTGTTTTTGGGGGCGGCGCATAAAGATATAAATAAAACAAGATATAGTGTAAACAAAATACAACTTTTATTTTCCAAACTTTACCAAAAAAATGGGTTAAGGTTGGGGTCATTGGTTTTTGTGTCAGGGTTTACATGAGGGTGAGATGGGGTGGACCTTTGGTGTGTGGAGCTGTGAGGATTGGGTGGTAGTTGATGAGGAAGGGGTTACAGGAGAAGGATCTACAGGGGAAGGGGCAACAAATTGAAGGATTTGACCAGGGATAGCAGTGGAGACATTGGGGATTAATGACAAAGTGGAATCATGGGAATCGATAGACAAACTGGAAGGAACAGACAGAGACACAAGAGAAGGTATTGACAAATTAATAGGTGATGGTGAAGGTGATGGGTTCAATGTGGGAGTAGTTTATTGACTCCTGATTTTTGTCCTGGTGGACATTTTCTTTTTATGGACCTCTGTTTTCTTGGCCGAGTGGGAGTGGTGGCCTCTGTAGCAGTCATCTGGCATGTTGCTGGACTGGGCCACATTGTGGATACTGCTGGCTGCAGGGTTGCTGGACTAGGCAGGGGTGCATTACTGGGCAGGGGGTGCTGGAGTGGGCAGCATCGTTGATACTGCTGGCTGCATGGGTGCTGAACTCTGGAGCATGGTGGATGCTGCCGGCTGCAGGGTTGATGAACTTGGCAGCGTGGTCGCTCTGTGAACTGGAGGCGGTGGTAGTGGCGGATAATTCAGTGCTGTGGGAGCTGGAAAATAGATTGGCTGCTGGTAATATCCTCTAGCCTGTTGATTGTAGCTTTGTAACTGCTGCTGGGACTTCTGCTGCTGCAATGCGTGGCTGTAAGCAGCCTGGCAGGTCTGCATGGCGTTCAGCTGGAGTTGAGGTGTAAGGTTTTCCAACAGCGCCACCTAGCTAGCAATAACCCACATACCCTTGAGAAAGGAGTCCAAAACGCGTGTTGGGGCGGATGCGCAGTTCCAGGTGGTAGTGGCACCCCTTATAGAGGATATCAAGAGGTAATTGTACCTTACTATATTTATGGAGTTTTGTTTCTAATATGGGTATGTGGGTTATTGCTAGCTAGGTGGCGCTGTTTTACGGTGAACATATACAGGTCATAATTAGTGGTGTTATTTACGCATTTTTGTGACATGCTTATGGCTATATTTGTAAAAAAAAATTGTGGCAATGTCTAATCAGGGCATTTTTAGTTCTGCCCTTTGAGCTGTAATGTACTGCTGGCAGCCCCTGTACATATTTTTGTGGTAACTGCTTCTACCTGGACCTGTGTGTTTTAATGAATGATTGTGAGCAATGAGTATATCTGTCCTCTCCTACTTTCCCAGTTTTTGGCAGTATGGTTTTAAATGACTTTTTCTCAATAAAAATTGTATGTTTTGATATATAAATAATAGCCTTGTGATCCTCTTTTTTTCTGTGTGGTTCTAAGGAACAGAAAAAGCATTGAGAAAGACATAGATTTACAAAATGTGATGGTCACGTGTGACTGGACACACCGCCTCCAGCAGGGCGAATTTCTCTGACACACGTGACCCTGGATACACCGCCTCCAGTAGGACGAATTTAAATAATATAACGTGCAGCCGGATACAGCACCTCCAGCAGGCCAATTTCAGAAGTACACGTGTAACTGGACACACCGTCTCCAGCAGGGTGAATTTAAATAATAAGGGAAACACCAGGGAAACCGATACAATGGAGGGCCCTGCGATTAGGGAACGGGGACGTGGAGACCTCCTGCACTGCCCTGAGTCAGTGTCTCTGCACTCCTCACAGTCCCTATACAGGCTCCGCACCTGCCGCCGAGCAGGAACCTAAAAACCCTAGCTCGCCCTGCACCTAGCCCTTTCCAGTGAAATGGACAGTGCAGAAACTAATCCCACCACTGCACTAAAACACACAAAAGGAAACACACAAACAGGGATAACACCATTTAGCTCTGCTCTTACTCCCAGCAACAGAGTCCAGCACCAGAATGCAGCTTTCCTCCTGAATAGCTGCTCCTTCACCAAGCTTTGTCAGAGCTTCAAGGAACTCCTCTCTATGGCACCTTCCACACCAGGACTCCGACTGAGCTGCAAGGAACTCTCTCTAGCGCCTTCCTCCACCAAGGATGGTTGAAATGACCAATATCACCAACCGTGATTGCAACCACCTGACACTCTTTTATAGGTAAGAGCCAGAGCAATCACACCTGTTGGTGATTCCCGTGTAATAACGCTAACCACCACCGGGGGCAAACTGGAACAAAAGACACCACTGTGTAATGACCCTAATGGCCACCGGGGGCAAAACTACTTTAAGCAACCAGCTTAAAGAAAAAAAAAGGTTACTAGTGCTTTTATCTGTCATAATCCAACCTGGATCATGACACAAAGCTTCTATACCTACATAGACAGTGTTGTCCTCACCAATACAGAAAGCAGCACCAGGAGACAACCAGGAGACACCCACTGCACCAGAGTGTCGACCAGTCTACAAGGAGCAGAGAGAGACTTACCTTTATTGGCTAACCAGAGAAATTATGTATCTCTCCTTGAATACTTTTCTCAATATTTTTGGGGACTTAAGTATTTACATCTATTTTTCTGGCTAACATGGTACCACAATATTATTTTGTATTGTACATACTTACATAGACAGGGTTGTCCTCATCACGACAGAAAGCAGAACCAGGAGACAACCAGGAGAAAACCACTGCACTAGGAGCCAACCAGGAGCCAACCACTGCACCAGGACAGTCGACACGTCTAAAAGTAACAGAAAAAAATTAGTACAAAGTACAAACAGCAGTGAGAGAGACAGACATTTTCAAAGGTTCTATACTTACATAGCCAGTGTTGTGGTATCGTCCAGAGTCGAGAGCGTTATGGCCTTGCTGTGTCCACACTTCCTTTTATAGAGCTATCAATTAGCAGGTGGTTGAATCACTTCCTGGACCAACTCATTAAAATTATGCATGCGTATTTAGCGCATGTGAATACGCATGTCCTTGCGTACTCATGCGTTCCCATAGACAGTAATGCGCTTTTTTGCCGCACTCATCCTCTTGCACATGACTGTGCATTTTTAACAGATTCTTGCCGCTTCGAAAAATACAACATGTTGCGTTCGCAGGACTCCGCCGCACACCAAAAAAATGACACATGCGTACGCTGGCGCAGGCAAACTGAAACAAACGCATGCCCCTGCGTACACCATGTTAAAGATAGGTACACATGATGCATTCTGATTGCTGCGGATGAAACGCTGTGCACACAGACGCAAATGTGAAACCAGCCTTAGACTGGACAACCCTTTAAGATCCAAGAACAATGACCTGTTACAGTTGTTTAATTAGCTGTATGTAACATTTACTCTCTAATATAGCACATTTTCCTTCTGGAAATGCCCATTATAAATACTCCAAGCATTTAAAGGGAAGCTGCGTTAGATTAACCTCTGCAAACTGGACAAATGGACAATCCCTTTAACCACATCTTTATCCATTATCACCTTGTAATAAAAGAATAATGTGTAATGTACTAATGTCCTTTTGATTCTCAGGATCAGTGGAAGTCCCAGATAGAAATTAGCTGATTGATCTACAGAGGATAAATTTAGAGTAGAATTTACCGAAATCCACAGGCGCAAGCAACTTAGATCTTCATGATTCGATTTGTGAGGTTTACAAAATAAAAAAAGCAATGCCCAGCACCATTTCACACACTTCTGAAGTGTCAGCGAGCGGGTTAATGACATTTTTCACAGACATGCGGGCTTCCCCATATTACGCAGCAGCTATAACATCACACAAACAAGCACGCCTGGGTGGGGGCAAAGCAGGGCGCGTGCAAGGAGCACGCCAGAGTACAAGACTAGACAGAGCGTGTGCTGGGAAGCACACCTGAGTACAGGGTTAGACAGAGTGCATGCTGGGAAGCATGCGTGAGTGCAAGGCAGAAGGTGTGCTAAGAAGCACAACAGGACACAAGGCAGAAGCTGAGCGTGTGCTAAGAAGCACGGCAGGGTACTAGGCAGAAGCAGAGTGTGTGCTAAGAAGGATGACAGGGCACAATACAGGAACAGAGCATGTCTAAGGAAGCACAGCAGAGCACAATACAGGGGACCTGAGTACAGGGAGCGACCAAGCAGGCTTAGCAAGGAAGTGTGACGCCCCTGAGGATTCAGTTGCCACAGAGGTACTGCACCTCCTTCTGAGGTGTGGTGCCCCACCATCCAGGTAGGTTGGAGGCTCCTGACCACGCTCCAACACCTGCATCCCACACAACACAGTAGTTCAGCAAAGCCACATTGCGGCTCCCTGCTTGGAGTGTAGCAGAGCACCTTTGATGGCTCCCTGCTTGGAACACGAGACGTGCTGGGAGGCGGGTGGAGTTAGAATACATAAAAGAGCAGGAAGGTTTAATATTTCAGGTCAGTTGGTCAGTCAGTCAGTAGGAGAGAGTGAGGAGAGAGGATCCCTGGGAGAGGGATGGAGGAAGGAGGTGCTGCAGCAGACCTCAGTGATCTGGGTCTCCTGGCACGGGAAAGGAAAGAAGGAGAAAGACGTTGAACAGAAACCTGATTTTCCATAAGAAGGAGAGATTAGTACAGAACGAAGGAGCAAAAGGGAACAGAGGACGTGGGTTAGGAGACAACCCTGCCTAGAAGTTCTAAGCGCAAGGCCAGGGCCCGGTCCCTGAGGTTGTATGGATACTAATGGTCCTACAGCAGACACCGGTGGAGTAGTGAGCTGTAAATGCACTACTCCCATCTAAGACTTGGGGCACAACAGCAACTTGGATAGTGAGCCGGGACTCAGGAGTAAGGAGTCCCCAAAGCAGGCTACAGCTGTCTACCGTACAAGTATGGTTCTTGGGAACATCTGTCAGGAGGAACTCCAGTGTAACTCAGTACTTGGAGTACTTCACACCAAAGGCGCTATAAGAGGAGACGTTCAGAAAGGCACATGTTGGCGGAGTGTTGGAAGGGAGCATTCCATCTGATCTGGAGGTTGACTGAGTCCCTGACCCGGAGGACACAGCACGGAGGCAGGCACCTGTGTGTACTACAGACTGTGAGTAAAGCGTTGGAACTACATGACCTGGTGTCCTCCAATTATTCCTGCGCTAATACCCCCTGTACCACTACCTCAGGGTACCAGCTTCTACACCGCCTGTGCCTCTCCTCTACCCCTACATCTACACTGCCCTGGGACTACGGCTCCACCTGTGGGGAGCTACACCATCTTCGCTGCACCACACCACCATTCCCAGAGGATCTACATGCAGCGTCGGCTTAACACCTTACTTGCCGAACACCACAGGTGGTGTCACAAACTATTCATTTTATCAACTACATTCCACCATTCAAACTTCCCCTATTAATTGGGTGCCCAGGGCCATGGACCGGGTCACTGCTGCTGTGACACATCCCACCGACACCGGCTCGGTACAGAGTACCCCACAGCCCTGGGAGGGCAACCCAAACTTGGCGTCACGAACAGGATGACGAGACCCGATGCCATTGGGTTCTGTGTGCCTAAGACTCAAAGTTTTTGAAAATGTGCAGAAGACCCAATTTGATAGACTGTGAAATGAATGTTAAAAATGGCCGCTGGCGCGGTGAAGAAGGGCGTGACAACCTGGGAGGTCCTAAGAAAAGACGGCAAACTGCCCTGGGCCTCCCCTGCCTGAATTACTTTGCGATAGTGACATGGCCCACCCCCCGAGGGGTTCGTATACTGGCTTGGTATGGAGGAGCTGGAAGAAGACGCTGCCCCAAGAAGGAGGAGCGGAAGCCAGTGGCGGGAAAAGTGCTCAGACAGGAAGAACGCCAGAACGCCATCTTGGAAGGAGAAGGGAGGAGGCCTGCGGAGCGCGAGGAGGTTATGCTGGATCTCCCCGGCACCATGGCTGAAGGCTCCAACCCAGTGTCCGAGATGAACCACCAGCAGCTGGAGGGCGAAATAGCCCAGCTGACGCGCCGCCTGCAACTGAACCAGGAAGCGCTATGGACTTTGAATCTGCAGCGCGCCCAGGAGGGGCCTACACTTGCGGTACCCGTGACACCGGTACCCGCCGCCGCTGCACTGGGTCTTTTCCAGGCAGACCTTGTGGAGCCTGCAACCGCTGCCATACCACCGGCAGCGTATAGTGTTCTCTCTCTGCCGCTATCACCGAAGGAGTTGTACAAGGCTCTGGGAGCCGAAGCGGAGGAAGAAGAGCTCCCGTCCGGACCTGACGCGTCCGCGCAGGTCCCTCCAGAGACCCTTGCGGACCCGGAGCCGCCATTACCTCCATGGCCATTCCCGGTATCCCACCGAACGGCACCTGCTGCCACCATGCCTGCACCGAAGCATAGACCACACTGCCAGGAGGCTCCAGGTACGTCTGATGCCCCTGCACCTGGGAAGGCCCTGGGGTGTACCGCGGTCACAGCGCATGGCCAAGTTGTGTTAGATCTGGTCTGGGACCGGATACCAGTCCCCCGGGAGAGACACCGGAACCCCTAATGGTGATGCCGCGGTACGCGACGAGCCGGGATCGGTCTCGGGAAGAACGGGAGGAAGATGAAAATTGGGCTAGCTGCCAAGCGACCATACGACAGCTGGCAGCCGAGCAGCGGGCGAGGGAGCAGCGCATTTTGGCTGTGCTGGGCCCTGACTTGGACCGGAAAGAGCAGGTCCGTGCCAGTCACTAAGGTCCCCGGGACTCCGCAGGTTGTGAATAAGTTTTAAATGTGACCCACGAGAGGGGGTTCGGCTTCATCCATGACCCCAGCCGAATCTCCGATCTGTTCTTCAATCGGAGGGATGTGGAATCACACTTGAGGAAGGGGCACCCTGCCAGAAACCTACACCCGGGAGATCACGTGACGTTTACCAGACATGAAGGATTGAGAGGCTGGTATGCGATGAATATCAGACGGGTCCCAGAGGATCTCATCAAGACCTGCAGGCAGAAACCGTCTACTGCCCCTTCACCCCTAGTGATTACCAAAACAGTGTTTGTGCCTACCCCCATGTGCCAAGCTGGATCAACACGAGTCCTGCAGCCAAGAGTACAGCAAGCTGCAAATTTGAATCCAATGGAAGAGGATTACCTGCTGACTGCCAATGCATTTTTCTCCCCTGGAAGCAGTTCCAGTAACCAGTTTCCAGAAAGCCCAGGAGGACACCACCACTAGCAATCTCCAGCAAAAATAAATAACTCTCGTTACCCAGGAGGGTATTTGCACCGTTGTGCCTTTTGTTTCCTATTTTTGATCATCATGGTTTAGTTTTGTTTTTCCAGTTGTTGCCCAGTTGTAATGGCAGCTTTCCCACTTGAACTGCAGAGATCATGAACGCTGAATGGTCCAGAACTGTTATTGTACATAGTTTGCACCTATTTAGGTGCCCTCTCTTGGTTTTACATAGACACTTTGCAAAGATAATGTCTACCTCCTTTGGAGCATGACTCCAATCAAAGGACACTGCAAGAGATCCCGGCTGGGAGCGGTGTCCAGCACTTACAAGAATTATTGAAAGTTTTAATGTGAAGTATTTGATAATGTGTTTTATGATAGCTTTCATATAAGATGTAGGAATGTTGTAATAAAGAGATGAGAGATTTGAATAAAGAATGAAGATTTGGAAAATGTAGGTGATGAACCAGGTATCAGCGGTTATCACTTTAAGCTAATGACAGAAGGGTAGAAAATGTGAAAAAGGAAAGATGATGAAGAAATTGGTTGATGATGAAACTTGCACTTTTGAATTAAGACTTTAGATAGTTAACTAAGAATTGTTTGCAACGTTCAAGGATGAGTGCCTCTCATATTGAGAAGATTAGTATAAGAAATGTTTATTCAGCAATATAAAAATTTGTATGTTCCTGTATTGTTAACTCTGTTTGACTTGCAGCCCGCGGATGTGCTGTGTTTAATGGGAAGGAATGTGGCGCCCCTGAGGATTCAGTTGCCACAGAGGTACTGCACTGTCATGAACTCATTTTCTGCTCCACCAATTGAGAGTTCCCCTTCTGTTCTCCCTCTGGTGGTGACAGGAGGTAGTGCGGTTGGTTTATGTGGTAGTGATCTGCCACCTGATGAGGAATATAACGATTGGATCTCTGGAGTATCAGACTAGATATAAGACAGCTGACGCCCTATCCGGGTGCTGGTGATTCAGTCTGCTTCTCAGGTCCTGGACTTCAGCTCTCTTCCAGTCTTCTCAAGTTAAGTTTGTTTTTTGCTATTGTTCACACTTGCGCTTGTTGGTCAATTCAGTTTTTTGTGTAGTCAGCCTGCCCCTGCTGGGGCTATGCTGAAATTCCACTCCTATTAATCAGTATTTGCCAATTTGCTTTTTTTCCCTTATTAGATTGGCCTCTTTTTTGCTATGTCTCAGAATATTTCAGAGTGCTGATATAGGTTTAGAAGTCTAGTGACTTCAGGGTTAATTTTGCTATCAGAAGTGTTGGACAATATTTTTGTAGGCTTTTTTTGGCAGATTGCAGACAGTGTCTTTTCTTTTCTGTCCTTTTTAGTTAGCTGGGCCCCATCGTTTGCTCAGCCTATTTTCCTCCCTTTGTTTGTATTTTCATCTTGTTTCACCGTCAATACATGTGGGGGGCTGTCTTTCCTTTGGGGTCTGCTCTGGGGCAGTTAGTTTTCCTCTTTTCTTGCTTTAGGCTTATGTAGTTCTCCGGTTGTGACGAGGCGTCTAGGACCAATGTAGGAACGCTCCACGACTGCTGCTGGTTGTGCGGTTAAGATCAGGGATCTGCAATCTGCATAGTTACCAACTTCTCTGGTTTTCTGAGACTTAGCTTGTTGTCTTTTTTTTCCTCCTCGGTTTGCCATTCATAACACTGCACCTCCTTCTGAGGTGTGGTGCCCCACCATCCAGGTAGGTTGGAGGCTCCTGACCACGCTCCAACACCTGCATCCCACACAACACAGTAGTTCAGCAAAGCCACATTGCGGCTCCCTGCTTGGAGTGTAGCAAGCACCTTTGGTGGCTCCCTGCTTGGAACACGAGACGTGCTGGGAGGCGGGTGGAGTTAGAATACATAAAAGAGTGGGAAGGTTTAGGATTTCAGGTCAGTTGGTCAGTCAGTCAGTTGGAGAGAGTGAGGAGAGAGGATCCCTGGGAGAGGGATGGAGGAAGGAGGTGCTGCAGCAGACCTCAGTGATCTGGGTCTCCTGGCACGGGAAAGGAAAGAAGGAGAAAGACGTTGAACAGAAACCTAATCTTCCATAAGAAGAAGAGATTAGTATGGAATGAAGGAGCAAAAGGGAACAGAGGACGTGTATTAGGAGAGAACCCTGCCTAGAAGTTCTAAGCGCAAGGCCAGGGCCCGGTCCCCAAGGTTGTATGGATAATAATGGTCCTACAGCAGACACCGGTGGAGTAGTGAGCTGTAAATGCACTACTCCCATCTAAGACTTGGGGCACAACAGCAACTTGGATAGTGAGCCGGGACTCAGGAGTAAGGAGTCCCCAAAGCAAGCTACAGCTGTCTGCCGTACAAGTATGGTCCTTGGGAACATCTGTCAGGAGGAACTCCAGTGTAACTCAGTACTAGGAGTACTTCACACCAAAGGCGCTATAAGAGGAGACGTTCAGAAAGGCACATGTTGGCGGAGTGTTGGAAGGGAGCATTCCATCTGACCTGGAGGTTGACTGAGTCTCTGACCCGGAGGACACAGCACGGAGGCAGGCACCTGTGTGTACTACAGACTGTGAATAAAGCGTTGGAACTACATGACCTGGTGTCCTCCAATTATTCCTGCGCTAACACCCCCTGTACCACTACCTCAGGGTACCAGCTTCTACACCGCCTGTGCCTCTCCTCTACCCCTACATCTACACTGCCCTGGGACTACAGCTCCACCTGTGGGGAGCTACACCATCTTGGCTGCACCACAACACCATTCCCAGAGGATCTGCATGCAGCGTCGGCTTAACACCTCACTTGCCAAATACCACAGGTGGCGTCACGAACTATTCATTTAATCAACTACATTCCACTATTCAAACTTCCCCTATTAATTGGGCGCCCAGGGCCATGGACCGGGTCACTGCTGCTGTGACACATCCCGCCAACCCCGGCCCAGTACCGAGTACCCCACAGCCCTGGAAGGGCGACCCAGAAGCACAACAATAATCAGGAGTCTCCTATAGAGGCAGCCTGATATAGGGCAAGAGCACAGGGACTTCCGGGTTAGGTCCTCCAGGACCATAGAGATGGCATGGCTGCAGTTAGAGCAGAGATGGGTGCGCATGCGTGCTGGGCATAGCCGTGCAGCCACAGGGTCAAGTGTGAGAGGTGCGCATGCGCACCCGATGGGATCCCCAGAGTGGCCGCGGCACCGGAAGTGGTGACGTCGAGCGAGGAGTTCCGGCATCGGGTGAGCATGGCATAGCAATAAGTGATGGTGTATCCTAGAAATGCATGGGAATATATTACTTTCTTCTTTTTATAGTATAACCATTTATTGTGGAATTTCAATACAAATGCAGCAGAAAAAGAGAACGAAAGAAAAGGAGTTGAGCACACTTGGAATTATTCTATTATATACTTACCTAAAATTGTCCGTCATCAACTTCCGTCCGGACGTCCTCGAATCCCACATTCCACTGCGCCGCAATGGAAGTGCACCGACCGCCATATTGGAATACCCAAGTGATGGGTATTATAATATTGGCACCCACTTGTGGTGCCAGGCCTTTCCACAGTACCACCAGCGGGACGCTGCCAGGACACCCACGCCAGACTCCCCCGCCGCTGCTGGACCCGCCGCCGGACCCCCGCCAGGACCCACCGCCAGACCCCCACCAGGACCTGCCGCTGGATCGCCACCAGGACCAGTCACCGGATCGCCACCGGGACCCGATGCTGAACCCCCGCTATGACCCGCCGACGCCTGACTACACACGCCGGATCCGCGACTGCCTGCCCACCTACCTCCGTGCAGTCACAGCTGGCAGGAAAGACCGCGGTTTGTGAGCTTGTGCTGGAGATGGGGTGCGGGCGCCCTCTGGGGGCGTCGTACCCCATCTTCAGCACAGGCCGCAAACCACCATCATTCCTGCCGGCTGTGTCTGCACGGAAGTGGGTGGGCAGGCAACGACGGGACACACACCCCACACACACACTGCCATCTGGGTATTACTGATCAGGATGCTGTTAGACAAAATCTTAAGAGTTTTGGGGAGCCAATAGAGCCTGGAAGTATAGACAAAATAGTTATCTTAAGGGAAGGTTCCACCACGTCTCCTGAAATCTTGTTATAGGCCATAAATACGTCTTCACAAATTGGCTTCAATTTGTGGCAATCCCACCAGATGTGGATCATTGTGCCTTTTTCCGGTCACAGCGTCTGACACAGAAGGAAACATTTTATGCAACTTTACAGGGTAATAGTACCTTTTTGTCACAATAGTTTTTTTCCTTTGCATACCCGGATATTGAGATTTTATGGGTAAATAGATATGCTTTTTGTATATCTTCCTCTGAGAGGATGGTGTCCAAACCTGTCTTCCAATCATGTATACAATTTGGGACAGAAACAGATGATTGGCTTAAGAAAAACGTTGACATAAGAGATCAGATGAGATGGAGCAGCTTCCTGCAAAAATAACCTTTCAAAAGAGGTTCCTTCTTTTTCTATTCATTCACATATCTGTACATTTGTTCATACAGCCGGGAATGAACCTGTAAAATGTAATTTAAGTAGAAAATATAGATAAAAATATTATTTTTAACTGTAGATGTAGCAAATTTTTGGCAATTTCAAGTGACAAGGTTCTCTTGGCCTCTGTGCATCAGTCCTAAGAACAATGTGCTCTGTTTGAGGGACATCCATCGAGCTGAGAATGACGCCCAGAATACATTCTGCTGATACAGAGGATTCCCATCGCAAAGTAATGTCAAATACTACAATTAAAAAGTTATATCTCTAAGAATACTGTGAGATAAAAATATCCCTGAAACATAAGCTGTTTCCTTAGGGCCAAAATTAGCCGTGTCCTTAAAGGGTTACATTTACTTTATTGATCGTATGTAATTTCTCATTTCATAAAAGTGTGCTATTCTCGAATTCTCCCTCTTGTCACCTTCACGACCTGTATTTGATTTCACAGCAGAACTGTAAACATTTTGCTTTTATACATTTTTATAGATTGCGCTAGATGGTGATTAGTCACACGTAGCATAACAGAATGATTTTCTGCCATTGCGATATTATAGATTGTATGATGGCACTGGATGAAGAGTTTCAGAAATAATGTCAATCAACAGGATTTCATTTTCACCACGATTGTCTTTTTTTCCAATAGTCGTGAACATTTCTGGCCAGTAGATTCTTCTTTATTGTATTGTTGTACATTGTTTTCACTTTTATTTGAAGTAGTTTAACACCTGCAGCATCCTAGTTGACTAAAATAAACTACATTTGTTTCTACTTGTTCAAAATTGTGTAAAACAGTCTTTTTCAAGTTGATTTGCCTAAAAAATAAAGTAGAAATAGACATCTATGAATTAAAGGAAATCTGTCACCAGGTTTTTGCTACTTCATCAGAGAGCAGCATAATGTAGGAAAAGAGGCCCTGAATCCAACTATGCATCACTTAGTTTACTGGGTGCAGCAGTTGTAACACAATCATAGTTTTTATATGTATCAAGTAGCAGAGCTCAGGAAGCTAATCCCGCCCACATCACAGCTTTCTGTGTACATTGTATATTGACAGTCAGCTGATAATCAGTGTTGGGGGCCGGGGTTGGACAAGACCTCACACGGGCACAAGGTCGGGCAGTGATAATATCCTGCTGATAAAACACTCATTGTTTGGAAACAGCGCACAGCCTAATAAGTGACATGCTGCTGAAATTTGTGTCTCATGCTGCACTCAAATTGCAAAAACCTGCTGAAAGATTCCCTTTAACTTCTCTCTGTGCATGCAGAGTAATGTAGTAGCCTCCTATTCAATCGAATAAATTCATTAAAGGGGTTGTTCATATAATTCTCTACCAGAATTACAACAAAATGCACAATTTTTCAACATCCCGCTGATGTCCTGGACAGATCAAATTTTTGGCTTGTGCTCCAAACAGATGATAATTTCCTGGTGTTATGTGTGAAAGTGGCACGCTAATTTCTCATTTCAAAAGCCAGGCCAAACTCCTTCTCATACCCCCCTTTCCTGTGTAGAGCACAGGATCTAAAGTGGCGCTTACAGGATCCTCGACATTGAACATGAATGGAGGATGTCAATGGATCTCTACTAGTGATGAGCAAGTATACTCGTTGCTCGGGTATTCCCGAGCATGCTCGGGTGTCCTCTGAGTATTTTGGCGTGCTCAAAGATATAGTTTACGTCGTCTCAGCTGCATGATTTGCGACTGTCAGACAGGCTGAATACATGTGTGGAATGTCTGTTTGTTAGGGAATTCCCACATGTATTCAGCCTGTCCAGCAGGCATCACTAATCTGTACCTTAAATGCAATAGTAAGTTATATAGAATTACATCATGAACACATTTAAACATATTGAGTCTGATTCATCAAGACCGGCGTTGTTAATGCTGGTGTTAGGAGATGTGCTGGAGTCAGACGTTCCTGATTCATGAAGAGGCATATTCCGGACGAGTGGTGTGCCCCTTACTACAAATCCTACTATTGGACAAAGCTTTGTGAAGCAGCGATTGCCACTGCTTGTCATGAATTGGACGAGTGGCGGTGAACACGCGCCCTTCCACAAAGCCCCACCCACTTTGTTGGAGCTTGTCGAAAATGTCACGAGAATGCCAAAAGCCGCATAGTTTTATCTCATTCTCCAGTTGCGCAAAATAATGTAATTTTTCAAAGCATTTTACAACAATATTCTGGTGTAAATGCTTTGATAAATCGGGGACATTGTTATTTTAAAGTGATCATTCCACTTAAAGATTGAAAGAAGGGATTTTGTAATACAAAGTTGGTGGATGAAAAACTATACATTTCAGAGTAGTTGGATTATATCAGGTAGCTGTTATGACAAATCCAGGGGAAAAGTGCTTGTTGATGTGCAGATTTTACCTAGATTCTTGTCTTACATTGTGCATATGAAGCAGCCAGGGCGATTTGCGGCAAGCAGAAAGTGTATTTCTCTGCTCCATTTAACCCCTTCTCTACCAAGGGTGGTTTGCACGTTAACTCCCGGGCCAATTTTTACAATTCTGACCACTGTCCCTTAATGAGGTAATAACTCTGAAACGCTTCCATGGATCCCGGTGATTCTGACATTGTTTTCTCGTGACATATTGTACTTCGTGTTAGTGGTAAAATTTCATTCAAATAACTTGCGTTTATTTGTGAAAAAAACGGAAATTTGGCGAAAAATTTGAAATTTTCGCAATTTTCCAACTTTGAATTTTTATGCCCTTAAATCACAGCGATACGGCACACAAAAAACTTAATAAATAACATTTCCCACATGTTTACTTTACATCAGCACAATTTTGGAACCAACATTTTTTTTGTTAGGAAGTTATAAGGGTTAAAAATTGACCAGCGATTTCTCATTTTTGCAACACCATTTTATTTTTAGGGACCACATCACATTTGAAGCCACTTTGAGGGGTCTATATGATAGAAAATACCCAAAAGTGACACCATTCTAAAAACTGCACCCCTTAAGGTGCTTAAAACCACATTCAAGAAGTTTATTAACCCTTTAGGTGCGTCACAGGAATTTTTTGAATATTTAAAAAAAAATGAACATTTTACTTTTTTTCACAAAAAAAATACTTCAGGTTCAATTTTCTTTATTTTACCAAGGGTAACAGGAGAAATTGGACTGCAAAAGTTATTGTGCAATTTGTCCTGAGTAGGCTGATACCTGATATGTGGGGGGGAACCACTGTTTCGGCGCATGGCACCTCAGTAGGGAAGGAGCACCGTTTGACTTTTTCAATGCAAAATTGGCTGGAATTCATATCGGACGCCATGTCGCGTTTGGAGAGCCCCTGATGTACCTAAACAGTGGCAACCCCCCCAAGTGACCCCATTTTGGAAACTAGACCCCCCAAGGAACTTATCTAGATATGTGGTGAGAACTTTGAACCCACAAGGGCTTCACAGAAGTTTATAACGTACAGCGGTACAATTAAAAAATCATATTTTTTCCACAAAAATGATCTTTTCACCCTCAATTATTATTTTCCAAGAGTAACAGGACCCTAAAAGATATTGTGCAATTTATCCTGAGTGCGCTGATACCCCACATGTGGGGGTAAACCACTATTTGGGCGCATGGCAGAGCTCGGAAGGGAAGCAGCACCATTTGACGTTTTTGGCTGGAATTGAGATTGGACACCATGTCGCGTTTGGAAAGCCCCTGATGTACCAAAACAGTAGAAACCCCCCGCAAATGACACCATTTTGGAAACTAGACCCCCCAAGGAACTTATCTAGATGTGTGGTGAGCACTTTGAACCCCCCAATGCTTCACAGAAGTTTATAACGCCCGGGCGTGAAAATAAAAAAATCGTATTTTTTCCACAAGCATCATCTTTTAGTCCCCATTTTTTTTATTTTCCCAAGGGTAACAGGAGAAATTGGACACCAAAAGTTGTTGTCCAATTTGTTCTGAGTACGCTGACACCCCATATGTGGGAGAAAACTACTGTATGGGCACACGTCGGGGCTCGGAAGGGAAGTAGTGACGTTTTGGAATGCAGACTTTGATGGCATGGTCTGCGGGTGTCATGTTGCTTTTGGAGAGCCCCTGATGTACCTAAACAGTGGAAACCTCCCACAAGTGACCCCATTTTGGAAACTAGACCCCCTAATGAACTTACCTAGATGTGTGGTGAGCACTTTGAACCCCCCAGTGCTTCACAGAAGTTTATAACGACTGGGTGTGAAAACAAAAATATCGTATTTTTTCAACAAACATCATCTTTTAGCCCCCATTTTTTTTTATTTTCCCAAGGGTAACAGGAGAAATTGGACCCCAAAAGTTGTTGTCCAATTTGTCCTGAGTACGCTGATACCTCATATGTGGGAGAAAACTACTGTATGGGCACACGTCGGGGCTCGGAAGGGAAGTAGTGACGTTTTGGAATGCAGACTTTGATGGATTGGTCTGCGGGTGTCATGTGCGTTTGGAGAGCCCCTGATGTACCTAAACTATTGAAACTCCCCACAAGTGACCCCATTTTGGAAACTAGACCCCCCACGGAACTTATCTAGATGTGTGGTGAGCACTTTGAACCCCCAAGTGCTTCACAGAAGTTTATAACGCCTGGGCGTGAAAATAAAAAAATCATTTTTTCAGCAAAAATGATATTTTTGCCCCCAATTTTTTATTTTCCTAAGGGTAACAGGAGAAATTGGACCCCAAAAGTTGTTTTGCAATTTGTCCTGAGTAGGCTGATACCCCATATGTGGGGGTAAAACACTGTTTGAGCACATGGCAGAGCTTGGAAGGGAAGGAGCACCATTTGACTTTTTCAACGCAGAATTGGCTGGAATTGAGATCAGACGCCATGTTGCCTTTGGAGAGCACCTGATGTGCCCAAACAGTGGAAACCCCCAATTATAACTCCAACCCTAACCCCAACACACCCCTAACCCTAATCTGAGCCCTAACCCTAGCCCTAACCCTAGCCCTAGCCCTAACCCTAACCCTAATGGGAAAATGGAAATAAATACATTTTTTTAATTTTATTATTTTTCCCTAACTAAGGGGGTGATAACGGGGGGTTTGATTTACTATTTATGTCGGTTTTTATGCTTGGCAGCTGTCGCACGCTAAAAGACGCTTTTTATTGTAGAAATAGTTTTTGCATCACCACATATTGAGAGCTATAATTTTTCCGTATTTTGACCCACCGAGTCATGTGAGGTCTTATTTTTTGCGGGAAGAGTTGACGTTTTTATTGGTACCATTTTCGGGCACGTGACATTTTTTGATCGCTTTTTATTCCGATTTTTGGGACGCAGAATGAACAAAAACCAGCGTTTCATGAATTTCTTTTGGGGGGTGCGTTTACACCGTTCCGTGTGCGGTAAAATTGATAAAGCGGTTTTATTCTTCGGGTCAGTACGGTTACAGCGATACCTCATTTAGGTTTTTTTATGTTTTGTCGGTTTTTTGCAATGAAAACAATTTTATATAAAAAATAATTATTTTTGTATCACTTTATTCTGCGAGCTATAACTTTTTCATTTTTTTGCGGATGATGCTGTATGGCAGCTCATTTTTTGCAGGACAAGATGACGTTTTCAGCGGTACCATGGCTAGTTATATGTGTCTTTTTGATCGCGCATTATTGCACTTTTTGTTCGGTGGTATGATAATAAATCATTATTTTTTGCTTCGTTTTTTATTTTTATTTTTTAAGGGGTTCGCTAAAGGGGTTAATTAATGGGACAGTTTTATAGGGCGGGTCGCTATGGATGTGGCGATGCCAAATATGTGTACTTTTATTGTTTTTTTTTTTTTTTTTTGAAAAAATGGATTTATTGGGGAATATTTTTTTTTTTTTTTTACTAATTTATTTAGCGATTTTTTTAAAATTATTTTTATCACTTTTTTTTTTTTTTTTTTTTTTTACTTTATTACCTTGTCCCAGGTGGGACATCACTGTCCTGTGACAGATCGCTGATCTGTCACATCACAGATCACTGTGACAGATCAGCAATCTGTCACAGGCAGTTCTGCAGACTTCCTCATGCCTGCGCTTTGCAGGCAGTGAGGAAGTCAGCTTCCTACAGGCCCCCGAAGGCCCCCGTCGCCATCTTGGATCCTGGGGCCAGTAGAGAAAGAGACCCACGCAGCAGCGCTGCACATTGCGCTGCCGTGGGGGGCTCAGGGAAGCACGGAGGGAGCCCCCTCCCTGCCGATGCTTCCCTTTAACCCCCGGTACACCGCGATCGCGTTTGATCGCGGTGTACAAGGGGTTAACGTGTCGGGGGCGGTCCGTGACCGCCCCTGACACATTGTGCCGGGTGTCAGCTGTGATAATCAGCTGACACCCGGCCGCGATCAGCGGCGCTCACCACGTGGGCGCCGCTGATCGCTGGGACGTAATATTCCGTCCATGGTAATTAGGTCCAGGGTCACATGGACGGAATATTACGTCCATTGTAGGTAAGGGGTTAATGACGCCAGGTTTTGGGTTGATTGTAGATACGTAATTACACCTGTAAAGCTCAAGTAGGCTTTATAAGCCACAGAGTGGGGGCTGTGCGTGCTATTGGGGTGTTAGAGGAGTATTAATAATTTAGACTCAGATATGCTGTCTCAGATAATGCAGCTCAGCACCTATTAAAGTGAACAGGAGCTGAGCTGCTGTACACAGGAACAGCTACTACACACCCAATGGAGCTGTGCTGTTGGATGTCACCTTCCATCTACGATCGGACATGAAAGCATCTGATCAATCGGATATTGGTGACTTATCCTTAGGTTAGATCATCAGTACCTTAATCCTAGAAAACCCCTTTAACTCAGAAGTTGGTAAAAAGGTGGAGATTGTGCAATTTAAAAAAATCTAGCTGAATCAGGAACTTCATGAAAATAACACTTCTTATTTTCTATTTTGCTCACTTTTTACGTTCGGATATATGAAGTGCGTATGTGCGTAATCAGTAGTCACAAATCATAATTAAGGAATATAATTATTGTTAGTTAGGTTTGCTAGGCTGATTCTACATTAACGGTGATAAATTGTAAGGATCAGTTGCTGGAGAAACCTTTCACATAAATTATGTCTTTTGCTGCCCTGTGCTTTTGCCTAATGCAAAAAATGATCCCTCTCCAGATTGATTTATTTACATTGCAGTGATCCTATCTGCAGTATAAGCCTCTGTTATTTCTCACAGGTTGCACATTGCAGGTACATCTGATGTTGCTTGACTTATTAAAAGTAGAGTATGAAGATTTCTTTTTCTATGTGCAAAAGTTACAGTTTTTTTCATGGTGACTTCATTTGTAATAAACGCCACAAGGCTTTGACAGATTGCATGATGGATACCCGCAGCGTCCAATGGACTCTATTGACTTACAGTTGGGTCCTTTAGATTTCGTAATGGCATTTGTCATTTTGTTTAGAAGAATGTAACATGAAACAAACTTAAAGTGTACTATTTTGTTCTCCTGCCTGATCTAACCGTATGTAAAAACATGCAAAACACAAGCCGCGGAGACACCATCACATGTTTCTCAACGCAAGTAATGACCAGCCAGGTCTTTCACCGGGAAGGAACAAACCATGGGAGGGGCCGTCTCCAATGAAGGAAACCACCTGTGCCAAAACATGGTATCCATCCACAGACAGCTGTTTCGGGGTATTGCCCCTCATCAGTGTGGAGTAGGAAACTGGCCAGTAGGAGCAGTGCCTAGTAGAAGACTGTGAAAAATAAGGATGAATGAACTCATGGAGATCAACCTCCAACACTGCAGAGACACCATCACATGTTTCTCAACACAGTGATTCTAAAGCACTGCCCCCATCCCTTATGGGAAATATGTAAAAACATGCAAAACACAAGCCGCGGAGACACCATCACGTTTCTCAACGCAAGCAATGACTAGCCAGGTCTTTCCCCGGGAAGGAACAACCACGGGAAGGGCAGTCTCCAATGAAGGAAACCACCTGTGCCAAAATATGGTATCCATCCACAGACAGCTGTTTCAGGGTATTGCCCCTCATCAGTGTGGAGTAGGAAACTAGCCAGTAGGAGCAATGCCTAGTAGAAGACTGTGAAAAATGAGGATGAATGAACTCATGGAGATCAACATCCAACACTGCGGAGACACCATCACGTGTTTCTCAATGCAGTGATTCTAGAACAATGCCCCCATACCTTATGGCCAATTTCCTTCTCCACACTGATGAGGGGCAATACCCCGAAACAGCTGTCTGTGGATGGATACCATGTTTTGGCACAGGTGGTTTCCTTCATTGGAGACTGCCCTTCCCGTGGTTGTTTCTTCCCTGGGAAAGACCTGGCTAGTCATTGCTTGCGTTGAGAAACATGGGATGGTGTCTCCGTGGCTTGTGTTTTGCATGTTTTTACATATTTCCCATAAGGGATGGGGGCATCGCTCTAGAATCACTGCGTTGAGAAACATGTGATGGTGTCTCCGCAGTGTTGGATGTTGATCTCCATGAGTTCATTCATCCTCATTTTTCATAGTCTTCTACTAGGCATTGCTCCTACTAGCCAGTTTCCTACTCCACACTGATGAGGGGCAATACCCCGAAACAGCTGTCTGTGGATGGATGCCATGTTTTGGCACAGGTGGTTGTTCCTTCCCGGGGAAAGACCTGGCTAGTAATTGCTTGCGTTGAGAAACATGTGATGGTGTCTCCGCGGCTTTTGTTTTGCATGTTTTTACATATTTCCCATAAGGGATGGGGGCATTGCTCTAGAATCACTGCGTTGAGAAACATGTGATGGTGTCTCCGCAGTGTTGGATGTTGATCTAACCGTATGTCATGGTGTCTTTTTCAGTGCTGTTGTACAAACATATTCTGTCAACTTGATTGATTGACCATACAAACATAAACCCTAAGGCACTGAAAAAATAACATTTATAATCTGTACCAATGTTTATACAGGGTTTGTAAAAACAAAACAAAACTCTTTTGAATGTACAAGCCTTCTTCGCTTTTGAGTTGTTCTTGGTGCAATAGATTAACATGATGCATAATATTAATATTAGGGGTATCATTGCCCTGACATTTTTTTTAGAGTTGACAATGCGCTATAAAAAAATCAACCATTTCAACTGTATCTGTGTCTCTAAATAATATGTATTAGCAGTGAGCTGTCAGCTCCATTCCCCAGGCTATATCATTTCGCGTTGTAGGCCACAGACCACTTCAGGGCTGTGGCCTATGAGGTTATAGGGCCTTGGTACAGTGCAGCGAGATGCAGTAACATCATCATCCTCTGCTGTTCTACGGGGCAGATGGTGCAGGATACAGGCTGAACCGCTATAATGCCAACAGGGATTCAAATGAGTGGCCCCAAGTTTATTCTGCAGCAGGACAATGACCACAAACATACAGCCAATGTCATTAAGAACTATTTTTAGCATAAATGAGAACAAGGATTCCTGTAAGTGATGATATGGCCACAACAGAGCCTTGATCTCAATAACATCTAGTCTATCTGAGATTACATGAAGAGAGAGAAGGTTTTGTACGACCATACATTCACAGAAGATCAGTGGTTAGTTCTCCAAGATGTTTGGAACAACCTCTCTGCCTAGTTTCTTTAAAAAACTGTGTACAAGTGTGCCTAGAAGAAGTGATGTTTTCATGCTGTTTCGAAGGCAAAGGTGCTCACACCAAATAGTGATTTGGGTTACATTTCTCTGTTGTTCAATCACTTTGTATGTTTAAGTTGATAATAGTAAACTATGAATGAGTCAAATTTTTATTCTTACTTTGCAGCGTTTTATCCACAGCTTAAAACTTTTGCACCACTGTGCGCAAAAATATGTGTATATATGTATATATACAGTATGAGTGTGTATGTCTATACATATATACAGTGGGTACGGAAAGTATTCAGACCCCTTTAAATTTTTCATTTTTTTGTTTCATTGTAGTAGAATTTAGGTAAATTCTAAAAAGTTCATTTTTTTCTTCATTAATGTACACTCTCTAGAGTTGAGCGACTTTGGTCAGATCGGGTTTCATGAAACAAAATTTGTTTCAGATGAAACTGGTCCGACTAGGGCAAAGAAACTCGGAGTTTCATCCGAAACCCGACCCCACTGCAAGTCAATGGGGAATAAAAGTCGGCATTGAGTGGATGAATGTCATCCGCTCAATGCCGACTTTTATTTCCCATTGACTTGCATTGGGGTCGGGTTTCGGGCGAAACTTTGACTTTTTTTTGCCCTAGTCGGACCAGTTTCATTTGAAACAAATTTTGTTTCATGAAACCCGATCCGACCAAAGTCGCTCAACTCTACTCTGCACCCCATCTTGGCTGAAAAAACAGAAATGTAGAAATTTTTGCAAATGTATTAAAAAAGAAAAACTGAAATATCACATGGTCATAAGTATTCAGACCCTTTGCTCAGACACTCATATTTAAGTCACATGCTGTCCATTTCCTTGTGATTCTCCTTGAGATGGTTCTACTCCTTCATTGGAGTCCAGCTGTGTTTAATTAAACTGATAGGACTTGATTTGTAAAGACACACACCTGTCTATATGAGACCTCACAGCTCACAGTGCATGTTATGGTATGTCACACTTAGCGATGTACCAGCGATCCCGACCAGCGATATGACGCTGTCAGGATCGCTGGTACATCGCTAAGTGGTCGCTAGTGAGCTGCCACATAGGCAGATCTCACTAGCGACATCGCTGGGGACGGGGGTCGCTACTTACCTGTCACACCAGGTGATCTTGCGTCCTCCCGCCCGGCTCCCGCGTCGCTCGTCGTCACAGCAGGAAGCGCCGCAGGAAGCAGACGACGAGAAACAGTCCAGCCTGTTCTCGCGCGATCAGCGATAACCAGCGGGGGGAGCGGGTTGTAGGTAAGTATCACACACAGCGATATCGCTAGCAATATCGCTATAACGTCACAAGTTATAGCGATATTGCTAGCGATATCGCTTAGTGTGACAGGCCCTTTAGACCAAATGAGATTCTTGAGGTCAAAGGATTTGGCCAAGGAGCTCAGACAGAATTGTGGCAAGGCACAGGTCTGGCCAAGGTTACAAAAGAATTTTTGCAGTACTCAAGGTTCCTAAGAGCACAGTGGCCTCCATAACCCTTAAATGGAAGATGTTTGGGACCACCAGAAGTCTTCCTAGACCTGGCCATCCAGCCAAACTAAGCAATCGTGGGAGAAGAGCCTTGGTGAGAGGGGTAAAGAAGAACCCCAAGATCACTGTGGCTGAGCTCCACAGATGCAGTAAGGAGATGGGAGAAAGTTCCACAAAGTAAACTATCACTGCAGCCCTCCAACAGGCGGGTCTTTATGGCAGAGCGACCCAACGGAAGCCTCTCCTCAGTGCCAGACCTATGAAAGACCGCATAGAGTTAGCTAAAAAACACATGAAGGATTCCCAGACTATGAGAAGTAAGACTCTCTGGTCTGATGAGACGAAGATAGAACTTTTTGGTGATAATTCTAAGCAGTATGTGTGGAGAAAATGTGGCACTGCTCATCACCTGCCCAATACAATCCAAACAGTGAAACATGGTGGTGGCAGCATCATGCTATGGAGGTGTTTTTCAGTTGCAGGGACAGCACGACTGGTTGAAATTGAAGGAAACATGAATGCGGCCAAGTACTGAGATATCCTGGATGAAAACCTCTTCCAGAGTGCTCTGGGCCTCAGACTTAGCCGAAAGTTCATCTTCCAACAAGATAATGACCCTACGCACAATGCTAAAATAACAAAGGAGTGGCTTCAGAACAACTCTGTGACCATTCTTCACTGGCCCAGCAAGAGTCCTGACCTAAACCCAATTGAGCATTTGTGGAGTGACCTGAAAATGGCTGTCCACCAATGTTCATCATTCAACCTGGCGGAACTGGAGAGGATCTGCAAGGAATAATGGCAGAGGATCCCCAAATCCAGGTGGGAAAAATTTCCCAAGAAGACTCACGGCTGTACTAGCTCAAAAGGGTGCTTCTACTCAATACTGAGCAAAGGGTCTGAATACTTATGACCATGTGATATTTCAATTTTTCTTTTTTTGTTTCAGTCAAGGTGGGGTGCAGCGTGTACATTAATGAGAAAAAAAATGAACTTTTTAAAATTTACCAAATGGCCGCAATGAAACAAAGAGTGAAAAATTTAAAGGGGTCTAAATACGTTCCGTACCCATGGTACATATTTCTTTGTACACAGCTCTGGCAAAAATTAAGAGACCACCTCATAAAAACCCTGTCATGGGCAGCCCATTCTCCAGACCTGAACCCCATTTAAAACCTCTGGAATGTAGTGAAGAGGAAGATGGATAGTCACAAGCCATCAATCAAAGAACTGCTTACATTTTTGCGCCAGAAGCAGTGTGAAAGACTGGTGGCAAGCATGCCAAGACACATGAAAGCTGTTTTAAAAATCATGGTTATTCCACAAAATATTGATTTCAGAACTCTTCCTGAGTTAAAACATAAGTATTGTTGCTTCTAAATGATTATGAACTTGTTTTCTTTGCATTATTTGAGGTCTGAAATCCCTTTTTTTTAAAAATTTTGACCATTTTTCTTTGTCAGTAAAAAAAAATGCAAAATGTATTGCTTGGAAATTCGGAGACATGTTGTCAGAAGTTTCTAGACTAAAAGAACAATTTATATTTTACTCAAAAATCTAATATATAAAGCTCAATGAGTGTGTGTATGTATGTCCGGGATTGGCATCCGCACCGTCACAGCTACCGCCTCAAAATTTGGCACAGTCACACGTCTGGACCCCGAGAGCGTCATAGGCTATGTTGTGAGGCGAAATTTTAACCCCGCACGTTCCAATTCACCAAACAATTTTGCCCCTATCTACATAATGGGGAAAAAGTGAAAGGAAAAGTGTTGGAGGCAAATTGACAGCTGCCAGATGTGAACAAGGGGGACTTAAAGAATGAGAGCGATGGCGCCAAAGAGTATATACCGTACAGTTGCTAAGGTGGGGCCCTGACTCACCACACACAGGGATATGAACACACACACAAAATGCGTCACACACTACCTCGTGCTTCAACACATATACCACCCTCAGCACACATTTCACCACACAGACAGACTGCAGGGGGAGCCCAGTATCACATAGGATAGGCTTAGATACACAGCTCAGCAGTCAGTATCACACAGGATAGGATTAGATACACAGCTCAGCAGTCAGTATCACACAGGATAGGATTAGATACATAGCTCAGCAGTCAGTATTACACAGGATAGAAATAGATACACTGCTCAGCAGACAGTATCACACAGGAGAGGATTAGATACGCAGCTCAGCACACAGTATCACACAGAATAGTATTAGATACACATATCAGCAGTCAGTATCACACAGGAGAGGATTTGACACATGGCTCAGCAGTCAGTATCACACAGGAGAGGATTAGATACACAGCTCAGCAGTCAGTATCACACAGGATAGGATTAGATACACGGCTCAGCAGTCAGTATCACACAGGATAGGATTAGATACACGGCTCAGCAGTCAGTATCACACAGTATAGGATTAGATACACGGCTCAGCAGTCAGTATCACACAGGATAGGATTAGATACACGGCTCAGCAGTCAGTATCACACAGGATAGGATTAGATGCACGGTTTTTATGTGCAATATAATCATTATAATTTCTTATAACTAACCACAGTTGGATACTATGCCCAGGCAACGCTGGGCACTTCAGCATTTGAATATGGTCTCTTAATTTTTGACAGAGCTGTGTATATATATATATATATATATATATATATATACACATATATATAGTGACGAGCAAAAGGGTAACAATATTTTGAACTTTTAAGTTGTAGGCTCCATATCTCACCATCCAATAATGCTTAGAACTTGAGACTACTATTATTTTATAGACAATCATTTTGACTATCTCATACATAAATTTGATTACGTATTCAGATTCTAGTCATGTCACTACAGTGTTACTGTTTTGCTTCTTCTGATGGAAAAATCTTTTTCTTTCTGAATACTACAAAATGCAACCTGATCGCATATAGCCCTAAGAGCTCAGTGTGTTATTAAGTTCATTCTCATGCTAAAGATCACTGGTTCGAATCAAGAAGCTGCCATGAAGAAGATTTCCCATGAAAAGAGAAACTGCATCAGCCACATAATTGATTGCCGTCTCTCTGCCAAGAAATTGCCAAACTGCATCATGTGAGTGCCATGACAGTTGGAAGAATACAAAATGAAGTCTGTCCATCCATTCAAAAGCCAAGAAGTGGACTATCAGGCAAAATATCGCAGTCAACAAGTCAGCTCATCTCAAGGTCTATCAGCTCTGGTGCGACAAATACAGCAATAGAGGTGGCTCATATGCTTCGTAATAGTGAGATTACAGACTTCCATGCAAGCACTGTCTGATGCACATTACACAAGTCTGGAATGGTGGCTTGAAAAAAGGTAAAGAAGCCTCGACTTCAATGTAGTGTAAGGTAGCGCTGTTATTCAAGTAGGGGATACTCACTTAGCCGCCACAAAACCAGATCCGGCAAGGGGTTTTCCATAAAACAATTATAGTCCATGCGGTTTATTCAGCATCATAAACCCACAGCAGTAACATAAAGTTCATCACATCAGCATAGCGTCCATGACAGAGTTCAGCTCTCACCCCTGTGGTCACACAGGTTAGGCATACACAGGCTCTTCAGCCTCAGTTATCTCACCCACATCAGGGTTTCCTCATGACTGCTTCACCTCATCATGCTGCAGACGTCCATTCCCTCCAGGGAATCATCAGGCATGTGCAGCCATTCAACACAGCATTCCTTGCTGTCAGGAAGACAGCCCCCATCTCTCCTAGATGGGGCCTTCCAAAACGGACCAACCAGGTCCCAGCATTCACCCCATGTGACCTACCCTGGCCACCGTATATGGTCTGTAGCCACGCCCACCGGGTCACATGGCTATGACCTCACCACAGGCACAGGTCCTTGAACCATTCTCACACATTTTACAATATTGTTCTCAACCACTCCCCTGAGTGGATTTGTAGTTAACTAGTACCGCCAGTCTCCCCAGCTACCTGGAGACTTCTCCCGGACACATTGAAACAGCACCTCAGCAGTATCACTGCTGATCAACACACACCTAAGTCTCCATCTCAAGGCCACCCACCTTGAGATACACAACTGTCATTCTGTATTCTGCCATTCATCCTCTCTCCTAGGACATTACACAGTGGCTCCTAGCGGACACAGTGGTCACTACACCACAGTAGTCATAAGAAGCGTCGGCTCGAGTTTTCAAAAAGTATTGTAAAGCAGCGGTGTCCACACTGTGCAGTTATGAGACAGTGACCCAAGCAAGTTCAAAAACAAAAAGGTTTTTAATGTCCAACAAAACTCACTCAGTGCACAACACGCTGTATCCTCCAGATCGCAGCCGGGAAGCAACAAAACAGTCCGTGGCCAGTTGCTGTGAGCGATCGCGTTGCCCGGGTATGAAAGGGGTGCCAGACCTTGGCTCAGCTTGGCCCTGTATTGCCTATTGAAAAAAGCACATTGGTGCTCTAGAAAACTCAACAAGGCTGGACATCCACACAAGACATCAGTGGTGGATGAAAGAAGAATTCTTTACATGGCGAACATAATGCGAAAGCAACCCAGGAGTGTTTTAACCCCTTAGTGACAGAGCCAAATTTTAAAAATCTGACCAGTGTCACTTTATGTGGTAATAACTCTGGAACGCTTTGACAAAAAACAGTAATTTTGAGATTGTTTTTTCGTGACACATTATACTTTATGCAAAACACAAGCCGCGGAAACACCATCACATGATCCCGGGATAGGAAAGCTGGTGGAATGTGCGGTGCTGGAGATGTTCTGGAGATCTTGTGGTCCAGGTGGAGCTGAAGGGGTGAGCTGGGCAGGTTTGGACTGACTGTTGGCGTGTCCCCTGATGTCCCTGTCTTGTTGCACCCATGCCCTCCCCCCCAGCAGTGCTGGGAGCACCCTTTATGGAAAGTTGTACATTTAACTCTGCTAAGCTGTGACTGTTCAGTCTTTATAGCTACAAGCTGAGTGTAATCATGGCCACTGCACTCTGTAAACCTACTCTTATGATTTCAAGGGACGATTTATTATTCTGGAATCATCCGCAATTTCTCATGGACTCCCCTTCTTGGAGCATGATTGCTAATTCAACAATTGAGTACATAAAATCCATTACTTCTGTGAAACCTGTAGAGGTGTACTGCAAGAGAGGTAGGAGAGGAGGCGTCCTGGCACGCCTTTGGAGGAGAGGGTTCAGAACAGCTCTTCCTTCACTCCACTTGGCTAATGTCCGTTCCTTATCTAACAAAATGGAGGATCTGAGCTTACTTTGTAACATGAGATCTGATATGGCCAATTCAGCTGCTCTTTGTTTTACTGAGACCTGGTTGAATGAGACCATCCCTGATTGTAGTCTGGATCTACCTGGTTTTGTTATCTACAGAGCTGACCGTGATTGTGTAGCTTCAGGTAAACAAAGGGGGGTGGGGTATGTCTCTACATCAACACTAGCTGGTGCTGTGATGTTAACATACTGGGAAAAGGTTGCTCTCCAGATCTAGAATACCTTGCACTCAATTGTAGACCATTTTACTCTCCAAGAGAGTTTTCATTTATGGTTCTGGTTGCAGTATATATTCCCCCTCAAGCATCTGTTAAAGCTGCTATTGGTGAATTAGCTTGCAAAATATCAGAATGGGAGAAAGGATCTCCAGAAGCATTTGTGATCGTAATGGGGGACTTTAACAAAGGAAAACTCAACCTGGATCTCCCCAAATTTACTCAACATATAAACTGCTTCACGAGAGAGAACAATACGCTTGATCACTGCTATACAGTCATAAAAGGGGCCTACAGGGCAGTGAGGAGAGCAGCAGTGGGCTTTTCAGATCATTGTCTAATTCATTTAATTCCAGCCTACAGGCAAAGGTTGAAAACATCCAAACCTACAGTTTATACAAAGAAGACATGGTCTGAGGAGGCAAAATTGCAACTACAAGCATGCTTTGAATGCACGGACTGGGAGGTATTCCAGGAAACATGCTCGGGTCTGGATGAATGGGTTGATGCAGTGTCCTCATATATCCGTTTTTGTGAAGACACGTTTATTCCATCCAAATCTGTCCACTTTCGGGGAAACAACAAGCCGTGGTTTACAAATAAAGTCAGGTTGATCCGTAAGAGAAAAGAGGAGGCTTATAAAGCAGGCGATATTACTGAATTCAAGAAACTTAGGAACTCGCTATCTAAAGAGATCAAGTTAGCCAAACACGAGTATGCAAAGATTCTGGAGGAAAGGTTCTCATCAAAAGATACTAGATCTGCATGGAGAGGATTAAGAGAGGTCACCAATTATAAAAGCCACCCCACTATAGTGAACCCCAGCAGAAGTCTGGCAGCAGAGTTAAATGAATTCTACTGCAGATTTGAGGCAAGCTCTACACACAGTGGCTATTCATCTCTAAGCTCCTCAGTCTGTTCATATAAAGATCATTCATTGTGCAACACCCAAGTAGTGATCTCCGAGGCAGAGGTGATACGCCTCCTGAAGGGACTTAAGGTCAAAAAGGCACCTGGCCCTGATGGTGTATCTCCAATGTGTCTGAAAGTATGTGCTACCCAGCTTGCCCCTATACTGACAAATATATACAATGTGTCACTGAAAGAGTGCTTTGTACCTCAGTGTTGGAAAAGTTCCACAATTATCCCTGTCCCCAAGAAAGTGGGATCCTCTGAGTTGAACGACTATAGACCAGTAGCACTCACATCTGTAGCTATGAAAGTCTTCGAAAGAATTATGATGTCCCACCTGATAAAATTCACGCAGAAGCTATGGGACCCGCTTCAGTTTGCCTATAAGGAGAATCGTTCGGCAAACGACACTGTCAATCTGGCACTGAAGTACATTTTGGATCATACAGATGAACTGCACTCATATGTCCGGATTCTTTTCATGGACTTTAGCTCAGCGTTCAATACCATTGATCCGAATTTACTTCATAAGAAAATGGTAGCTCTTGGAGTCCCTCTCAACTTATGCTTGTGGATTTATAACTTCCTGACAGCCAGGATACAGAGTGTAAAAGTTGGACCATTCACTTCGGACACCTTGGTCACAAACATCGGGGCACCTCAGGGGTGTGTTTTGTCCCCGTTACTGTTTTCTCTCTATACGAATGATTGCATCTCTTCAGCAGACTCAGTAAAAATCTTGAAATTTGCCGATGATATGACACTGATTGGTCTCATCAGGGGAAATGCTGAAGACTTGTATCGGAGTGAGGTGGAAAGAATATGTGACTGGTGTAAAGCCAATAATCTTGTACTCAACACTAAAAAAACTGCTGAGATGGTTGTGGATTTTAGGAAAGATCAACATGAGATACTTCCAATCTACATCCATGACGAAGTGGTTCTTAGGGTCACAGAGACCAAATTCCTTGGTGTTATCATCTCTCATGATCTTAAATGGGGGAAAAACGTGGATGCTGTTATAAGAAAAGCACAACAGAGGATGTTCTTCCTGGGTCAGCTGAAAAGATATGGTTTGTCTAAGAATCTGCTGATCTTATTCTTTAATGCTGTCATCAGATCTGTGATTTGTTCCTCTCTGATAGTCTGGTATGGGGGAGCCACTGCGCATGACAAACTCCGCTTACAAAGGACTTTCAGAACAGCAGAGAGAATTATAGGTTCCCCCCTGCCTAAAATCCAGGATCTTTATGATAAGAGTATTCGATCCCACACATTGAAAATTTCATCTGATCCCTCTCACCCGGGACACTCCTCATTCCAACTACTCCCTTCAGGACGTCGCTTCAGAGTCCCCAAATGCAGCACCAACCGCCATATGAACAGCTTCTATCCACTCTCTGTTCAACAATTAAATTGACTTTGGGGGTGGTATATATTGTAAAAATCCCAAAAGTGATAGCATTTTAAAAACAGCACCCCTTGACTTATTTAAAACTGCTTAATTCAAAATGGCATAAATGGCATGATAGGAATGAAAAAGTTGATTTTTACCACCTAAATGTTGCTGACTTTTGAATAGGTCAGTGTAGCCGGCAGACTCTAAGGACGCTATTTTAGGTACTGTCACACTTAGCGATGTACCAGCGATCCCGACCAGCGATATGACGCGGTCAGGATCGCTGGTACATCGCTAAGTGGTCGCTAGTGAGCTGCCACACAGGCAGATCTCACCAGCGACATCGCTGGGGTCAGGGGTCGCTACTTACCTGTCACACCAGGCGATCCTGCGTCCTCCCGCCCGGCTCCACGCGTCGCTCGTCGTCACAGCAGGAAGCGCCGCAGGAAGCTGACGACGAGAAACAGTCCTGAACGTTCTCGCGCGATCAGCGATAACCAGCGGGGGAGCCGGTCGTAGGTAAGTATCACACACAGCGATATCGCTAGCAATATCGCTATAACGTCACAAGTTATAGCGATATTGCTAGCGATATCGCTTAGTGTGACAGTACCTTTACTCATGAATTGCCATGGCAAACATCAGGACCACACAATCATGATCTCAGAGTGCCAAATGGGATAAAGAGGGAGAAGCCACACTCTTTAAAACATTTATATGATATAGTCACTATTGACAGCAGCATTTAAGGGGTTAAACAGATATGGACGGTGACAACACTGATCGTGGCTGATGCAGCAAGTTGTCAGCTATAGTGCACAGCTGACTGCTGCTGGATCGTCACCTGTAGGAGGATGACATTATCTTATATCTCAGGTCAGTTAAAAGACGTATTGACGGTCATTAAGGGGTTAAATCAAAGAAGTGGACTGTTGTGCAATGGCCGAGTCAATCACCCAATCTCAACCCCATCGAGTATGCATTTCACATGCATTAGACAAAACTTAAGGCAGAAAGACTCACAAACTAGCAACAACTGAAGTCAGCTGCAGTAAATACTTGGCAAAGCATCACAAATGAGGAAACCCAGCATTTGGTGACATCCATGGCTTTCACACTTCAGTTGTCAGGGTGATCTCTTAAAGGGAATCTGTCACCCCTTTTTTGAGATATCATATAAAGATATCATTCAATTGTGTGTCACATAAGGATTCTCCTGGTACTTTTGCTTCCCCCTGACCCCGCACCTTTCATGCATAAATACCTTTTTTATATCGGTTCAGATGTATGTAAACTGCCGCTGTCCGGTCCGATGGGAGGGGCTTATTCACCTGCCCCCCCTCCCTGTCTTGCTCTACACAAAAAGAAATACATAGAGCAAGACAGGGGGGGAGCAGGTGAATAAGCCCCGCCCAGCGGCCCGGACAGCGGCAGTTTACATACATCTGAACCGATATAAAAAAGGTATTTATGCATGAAAGGTGCGGGGTCAGGGGGAAGCAAAAGTACTAAGAGAATCCTTATGTGACACACAATTGAATGATATCTTTATATGATATCTCAAAAAAGGGGTGACAGATTCCCTTTAAAATGAGATCTAAATGATTGCCTGTACCTGACCTAATAAATATGAGCCAAGTGCGCGCATAAAGGAGACACACCGAACACAGAGTCAGATGTATACTCCTTTCTCAGCAAAGGCTGGCCCACAACTGAACTTTATTCTTAAAACAAAGAATCTTGTAACAGACAGGAAAAGGGCGTCACACAATCTTCTGAACAGCCACTGTCAGTCTATGATAGGTCGATGCCAATTTCACTCCATAACTTTCATATTCCAAAGATTCCTTCCAGGGTGTTGTCCCAGGACACAGACACCATGTTGCTACACCATATCTGAACTGGCTTATAATGTTTAATAATTGATTTCATTAGCCATTCTCTTCTTCACACAGTCAGTTATTAACTGAAAAGGATTCTCTATAAAGTATTAAAAATTAACATTTTAGCTATGGTAAATTTAATTTGTCCAATTACTTTTGAGCCCCTGACATAAGGAGGCTTTGTAGAAAAATGGTTGTAATTCCTAAAAGTTTCATAAGATATTTTTCTTCAGCCCTTTTAATTGACCTGAAAGTCTACGTTTCAGTTGCATCTCACTTCAAATTTCTATATTCTCTAGTTTGTCGATTGCATCTCAGTTGTTTAATTTTAAATAAAAAAAAGGTAGCATCATGAAGATGTGGTCACTGTCCAAATATTTCCGGACCTAATATGGTGATATGACGATATGTGTGACACCATGAAGTAATAACTATTCCAAAATGTTTAAATAGGTCTTAAGTGTGAGTGCTTCAAAGTTCAAAAATGTAGTAGAAAAATAGCGTAAAATCATGTCACCTTGGCATGTTATAATTTTTATTACCATATCGTTGCTTAAAGGTAATTTGTCTCCAGGTTTAAACCATCGAATCTAAGAGCAGCATATTGTAAGGGCAGAGACCCTGATTCCAGCTATATATCACTTACTGGGCTGCTTGCTGTAGTTTTGATATAATCACTGTTCTATCATCAGGAGATTACACTAGAGGACTACTAAACCTGCTGCCATGTAGTGCTCCATATATATGAGCTCTGTATAACCACACCCCCACAACTGATTGGTAGCATTATGCCTATGCACAGTGTACACAGAAAACTGTCAGTTGGGGGGGATGGGTCTATACAGAACTCAGAGAACTCATAGGTCTGAAGGAGATAAAACAGGGATTTAATAAAAAATGCAACACACAACCAAATAAGTGATACATTGATGGAATCAGTGTCTGTATCCCTATATCACGCAGCTCTCAGATGGAGTAGCAAAAACCTAGCGACTGATTCCCTTTTAGACATTACTTATACTATAGGAATACTATTTAGTAAATTGTATTTCATAATATTACCAATGACAGTTATTAAACAAATTCATATCTGTGTGTGACTTGGATTGCTTCTTTATGCTGCCTAGGTAAGATGGCTGCTTTACAGAGGAAGCGCCAATGAATATTGTACCAGAAAATATGACTTAATATCATGGATTTGACACTGTGGTAATGTGAATACATATTCAGGGTGGATAAAGATCTTAGAAGTACTGCACGGCTTTGAAGTCCCATCTGGCAGCTGAAATCTAAATATAAATGATGAGTATGGTAAAAGGCTGCAGATACAAGGACAGCAATAGCATTTCAAAGTAACACTATGTCCATACTGATAATGTGCTTGGCTAAGATCCAGTTAATATTTATTAGCGAGCCAGGGCCAGTGCACCGGTGCCCTTGGAAAATGCGAAAAATAATAGATAAAAAATGTGGCCTTGTCTAAATAATTTATATAACGTTATCGCTAAATCAGTCAGCCTCACAAAAGGGAACGCAGGAAATGCTGTGGGGGCTGCATATGATAAACACAAGGGTGAAATATTTTCAGCCGCTTTGTGCGGTTGTGATAAAAGAAGACTGGATGGCTAATTTCTACATTTTTACTTTCATGAAGTTTAACTTTTATTTTTTTTACTCTAAATTGATAAAACTATGTAAAAAGCTGGCTATTCTCCAGCTGAACCAAATCTGAAATTTGCATTGAGCATGATCATAAATTCAGCTACAAGATCTTGTATTTATTGCCCCCTGCCTTCATTACAAAAGAGTTGTTGAATTTTCCCCAAAATATTTTCAAAACGAAGGGAAGGTTATAATTCACCGGCTCTAACCCTTATCTCTACTGCGCAGGCAGCACAGTGGTTTGTGTTCAGACAGGAAAAAAATGATGTACCGCTCAATGGTTACCTGGCCACTGAGGCTTGTCAATGGCTGGAGCGGACAGATGACGGTATGGATGTGCCTTGGATGATTTCCTGTTTCAGTCATCACTGCAGCCAATCACAAACATCACCAATCAGGTGACGGTATGGATGTGCCTGGGATGATTTCCTGTTTCAGTCATCACTGCAGCCAATCACAAACATCACCAATCAGGTGACGGTATGGATGTGCCTGGGATGATTTCCTGTTTCAGTCACCACTCCAGCCAATCACAAGCATCACCAGTCAGATGACCTAAGGAAGAACTTTCAGGGCTTCCTGTCCTGGTGGAAGACGCCAGAAAAATAGAGGCTAGCGTTAACGAGAATACTTTTTACAATTCTTTTTTTACAATTTCTTTTTGAGGTCAGACAACCGCATAAGTGATCATGTGACTCCTGTCACGTCTCCAGTCTCCACCAGAAGCAAGACACTTTCATGTCTTTTATACTAATCTATATTCTTACACTTAGATGTATCTGTCCTCGACATACAGCATTATTTAGATTACCTGAATCCTCCACCTTTGTCTGCTTGGGAGAGGGTTTTTCTTGATCAATCCTTTACTTCCAAATTAATTTTGGAAGCTATTGTTGCCTTTCAGAACTCTAGGTCCCCAGGTAGTGAAGGTATCTCCACAGAATCTTATAAATCATACATAGAATATTTCTATGTGGAAGGTGATCCTAGATATCCTTCCTAAATTAGGCAAGGATCCAAAATTAAGTGATTTGTGCAGCCCAAATTCTCTATTACAGACCAACATAAAAGGTTCTTGACTGGTCTCATCCTTAGATGCTGTGACTCCATTGAATGGACATAATGGTTTTGTATTCTCTCTAATTCTTGATTAAATCCCCAACTCCACTTATGCTTTAATGCAGCCACAAATTTGCAAGACACCTCCACCATGCATCACTGTTGCTTGTAGACACTCATTATTGTACGACTTCTAGCCCCCGCTAGCAAACAAACTACTCATCAGTAGAGTATCTGCTGCCGTTTTTCTGTACCCCAGTTCTTATGTTTTCATGCATAGTTGAGTCACTTGGCCTTGTTTCCATGTCATATGGTTTATGGCCACAATTCTTCCAAGAAGACAACTTCTAGCCAGGCTTCTCCTACAGTGGACTGGTGTATCTGGGCCCAACTGGTTACTGCCATTTTTGAGCTGATGGCACTGATGGACATCTTCTGGTTTTGAAGGGAAGTAAACATGATGTGTATTTCATCTACTGCATCTTTCGTTGGCTAACCACTCAGATACTTATCCATGTATGACCGAATTTTGGTGCAATTTGTACCAGAATTCTTGCTGATATATCACAATAAATCTCTCTTAGTTATTTTAGGAATCATGCTGTGTTTTTTAAGCAGCAAAAATGTTTTTTTTTCATATTGTCCTTTCTGTCCCCGTTGGGGCTCACAATCTAAATTATCTATAAAAATGTCTTTGGAGTGTGGTAGGAAACACCCACAAACATGGGGAGAACATACAAACGCCACAGAGCTGTTGTTCTTGGTGGGATTTGAACCACAGCACAGCACAGCACCAGCAACCATTGAGTCACTATGCTACCATGTACCATTTTAATACATTTTTAAGATTCTTTTTTTTACAATTGCAGAATGCTCTAGGTATGCTATTTTAAGTGCTTTTCCCATATACATCTCTGTTGGAAAAACATATGCATGATAACATATGTGAATTAAAAAAAAATGTGTATTTGCAAGCCCGAAACTAGCCCTCTGTGCTAGCCCTAATGGCACAATGGAGACAGCGTTCTTTATTCTGAAGAAGCGATATTTGCATATTTTTCATCTTCCTTCTGATTTTGCCAGTATATAGTCAGTTTTATATAGAAGCTGTAGCCATATTATGTCAAATGTCAAAAGCAATAATAAAGGATTTTGGGGATATGTCAAAAGTAAAAGAAAAGTCAAAGATGCTATAGGATTTTTACGGGATGAAAATGATGAAATGGTAAGACAGGATATTGAGAAGGCCGAACTTTTAAATTCCTATTTTGCATCTGTTTTCTCTCAGAAAGGAAATGTAACATCAACTGTTCTTCACTGTCCTATTAAGGGAATAGAAGAATCCAGGATATCTATAAACAGAAAGATAGTGAGGAAATACTTAGCTAACCTAAATGAATTCAAGTCTCCAGGTCCCGATGAATTACACCCCAGAGTACTGAAGGAGATAGCAGAAGAAATTTTTGAACCCCTCTCCATAATCTTTGAAAATTCTTGGAGAACAGAAGAAGTCCCAGAAGACTGGAGAAGAGCAAATGTTGTTCCTATCTACAAAAAGGGGAAGAAGGTGGACCCAGGCAACTATAGGCCGGTAAGTCTGACTTCTATACCAGGAAAGATCTTTGAACAAATTATTAAACAACATGTATGTCAGTACCTGGATAAGAATGAAGTGATTAAACAGTGTCAGCATGGGTTTGTAACTAATAAGTCATGTCAGACTAACTTAATTTCCTTCTATGACGGAATCACTGATTGGGTGGATCAAGGAAATGCTGTAGATATAGTATATCTTGACTTCAGCAAAGCATTTGACAAAGTCTCTCATACAATCCTTATTGAAAAAATGACTAAGTATGGAATGGACAAGGCAACTGTTAGGTGGATTCATAACTGGCTTAGTGATCGGACCCAAAGAGTGGTCGTAAATGGCTGCACATCCAGTTGGAAGAATGTCTCAAGTGGGGTACCACAGGGCTCTGTCCTGGGCCCTGTATTGTTCAACATCTTTATCAACGATTTAGATGAAGGAATTCAGGGTAAACTGATTAAATTTGCTGATGACACAAAACTACCGTGTTTCCCCGAAAGTAGGACCCCCCCGAAAGTAAGACAGGGTGGGGGTTACGGGGGGGTCCTTCAATGCCCCGAATGTAAGGCAGGGTTGGGGGCCGCTGTGAAATGTAAGGCCCTTACCTTTGGGCCGCCGCTGTCCCCCATTGGGTCCCCAGGCTCCAGAGGTGTCCTCAGGTGCAGCTGGGCGGGTCCAGCGCTCATGGGGTTAACTCGCCGTGTTAACTCCGCAATCCGCCCAGCTCAACAGCTCATTGGCCGCCCCTGTTCCCCACGTCACCGCCGGCCCCCGGCTCGAGCACTGATTGGTCCAGCAGCTCGGGCTGTAATTGGCCGCCCCAGCCCCACGTCACCGCTGTTTCCCTGCTGATTGGCACAGCGTTTCCTGCAGCACAGGCCTTCCGCACCCACAGCCGCACCGCAGAGGAAAATGTCCAGCATTTAAAAACCAAGTAGGGAAACATGTACTGTATAGGGTATGGGGCTGTGTGCAGTGGGATACGGCACTGTTATGGGGTGTGGGGCTGTGTGCAGTGGGATACGGCACTGTTATGGGGTGTGGGGCTGTGTGCAGTGGGATACGGCACTGTTATGGGGTGTGGGGCTGTGTGCAGTGGGATACGGCACTGTTATGGGGTGTGGGGCTGTGTGCAGTGGGATACGGCACTGTTATGGGGTATAACAGCATGTTAATAAATGTTAATTTATTGGTTAAAAAGAAATTGTCATTTTTTTCGGCTAATGTAAGACCTCCCCCGAAAGTAAGACAGGATGGGACTTTTTGGGGTAAAATTAATGTAAGACAGGGTCTTACTTTCGGGGAAACACGGTAGGAGGGATAGCTAATACTAGAGAAGAGAGAGAGGATTCAAAAAGATATAAATAAACTGGAGAAGTGGGCAGCAACTAACAGAATGGATTTTAACAGGGAAAAATGCAAAGTACTACATCTGGGCAATAAAAATGTAAAAAGCATATACAGAATGGGAGGAATAGGGCTAAGCAACAGCACATGTGAAAAAGACTTGGGTATACTAATAGATCACAGACTGAATATGAGTCAACAGTGTGATGCAGCAGCAAATAAGGCAAATGCAATTCTAGGATGTATTAACAGAATCATACAGTCTAGATCACGTGAAGTCATTATTTCCCTCTACTCCTCTTTGGTCAGACCTCATCTGGAATACTGTGTCCAGTTTTGGGGGCCACATTTTAAAAAAGACATCAACAAACTGGAGCAAGTTCAGAAAAGAGCGACCAGAATGGTGACCGGTTTGCAAACCCTGTCTTATGAGGAAAGGTTGCAGGATTTGGGATTGTTTAGTTTGCAAAAGAGAAGACTGAGAGGAGACTTAATAGCTGTCTACAAATATCTAAAGGGCTGTCACATTGTAGAAGGATCAACTTTATTCTCATTTGCACAAGGAAACACTAGAAGCAATGGGATGAAACTGAATGGGAGGAGACACAGATTAGCTATTAGAAAAAACTTTTTGACAGTTAGAGTGATCAATGAGTGGAACAGGCTGCCACGAGAGGTGGTGAGTTCTCCTTCAATGGAAGTCTTCAAACAGAGGCTGGACAGACATCTGACTGGGATGATTTAGCGAATCCTGCTTTGAGCAGGGGGTTGGACCAGATGGCCCAGGAGGTCCCTTCCAACTCTACGATTCTATGATTCTATGAAATAAGAAGCCAGGTAACTGACCTGTGCTAATGAGGTCAAAAGTGTGTAAGACATCCATCAGCGACAATGTGACCTCATTTGGTGGACCTAAACTCAATTGACTCATCTGTCTATGTGTCTAAACAGGACTCAAAAAATTTGAAGAAGAATGAGAATCCCATCCATCTTAGCTTTAATTATAGCCTGTCTTGGAAATAGTATACATGCAAATGTTTTTTTTTCCACCATTGTTTACCATATCGTAAAAAAGCATCATATCAATTATTTGGCACATTTTTTGTGCATAAATTGTAATAAAAAACGCACCCAATTGCTATACTCCATATTACAATTAAAATTGGTTCCAAAACTGCAACAAAAACTTTATCAAAAGATCTCCAAAAACCATGTTTTACACCAATTAACACCTGCCTTTTAGAAACAGTTTTTTTATGGATTTTTCAGCCTCTACATACCATAAGGGTGAGTGCACACAGTGCAGAATCATCTGCGGATTTTTCCGCACAGATTTGAAGGTAAAACTGCATGTAAAGTGACCTGCGGTTTACCTGCGGATTTGCCTGTGGTATTCCCCTGCGGTTTGACACCTGAACAATGGAACAGGTGTCAAACTGCTGCGGAATCCGCAGAAATGATTGATTTAAAACCACAGCAAGTCCGCACGGAAAAATCCGCAACATGTGCACTGTGGTTTTGAGATCTCATTTATTTGCATTGTACTGTACAATGCCTGCAGATCTGCAGCGGATCCGGAGATGCAAATCCACTGCGAATCCGCAGCAAAATCCGCAGCGTGTGCACATATCCTTAGGGTGACTGCACACAACATTGGCTTCAGGCGGAATCTGCCTGGAACCTCCATGAAAAAGTGTTAAAAACCTTTCAAAACAAATGAACATGCACAGCATTCTCAAAACGACTTGGTGTGCATATGTTTCAATTTTTCTTAGTTTTTGAGAAGCAGCTTAAAGAAAGACCTGCCCATTCTTCCTGTGGCCTCTCCTTGGAAGCCATCAATATTGTTACACCGCTCCGACATACTCACCCGGCCTCCACTCCCACGCCGTCTTTGCATACTCACCCGGCCTCCGCTCCCACGCCGCAGCCTCGCGCCAACCGACGGCCACTGCGTTCACCTCTGACATGCTCGTGGCCGACGCCATCTCTGCATGCAATGCGCATGCGCCATAGGCTGCGGCCGCGCCTCCCTTCTGCTTCTTGTGCTCTGGCTGTGCCCTGACCCGGAAGCACCCTCGGACCAATGGCAGACCAGACGGGGCCATATCAGGCCGCTTCCCCCTGAGGGAGGCGCTTGATTGTTGTGTTACCTTGCACACTGGGCCCTGCTTCCTCCTGTGCTCTCTGCAGCCTCTCGGTGCCGTCCTCGGTGATTCCTGCAGCAGCCTCGCAGCCTGTCTTCCGTGTTCCCTGCAGTATTCTCAGTCCTGCTCCAGTGTTCCTGTTTCCTCCATCTCCTACTCCAGTCCTGTTCCTGTGTTCCTGTTCCATCCTACTCCAGTCCTGCCTCCGGTGTTCCTGTTTCATCCAGCTATCCACACTCCTACAGTCCTCCTCCAGTCCTGTTCCTGTGTTCCTGTTCCATCCTACTCCAGTCCTGCCTCCAATGTTGCTGTTTCATCCAGCTATCCACACTCCTACAGTCCTACACCAGTCCTTTTCCTGTGTTCCTGCTCCATCCTACTCCAGTCCTTCCTCTGGTGTTCCTGTTCCATCCAGCTATCCACTCTCCTACAGTCCTACTCCAGTCCTGTCTCCTGTGTTCCGCTCCAGCCATCTCTCCACGTTCCAGCCTTACAGTCTACACTTCTGTCCCACACTCCCACTCCAGTCCATCCTGAGCCGCCCCTCTCGGTACCAGCTACCGTGGTACTTGAACCCCTGGGCCTGCTCCTAACGGTCCCTGTATAGGGGTCGGTTCCACCTGGCAGCTCACCCGGGGCCTGAGAACCTCAAGCGAAAAGTCCTCCTATGGGGGCACTCCTCCAAACCGGTCATGCCAGAACTAAGAAGACCCTTGACCTTATCACGCATCACTACTGGTGGCCCACGCTTCGCAAAGATGTACTCGACTTTGTGGCTTCTTGTCCATCCTGTGCTAAAAACAAAGTGCCACGAAGACCTCCGTCCGGCTTGTTGCTTTTGTTGCCCGACCCTGCAGTCCCTTGGGAAAACATTGCCATGGATTTCATCACCGACCTACCCTGCTCTTCGGACTGCACAGTCATTTTGGGTGGTGGTGGATCGTTTTTCCAAGATGGCTCACTTCATCCCTCTGCCTGATCTTCCCCCGGTGCCAGAGCTGGCCAAAGTTTTCATTCACCAGATCTTCAGACTCCATGGAATACCTCAACACATCGTGTCTGACCGAGGGGTTCAGTTTAGCTCCAAGTTCTGGCGATCACTTTGTAAGCTCATGAACCTTTCCCTCAACTTCTCCTCGGCCTACCATCCACAGTCCAATGGACAGGTAGAGCGTACCAACTAGATGTTGACTGGGTACCTACATCATTTCTCAAACGCCCACCAGAACGATTGGGTCGACTTACTCCCCTGGGCAGAGTTCGCTTATAACAACCATGCTGGCGAGTCCTCGGCCAAGTCTCCGTTCTTCATTGTCTTTGGCAGACATCCTGGTGTTCCCCTTCTGATAACCCCTGCCTCCGAGGTACCCGCGGCCAACGCCTTGTCCTTTGAATTTTCCAAGATTTGGGCCGCTTCCCCCTGAGGGAGGTGCCTGATCATTGTGTTACCTTGCACAATGGGCCCTGCTTCCTCCTGCGCTCTCTGCAGCCTCTCGGTGCCATCCTCGGTGTTTCCTGCAGCAGCCTTGCAGCGTGTCTTCAATGTTCCCTGCAGTATTCTCAGTCCTGCTCCAGTGTTCCTGTTTCCTCCGTCTCCTTCTCCAGTCCTGTTCCTGTGTTCCTGTTCCATCCTACTCCAGTCCTGTTCCTGTGTTTGTGTTCCAACCTACTCAAGTCCTGCCTCCGGTGTTCCTGTTTCATCCTGCTAGCCACACTCCTACAGTCCTCCTCCAGTCCTGTTCCTGTGTTCCTGTTCCATCCTACTCCAGTCCTGCCTCCGGTGTTCCTGTTTCAGCCAGCTATCCACACTCCTACAGTCCTACTCCAGTCCTTTTCCTGTGTTCCTGTTCCATCCTACTCCTGTCCTGCCTCCGGTGTTCCTGTTCCATCCAGCTATCCACTCTCCTACAGTCCTACTCCAGTCCTGTCTCCTGTGTTCTGCTCCAGCCATCTCTCCACGTTCCAGCCTTACAGTCTACACTTCAGTCCCACACTCCAACTCCAGTCCATCCTGAGCCACCCCTCTCGGTACTGGCTACCGTAGTACTTGAACCCCTGGGCCTGCTCCTAACGGTCCCTGTATAGGGGTCGGTTCCACCTGGCAGCTCACCCGGGGCCCCTCGGTGCCACGGTCCAGAGGGTCCACTCCTAGAGATTCTGGCTCCTGACCACCCACACTAACAAATATGTTATATATAGGATTAAAAGAAAAGATGCCGGTGGCACAGCCGCTGCAAAAGTTGTGCAAAACTCAGAAAAGATACTTGACGAAAAACTGTTAGTGTTTTCCTGAAGTGTCTTCTTATGACAAAATGATACGCCAGCGCCTATAACACTTGGATTAAAGGAAATCTGTGATTATTATCCGAGCTGCCGAATAGGACGTAAATCCAGGTATGATGAAGTGAAAGTTGGTGGCTTATTCAACGCGATTCGAAGTATACAATTACTACTTCATCAGGAAATGACCACATGTATATCATCACATATCAGATAAACATGAGGTTATTTCCTGATGAAGAAGTAATTGTATACTTTGAAACGCATTGAATAAACCACCAACTTTCACTTCATCATACCTAGATTTACGTCCTATTCGGCAGCGCGGATAATAATCACAGATTTCCTTGAATTCGATTCTGATACGGTCACCTGGTGACCCGCAGATCTGCTGCAGCTGATATCCTTATTTGTAAATTTTCCGCTCTTACAAAGGATCAATCAGGTTAGTATAATCTGAGCATTAATTTTAACTGTCCATCGGATAAGACCCTATTTTGCGCTGTTTAATCCTACAGCTTTACCGTTAGCGCCTGTAAGACGTCATGTGCACATGCCCTAAGACTTCTAAAATATTCTTCTCAAATGTCCTTTGTCTAACTATAGATATAGCAAAACAAGCTACGGTAGCAAATTGGGTCCTTCATATCTACTTGTTAAACTCAATAGAGTGTGTACCCATGTGACAGATTTGTTGTAGGCATGGAGCAGAAGGTGGCAGGCACACTGACAAATTTACTATAATTTATGCTAGAGATTATTATAAATTATGGTTAGTATCTACGGTGTAGGGCAGCATGGTGGCTCAGTGGTTAGCACTGCAGCTTTGCAGTGCTGGAGTCCTGGGTTCAAATCCCACCAAGGACATCTGCAAGGAGTTTGTATGTTCTCCCCGTATCTGCGTGGGTTTCCTCTGGGCACTCCGGTTTCCTCCCACATTCCATAGACATACTGAAAGGGATTTTAGATTGTGTGCCCCATTGGGGACAGCGATGATAATGTGTGCAAACTGTAAAGCGCTGCAGAATATGTTAGTGCTATGTAAAAATAAAGATTATTATTAACTATATCCGGCACTGCTAAAAATAAGACAAATTTTTTGTTAATTTTCCTCAATGTGTATTACAATTAAATTTATTATTTAAAGGAATCCCCTACTTCATATAATAAGGTATAACCTTCATATAACGGTAATAAGGTATGACCTTCATATAACCTTTAAGGTAGGTGAAGAAGGTTGTAGATTAAGAGAGAAATGGGATGAGTTAGCAAATAATACACCGATTACACTCAGATCAGAGTTTGATCAGAGTGTGATCACATTGTGATCCAATTCTATCGGATGAAAAATATGTCTCCATCTTCTCCATTCTGTTAGTGCACGGAAATCAGAAAGCACTCAGATGTCATCCACGTGCAGGCCGATGTTTTCCACTCATTCATTGACTTGCATGGCCGAGAGAGATCCGAATATCGTGTCAAACTTGGGCATGCAGCGATGTCGGACATGTGCACTGACCTATATACAAACATTGGTCCAAGTGCGATCCGATGTTCTGCCGAACTGTACTAGGTCCAAAAATGCACTCGTCTGCACCTGCCCTTGGGGTGGACTATACATTCATTCACTTCTTTCCGCCTATAAATTCCATAGGTGCTCCGCCTATTAATTCTATATTTAGATATTTGCTTTTTACTCTTTACTTTATTCTTCTGTGAATTTGTGGAATGTGTATTTACTTAAAAGGTTCCCAGTATTTATGGTAAATTATTATTTTATTGGCACAGGTAAGTTAATATTTGAGAAGCTTTAATGACTATCTTTTGGAATAAATTGGCAAATTCTGCCACCCTCTGACATTTTTTTTGGGCCCTGATACCAGGTAATGTAAAATGATTTATAGGTGGAATACTGAGCAATGGATGACATAAACGTTGCCTTTCTTGACTTACTGGCAGTACAATGAAGAAGGACGCTACAGCTAGAATAGCTGACAGATGGCGGTGGGCTGTCAGCCGGGTAATGAAAGGTATGTTTCTGTGCTCGGAATGAGGGAGCTCTTTAACATTTACCGAGTCCTCCGGTAGATGAAATGCTGCATCCATAAGTGTGGACTAGTACAGAAAACTTCTCAGCTTATTGGATTAGTTCACCTATAACCACGGCTCGCTTTTAATCACAAAGCTGTTCACTTTCCCCAAGTGGTTTGAAGTGTTAGTGATTAATTCACAATGACAAAATAACGCCATTAGTGGTTTGCTGGGTAGTTTGCAGCCTGTTATCAATTTTATATGGTTCATATCTTAGCATGAACTTTTTGACCTTTATTGTGTGATATTTTCATTTCTGGCCCTCACATTGTAGAGCAAATTATTAAGTTTAGATTGCACTAGTACTTAAAAGGTCAGAGTCATTATTGATGTCCTGAGCCTAGACCTGCAGACTAACCATGCATGCAGTTTAGACAGTGCCTCGTGAAGAATGAGAGTACGCTGGCGTTTTAGCAAAGCGGCTTCATGGATTTTTATTTCCATCCATGGTAAAATATGACTCTTATGTAATTAGGTATTTAAGAAATCCTTGGTTAGAAAAAAAAACAGTTAAGCCAACATTTTCCCCCGGTGGCCGCTCGTGTCACTACAACTTGGTTGCTTTGGTGCTGGTTTTCCCCCCGGTGGCCGCTGGTGTTACTACATGTTAATTAGCCAGCAGGTGGGGACCAACCCCCTCCTTCCTATAAAAGGAGGTCAGGTGCTTAGCTCCTTGTTGGTAATATTGTTCATTTGGAAACCAACCATGGTGAAGATTGTACCTACCTGGTGCAGAGGTGGTTCAGCTTATCTGGAGCAGTGGTGTTACTGCTGGAAGCTGAGTTCAGGATCCTTACTCTGTTGCTTGGAGCATTTGCAGCAGAGCAAAGCTAAGCTTTGGGTTTTAGTTGCTTTAACCCCATGGTGTCTGTTTTATTTTCCCTTATGTGTTATTTGGTGCAGACCACCTTATTCCCTGTCTCACCTCCTGGGGAGGGGTTGTGGGTTTAGCTCAGAGCTAAACAGGAGATAGGGACAGGTTGGAGACTTGGGCCTCACTACCTTCAAGTGTACCCCCAAGTTAAGGAAAGTCATGGCACCTCCTTAGCCTGAGGGGCAGTTCAGGGGTCCAGGTTCCACATCTCCTGTTATTTCCCTACTGTCCCGTGATAAATGCTCTACCTAGAGGGCATGCTGGGCTTTGTAAAATAAAAGCCTATTATTACCATTGGGGCTCACAATCTAAATTCCCCATAAGAATGCCTTTGGAATGTGGGAGGAAACTGAAGAACCAAATGTCAAAATACCTGTATAATCCTCATGCTGAAACAAAATAAAATTTTTCATTTTATAGTCTAGTTCTAGAATAAAATAACAGATGATTCCAATTGTATTCAATCTCCCTCCCACTAAGCGTAACAGCTGCAGCTTATGCTAAGCAGTGTGAGACCTCAGCCATAAGAGGGACACTGAGGAGCCATCAATAAAGCAATGTGGGTGGAGACTGAATTTAAACTTTCAAGAGATGTAATTAATAGTGTAGCAGTTTTCATTGTAAAACCCGGTAACAGATCGGCTTTATTATGATCTGTCTTTCTGTCTGTGCACCTATTAATATGTTCATACAGACAGCAAAGTGAAATATAACTGATTTAGACCATTAGAAGCTTATCTTGGTTTGATTCCCTTTTTTCTTTACTTCAGATAAGTATTCTCCAGACTAATAGATGAAATACTGTATTATGCAAACTATAAGACACAATGGACAACAGGACCCACCCCAAATCTTTGGGAGGCAAATATGAAAAAAAAGTCTTATAGTCTTAGGCTGGTTTCAGACTAGCGCATTGTACAGACAGCGCACGGCGCCGCTAAGCCCCGCTCCTGCTCGCCCCGTCCGGTCATTTCCTCCTACTATCGCACACGGCTGCATGCGATCTGCACACCCCATCTTTAGCATAAGGTGCGCAGTCCATGCGCTGGCCGTGCGCTAATAGGATTTTTGCATGCGCTGCGCAATTTTGAAGGTGCGCCGAGCGCACCAAAATGCAACATGTTGCGTTCGGCGCACGCCGGCGCACCTTCAAAAGTGCGCAGCGCACGCAAAAATAATACTAGCGCACGGCCAGCGCACGGTCTGCGCACCCTATGCTAAAGATAGGGTGCGCAGATTGCATGCAGCCGTGTGCGATAGTACGAGGAAATGACCGGATGGGGTGGGCAGGGGGCGGGGCTTAGCAGCACCGCGCGCTGTCTGTAAAATGCGCTAGTCTGAAACCAGCCTTATAGTCCGAATTTACAGTAGCTTACCTGGATATGGCAGTGGAGCGGGGTCACATGAGGCAAGGTTGCTCTTTCAGGAAGCTGGTGGCAGTGGCAAGAGTGGGGTGATGCTGCAAGGTGGTGAGGCAGTCCTTCGATTTACCGGGAGTCGACTTCAGGAACACTGCCGCTGGAGGCAGCGCATATGCAGATTGAGATCCTGGCTGCCTCTGGGGAAATCAATGCACTCCATTCTACCTCACTGCTGATATCCCTCATTCTATTATTCTAGTACAGGGCCCATAGCATTGTCCAGTTCTGCCACCACTTTCCTGCTGCAGGGACCATGCCTCTTGTGACCCTGCTGCATCACCGCTGCCCTCCACTGCTAAGCTACATTTGGATTAAAAAACGCATCCCCATCTTATAGTCCGAAAAATAGGATAAATGTTTTGAAATTGTGTCTCAAACTGAGCATTCCTAAAAGTTTTTAAAATATCTTATGAATGGGAACTCATACTCCTACTGGGAGGTATGCCATTTGGTGCATTGTAGTGTACATTTTTTAAAGTATCCATGTGTTTTTTTCCATTTTTGAGGATCAGACTCAGTAGTAGCATGACTAGAGTCCTATGGGCCCCAGGGAAAAATTTCCTTTACCCCCCACACACCACTAGCATATTGCTCAGATGCATGGGCCACTGCTTATGGACTGTGTATTAGCCTCCTATAAAAAAATACAAATACAATTTATAAATATGACAGAAAAATACAGCAATAAGATAATTTTCTAAGTAATATGTCTAAATCAGGGATGTACGAATAAATGCAAATAAAGTCCGTGGAGCCTCATTTAAGAGTCTCAAACACGAGACTAGCTGTGACATCGGCGGCTGTGCCCGCCGATGCCCCTTCAGCGACGGCGCACGCCGCAGCATCCTCTCACCTGCGCGCCCGCTTTGCGTTCCGCCCTGCTGCGGCTCCAGGCATCAGCCCTCGGTCACGCGCGCGCACCCTCCCGCTCTCTCCCTCCAACGGTGGGCGTCACTGAGGGGCAGGGCCAGGGGACACACTTCCGGGTGCTAGGATATTTCAGGCGTCCTCTCTATGAGGAGACACGTATAGAAAGAACACCGTGAGCACAACTCAAGATGGTGCTAAGGTTAGGTTCCCAAACCGTTAAAGCAACAAATATGAACCTAGCACTCAACTTAAAGGTATTTGTAAGGCGGTTTATTGTAGTACACGAAAAAAGACGTTTCGGTCAATGTGACACCGCATCTGGAGGCACGTTTGCCCCTCTCCTATATACTGACAAGCTCATTACTTAAGAGAGAGATCATTCTCCTCAATGCCTAATGCACCATCATCCTTTCTGATAGATGCCTATAAGCTCTACACAATCTATATACCACACTAACTGAAGAAGGTCACATTGACCGAAACGTCTTTTTTCGTGTACTACAATAAACTGCCTTACAAATACCTTTAAGTTGAGTGCTAGGTTCATATTTGTCTCTCTATGAGGAGGGCACCTGATGATCGTGTAGTCTTCCTGCACCCTCTGGCCGCTACAGTTCTCCTGTAGTTCCCTGCCATCCTCTGTGTATTGTATTCTCTTGTCTCCAGCTTGTCCTGCCTCAGTTCCCTGCCATCCTGTGTTGTGCATTCTCCTGTCCTCCCTTTTAGCCCCATCCACTATCCGTCAGTTGCTAATCCTGTTCTTGGGGATCCCTCATCTGTCTTCCCACTCTCCTTGTACTTTTCCCTGCTACCTCTGACTCTCGCACCTTCCTGCCCAGGAACACTGCTCTGCCTCTCCTGGTTCCGTCCATCTCCTTTGTCCTTATTTTGTCCGTTGAGCCGTCCCTCTTGGTTCCGGCTGTCACGCTTCCGTCCTCTGTGGTCCTGCCCCAAACGATCCCTGTATAGGGGTCGGTCTTCACCTGGTGTGCTCGGCCCAGGGGCTCCGGATCCGCGATCTAGAGGGTCCACTCTCTGACATAGCTTGTACCTAAAACGTCACAGTATCATCAGGCCATGGACCCCGCCGGTGCCGCGGCTACCACTCAGAAGGAACTGCTTTTTTTAAGGGAGAATCAGACCTGGATTATGTCCTTCATGAAATCCATGGACACCCGGCTCTCCGCCCTGCAAACCACTGACCCAGGGCATGCTCCTCTCTTAGCCAGCCTCCAGCAGGAGCTCGAGCAGCAGCGCGATGTCCAATCTCACATTTTGGGGTATATGGCGTCCGTGGATGATCGACTGCTTGCTCTGCAGTCCTCTGCGGCCGCTTCTACCCAAGCCCGGGACGCTGTCTCATCTCCACCCCCCCGCCTGGGAGAGCCCCCCAGGTATAGTGGGGACCCGAAGTTATGTAGGGGTTTTTTAAACCAGTGCAGACTGCACTTTGAGCTTCTGCCCCAACAATATCCCACGGACCGCGCTAAAGTGGCCTTTATCGTGTCCCATCTCCAGGGAGAGGCGCTGGCTTGGGTGAATCCGTTGTGGGAGAGGGATGACCCGGTGGTTACCAGTATCCGGAGTTTTTTGGAAACATTCCGCAAGGTTTTTGATGAACCCGGGCGCCTTGCTTCCACTACGGAGGCCCTCTTTAACCTTCGCCAGGGATCCCTTACGGTAGGGCAATACGCCATCCGCTTTCGGACACTGTCCTCGGAGCTGGGGCGGAATAATGAAGCCCTTGTAGGTGCCTTTTGGAGAGGTCTTTCTAGTAAAATCAAGGACGAGCTTGCCGGGCGTGACACTCCAACCACCCTGGAAGATCTCATCTCCCTGGCTACTCGTATTGATCTGCGTTTTCTGGAACATAGCAGATAGTCAGCTAGGGACAGAAGGCCCTTTAGGTTGTATCAAGCCCCTATTCCGCGCTCTGCTGCACCTCCTATTAACTCTGCTCCCGAGCCCATGCAGGTAGATCGCGTCAAGCTGTCCGAACAACGGCGCAGGGAGAGGATGACTAATGGACTCTGTTTGTATTGCGGTGGAGCCAACCACTTTGAACGCACCTGTCCTGAGAAACCGGGAAACGCATCCACCTAGGCCAGGTAAGAGAGGGCCTCCTAGGTGATCATAACTCCACTCTCCCACTTACCCTTTCAGCTCTGATTATTACAGGTCGGGAGCGTGGATCTGTGGAGGCATATGTGGACTCGGGCGCAGCGGGCAACTTCATCCGCCAGGAAGAGGTTGACAAACTCCAGATTCCCGTGGTCATCCTAAGGAACCCGCGTGCAATCACCTCCGTCGATGGCAAACCTCTACCTGAACTCATCATCACGGTTACCACCGAAGTTGACCTGCAAATTGGTACACTTCACCTCCAGAAGATAGCCTTTTATGTCCTGCCTCAATTGTCCCATGCCGTTCTCTTAGGGTTACTCTGGCTCAGGCGGCATGAGCCAGTTGTCAACTGGTGCTCAGGGGAGATCTTGCGTTGGGGGCACGCCTCTCATGCACGCTGTTTGCGGGCTCTTGTTCGTCCCCATTTCCTGCCTAGGCCAGTCGATCTCCCGGGTCTTCCTGTTCCATATCACGCGTACGCCGATGTTTTCTGCAAGAAGGAAGCGGATTCTTTGCCACCGCGTCGGTCCTACGACTGCCCTATCGACCTGATTCCCGGAGCTGCTTCCCCCAGAGGAAGAACGTATCCTCTTTCCCCAGCTGAGACCACGGCCATGACGGAATACATACAAGAAAACCTGACCAAGGGGTTTATCCGGAAGTCCTCATCCCCTGCGGGTGCGGGTTTTTTCTTCGTCCGGAAGAAGGATGGATCACTGCGACCTTGCATAGATTACCGGGGCCTAAACAATATCACCGTTAAAAACCGGTATCCTCTTCCGCTGATTCCTGAACTCTTTGACCGGCTGAGAGGGGCCCGGATCTTCACGAAGTTAGATCTGCGGGGAGCTTACAATCTGATCCGGATCCACGCAGGGGATGAGTGGAAGACGGCCTTCAATACCCGTGACGGGCATTATGAATACTTAGTCATGCCGTTTGGTCTTTGCAACGCGCAGGCCGTATTTCAAGAATTCATTAACGAGGTGTTCCGGGATTTACTCTACTCCTGTGTGGTGGTGTATTTAGATGACATTCTCGTTTTCTCGCCTGATCTGTCCTCCCATCGGAAGAGTGTACGCTTGGTCTTGCATCGCCTTCGAGAGAATCGACTCTACGCCAAGATTGAAAAATGCCTTTTTGAGCAGACGTTATTACCCTTCTTGGGATATATCGTCACCGATTCCAGCCTGAAGATGGATCCTGAAAAACTCAGTGAGGTACTCAAGTGGCCCCGTCCAGTGGGTGTAAAGGCCATCCAGCGGTTCCTTGGGTTCGCTAACTATTACCGACAATTTGTGCCTCATTTTTCTATGGTTACCAAACCCATCACGGCTTTGACCCGTAAAGGAACGAAGTCCAACAGCTGGTCCCCCGAAGCTGAAGACGCCTTCCTGGCTCTGAAACGTTCTTTGCATCTGCGCCCATCTTACATCGGCCGGTAGCCAGCAGGCCCTTCGTCCTAGAAGTGGATGCCTCCTCCACCGGAGCTGGGGCGGTTCTGTCCCAGCAGGCCTCAACTGGACATCTGGTAGCTTGCGGTTTTTTTTCTAAAACCTTTTCGCCTGCGGAGTGCAATTACTCCATTGGAGACCGGGAATTACTTGCCATTAAGATGGCCTTGGCAGAGTGGTGATATTTACTCGAAGGGGCAGTACACCCCTTCACCATCTTCACAGACCACAAGAATCTGGCCTACCTGCAGTCTGCCCAGAGACTCAATGCCCGGCAAGCCAGGTGGGCTCTGTATTTCTCCCGTTTTGATTTTAAGCTTCACTTCCGACCTGGCAATAGGAACATCAAAGCAGATGCACTTTCCAGGTCCTTACAGTCGCCAGAGAAGCATGAAGATCCATCCTATATTATCGAGCCTGATAAGATTATCACCGTGGCTCCTGTGAAATTTTCCACTTCTCCGCCAGGTAAAACATTCGTTCCTCAAGGCAGACGTTTGGAGGTGCTGCGCTGGGGGCATTCCTCCAAAATTGCTGGGCTCGTTGGGACTAAGAAGACTTTCTTGCTGCTTTCCCGGTATTACTGGTGGCCCGCTCTTCGCCAGGATGTGATGGACTATGTAGCCTCGTGCACAACCTGTGCCCAGAACAAGGTGGCAAGGGCTCTGCCCTCCGGACTTCTTCACCCATTACATGTTCCAGAGGCTCCTTGGCAGCAAATTGCTATGGATTTTGTGACTGATCTACCCCGCTCAGCTGGATGTACCACCATCTTAGTCTTAGCAGATCGTTTCTCCAAGATGGCCCATTTCATTCCCTTACCAGGACTGCCGTCCGCCCCGAGGTTGGCCGAGATCTTCATCCACCAGATCTTCAGGCTGCATGGTCTTCCTCAGCGGATCGTGTCGGATCAGGGGGTCCAGTTTACCTCTCGCTTCTGGAGGGCTCTCTGTCGGCTTATGGGTACATCCCTCAACTTTTCCTCTGCATACCATCCTCAGACCAACGGGCAAGTGGAGTGGATTAATCAGGTGTTAACTACCTTCTTACGTCACTTCTCCAACGCCCATCAGGACAATTGGGTCGCTCTCCTTCCGTGGGCTGAATTCTCGCACAATAATCATCCCAGCGAATCTACCGCCAAGTCACCATTTTTTGTGGTAACTGGTCAGAATCCAGGTATTCCGCTGCCCTTTTCCACGTCTACGGGAGTGCCCGCAGCAGATATGCTCGCCATGGAATTCTCGCAAATTTGGAGGGAGACCAGGGAGGCGCTCAAGAGTGCCAATACCCGAATCAAGAAACATGCGGACAAGAGACAGAGGGACGTTCCTCCGTACCATCCTGGCTTTCAACAAAACATATCCGTCTGAAAGTCCCTTCTTACAAATTGAGTCCTCGGTACATCGGGCCATTCGAAGTGATTGGACGCATTAATGAAGTGGCTTATAAACTGAGGTTGCCTGCTTCGCTCCGGGTCCCCAACGCCTTCCATGTCTCGCTCTTGAAACCTGTGGTTCTGAATCGGTTCCAACGAGTTTCCACTGCCTCTCCTTCACCAATTGGCTCGGACGACATCTTTGAAGTAAAAGACATCTTGGCTATGAAAAAAGTCAAGGGAAAAACTCTTTTTCTTATAGATTGGAGGGGTTTTGGCCCCGAGGAGAGGTCCTGGGAGCCTCGAGAGAATATCAATGCCCCCCGATCCTGAAAATTTTTTTGGCCAATCTCAGAAGGGGAGGACGTAAGGAGGGGGGTACTGTGACATCGGCGGCTGTGCCCTCCGATGCCCCTTCAGCGGCGGCGCACGCCGCAGCATCCTCTCACCTGCGCGCCCCCATCCACGCTCGCGCCCGCTTTGCGTTCCGCCCTGCTGCGGCTCCAGGCATCAGCCCTCGGTCACGCGCGCGCACCCTCCCGCTCTCTCCCTCCAGCGGTGGGCGTCACTGAGGGGCAGGGCCAGGGACGCACTTCCGGCTTGGTACTTCCCTGGAGGAAGATCTGGCTAGTCCCGTTTTTGAGACTCTTAAATGAGGCTCCACGGACTTTATTTGCATATTCGTATTTCCCAGGGAGCAATGCACCTAGGATTTCACTGTGATTGAGCGCCTTTGCCAGCTGCCGCAGTGTTTTCTTTGACTGGTCTCCCTGAGGTCAGTGATTGTTTCGTGATGTTGGTCTACTAGGCATTGCTCCCACCTAGCCAGAATCCTACTCCACACTGATGAGGGGCAACACCCCAAAACAGCTGTCTGTGGATGGATACCTGGCCTTGGTATTTCCCTTGTCATATCTGTAAACTCGTAAAGAGCTGGATATTGACTTAAAGGGCCACTTAATATGGTGGTTTCCGAAAGGAGCCACCCCTTGGTTGGGTCCTTCCCTGGAGGAAGATCTGGCTAGTCCATGTTTGAGACTCTTAAATGAGGCTCCACGGACTTTATTTACATATTTGTATTTCCCAGGGAGCAATGCACCTAGGATTTCACTGTGATTGAGCGCCTTTGCCGGCTGCCGCAGTGTTTTCTTTGACTGTTCTCCCTGAGGTCAGTGATTGATTCGTGATGTAACTCAGGGATGTGAAATTCAAATACAGAGAGGGCCAAAATTAAAAATTTGCACAAAGTTGCAGGCCAACTTTGATATTTCTTTAAAAAATGTCTACAATTGAGGAAGTTTTTTCTTATCATAAAATATAGCTATGAATCTTTTTGTACTGCTGGTGTCCCTGCATGCTGCCCCTCTTCCGTTCTTCCTCCTCCTTCCTTTTCATCTGCTTTCAGGGTGCGTGCATGACGTGCAGGTCCCTGGGCACTATGATGAGTGCCTGCACGTGCTCCCACATTCTAAAAGAGGCCACATGCTGCGTCTTAAAGTGTCCCTAGTCAATGACTGGGAGACACTTATTATTTAGGGCACCTTCACCTGCATGGAGGTGCCTGTGCAAAGTTGTTAGGCTGGTTTCACATTTGCGTTTTTTTTCGCGGTAATTTAGCGCTAAATAGCGCATGCGTTTTTTTTCCTATACTTTGCATGGGATGCGCTTATGTGCGCATACACATGCGTTTGTACGCGCTTTACCGCGCATGTGTTTTTTCTTGCGGTATGCGCTCGGGCGCACAAAATGCAACTTGTTGCATTTTTTGTGCGTCCGATTTGCCTCAAAAAAACGCATGCGCGTGCAATGCGTTTTTTTACAGCAAGACACCCATTATAAGTCTATGGTGAGCATATGTGCGCATTGGCATGCTTATGTATGCGTTTTTTTGCACATGCGTGTTTTTTTTTTACCATTAGTTTAGACAATGGAATTTAGGGGTTTGGGTAAAGTTAGGGTTAGTTAAGGGGGTTTAGGGTTAGGGTCAGGGTTAGGGTTAGGGTCAGGGTTAGGGTTAAGTATGGTTTGGTTAAGGGTTAGGGTCAGGGTCAGGGTTAGGGTTAGGGTTAGGGTCAGGGTTAGGGTCACGGTTAGGGTTAAGTATGGTTTGGTTAAGGGTTAGGTTCAGGGTTAGGGTCAGGGTTAGGGTTAAGTATGGTTTGGTTAAGGGTTAGGGTTAGGGTTAGGGTTAGGGTTAGGGTCAGGGTTAGGGTTAGGGTTAGGGTCAGGGTTAGGGTTAGGGTTAAGGTTAAGTATGGTTTGGTTAAGGGTTAGGGTCAGGGTTAGGGTTAGGGTTAGGGTTAGGGTCAGGGTTAGGGTCAGGGTTAGGGTTAGGGTTAGGGTTAGGGTCAGGGTTAGGGTCAGGGTTAGGGTTAAGTATAGTTTGGTTAAGGGTTAGGGTTAGGGTTAGGGTCAGGGTTAGGGTTAGGGTCAGGGTTAGGGTTAGGGTTAGGGTCAGGGTTAGGGTCAGGGTTAGGGTTAAGTATGGTTTGGTTAAGGGTTAGGGTTAGGGTTAGGGTCAGGGTTAGGGTTAGGGTCAGGGTTAGGGTTAGTAAAGTCATGGTTTGGGTTAGTGTGAGTGGCCACCTAATGTTGGAAAAAAACGCAAACGCGGTAAAAACGCACTAAAAACGCATACAAACGCTTAAAAACGCTGCGTTTTTTTCATGCATGCTCATAAAAATGCTTGAAAAAAACGCAGCAGTTGTATGCTTTTGTATGCGTTTTTCAATGCGTTTTTTTGCGGGAAAAACGCGCTGCAAAAAAAAGCAAGTGTGAAACAGGCCTTAGTCTGCCTCTTAACACGTTTGCTAGTTCTCAGATCCCAGTCTGCTAGTTTCTTATAGTTCTATAGTGTCTGTCCATCCCTAACCTTCTTGCCAGTACTTGCCTTGTCAGTCTGCTTTACAGCCGGATCCACCAGCATCTGCTGTGCCAGTCTGTACATCAACCGGATCTGCCTGTACTTGCTGTGTCAGTCTGTACATCAGTTAGATAAGCCTGCATCTGCCGTACCAGTCTACACATCAGTCAAATCCTCCAGCACCTGCTGTATCAGTCTGTATATCAGCTCGACCCAACTGTTGCCATGTTCAACCAATATGTCACCTGACCCACATGCCCCAGACATGCCAGTCTGTATATCAGCCGGACAAGCCTTCACTTTGTGTGCCAAGCTGTGTATCAGCCTGAAGTGCCTGAACCAGCCATACCAGTGTGTATATCAGTCAGACTCACCAGCACTTGCCTTGCTGCATTAGCTGTTCTGTCCCTCTGGGACGTTCCGTCTGCCAGTCCCTTGGGGATAAACTGCCATACCTCCATGGCCTGTCCTGGAGTAGCACCTGCTGTTCTTTCGGAGCTATGTCTAACCACAGCCTCAGGGGCTCACCTAGTCATGACACACCACACTCTCCTCGGACTACAGCACAGTGGTTCCACCACTCCTGTTACACTTTTCATATGGAAACAAACTTAAAGGTGTTGGTTAGTGAATAGAGTATATATAAATTAAAGATCTTAAAAGTCAGATCATATGACTGGAGCTTTGGGCATCTCCTTACCGGAAGCACCATACATGGAAATCATGGGGCCCCTTAGCACCTTTTTGCAGCCTTTACAAAGTAATTTGCCTCATAGTAATGCCCCTAGATTGCCCTTCCCCTGCCCCCATAAAGTATGAAGCCTACAAAAGTGTCCCCCAAACACAATATGATACACATTGAATTCCTTCTTCGCTAGAAGAAGATAGGGCGGCACGGTGGCTTAAGCCTGTTTCACACTTCCGTTTTTGTGTCCGCCAAACGGATCCGTTTCCGTTTTTTTGACGGAAACTGATGCAAACGGATCCGTTTTAAAAAAAACGGATCCGTTTTTTTGACGGATCCGCGGTAACCACTAATGGAAGTCTATGGGACAAAAAAAACGGATCCTGCAAAAAATGGCGGATCCGTTTTTTTACGGAAACCAACGGATTTTGACGGATTTGAAAAAACGGAAGTGTGAAACAGGCGGGTTCGAATCCCAACAAGGACAACATCTGCAAGGAGTTTGTATATTCTCCCCGTGTTTGCGTGGGTTTCTTCCGGGTACTCCGGTTTCCTCCCACATTCTAAAGACATACTAATAGGGAATTTAGATTGTGAGCCCCATCGGGGACAGTGGATAATTTGTGCAAACTGTAAAGCGCTGCGGAGTATGTTAGCGCTATATAAAAATAAAGATTGTTATTATTATTATTATTATTAAGAAGATAAAAATTTTGGAATGACCCAGCCAGAGCCCAGGCCTGAATCCAATTGAAAATCTGTAAGTTGAATGTTGTACAAAGAAAATACCCTTGCAATCTGACACATTTGGAGCATTACTACTAGGAATAGTAGGCAAAGATTGGCAATTCTAGATGTGCCATGCTGATAGAATCCAACCCAAAAAGACTGAATGCTAAATGCAAGAGGTTCGTCAAGTTTTACCTTAAGGTTGCGCATATTTTTGCAACCACATTATTTTAGTTCTTTACTTTTCCATTAGAAAAGATTTCAGTCCATGTTTCAATTTAATTGTACAGATTCTAAGTTGTATTAAAGGTGGAAAATTTTCTGAAATGACTCCTCTTGGTGTAACTTTTTTACATAACAAAAAACTGACATTTTACTAGGCGTATGTAGAAATTTTATATCCATTGTACATGCTGGAGTGCATTAATACATTATTGACATTGCTTAGCTTCCACTCCACCCCCATTCCTCCCATCCCCACTGATGATGTTTCTTTGTATTGCAGAGTTATGACATATAATAGATAATCCTATTTATACGTAGCAAACTGTGGAAATAGCTTTTTGCTCAGCTACATCACTAATCATTCCAAATCAATAGAGGCAAAACTCATTGGCAAAGGCTGAGGGATATTCTAGCTGTTTGAAATTCATCTATATAGAAATAGACTATCTAATTGTTAATGTGATCCATAATAACTTTTAGGTGCTCTGGATTATTTATTGGACATTTGAGTTGGTTTGTTTTTATAACATACATTTATAGAAATGGCTAAACAGAAAAACTGGGTGAAATATGTGGTAATTGCAATAAGTGGGCAAGAAAATGCTACAATTATAAGACATAAAGTAATAAGACATGTAGTAAGCCATGTACAGAAGATGCTCTACTACAGTACAACAATTCAGCATTTATCCACTACATCAAAGTTAGAAACATTGTGTAAGTGCTGCTAGAAGGCAGTGTCACAGACACTTGGGACTCGGTTCATTATTGCATTTGCAGAATAAAATAGTCATGAAAGGGAACAAGCGGCCAGCGAGACAAATTGAATCAACATATAATATTGATCATTACTAAAAGGGACAAAATCCCACTAGTGAATATACCGCCTCTCACTAACTGACTGCTAAAAGTTATCTTTTATTAAACCTTTAGATACGTGTTATTTTTGAGATCATGTGAGAACAAAAAAGTTATTAAAAATTTCAATGTGTGCTAACTACCATTATTTTACTTGTAGATTCTATATCACAGCAATGCAGTTTAAATTTCACATAGTCAATCATTCTGTTGTATCAGAAAGGCCTGCTTCACACTTCAGTTTTGTGACGTCAGTCAAAATCCGTCATTAGCAGAAAAAGACAGACAGATCCTTTTTTTCTCCATAGACTTGTATAAGCGACGGATTGTGACGGATAGCCTTCTGTTTCGTCAGTCGTGCAACGGATCTGTCGGAAAATAGGTGTCTGTCAGCCGAAAAAAATGTCCCTTGGAACTTTTTTGTGTCATTCGAAAAGCGGACAGTGATGGATCCGTCGCCGTGCGTCGTCAGTTAGAATGGATGCCTATGGGCGACGGATCCATCGTCGGATTCCGTTTTTCATCTCTGTTCCTTTAATTTAACCCCAAAAGCCTTTCTGGCACCAAAAAAAATTCTCTCTCTCTCTCTCATCATGTTCCTTTAAATTCCAAAATCTGTTTTGATGGATCCGTCAAGAAACGGATGAAAAAAACAGATGCGACTGATTAAACGGATCTGTTTTTTCGGAGGATCCGCTAGACGGATCTGTAGAAAAAACTGATCCATTGCATCAGTTTTAAACTATTTTTGACAGATCTGTCGTTACGTCAAGATGACCGATTTTGACTGACGTCAGAAAACTGAAGTGTGAAACAGGCCTAAGTGCTGACACTTTATGATATGCCATATAACACTTAGAAATGCCTCTGACCTCATTCGTTATCACTTTTCGCTGATGGTAGCTTTATTGGTGGCCACTTTATACTGGATGATCATTCCGTTTGTTAAGTCACCATTAAAAATTATGCAATTTTATACGATAATTTGAATGAGTGTAGAAGGTGAAGTGACAGGTGTACTGCTGGGTCGCAGCCTCAGGGTTCGATCACATGGCCGTCAATTCTCTCATGTGAGAAAATCGGGCCGGTTATGCTAATGTCACTCTGATCGCACACTGTCAGAGTTTGATCTAACTGTCACTTTACTGTGATTCGAGTGCAGTTTGATGTTGTACATGCACTCATGCACTTGTTTGGGTGTGCGTCGTCCGATTATCAGATGCACTCGCAGCATGCTGCAATTGTTTTCTCATGTCGAATCAACATGAGAAAAAAGTCGCAGATCTGCACTGCCGCATAGTATAACGCTGGGCCAAGTGCTATCCAATAAACATCACATACCACTCGTCCAAGTTATACGCTAGTGTGAGCGAGTCTTTATGATGTGTCTCAGCCTACATATATGAGTAGAAGTTGTGTCGGGTACAGGGAGGGAGGGCAAGCGGAGTGAGAGGACACAGGCATTGCAGGCTCTACACAGAGCAATAATCTTATAAACTGTGTTATATGACTCATTGTTCCCCTACAGTATAGTGTTCCTGTATTTTGCCAGTGTCAGTACATGTAAAACATGGCAGCAGGAGACTGTCAGGATAGCACATGAAAGGTGAAGTGGTAGGAATGTTAGGATAAACTGTGGGCAGCAATGTATCCGTCTTGAGACTGTGTAGGATAGGTAATCAATGTAAAATTAGTGGATAACATTTTTAAGTTTCAAGGTGTAACCTGTTCTATGTTATTTTAGGTTAAATCTTCACAGTAAGAATTTAGGATTTTTGCCTAAGTCCCATAAAATATAAATCTGGGAAAAAGACAAAGATAATTCTTAGGTAGTGTTTACTTTTGACTGTTAATATAGTCTTCTAATCCTTTTCACGGAGCTAAAACATTTTTAAATTTTTATTTTGTGATCATAGATATATACACGTGGGAAGTGCTATTGATGTTATGTAGAGTAAGAAGTCATTACAGCTCAGCGCTGGGTGAAATGTTGATTGAATATTGCTCTTGATATTCTTAAATATATTGCTTTGCAAACATCGAGCAGTTATATTGTGTTCTAATTAATCCTGATCATGAACATGCTCTTGCAACACGACTTGAATTAATAGGTCATTTCCTCCGCTGTGAAGTGGAAAATCAAACCTAGAGAATTACTAAGTACTATTCTTAGATTTTTTTCTTGTAATACCCTGCCCTTTGCTTAAATAACATTGTTCTGATGATTGGACTGATTTTATGCTGTTCCAGAGGCTTTGAAAAATGCCTGCTCCAAGTACTTGGAGCTTGACTGCACTCGGTCATTATAGTGCGTACATTCTGTCATATGGGATTGTTATACATGTCTCAGCTCTGCCAGATTTCCAGTCAAACATGAACTTCTCATTTCATCTTTGCGTTTAATATTCATTCATTATATTGCACGTGTAATTAGCCTTACACATCAAATTAATTTATTAACCAGGCCCTGCAGTAATATTGTTGTGATTAATTCCAGTCTTAAGTGTTAAAAAATACTGTAATATAAAATGTCCGCTGTATACACAAAGTTATTGACAACATAAAAACTTATGTGACTTCTATATGACCCAAAACCGGAGAGGAAAAATTTGTCATAAAATGCATAGTTACTATAGTGGCAAGTTGTAATGACTATGCTGTATATAATAGCATGCAAATTCAGCTAAACATTATCCTTTTCACTGTTACAGAATACTTTAGCTTTCTGTAGTCTTTCCATTTAATTAACAAATTGTATTAATTTTTTTTCACATATAGGCACGTTATAAAGGTATAAATACTTTGTTTTTTTTAGTTATTTTAAACTTTATTGAGCACTTTCATGACACAGCAATACCGTACTTCTACTTACTGTATAGTAGAGACCTGCATGCCAGATACATGTAGTTGAATTGTAGACTTTATAAATCGATCGGCCAATAAAACAACCTACCTAATATTGTGCATGTCACCCTTATACTGCAAAAACAGCTATGATCCATGGATGAATGAACTTGTTCTGTTGTATCTGATACCAAGATATGAGCAGCAGAACCTTTAAAGCAATCTTCCACCCTGGGACTGAAAAGTGACTTTAAGGCTGTGTGCACACGATGCGCTTTTTTGCGTTTTCGCTGAGGAATCGCATAGCGGAAAAATACGCAGCATGCTCATTCTTTTTGCCGAATCGCGGCGATTCTGCACCCATAGGATTGCATTGAAACGCTCACTTTATGCATGTGGATATGCCCACCATGCGTAAAGTGAGCGCTCAATGTGCAGATGGTACCCAGGGCCTGGAGGAGAGGAGACTCTCTCCTCCAGGACCTGGGTACCATGTTCCTGTAAAAAATAGAATTAAAATAAAAAATAATGATACTCTCACCTTCCGATGGCCCTGGAGCCTTCCCGCCTGTCCATCACGCTCCCGGCATCTTCTGGTCCCAGTATTGCTTTGCGCGAATGACCCCAGAAGACGTAGCGGTCTCGCGAGTGTGACATCATCTCAGGTCCTTCGCGCAAAGCATTACTGGGATCGGAAGATGGCAGGAGCGTGGCGGATAGGTGGTAAGGCTCCGGCGGCCATCGGAAGGTGAGAATATCACTATTTTTAATTTTTTTTAATTATTTTTAACATCCTATCTTTTACTATTCATGCTGCATAGGCAGCATCAATAGTAAAAAGTTGGTCACACTAGTCAAGCGCTTTGCTTGACAAGTGTGACCAACCTGTCAATCACATTTCCAAGCATTCCACAAGCGAAAAATGCTTGCAAAACGCTTGTTTTTCGCTGGAAAAATGCATGCGAATTCGCATGCATTTTACCCGCGGCGGGAGTTGCGGAAATGTTGCAGAAATTTCTGCAGCATTTCTGCAACGTGGGTACATAGCCTAAATGTCTCATGTTTAGTCATCGTACCTGGTGACCTCATTTTCCTCTACCTGTTTCCTCCACTCAGATCAGCAATCCATTCCTCCTGCTTCCAAGATGACCACCGCAGTAACATGGGGAGTGCAGTGGTAAGTGTAGCTAACACCTTCCCTGTCTTTACATTACTGTGTTACTAGCCTGGGGTTACAAACCCATCTTAAAGTTATTGCGCTAGCAGGTACTATACTCCTCTTTTGTTCTTTCCATAGTACAATTTTGTGCAGTAGGATAAGAAATCCATGGTTTACACTTATCATTGCACTCCCTACTCCATTGTAGTGTTCTTCTTGAATTAAGAGGAATGGAATGCTGATCCGAGTAGAGGAGTCAGTTGGAAAATGGAGGGCACCAGACTATATTGGAGATACAGTCATAGCCAAAAATGTTGGCACCCTTGAAATTGTTCCAGAAAATGCAGTATTTCTCCTAGAAAATTATTGCAATTACACATATTTTGTTTTAAAATTTTTTATTTCCTTTGTGTGTATTGGAACAACTGAAAAAGGAGAAAAAAGGGCAAATTGGACATCATTTCACACTAAACTCCAAAAATGGCCCCGACAAAATTGTTGGCACCCTTGATATTTGGTTGCATATCCTTTGGAATAAATAACTGCTATCACTTCCTAAAACCATCAACAAGCTTCTCAGCTGGAATTTTGCAAGCTACTCCAGGTCTCTCATATTTGTAGGGTGCCTTCTCCCCACAGCATTTTTAAGATTTCTCCACAGGTATTCAATGGGATTTAGATCCAAACTCATTGCTGGCCACTTCAGAACACTCCAGTGCTTTGTTTCCATCCATTTCTGGGTGCTTATGTTTGGGGTCATTGTCTTGCTGGAAGACACATGACCTAGAACACAAAGTCAAATTTCTGACACTGGGCACTAAATTAACACCCCAAATTCTTTGGTAATCTTCAGATTTCATGATGACATGCACATAGTCAAGGAACCCAGTGCCAGAGGCAGCAAAACAACCCTCTAACATCTTTGAACCTCCACCATATTTGACTGTAGGTATAGTGTTTTTTTATTCAAATGTCGATAGATAGTTCACGCTGACACTGATGGCCCCTGAGACTGTAGAAAAGCTTACTTTCCTTCAATGACAGAATCACTGACTGGGTGGATCAGGGAAATGCTGTAGATATAGTATATCTTGACTTCAGCAAAGCATTTGACAAAGTATCTCACACCATCCTTATTGAAAAAATGACTAAGTATGGAATGGACAAGGCAACTGTTAGGTGAATTCATAACTGGCTTAGTGATTGGACCCAAGCAGTGGTCGTAAATGGCTGCACATCCAGTTGGAAGAATGTCTCAAGTGGGGTACCACAGGGTTTTGTTCTGGGTGCTATATTGGTTAACATCTTTAGCAATTATTTAGATGAACGAATTGAGGGAACACTGATTAACTTTGTTGATGACAAAAAGTTAGGAGGGATAGCTAATACTAGAGAAGAGAGAGAGGATTCAAAAAGATATAGATAAACTGGAACAGTGGGCAGCAACTAATAGAATGGTTTTTAACAGGAAAAATGCAAAGCTCTACATTTGGTCAATAAAAATGAAAAAAGCATATACTGAATGGGAGGAATAAAGCTAAGGAACAGCACATTTGAAAAGACTTGGGTATACTAATAGATCATAAACTAATCATGAGTCAACAGTGTGATGCAGCAGCAAAAAAGGCAAATACAATTCTGGGATGTATTAACAGAAGCATACAGTCTAGATCACGTGAAGTCATAATCCCCCTCTACTCCTCTTTGGTCAGACTTCATCTGGAATATTGTGTCAAGTTTTGGGCACCACATTTTAAAAAAGACATCCACAAACTGGAGCAAGTTCAGAAAAAAGCGACCAGAATGGTGACCGGTCGGCAAACCATGTCAAATGAAGAACGGTTACCGGATTTGGGAATGTTTAACTTGCAAAAAGAAGACTGAGAGGAGACTTAATAGCTGTCTACAAATATCTCAAGGGCTGTCACATTGTAGAAGGATCATCTTTATTCTCATTTGCACAAGGAAAGACTAGAAGCAATGGAATGAAACTGAATGGGAGGAGAAAGATTAGATATTAGAAAAAATATTTTGACAGTGAGGGTGATCAATGAGTAGAACAGGCTGCCACAAGAGGTGGTGATTTCTACTTCAATGGAAGTCTTCAAACAGAGGCTGGACAGACATGTGTCTGGGATGATTTAGTGAATCCTGCTTTGAGCAGGAGGTTGGACAAGATGACTCTACCATTCTATGATTCTTTGGAACTTGATTGGGGCTACTTATCCACCATTTGGACTATTCTGTGTTTTACCCTTTCATCAATTTTTCTCTATTGTCCACGTCCAGGAAGATTAGCTATAGTGCCATGGGTTGCGCACTGAAGACAAAAAACCATCAAGATCTCTGGAAATGGACTTGTGACCTTGAGATTGTTGATATTTTTCAATAATTTTGGTTATCAAGTGCTTAGGCAGTTCTCTTCTTCTCTTTCTGTTTTCCATAGTTAATTTGGCACACACAATACAAAGATTGAATCAACTTCTCCCTTTTTATCTGATTTCAGTTGTGATTTTCATATTGCCCACACCTGTTATTTGCTACAGGTGAGTTTAAACGATTATCACATGCTTGAAACAAAGTTGTTTACCCACAATTTTGAAAAGAAGCCAACAATTTTGTCATCCGATTTTTGGGGTTTTGTGTAAAATTATGTCCAATTTGCCTTTTTTATATATATTTTGTGTTGTTCCAATACACACAAAGGAAATAAACATGTGTATAACAAAACACGTGTAATTGCAATAATTCTTTGGGAATAAATCTTCATTTTCTAAAACAATTTCAAGGGTGCTAACAATTTTGGCCACGACTCTAGGGAGAGTCCTCTTTCAGTCCCATGGTAAAGGGATGCTTTCAGTCTTGCATGTTGTGCAGTTGTGTGAATGTTAATTTTTTTTTCCAATAAAGTTTTTTTTAGCTGAAATTGGCTGTATTCTTGCAGCAAAGATCATATCGGAAAAGTCCACAATGCGTAATCTACTGAAATATGGCAGGTTCAGAGTGGTGACATACTATGTCACCGACACCACCTGACTGAAACACAAACGCTACTGGGAGGGATAAATTTAATTTCCTCCCGGCAGTGGGGGTCTAAGGCTTGCTTCAGACTAGCGCATTTTACATGCAGCGCACGGCGCCGCTAAGCCCCGCCCCCTGCCCGCCCCGTCCGGTCATTTCCTCCTACTATTGCACTCGGCTGCATGCGATCTGTGCACCCTATCTTTAGCATAGGGTGCGCAGACCGTGCACTCGCCGTGCGCTAGTAGGATTTTTGCATGCGCTGCGCACTTTTGAAAGTGCGCCGGTGTGCGCCGAATGCACCATGTTGCATTTTGGTGCGCTCGGCGCACCTTCAAAAGTGTGCAGCGCATGCAAAAATCCTACTAGTGCACGGCCAGCACATGGTCTGTGCACCCTATGCTAAAGATAGGGTGTGCAGATCGCATGCAGCCGTGTACGATAGTAGGAGGAAATGACCGGACGGGGCTGGCAGGGGGCGGGGCTTAGCGGCACCATGCGCTGCATGTAAAATGCGCTAGTCTGAAACTAGCCTAAGTGCAGGTGCTGGACAGGTTCAGAATGCTAGTAACCTACAGACTAACCCCATATCTGCAGGTTAATAGCGTTTTTTTTTCATGTGACAGGTTACATTTAGAACAGGAATCCGTACTCTACTTCACCTTTTGGTGCTGAATTAGTGGCAAGTAACTCTCATATAAATTGTTTGAATGCAGACATATTCTTTACAGCCCCCAAATATCTATTATTAGGCATTGGGTTTGTTCGTCTGCACAGGAGGAATTCCAAGCTTTGCCTTTTGCGGTCTCCCATCCAGTCTCGACAGCAGAGGAGGCTGCTCAGTAGAGACGTTGATCCCGGCGTCTTGCTCAGGCTAGTGCTGTCAGTTTTCTTGCTGCTGCCACCCCTAGTTCAGCTATAGCAACCCACACTAGCCAGCAGCGAGCAGCTCCTGGGACTAAGTCCTTCTTTCGGCCTACTGAGCATGCCCATGGGATGACCTCTCTTTGGAGGCCAGAAGTCACATACACAGGTCCTGTTGCTGCTCTGATTGGACCATTAGAAAGGTCCCGGAAGGCTGTAACTATAAAAGGTTTGCATGGCCGCCCGGCCATGCGCTAGTATAAAAATAAACTATAGACCATGTGGAGTGAGTGTTGTATACACGTTTTAATGTCTCTGGTGAATGATTCATTAAGAAACCCATACCCTTGGTACACATGTGTTGTTCAGCCTTGTCTGTTAGCGCCCAGGCTGAGGTGTAGGTAGGAGGAAGAGTCAGGGACTGGCATCAGCGCCAAGTGTTGGCTTTGTCTGTACGCCACTGTGCACTTGGTCTGCACTCCATGCTAACCAGTGTCTATTAGTGGCGTCCGCAGGTGCGATGCCACACGCTTACTAAGTCTAGAGGGACTCTGACCCTGTGTCCTTGGGGCAGAGTTCTGTGACCGTATCTAAGCGCTCACTTTGCCTAGCTCTGTGAGCTTTAACAGGCTACGGCATTTATGTTCCGTGGTAGTGCGGTTCTGTGAAGGAACAGAGTCCGCCTCTGAACACACAGGGTGACATTAACCCATGTGTGTTCTTCTCTTATACTGCCATATATTGTCCGCCATTACCGAGCAGCAGTTTACATCTCTGCATGGAGGACCCCGGGCCGCGAACGCACCCTTGTACCACGTCTTTATTATTTGGTGTGTTCCGCCGACCTTAACATCTGTAGTTTAATATTTCAATATTTCATTGCTGTTTAATAATCACAGCAAAAAAAATAATCTTTTTGTGAAAATTTAAAATACATGCATTTTACCCCTTGAATATGTGCTAACTTATCGGACCTCCTGAAATGTTCTCAACATTAAATAGTAAAATCTAGCAAAATATGGTGGGCAGGTTTTCTAATCATATTTTATAATATTCGGTCATGTAGTATTACTTGAAGAACTGATATACAAATTTATTTCTACTAATTACATTTACTAAATACATTGGAGGGATTTGCTAAAACTATTCAACGTTCAGTGTAAACTTGAACTTGACAGTCCCACAATCAAGATATCTCATGTAGTTTGATAAATTTGCTGCATCTTTAAAATGCCTCATATAAGTTTACACCATTTGTTAATTCTGTTACTTTGGTTAACAAAGTTATATCAAATTATAGCTCAATTTTGAAGCATGGGATCATGCATTAGTGCATACCCTCCCATTGCACATGTCAAGAAACATGTCTCATATGTTTTATAACATAAAGGCATAATATATAGTTTTTCATAAAATGAAGACACATTTCTTGCTCTGTCACGGGTGAACTGTTAGTAGCAGCCTGGCAGCTGTTAATATGGTTTCCACTGACAGGCTTATTCAATTTACCAGATCACAGGTTGCCCTGGCCATCACTCTTTATCGACTATACAGGGATCTGTACATACATGGCGAGCCTTGGGCTGGAGCCATGAAGTCAGCTGGTGACTGCTGGTCAATCTGATTTGAAGGTTAGTCATTCAGGGTTGGTACCAAGAGGTCACGTCAGGGACAAAATCATAAATCAAGAGGGTGGTCAAAATATGGCTGCGTTCACACGTCGCGTTTTTTTCGCGGCGGTTTTTAACGCACGATTTTGCCGCGAAAAAGCAAAAAAATAGCGTCACATGCAATCCTATGGGATTCCGCAATGCTGTGCGAATGCTGCGGATTTTCCCATGATGGAATTGCATCGCGGAAAAATCCGCAGCATGCTCATTATTTTGCGGAATTGTGGCAATTCTGCCCACATAGGAATGCATTGTTCTGCTTACTTTCCGCATGTGGCTGTGCCCACCATGCGAAAAGTAAGCAGAACATTTGCGGATGGCACCCACGGTCTGGAGGAGAGGAGACTGTCCTCTGGGCTGTGGGTACCATATCCCTGTAAAAAATAGAATTAAAATGAAAAAAATTGGGTTATATTCACCTTCCGATGTCCCTCGCAGCGTCCCCAGGCTTCAGTAATACATGCGCCAGGTCCCGTTCCCAGTAATGCATTGCGATACTGTAGCGGTTTCGTGAGACCGTGATGTCATCAAAGGTCATTGCCGCAATGCATCACTGGGAACGGGACCTACCGGAGCATTGCGAAGGCCTGAGAATGCTGCGCGGGACGTCGGAAGGTGAGTATAACCCGATTTTTTTATTTATTTATTTTTTAACATTAGATCTTTTTAATACTGATGCTGCATAGGCAGCCTCAATAGTAAAAAGTTGATCACACTCGTCAAACACTGTTTGACGAGTGTGACCCACCTGTCAATCAGTTCTCCAAGCGATGCTACAGATCGCTTGGAAAACGCTAGCATTCTGCAAGCTAATTACATTTGCAAATTGCTAATTTTTCCACGGGAAAATCGCGGGAATTTAAAATGCGATTTTCCCGTGGAATGGAATTCTGGAATTCTTGCGGTAGCTTCAGCGGAAGTTACGCTACTTGTGAACCCAGCCTTAAAGCTGAGGTCTGAAAACAGGATAAACCAAGAAGCACAAGAGGAATAATAGATCAGAGTTGTGACCAGGTCTCGCTGAGCTGGTCACTTCTTTGATCTATTGCTAGAGATTGATCCCAGCTAGAGACTGCTGGGGTTTATATAGAAAGGAGCCCTGCTCATGGCTCCCAGCATAGAACTACTTAAATTATCAGCTCACTGCAGCAGGTGGATAGGAAAGGGATAACTAGTCTCAACAATCTTATATCTAACCTGCCACATGCTGCCATTGAACAACAGTAACTGTGGTAAAAGTGTGACACCGCCTAGTGCCCAAGTCAGAGGTAGCAGCAGTATGTTCAGACACAGATATAACAGGTTCTTCTAGCATAGTAAATCAGCTCCATTCTGTTTGTTCTAATGTCATAGCATTGGTGTTTTGTCAAAAACCAGAAATGATAAATTATTCTTGTCCTTTTCTCTCTTTTTGATCCGAGTAAGCCACATTTTACAGTATAATTTGGCAGTAAGGAGAAAGTAAGGGATGCAATATCGATTTATTGTAGCATTTATAAATCATTGTGACATTTAGCAGAGTGTTGTGTCTTTATTTATACATACTGGGGAAGATTTATTAATATTGCTGCAGCATCCTCCATTCTCAACAAGGTTAGTATTTATAGTAAGGTCTTGAAACAATTAGGTCAGACCTGACTTTTTGCTTCTATATTTTCCAATCAAAGTTGATGAAAAACTTGATAACTAAGGTGACCTGTCAATTCTCATGTCTGTTTTACTAAATAGTGGTATTCATCAATTTGGCATCTTTTTATTAGAACTCTACATAATGCAATTATTTCTCGCAGTAATTTATGAAACATTTTGACAACTGGGTATTTTCATTCCCCTTTTTGAATTGGGTGTGTTTTTACTTATTCCTGGACCACTCAGTAGTGCTGAAATCAGGCTGCGTAGAGACATACCCGTTGACAAGGGAAACGATAACACCCAGATGTCAATTTATTCTTACATTTGTAGTAGGAACGGCAAAAAAGTTTGAAGAAAATATGTTCCAGAGTACTTATTTCATAGGGAAAGTATTTGCTTAAACAGAGATGATGGCTCCTCCATTGATCTCTCCTCACATTTCTGATTTAGTAAATCTGAATCTTTTTTTTTAACTCTACATTGTGCCATTCCTCCATTTTCCTCTTAGAAGTTTCTGAATAAATTAAAAACTGGTGGTTGCAAATTGTGGGTGTGTGGATACTGTCTAGGACAGTGTTCCCCAACTCCAGTCCTCAAGAGCCACTGCAACAGACCTGGTATGGGGCCATTCCGTTCACTGTTATCCATCCCCACGCAGTGTCCACAGCCGATTGAATAACCACAGACAACAGGTCTCGGGGATAACAGCTGCTTTACTTCAGCAGAACGGGGAGATATAACATGGAGTAATGGTAACAGTTCACGTGGGGAATCCACGACCAATACAGTTCAGGATTGGATTCTGACACAGAACTGAGGTTCTGGAGCTTTAAGAACCTGTTTTAACTCCTTTCTGCCATTAGACGTACTATCCCGTTCATGTGCCCTGGGTCTTAATTCCCAAGGACGGGTTAGTACGTTTAATGCGATCAGCGGCGCCCACGTGGTGAGCGCCGCTGATCGCGGCCGGGTGTCAGCTGATTATCACAGCTGACACCCGGCACAATGTGTCAGGGGCGGTCACGGACCGCCCCCGACACGTTAACCCCTTGTACACCGCGATCAAACACGATCGCGGTGTACCGGGGGTTAAAAGGAAGCATCGGCAGGGAGGGGGCTCCCTCCGTGCTTCCCTGAGCCCCCCACGGCAGCGCAATGTGCAACGCTGCTGCGGGGGACTCCTTCCCTACAGGCCCCCGGATCCAAGATGGCGACGGGGGCCTTTGGGGGCCTGTAGGGAGCTGACTTCCTCACTGCCTGCAAAGCGCAGGCATGAGGAAGCCTGCAGAACTGCCTGTGGAGCGAGGATGTGGAAACCACAACAATAATTGCGACCATAGATCCATATTAATAAAATTAAAAATTATCTTTATTAAACCATGGACAAGACAAGACAAAAATGGGGAACTTGTGCAAAGACAGTCAAAAGTGCAATAGTGCAATAGTGCAATTACTAAAACGAGCAGGACCTGCCAAAGTCCACCTGACCTGCCATGCTTAGTGGTTATTGGATATCTAATCCATATGAAGAAAGGTACATATTATATCCAAGTGGATCCAAAGAGGAATTTATCATACATCAGAAGAGGGCAAGTGCCCATCATATATTATATGTAATCTATATGTGCCTTCCTAATGAAGTAACTAAAATATGGATCAAAAGCTACCACTGCTGCCCTAGGGCAATACCTAACATGGCTCCTGTGTGTGGGGAAATGGAGCAGTAAACAATATCTGGTACTGCATCAACGGGCAAACAACCCGCCCTAATAGGGTAAATACCCCGAAACACATTACCTCACTACAGCCTCAGGATGACCAGACGGTACGCTCGTCTCCCCTGCCTGTGACAGATTGCTGATCTGTCACAGTGATCTGTGATGTGACAGATCAGCGATCTGTCACAGGACAGTGATGTCCCACCTGGGACTATGTAATAAAGTAAAAAAAAAATAAAAAAAAAGTGTAAAAATAATTTTAAAAAAATCGCTAAATAAATTAGTAAAAAAAAAAAAATATTCCCCAATAAATTCATTTTTTGAAAAAAAAACAAAAACCAAAACAATAATAGTACACATATTTGGTATCGCCGCGTCCATAGCGACCCGCCCTATAAAACTGTCCCATTAGTTAACCCCTTTAGCGAACCCCTTAAAAAATAAAAAATAAAAAACGAAGCAAAAAATAATGATTTATTATCATAACACCGAACAAAAAGTGCAATAACGCGCGATCAAAAAGACGCATATAAATATCCATGGTAACGTTGAAAACGTCATCTTGTCCCGCAAAAAACGAGCTGCCATACAGCATCATCCGCAAAAAAATAAAAAAGTTATAGCTCGCAGAATAAAGTGATGCAAAAATAATTATTTTTTATATAAAATTGTTTTCATTGCAAAAAACCGACAAAACATAAAAAATGACCTATATGAGGTATCGCTGTAACCATACTGACCCGAAGGATAAAACCGCTTTATCAATTTTACCGCACGCGGAACGGTGTAAACTCACCCCCCAAAAGAAATTCATGAAACGCTGGTTTTTGTTCATTCTGTGTCCCAAAAATCGGAATAAAAAGCGATCAAAAAATGTCACGTGCCCGAAAATGGTATCAATAAAAACATCATCTCGTCCCGCAAAGAATAAGACCTCACATGACTCAGTGGGTCAAAATACGGAAAAATTATAGCTCTCAATATGTGGTGATGCAAAAACTATTTTTACAATAAAAAGCGTCTTTTAGCGTGCGACAGCCGCCAAACATAAAAACCGCCTTAAATAGTAAATCAAACCCCCCGTTTCCCTAACTATTACCCCTTTAGTTAGGGAAAAATAATAAAATTAAAAAAATGTATTTATTTCCATTTTCCCATTAGGGTTAGGGTTAGGGCTAGGGTTAGGGTTAGGGTTAGGGCTACGGTTAGGGCTAGGGTTAGGGCTAGGTTTAGGGCTAGGGTTAGGGTTAAGGCTAGGGTTAGGGCTCATATAAGGGATAGGGGTGTGTTGGGGTTAGGGTTGGAGTTATAATTGGGGGGTTTCCACTGTATGGGCACATCAGGTGCTCTCCAAATGCAACATGGCGTCTGATCTCAATTCCAGCCAATTCTGCGTTGAAAAAGTCAAATGGTGCTCCTTCCCTTCCAAGCTCTGCCATGCGCCCAAGCAGGGTTTTACCCCCACATATAGGGTATTAGCATACTCAGGACATATTGAAAAAAAACTTTTGGGGTCCAATTTCTCCTGTTACCCTTAGGAAGATAAAAAATTGGGGGCAAAAATATCATTTTTGTGGAAAAAAATGATTTTTTTTGTTTTCACGCCCAGGCGTTATAAACTTCTGTGAAGCACTTGGGGGTTCAAAGTGCTCACCACACATCTAGATAAGTTCCGTGGGGGGTCTAGTTTCCAAAATGGGGTCACTTGTGGGGAGTTTCAATAGTTTAGGTACATCAGGGGCTCTCCAAACGCACATGACACCCGCAGACCAATCCATCAAAGTCTGCATTCCAAAACGTCACTACTTCCCTTCCGAGCCCCGACGTGTGCCCATACAGTAGTTTTCTCCCACATATGAGGTATCAGTGTACTCAGGACAAATTGCACAACAATTTTTGGGGTCCAATTTCTCCTGTTACCCTTGGGAAAATAAAAAAATTGGAGACTAATTGATCATGTTTGTAGAAAAAATACGATTTTTTTATTTTCATGCCTGGGCATTATAAACTTCTGTGAAGCCCTTGGGGGTTCAAAGTGCTCACCACACATATAGATAAGTTCCTTAGGGGTTCTAGTTTCCAAAATGGGGTCATTTGTGGGGGGTTTCCACTGTTTAGGTACATTAGGGGCTCTCCAAAGGCAACATGACACCCGCAGACCATTCCATCAAAGTCTGCATTCCAAAACGTCACTACTTCCCTTCCGAGCCCCGACGTGTGCCCATACAGTAGTTTTCTCACACATATGGGGTGTCAGCGTACTCAGGAAAAATTGGACAACAACTTTTGGGGTCCAATTTCTCCTGTTACCCTTGGGAAAATGAAAAAATTGGTGACTAAAAGATCATGTTTGTGGAAAAAATACGATTTTTTTATTTTCACGCCCGGGCGTTATAAACTTCTGTGAAGCACTGAGGGGTTCAAAGTGCTCACCACACATCTAGATAAGTTCCTTGGGGGGTCTAGTTTCCAAAATGGTGTCATTTGTGGGGTGTTTCTACTGTTTTGGTACATCAGGGGCTTTCCAAACGCGACATGGTGTCCAATCTCAATTCCAGCCAAAAACGTCAAATGGCGCTGCTTCCCTTCCGAGCTCTGCCATGCGCCCAAATAGTGGTTTACCCCCACATGTGGGGTATTAGCGCACTCAGGAAAAATTGCACAATAACTTTTAGGGTCCTGTTACCCTTGGAAAAATAAGAATTGAGGGTGAAAAGATCATTTTTGTGGAAAAAATATGATTTTTTAATTGTACGGCTGTATGTTATAAACTTCTGTGAAGCCCTTGTGGGTTCAAAGTTCTCACCACACATCTAGATAAGTTCCTTGGGGGGTCTAGTTTCCAAAATGGTGTCATTTGTGGGGGGTTTCCACTGTTTTGGTACATCAGGGGTTTCCAATCGCGACATGGTGTCCGATCTCAATTCCAGCCAAAAACGTCAAATGGCGCTGCTTCCCTTCCGAGCTCTGCCATGCGCCCAAATAGTCATTTACACCCACATATGGGGTATCAGCGTACTCAGGACAAATTGCACAATAACTTTTAGGGTCCTGTTACCCTTGGAAAAATAAGAATTGAGGGTGAAAAGATCATTTTTGTGGAAAAAATATGATTTTTTAATTGTACGGCTGTATGTTATAAACTTCTGTGAAGCCCTTGTGGGTTCAAAGTTCTCACCACACATCTAGATAAGTTCCTTGGGGGGTCTAGTTTCCAAAATGGTGTCATTTGTGGGGGGTTTCCACTGTTTTGGTACATCAGGGGTTTCCAATCGCGACATGGTGTCCGATCTCAATTCCAGCCAAAAACGTCAAATGGCGCTGCTTCCCTTCCGAGCTCTGCCATGCGCCCAAATAGTCATTTACACCCACATATGGGGTATCAGCGTACTCAGGACAAATTGCACAATAACTTTTAGGGTCCTGTTACCCTTGGAAAAATAAAAATTGGGGGTGAAAAGATCATTTTTGTGGAAAAAATATGATTTTTTAATTGTACCGCTGTACGTTATAAACTTCTGTGAAGCCCTTGTGGGTTCAAAGTTCTCACCACATATCTAGATAAGTTCCTTGGGGGGTCTAGTTACCAAAATTGGGTCACTTGGGGGGGTTTCCACTGTTTAGGTACATCAGGGGCTCTCCAAACGCGACATGGCATCCGATCTGAATTCCAGACAATTTTGCATTGAAAAAGTCAAACGGCGCTCCTTCCCTTTTGAGCTCTGCCATGCGTCGAAACAGTGGTTCCCCCCACATATCAGGTATCAGCGTACTCAGGACAAATTGCACAATAACTTTTGCAGTCCAATTTCTCCTGTTACCCTTGGTAAAATAAAAAAAAATTGAACCTGAAGTATTTTTTTAGTTCATTTTTTTTAAATATTCAAAAAATTCCTGTGACGCACCTAAAGGGTTAATAAACTTCTTGAATGTGGTTTTGAGCATCTTAAGGGGTGCAGTTTTTAGAATGGTGTCACTTTTGGGTATTTTCTATCATATAGACCCCTCAAAGTGGCTTCAAATGTGATGTGGTCCGTAAAAATAAATTGGTTTTGCAAAAATGAGAAATCGCTGGTCAATTTTTAACCCTTATAACTTCCTAACAAAAAAAATGTTGGTTCCAAAATCGTGATGATGTAAAGTAAACATGTGGGAAATGTTACTTATCAAGTTTTTGTGTGCCGTATCTCTGTGATTTAAGGGCATAAAAATTCAAAGTTGGAAAATTGTGAAATTTTCAAAATTTTTGCCAAATTTCCGATTTTTTCACAAATAAACGCAAGTTATTTGAGTGAAATTTTACCACTAATATGAAGTACAATATGTCACGAGAAAACAATGTCAGAATCACCGGGATCCATGGAAGCGTTTCAGAGTTATTACCTCATAAAGGGACAGTGGTCAGAATTGTAAAAATTGGCCTGGTCATTAATGTGCAAACCACCCTTGGGGCTTAAGGGGTTAATTAGGAGCAGTACTTGCAGATAATTATAAGAGAGTTCAAAGTCTCTTGGTGGCATAAAGGTAGAAGAGGGAATATATGGCAATATTTACAGACCTGAAATCTCGTATTCATTTTCTCAGCTGGTCACGGTACGTGCAGAAATATACTTGAAGTAAATAATGGATAATTTGCTGTGAGGCAGGGGACCCTCGATTTCCTCAACACGCAGAGCAATGGGTTCTTCTGTACACATTTAGTGCGACCTAATGCTGGGGAAACACGCATTAAACCGGACAGCAGGGATCCAGGGTTAAAATAAAGGTTACAAGTCTTCAGCCATCTTGGCTGTAGAATTCAGGGGAAGATCCAAGGCATTAAGCCTGGCTGTAAGTCTTGAGATGAAGAGAAGGATGAACCTCCAGGCTTGGAGCCTGGAGGGGGTCAGGAGACCCCTCACATGAGGTCTGCTCTGGGTCACATCTTGCACCAGACTCCTCAGAGAACTTTCCAGAACCCTGTCTTGTCTCCACAGAGACTGGAGGTACCTCATTCCTTTGAACCTTGGTGACAAGGTCACCGACCAATAGGATAACTCTCAATTCTTGTTTCAGACTTCACATTGTCAGATTAATATATAGATCATGAATATATGAGATTAGTGAGTAATGGATTCATTTAAACCATATAACAGTAAAAGGATAACTTAGGGGTGAGTTGAGGTGTACAAAAGCTACTCACGGTCCAGGGTTACTTAAAGGGACATACCCAGTCTGGACCGGGTCACTACACCACCAAAAGGTCAGTGTTATGAATAAGTCACCGGAGGAGGAAAAAACAAAAATGCAAGCTAAATCCAGAAAACTGGAGAGGTTGGTAGCTAGTGGATTGCAGACCCCTGATCCTATTCACAACAACTAACAGTAGCTGTGGAGCGTTCCTACGGTGGTCCTAGACGCCTCTTCACAGCCGGAGAACCAAATAAGCCTAAAGAAGGAAAGGGGAAATCTAAACTGCCCCAGAGCAGACCCCAAAGCAATAGACAGCCCCCAACATGTATTGTCGGTGAAAACAGATGAAAACACAGACAGAAAGACAGGCAGAGCAAATGATGGGGCCCAACTAACTAGATAGGAAAGGACAGAAAAGATGCTGGCTGCAATCCGCAAAAACCTTACCAAAAATGTCCCAACATGTCTGATAGGAAAAATGGCCCTGAAGTCACTAGACTTCAAAATCCCTATATCAGCACTCCAATATATCCTGAAGACAGAGCAAAAGAGATTTAACCTATCCGGGACAAAAATGGAAATTCAGCAGAGCCCCAGCCGGGGCTGGCAGAACACAAAACTAAGCAAATCAGACAAAATCTCATGGAACAAAAACAGAGCAAAACTTAGCTTTAGAAGACAGGAACTGAACTGGAGGTCAGAGCTCAGAGCAGAGAAATCACCAGCAACCCTACAGGGTGTTGGCTGCCTTATATCCACTCAGAGATTCCGGATGTCCAATCGCAATCCACCTGTTCAGGTGACAGGTTTCTCCCATCCAAATCAGTTTCACCACCTCCTTTCACCAGCAGAGGGAGTTCATCGGACATCAAAGGTGAACGAGAAAATGAGCTCACCACTGTACTGTCATGATCTCAGTGCGGGTTTGACTCGCACACGTGGGGTTAATGTTTGGAACCAGTGCTGATGACTGGCATTTCTGGGGTTAAAGGTTGTGATCCTGATGCAGGCTTACCTGCTCACCTGGGGCTATGATTGTGGCCTCTCCCTGGTTCTGGGGAGGCTTCTTATAGCTTCAGGACGCTCCCATCCCTGTCAGTTATACTCTTGCCCTTGGCATTGTGTGGTGACCCCTGAGTGTGTTTGTGCTGTGTTCTGGTTACTTGATTCTCTGTGTATGACTCGGTCTGTTCCCTGGATATCGCTTTGGATTCTGCCTGGTACCTTCTATGTCTGTTTGGTTTTGATCTCTGCTTGGCCCTGATTATCCGCTCTGTCTCATCCCTGGTACTGTACTGTGATCCTGTGTATGACCTTTGGCTTTGTCTGACCTCCCGTCTGTTTGTCCGTCCTGTACTCCATTTGCCCGTACTGTTGTGACCTCCGTTTTGCCTGACTCTGAGTTGTACTGTCATATCTGAAAGCAGGACGCCAAGCCACGCCCCCTTGCAGTCACATGATCATAGGTCCCGTGCAAGCTTGTTCATTTTCAGTGTCCGCAGGTCCCGTGCCTCTTTATTTTCCAGCGCTGACTGGACCCTAACACTATTAGCTTGTAGCACGCATTGTCACCTCTGCTGCCCTGCTCCCCAGGTAACTCTTAGCACTGCTTCTGTACTCAGGACACGCGCACTGGCTCTATGAGCAAGTGTAGTGCGGTGTCTCTGACAAGTACCTCCCCCTTGAGGAGGGGTCACCGAACCCTCATCCACGCCACCAGGCCGATCAGGATGGGCCCGATGAAAAGCACGAACCAATCTTTCGGCATGAATATCAGATGCAGAGACCCAAGAATTATCCTCCTGGCCATAACCCTTCCACTTAACCAAATACTGGAGTCTCCGTCTAGCCAGACAAGAATCCAGTAACTTCTCAACCTCATATTCCACATTACCTTCAACCAATACAGGGTCAGGAGGTGCCATCACAGGAACTACTGGCTCAACAAACCTCTTCAACAGAGACTTATGAAACACGTTATGGATCTTAAATGTAACAGGAAGAGCCAATCAAAAAGAGACCGGATTAAGAATCTCCAAAATCTTGTAAGGTCCAATAAAGCTAGGTTTAAACTTTGGAGAAGCCACCTTCACAGAGATATTCTTTGATGACAACCAAACCATATCACCCACCTTAAACCAGGGACCAATGGTCCTATGCCGGTTGGAAAACCGCTGGGCTTTTTCCTGGGAGAGAAACTTATCCACCACTTGGTCCCAAATCTGGTGCATTCTCTCCACCACAGTGTCAACACCTGGGCAGGCAGAAGACTCCACCTGCCCTGAAGAGAATCGAGGATGAAACCCAAAGTTGCAAATAAAAGGTGACATCAAAGTGGGAGAACTAGCTCTATTATTTAAAGCAAATTCGACCAAGGGCAAAAAAGAGACCCAATCATCCTGATCAGCAGAGATAAAACATCTCAAATAAGACTGCAAAGTCTGGTTTGTTCTCTCCGCCTGCCCATTGGTCTGAAGGTGAAACGCAGAGGAGAAGGACAACTGAATTCCCAGCTTGGAACAAAAAGTCCTCCAAAACCTAGAGACAAACTGAACTCCTCTGTCAGATACAATGTTCTCAGGAATCCCATGTAAGCGAACCATCTGTTGCAAAAACAAGGGCACCAACTCTGAGGAAGATGGCAACTTAGGGAGTAGTACAAGATGGACCATCTTTGAGAATCTATCACAAATCACACAGATAACAGTCATTCTCTGAGAGACAGGCAGATCAGAAATAAAATCCATTGAAATATGGGTCCATGGCCTCCTGGGCACCGGCAAAGGCATCAACAACCCACTAGAGCGAGAACAAGGTATAGACCGGGAACAAGTCCCACAGGACTGCAAAAAATTCCTGACATCACAAGATAAGGCGGGCCACCAAAAAGACCGACTCACCAAATCTCTAGTACCAAAAATACCTGGATGACCAGCCAATGTGGAGCAATGAACTTCAGACATTACTCTCTTCCTCCACTGGTCAGGAACATGCAATTTTCCAATGGGACAATGCTCTGGTTTGTCCTCCTGAAACTCTTCCAGAGTACGTCTCAAATCGGGCGAGATGGCAGAAAGAACTACCCCCTCACCTAAGATGGTAGAAGGCTTGGTCACAATAGGAGAATCAGCAGAGAAACTCCTAGAGAGGGCGTCTGCCTTGACATTCTTAGTGCCCGGAAGAAAAGAGACCACAAAATCAAAACATGTGAAAAACAAGGCCCACCTAGCCTGTCTAGGATTCAAGCGTTTGGCCGACTCAAGGTAAATCAAATTCTTGGGGTCAGTTAGGACCACGACTTGATGTCTAGCTCCCTCCAACCAATGTCTCCACTCCTCAAATGCCCATTTCATGGCTAACAGTTCCCGATTCCCCACATCATAGTTGCGCTCAGATGGGGAGAACTTTCGGGAAAAGAAAGCACAGGGATTCATTTTAGACGTTACCGGATCTTTTTGGGACAAAACAGCTCCTGCACCAATCTCAGAAGCGTCCACCTCTACCTGAAACGGGAGTGAGACATCAGGTTGCCGCAAAACCGGAGCAGAAGTGAACCTCCGCTTCAGCTCCTGAAAGGAAGAAACAGCCTCTGGAGACCAATTCAGCACATCAGCACCCTTCTTAGTCAAATCAGTCAATGGTTTGGCAATACCAGAAAAATTAGCTATAAATTTACGATAAAAATTAGCAAAACCCAAAAACTTCTGGACGGCCTTCAAAGAAGCGGGCTGAACCCAATCATAAATGGCCTGTACCTTGGCTGGGTCCTTTTCAATAGTTGACGGAGACAAAATAAATCCCAAAAATGAAATCCTCTGTACACCAAAAAGGCATTTCGACCCCTTAACATACAGGGAATTCTCCCTCAAAATCCAGAACACAGTCCGAACATGTTCCACATGAGAGTCCCAATCTCTGGAAAAGATCAAAATATCATCCAGATAGATGATCAAAAATTTATCCACAAAGTCTTGGAAAATTTCATTCATGAAGCACTGGAAGACAGAAGGGGCATTAGTGAGCCCAAAAGGCATCACTAGGTACTCAAAATGTCCCTCCGGAGTATTAAACGCCGTCTTCCATTCATCCCCATGCTTAATGCGAATAAGATTATACGCCCCCTGAGGTCAAGCTTGGTAAACCAGCAAGCACCTTTAACTCTGGAGAATAGATCAGAAATCAGGGGTAACGGATACTGATATTTAACAGTAATTTTGTTGAGGGAACGATAGTCAATACAAGGCCTTAATGAACCATCTTTCTTGGCCATGAAAAAAAACCCAGCACCCAAGGGTGAAGAGGATGGTCTAATATGACCCTTCTCCAACGACTCCTTAATATAAGATCGCATAGCCTCATGCTCGGGTACAGATAAATTGAAAAGTCGACCCTTGGGAAATTTACACCCAGGGCTCAGCTCAATTGCACAGTCATAACTCCTATGAGGAGGCAAAGACGCAGACTTATTCTCACTAAATACATCATAAAAATCAGCCAATAGTCAGGAACATCATGCGACTGGGGAGAGGTGGAGAAAACAGGAGTGTCACTAAGAGCACACTGACAACCCCAACTCACCACAGACACAGATTTCCAATCCAAAACTGGATTATGGATTTGCAACCAGGGAAACCCCAGAACAATGGTATCATGCAAATTATGCAACACCAAAAATCTGCAATTTTCTTGTTGGTCTGGGGCGACCCGCATTACCACCTGGGTCCAAAACTGAAGTTTATTCTTCGCCAAAGGAGTAGCATCAATACCCCTCAAAGGGATAGGCGTCCACAGAGGTGTCATAGGAAACCCACAACGTTTAGCAAAATCCAAGTCTATCAGTTTCAGAGCCGCTCCTGAATCCACAAAAGCCTTAGCGGAAAATGTGGACAGGGAGCAGATCAGAGTAATTGCCAGAAGAAACTTAGGTTGTACACCACCCACAGCAAATGTGTGTGCAAAATGTTTCTCTCATTTAGGGCAGACAGAAATATTATGAGAGGCATCTCCACAGAAAAAACACAGCTTATTACGCCTTCTGAACTCCTGACGTTGCACCCTAGACAAAAAGCTTTCACATTGCATAGGTTCAGACATTTGTTCAACAGGTGGCAACATTTCTCTTGTAATTTTACGTTCACGTAAACGCCGATCAACCTGAATGGCTAATGACATAGAATCGTCAAGACCAGAGGGAACAGGAAATCCCACCATAGTATCTTTTACGGTTTCTGACAAACCCTTCCGAAAGAGAGCTGCCAAGGCACCATCATTCCAGGTAGTAAGGACCGCCCACTTTCGGAATTTTTGACAGTACAACTCTGCAGAATCCTGACCCTGGCTCAATGCCAACAGGGCTTTTTCAGCTTGATCAATAGCATTAGGTTCATCATACAACAACCCCAAGGCTTGAAAAAATGCATCCACATTAGTTAGAATAGGATCATCAGGTGTCAAAGAAAACGCCCAATCCTTTGCGCAGCAAAGAGATGACAATTTTAACCTGCTGCACAGAGCTCCCCGATGAGTTAGGTTTCAAGGCAAGAAATAATTTACAATTATTCTTAAAATTCAAAAATTTAGACCGATCCCCAAAAAACACATCAGTAGTAGGGATCTTTGGTTCAACAGCATGTGAATGAGCAAGATAGGCGGAAATTCCCCACACTTCAGCAGCGAGCTGCTCCACACGATCAGACAATTGCTTAATCTCCATTAAGAAAAAATTCCTCCTACGGCCCCAGAGAAAAAGAGGAAAAAATATACATTAAAAAATTCTTTCCTGCTATTGAGTACCCTAGAATCTGCGGTATGGCTGGTGATTCTGTTATGAATGAGTCACCGGAGGAGGAAAAAACAAAAATGCAAGCTAAGTCCAGAAAACCGGAGAGGTTGGTAGCTAGCGGATTGCAGACCCCTGATCCTATTCACAACAACTAACAGTAGCTGTGGAGCATTCCTACGGTGGTCCTAGACACCTCTTCACAGCCAGAGAACCAAATAAGCCTAAAGAAAGAAAGGGGAAATCTAAACGGCCCCAGAGCAGACCCCAAAGCAATAGACAGCCCCCAACTTGTATTGTCGGTGAAAACAGATGAAAACACAAGCACAGACAGAAAGATAGGCAGAGCAAACGATGGGAGCCAACTAACTAGATAGGAAAGGACAGAAAAGATGCTGGCTGCAATCCGCAAAAACCCTACCAAAAATGTCCCAACACGTCTGATAGGAAAAACGGCCCTGAAGTCACTAGACTTCAAAATCCCTATATCAGCACTCCGATATATTCTGAAGACAGAGCAAAAGAGATTTAACCGATCAGGGACAAAAATGGAAATTCAGCAGAGCCCCAGCCGGGGCTGGCAGAACACAAAACAAAGCAAATCAGACAAAATCTCATGGAACAAAAACAGAGCAAAACTTAGCTTTAGAAGACAGGAACTGAACTGGAGGCCAGAGCTCAGAGCAGAGAAATCACCAGAAACCCTACAGGGCGTCGGCTGCCTTATATCCACTCAGAGATTCCGGATGTCCAATCACAATCCACCTGTTCAGGTGACAGGTTTCTCCCATCCAAATCAGTTTCACCACCTCCTTTCACCAGCAGAGGGAGTTCATCGAACATCAAAGGTGAACAAGAAAATGAGCTCACAACAGTCGGGTTTTAAGGATTTCCTTAGTATGGCCCAGGTGGTGGAATTATTGCCTGTGCAGGTGAGCAGATCTCACTAGTGCAATTTTAAGGGAAATCCTCAAAGATGACCTGTTGGTGGCTCTTGAGGACTGGAGTTGGGGAACACTGGTCTAGGAAGAGCCGTTAGCATCACACTTTGTAGGGTCACTCGAATTTGAAAATGGGTATGGTAACAAGTGTCAGTTTAATCGTGATTTTTTTAAGAGGAAGAATAGTACAAGCCACATTTCTAAAAACAAGCAATGATCTAGAATTGTCAGTAGAGAAGAGAGAAACTCTTCCACTGTGTCCCTTCAACGTTTTATTAATTCCTCTGGATGTGTTGGAAATGGCTTTATAAATGGCTGGTGGCGATGAAATGATTTCATGAATACGGAAGTCTGGTTTAGAGCACCTTATGCTTTAATGGATTAATGCAAGAGAACTGGGGTAGCTATGTTGTTAAATCTGACTAAATTTGCTTTATTGTGTTGACTGGATTTACACGTGTTACTTTGATGCCGTTCTAGGTAGAGTTTTTGGTGTCCTTTTCTTCCAGAGCTGGTTTAGATTAAAATGAGAAAAAATATAAACAGTGTCAAAAACTGGATCTGTGAGCTCAGCCTAAAATAGAGAGTTTATTAATCGGGGTTATGTCATTGCTCTACAAACATATCATGTAATACTAATGTGGAGAAATATCTACATAAGAAGATTCTGCATTTATACATTGAAGAGTATGCATATGGTCTACCATAAAACTTCCACCTGCAGTTATTAGCTTCCAGAACAATTTCACCGCATGAATTTGGTGCTCAGATTAGTACCAGCGCTAGTCCTGACATCATTTTTAATACTTGGAAGGCAGTGTTTTAAAATATGTTCAAAAGTCAACTAAACTATATACAGAAGACATCCTAAGTAGGCCACCTTGCAGTACATAGCTTCATCACCTTTTATAACGATTAGTAAACCAGTAATCTGATTCTTTCTCTTCCCTTGCATGTTTTTTTCAAAATGTTATTTATTCTTTTCTTGCAGCGACAAAAATGGTAATGTAAAATAAAGGCATTATTAAGCAAAAATTCTAAAATAGCAAGAATGTTAGAGTATTTCTTTCATTTTTTTGAGGGGGGCTTTTTATGGTTTGCCGAATTTCATGTGATAGTATACCAGCTGAAATATTCCTTTACTATTGCACAGCACAAAATTACATTCATAATTTGTACCAATTCCTGGCATTTAGCTAAACATTTAATTACCAGTTGAATACATTAATTTTATTACATTCACTGAGTAAGTGTTTAATTGGAATAGATATTTTAGGCTATACAGTTCTTGTCAGATTTGTGACTTTTAAAATAGTTAGTGATGTGTTGTGTAATACCATCTGTTCTGTCCTAACAGCCTTTTAGACTTCTGAAATCTTCACTTTCTTTTTTGTGAAAAATTACTTTTGATATATAGAAATTGCTTGCTGACTGTTTCATAACCATACTGCTAGATCAGGCTGTTCTCACATTCAAGAACGTTTCTCTTACATTAAAAACCATTAAATATTACAAATAACCAGTATGTATAGGTCCTTGAGATGTCCTCTCAATTTATTTGTACTATTATAAAATAGTGTAGCATTAGATATTTTCATCTAAAATGTGATTATTTTTGTCAGATAAAGCAGCAGTTATTTGTGAGAAAATTAATCAATGTAGCCAATATAAAAATTTTGGACAATTGACACATTTAGGTATGCCATAAAGTAAACTAGAAACTGCAGGGAATTTAAGGAGGCAGTGCAGAATTAAGAAAAATGTTGTTTTTTTTCTGCTCCTGGGAGTGTTTGGTTTTTCATTAAGAGGTTTTCCCACTTCTCTGTTTCTGAATCAGCTGTGATTATAAAGGGGGCTAGCTTATATAATGAACTGAGCCCAATTGTGAGTCCCCTTCTTCAAGTTATTTTACATTTTTTTCCAAAACAATTAAACATATTTTTCTGCAGCCGGGCATCCCCTCCATTAAGAAAGAGCTACAATACCTGAAGCAGACTATGGACAAGAAAAGAGCTGATTTGGAAAAAAATAACTCTGGCCATCTTTTCTAATCAAATTATTACTATTTGTTTTAATAATTCTTTATTGAAATAGGAGTTATTCGGCTATTGAATAGATATTAGAGAATTATTTTCAGATGGTGGGTATTCATTATGGTTTTCATTGATCACTAGTGTGTAATAGATTCTCTGAAACATTAAGAATAAAGTAAAATCAAGCATTGCTCATTAGTCACTAAGCATAAGAAACTAAAGCTTTTTTCACATCAGTTTTATAATCCATGACTAAATATTACGGTTGATTAGGAAAAAGAGGGGGATCCAAGCATATCTTGAGATGTATCCAGAGGTTTTTATGTCAGAGTATGCCAAAAAGAACATCATTTGACAGACATTTCATAATTTAACATCTAGATAATGGTTCTTGACATTATTGCACTCCTAGGGCTCACATGCGGTTGTTATGACATGTGAGCCCTGCGCTCAATCATTACTGGCATCACTGTCTGCCTGCTCACTTCCTGTTAATTACTTAAACTTCTGAAGGCGGGGATAGTGACGCCAATGGCGATTGGGTGCAGGGCTCATGTATCATAGCAACGTCACGTGAGCCCTGGGAACTTGAGTGCTGACAGAGCTGGAGTGGCGCTGGCATGGGAGGTGAGTATAAACTTTTTTATTTTAACACAGGCCAAACTTTTGGAATGAGAAAGTGGACAACTCCTTTAAGGGTCTCTCCCATTATAACATTATTTAATATGTAAGTTACTTTTACTTAATGATCATTTACTTAATGATCACTGGGCTTTGTCCTTTGAAACACCCACTGTTCCTGAGGAATGAAGTTGTATTTTTCTTTGCAAAGTGACGTAAATAGCCACCCACCCACTGAAGCTTTAAAGTACAAACTAAAACAAACATATGAATGAAAAGAGCGCTCAAAGGACAACATTGTTTTGAACGACATAGTATGTGTGGAAAGGAGTATAAATCTCCCTTTTTAGTGACCCATTCACCTTTCAGTGTTGTGGTAACAACCCAACACGTATCCGAGTGAATGTACTGTCAGAATGTAGAAGTCTCAGCCGAAGGAAAACCTAAAGATAATGACTTTGGTAATGTTAGAAAAAGATCCAATCGCAAATTGTGCTCAATTATTGGAGCTTTTACTGAGGATGATTGATATACATGTTTGTGAATTGAACAGACCCCTTCATCAGACAAAAAAATTATACAACCTTATTGTAGACACAGGTTTAAATGCATAAAAGGGCACCAAAGTGATGATAACACTTAGTGGGTGTATTACTTTAAAAGACATAGAATTTATAAAAAAAAATAAATTCAAAATATAAAAATATCATGAAAGATTCAGCATGATTCTTGCTTTTTAACAATAGATCAAACTATAAATTCCCATATGAGGGAGTTTTAGGAGAAAAGAATGAGCACAATACTACTGGAAAGCTAGAAACTTCTGTGCAAGAAGTGTAGACGTTGCTAGTTAAGGTAAATAGGATCAAAGCGAACAGTGTGATGTGTAGCGAGTAACGCGCAATACTGAAATATCTATAGCGATACGAGTTAAAAACGTAAGCTACTTAGTTAACATTTTTTGAAATCAGAAATTGCAAAAGCCATCCAACCACTGTGAGGTGTACCTCTTATATGAGTGGTCCCTATCACTTGTGGCTCAACCCTCTATGTTCCACAACAGGCCTCATCTGAACTGGGGGAGTGAAAGGAAACCAAGATTAGCTCCCCAGTTTTACATCCCTAGTTCAGATGAAGGCTGGTTTGGCACACAGAGAGGTGAGCCACAAGTGGTAGGGACCAGCTACATAAAAGGTACATGCTGACGTGGTTGGATAGCTTCTACACTTTTTGATCAAAAAATCTTAACTAAGTACCTTACATTTTTAACATCTATAGCAATAGAGGAGTTCATATATTCATTAGTCACAGTGTGCTGAAGCATCATGTATGTATGTGTTTGTACATTGACCACATGGCGTATTTGTGCACCTGTGCATTAATTTAATATTGAAACAATTTGTCATCACTTTCTGAGATGGGAATAACCACTTTAAGCTTATAACACTTAAATAAAAATGCATATATAATATAACTAATCAACCTTTACAACAGTACTGCAATCCTCTGTAGTACATACTGTAGATTAACAAATGCTAAATTCTAATTCTTAGTATTATGTGGTAAAGGCAGCTAAGTGACTCTACTCAATGGTACTTAGTTTCTTTGATGTCACACAATCATATAGCTTTCAATGATTATAGGAAACTTACAAAAATTGGCACAAAAGGTAAAAGTAGAATAATAGTAAATAATAACCAACTAAATCCAAGTTCTCCCTTCTCAGGTGTTTTTAGAGAATAAAATCAGCAATGGAGCTGTTAGCTGTAGACCACTGATTCAGATTTCTTTTCCCCTTTGGTAAGTATGATCTTGATCTAGCACTTAGTCTTGAAGATTAAAAACCACAATTTATTTCATCTTGTTAAAAACGCCAAAGATGCTTTTGAGAAAAAATTACATATGTTTCAAACCATTAGGTACTGTAGGTTCTTGGTCATAAAGTGAATTTCGCTTGCATACTATAGCTTATATCATTTTCTTCCTGAATTTACAGCTGATAATTAATTGTCATACTTAGAAATGAAGGTGGAAAGTTCTTCACACCAATTACCTATGTTAGATTAAAGGCCCCATTACACACGATGTCCCAGTGATCCCACCAACAATCCGACATGGAAGGGATCGCTGGGACATAGTTAGACTGATCGCTGGTGACCTGTCACACAGACAGACTCACCAGCGATCAGGACCAGCGATCAAGCTGGTATCTAGGGTAAACAGGGGGTATCCAAGAGCCGCCCGGCTACCAGCGTGCAGCATCACTGATAGTTGGTCTCCCGCTGCCACATGCAGCGATGCGTGCTGGCCAGCGGGAGACCAACGATCAAAAAATGGCCCGGGACGATCTTGCACAATCAGCGATACCTGGCAGGAGGCCGGTCGCTGATGGATGTCACACACAGCGATATCGCTGCAGAGATCGCTGATGCGTCACAAAATCAGCGATCTCGCTATCGATCTTGCTGTGTGTGATGGGGCCCTTAGGGTGCATTTACACTGCTTGATTATAGAGAACAAACATTCCTAATGTAAACAGGCAGCCGATCAGCACACAAATAAGCAAATAATCTAAAATAATCATCATTCATGACAACACATCATCCTATGTTCACAGGACCTGTACTACTGAGCGCAACAATTGCCTATATCAGCCAAAGGGCTAAAACAGTGGCCCATGGGTCGCAGCATAACTTCACCCACTGCGGCCCCCTTTGTCACCGCTATCTGAAACCTTGGGATGCAGTCTGCAGTGAATACATTGGAGGAGAATGGGGTCATCGGCTCCTTCTTGCACCAATCTGCATGGAGACAATACACTGTTTTTTTTCATGTGTATGGAATGCTTGTATGTATATAGGAGGCTATGTGGGGCTCATGCTGTATATAGGAGGCTATGGTGGGCTCATACTCTATATAGAAAGCTGTTTGGGGCTCACATTATATATGGGAGGCTATGTGGGGGCTCATACTGTATATAAGGGGCTATGTTGAGACTCATACTGGGAAATGTGAGGGCTCATATGTTATATAGGGGGTTATGTAGGGGGCTCTTACTGTACACAAGGGGGTATGTGGGGGGCCATACTGTATATAGGGGTGTATGTGGAGGCTCATACTGTATATATGTGTCTATGTGGGGAATCATACTGTATATAGGAGACTGTGGGGTTTCATACTGTACATGTGCTATGCAGGGGTTCATACTGTATATAGGGGGCTATGTGGGGGGTCTCCTACTGTATATTGAGAGGTTATGTGAGGGCTCATATTCTATACATAGGAGGCTATGTGGAGACTCATACTGTATATAGTCAGGTATGTGAGGCTCACACTGTATATCGAGCTGTGTGTGGGATCATATACAGTCATGGCCAAAAGTATTGACACCCCTGCAATTCTGTCAGATAATATTCAGTTTCGTCCTGAAAATGATTGCAAACACAAATTCTTTGGTATTATTATCTTCATTTAATTTGTCTTAAATGAAAAAACGCAAAAGAGAATGAAGCAAAAAGCAAAGCATTGATCATTTCACACAAAACTCCAAAAATGGGCCGGACAAAAGTATTGGCACCCTCAGCCTAATACTTGGTTGCACAACCTTTAGCCAAAATAACTGCGACCAACAGCTTCCTGTAACTATCAATGAGTTTCTTACAATGCTCTGCTGGAATTTTAGACCATTCTTCTTTGGCAAACTGCTCCAGGTCCCTGATATTTGAAGGGTGCCTTCTCCAAACTGCCATTTTTAGATCTCTCCACAGGTGTTCTATGGGATTCAGGTCTGGACTCATTGCTGGCCACCTTAGAAGTCTCCAGTGCTTTCCCTCAAACCATTTTCTAGTGCTTTTTGAAGTGTGTTTTGGGTTATTGTCCTGCTGGAAGACCCATGACCTCTGAGGTAGACCCAGCTTTCTCACACTGGGCCCTAAATTATGCTGCAAAATTTGTTGGTAGTCTTCTGACTTCATAATGCCATGCACACGGTCAAGCAGTCCAGTGCCAGAGGCAGCAAAGCAACCCCAAAACATCAGGGAACCTCCGCCATGTTTGACTGTAGGGACCATGTACTTTTCTTTGAATGCCTCTTTTTTCTCCTGTAAACTCTATGTTGATGCTTTTGCCCTAAAAGCTCTACTTTTGTCTCATCTGACCAAAGAACATTCTTCCAAAATGTTTTAGGCTTTTTCAGGTAAGTTTTGGCAAACTCCAGCCTGGCTTTTTTATGTCTCGGGGTAAGAAGTGGAGTCTTCCTGGGTCTCCTACCATACAGTCCCTTTTCATTCAGATGCCGACGGATAGTACGGGTTGACACCGTTGTACCCTCGGACTGCAGGGCAGCTTGAACTTGTTTGGATGTTAGTGGAGGTTCTTTATCCAACATCCGCACAATCTTGCGTTGAAATCTCTTGTCAATTTTTCTTTTCCGGCCACATCTAGGGAGGTTAGCCACAGTGCCATGGGCTTTAAACTTCTTGATGACACTGCACACGGTAGACACAGGAACATTCAGGTCTTTGGAGATGGACTTGTAGCCTTGAGATTGCTCATGCTTCCTCACAATTTGGTTTCTCAAGTCCTCAGACAGTTCTTTGGTCTTCTTTCTTTTCTCCATGCTCAATGTGGTACACACAAGGACACAAGACAGAGGTTGAGTCAACTTTAATCCATGTCAACTGGCTGCAAGTGTGATTTAGTTATTGCCAACACCTGTTAGGTGCCACAGGTAAGTTATAGGTGCTGTTAATTACACAAATTAGAGAAGCATCACATGATTTTTCGAACAGTGCCAATACTTTTGTCCACCCTCTTTGTTATGTTTGGTGTGGAATTATATCCAATTTGGCTTTAGGACAATTCTTTTTGTGTTTTTTCATTTAAGACAAATTAAATGAAGATAATAATACCAAAGAATTTGTGTTTGCAATCATTTTCAGGAAGAAACTGAGTGTTATCTGACAGAATTGCAGGGGTGTCAATACTTTTGGCCATGACTGTAGTATATAGGGAGGCTGGGTGCAGGCTCATGCGATATATAGGGGCATGTCAGCATACTTAATTTTAATCAATATTACGTGATACAATTAATATTAACATAAAATAATCATTCATATGTTAATATTGAGCAAAACTAATTTCAGCCTATTTGTTCAGCCTTTCACAACAGTCACGGTTTCTCATGTGGCCCCTCTGGAAAATTAATTGCTCACTCCTGGTTTATATAAACAAAATGATCTATTAATATTCGTTCTGTGGGAATTGGCCTGCCTGTGCAAATGTTACACATACACACCCATTCCGGGTATCCCGGTCTCCACTCCCTTCTCTTGGGTCCGCTGCCCTCGGTTGTGCTCCACTTTGGGTTACGCAGGTTGCCTGGAGTGGACCTATGTCATCATCTCCCTAGATCTATTTAACACACTTTGACACACACACCTGTGTCTTCAAATTGTGATTCCAGACTCTAGCTTAGTCTTCTAGCCCTGCTGCTCTGCTGACTTCACTTCTTACATCCTGCTGCTCCCAAGATTCCTGAGGGTGTCTTGTCCTTGCTTCCATATGCCATCCTGCCTGCACCATTGAAGCCCGGGGCCTGTGCACCCACCTAAACTTGGGGCTTACTGGGTCCACTTCACAAGGTGAGCCTAACATTTAAAAGGCTATTAAAAGAATGCTGATTGTCTGTGTAGCCAGTTGGCACTCATTTACAGCCAACATGAATGAGCTCAAAAATTGCACCTACACTGGATGATAATCAGGAATGAGCAATCCTAGCAATGATTGTTTCCCTATTATTGGCCAGTCCAAAATAGGAAGAAAATAATTCTTTAAGCAATGCTTTAAAATCATCATTAGCAACAGCACATGATCCTGTGTATAAAGGAGATGCTGTGTAGAACAATGATATTTTATGTATACAAAACTAAAGTGTTAATGATAATTCTGTGCCATGGAAGGTCAGTCTAAACAGACTAAATGACTGCCAATTAGTTTACATGTAACCAATTGTTTGTGATCGACCAGTGTATCCAAGCACTAAATCTCACTTTATAAATATGAATGACTACAATCAAATACAAAAAGCAACATAGTATTCATTAATGTATGTACATTATTATTCAAGCTTTTATGAGACCTAGTATTTAGGTTAGTATTCAGTCACCATCCCACTTTGTTAACCCTTTCAATAGCCGCCACTTGCATGAAAGCTGTTTTTTTGTTATGCATCTTCAAAAATAGCTTCGACTTAAGAAAGGTTCCTAATTTCATCTTTATTTGTGTCTGATGTATATTTTTAATAGGCTTTTTGGAATTCTCTTGATATACAGCCCACGTATTGTAGGTGGCATTCTTTAATAGTTACCAAGTAAGTAAAGTAAGTAATTTCAATTCATGTAGGATGAATGGATCAGATATTAGACAATATTATCCATTGATACAAAGTTCTGTGCTTTTTACAAATATTTGTACAATTGGATTTTCCACAATTATGTGATCTTGTAGTAGGCATCCAAGTAGAACTCTAGATTTAGTCCCAGTAAGTATTTGATGATATTATGCTACCATTGTTAATGGATCTCTGAGGTATAAACTTAGATCCTGCTCCCAGAATGTGTGTTAGCTGTTTATACCCAGATGACATCAGGATATGCCTTTTTTTAACAAAAATCTGGTCAACAGGTTCTACAACGCTGTATAATAAGCATTCATTTTTCATTACAATTGTTCTACTTTTATTTGGAAGCAATAACTGTTCACAAGAATGGGTTTTGGCCACCTACTGATACTTTGCCTAAAAGTGATGACTTGTCTTTTCACTAGTGTTGAGCATTCCGATACCGCAAATATCGGGTATCGGCTGATATTCGCGGTATCGGAATTCCGATACCGAGTACCGATATTTTTACAATATCAAATATCGGAATCGATATAATGCAATGAGCCAGTTGTGTTAGCCATGTTAACTAATGGCATGGCTGTGATTGGCTGCTGAAATGATGTCATCATGATGCGTGGTCTGTGCGGGCCTGCCGGGGGTCTGTGCGGGCCTGCCGGGGGTCTGTACGAGCCTGACAGGGGTCTGTGCGGGCTGCCAGGGGTCTGTGCGGGCCTGCCGGGGGTCTGTGCGGACTGCCGGGGGTCTGTGCGGGCCTGCCGGGGGTCTGTGCGGGCTGCCGGGGGTCTGTGCGGGCTGCCGGGGGTCTGTGCGGGCTGCCAGGGGCCTGTACGGGCCTGCCGGGGGTCTGTGCGGTCTGCTGAGGGTCTGTGCGGGCCTGCCGGGGGTCTGTACGGGCCTGCCGGGGGTCTGTGCGGGCTGCCGGGGGTCTGTGTGGGCCTGCCGGGGGTCTGTGCGGGCTGCCGGGGGTCTGTGCGGCCTGCCGGGGGTCTGTGCGGGCCTGCTGGGGGTCTGTGTGGGCTGCCGGGGGTCTGTGCGGGCCTGCCGGGGGTCTGTGCGGGCCTGCCGGGGGTCTGTGCGGGGCTGCTGGGGGTCTGTGCGGGCCTGCTGGGGGTCTGTACGGGCCTGCCGGGGGTCTGTTCGGGCTGCTGAGGGTCTGTGCGGGCCTGCCGGGGGTCTGTACGGGCCTGCCGGGGGTCTGTGCGGGCTGCCGGGGGTCTGTGCGGGCCTGCTGGGGGTCTGTGCGTGCTGCCAAGGGTCTGTGCGGGCCTGCCGGGGGTCTGTGCGGGCTGCCGGGGGTCTGTGCGGGCCTGCCGGGGGTTGTGTGTGTGTGCAGGCATCGTCCGAAGGGACTACAAGTCCCATCGGGCTATGCCTGCTACAATGACAGTGATTGACACATTAGCCAATGATGGGACAGTAGTAGTCCCATCATCCGGCTAATGTGTTGAATGTAAAAAAAACAAAACATACATACTACATACATACTACATACAAATGTCCCAATATAGGTGAATAGAAAACAGTGAACCCCTATATATTAGAAAGCCATAAATGCCCAAACCTGGGATGAATAGCCCATGCCTATAGGAAAAAATGAGATTGCTATATAATAGCCCCTTAACCAAGAGAGGCTAAGGACCAAATGAATGGCCAAAGCTCTGATAATATTTACCAAGCTGGTTTGAACAAAGGCAAGGAGTAAGTAGAAATGGGCTGAGGTCCACAAAGCAATAGGGAACCGGGGTGTGGGGAGACCCCACGCGTATCGCTGCACAGGGCAGCTTCATTAGGGGAAGTGGGTCAGGGGTGTTGTGATTTGATTTTGTATGTTTTTAAATGGTTTTAAGATTTATTGTGTGTGTTGTTTCTCTAATAAATTGTGATTTATATATTTGATATTCATTCAGGTGTGCAAACCATTTATTGCTTGGTCTTTTCTCTTTTTCAAACTTATGAGGCATTTCCACTGAAGTTGGATCAGCCTGTAATTTGATTTTCCACTTTGATTTTGAGCATCATTCCAAATCCAGACCTCCATGGGATATTCATTTTGATTTAATTTGATAATTGTTATGTTTTATTGTTCTGAACACATTCCACTATGCAATGAATAAAAATTTGCAACTGGAAAATTTCATTCAGAGATATCTAGGATGTGGTATTTTAGTGTTCCCTTTATTTTTTTGAGCAGTGCATATTCCCTTTACAAATAAAAATCATCAGAAAACTAATCCCACATAAATCAACATGTATAAGCATTAATTTCATTCAGCAGTTTATAAAATATAGAATCCTGCTGGCGAATGGGAAAACTGAAAGGCAATTACCGTAAATATTAAGGTGAAAAGAATCGTTACTTTAGCTTATAGGCTATATACACCTTTGCACTGATTTTTTTTTTTTACTGCTCATATGCTTCATGAATGCAAACTTAGTCAATTTTCTAAATAGTCTTCAGTAAAAGTTTCTTACCATTAAGCGAATACAAAATGTCTAAGTTCTTCACCTAATTTAAACGTACAACATTTAGACATTAAAATTACTACAGATCGGTGGGCAAAAAAACAGATCAAGTAGGAAAGAGAGTAATAGTTTATATTCAATTAACCTTTCCTACTTGATCTGCCTTTTATCTGTATTGAGTGGATGGGTGCCATTTTGCTCACAAATCTATAGTGCTTTTAATGTCTAAACTTTGTATGATTTATATATTATTTTATATATTGTTCCATAAAATGTAAATAAAATACAAATATATTCTCGATATGTTGAGCCTTGCACATTCTTTATATAGGTTTGCTTGAAGTCATTGTGCTTATTGGCCATTTACCTTACCTCAGTGGATAGCACTGCAGCCTTGCAGCGCTGGAGTCCTGGGTTCGAATCACACCAAGGACAACATCTGCAAGTAGTTTGCGTGGGTTTCCTCCGGGTACTCCGGTTTCCTCCCACATTCCAAAGACATACTGATAGGGAATTTAGATTGTGAGCCCCATCGGGGACAGTGATGATAATGTGTGCAAACTGTACAGCGCTGTGGAATATGTTAGCGCTATATAAAAATAAAGATTATTATAATTATTATCTTCATCTCCTAATACCAATGTACGATTGCTTCTTCACCTAAATAGGAAAATTTTCACAACAGATTAAGGAAAGTGGGAAAAGCACCAATGTTCTCAGGAAGGGTGGGGAAAACAGGCTGTATATAAAAAGGAAAGCATATGAAGGAAAAAGCAAAAGTTTTGCTTATATATGTGAGCTTGTCAGAACATCAATTCCCTTTAAACACATGCCTCACATCCTGCATGTAAAAGTTTGGTCACCTCTGGTAAAAATGGGTCATTGCAAAAGTTTTTGGCACCCTGCATGGTTAGTACCTAGTACTACCCCCTTTTGCTAGCATCACAGCTTGCAAATGCTTTTTTGTAGCCAGCCAAGAGTCTTTCAATTTTTGTTCCAGGGATTTTCATCCACTCTTCCTTGGAAAATTCTTCCAGTTCTGTGAGATTCCTGGGTCGTCTTGCAGGCACTGATATTATGAGATCTATCCACAGATTTTCAATGATGTTGAGATAAGAGAACTGTGAGGGCTATTGTAATACCTTTAGCTTGAGCCTTTTGAGGTACTCTATTGTGGATTTTGACATGTGTTTAGGATCCACCTACATTTGTAGAAGCCATCCTCTTTTCAGCTTCAGCTTTTTTTCCAGATGTTGTTAAGCTTGTATCAAGAATTTGTTGAAATTTCACAGGCTCCATTGACTGCAACACAACCCCAAAGTGTGACTGTTCCACCACCATGCCTAATGGTTGGCGAGATGTTCTTTTCCTTAAATTATGTGGTATTTTTTCTCCACACATTCCTTCAATCATTATGGCCAAATAGTTTTATTTCAACCTCATCAGTCCACAGGACATGTTTACAAAATGCATCAGGCTTGTTTAGATGTTCTTTTGCATACTTCTGACACTGAATATTATGGTGAGAAAACAAAAGAGGTTTTCTTCTAATGACTCTTTCATGAAGGCCATATTTGTTCATGTGTCTGTAGAACAATGTACCACAACTCCAGATACTGCTAAACCTTTCTGAAAGTCTTTTGCAGTCATGCAAGGTTTTGACTTTCCTCTCTAGCAATCCTATGAGTAGCTCTAACTGAAATTTTGCTTGGTCTTCTAGACCTTATTTTGACATCCATAGTTCCTCTTACCTGCCATTTTGTAATTACGTTTCAAACTAAGAAAAGGGCAACTTGAAAATGCTTTGTTATCTTCTTATAGCTTTCTCCTGCTTTGTGGGGCTCCACCATTTCCAGAGTTCTAGGCCCCTGCTTAGAAGAACCCATTGCTGCTGTTTTTTGGCACAAGGTTAGAGGAGGCTGCATTTTTATAAAGCTGGGAATTTAGCATAACCTGGCCTTTCCTAATGATGATAGTGAACAAGCCTTAACCCTAACAGGCTTATTAAGGTCTAAAACCTTAGTCAAAGTTATCTGAGCACACAAGTCTCCAAGGGTGACCAAACTTTTGCATCATCCCATTTTCCTTTTTGGAATTTTTAATATGTAAAAGATGAAAATATATATATTTATTTTTGCCAAAAATACAAAGGAAATATGTAATCTTTAACTGTAGTCCTTTTAGAGATCACTTAATCTTCAACTTGCTTAACTGTTCACAATAACAGTAATTTTGACTAGTGGTGCTCAAACTTTTACATGCTATCGTATAAGACCAGAAGCTGAAACAAAGAACAAGTTGCAAAGTGTATATCAGAGTGTCTGAAAACGAATGCAGTATTGAAGTTGGCAAGCTAAGGCTATGAAAAGAAATATACTGTATATACTCGAGTATATGCCGAGATTTTCAGCACATTTATTTGTGCTGAAAACGCGCCCCCCCCACCCCCCCCTCGGATTATACATGAGTCAATGGGAGCAGTGGTGCAGCTGGTCATAGAGGCAGGAGCCGGAGGTTGTGGCTAAAGCCTGTGCCACTGTTGTAATAGCATATAGTGCCAACCGCAGCCACGTGATTCTAGCACAAATACTCACCTTCCTGCGCACCCGTTGCTGCATCTTGTTCATTCCGGCACCAGCAGCTCTTCCGGCCAAGCGATCACATGGCCCAGTTCATTAAGGTAATGAATATGTACGCCTCTCCACGCCCATAGGCGTGGAGTGCATATTCATTACCTTAATGAGTGGGGCCACGTGATCGCAGGAAAAGCTGCTGGCGCCAGAACCAGGGAGATCCAGCGAGGGCGCGCGCAGGCATGACAGGGACCGGGTGAGCCATGCATACAATGACAGGGACGGGGGGAGCCATTCATACAATGACAGGGACCAGGGGAGCCATGCAAACAATGACAGGGACCGGGTGAGCCATGCATACAATGACAGGGAGGGGGGAGCCATGCATACAATGACAGGGACCGGGTGAGCCATGCATACAATGACAGGGATCGGGGGATCCATGCATACAATGACAGGGATCGGGGGATCCATGCATGCAATGACAGGGACTGGGAGAGCCATGCATACAATGACAGGGAGGGGGGAGCCATTCATACAATGACAGGGACCAGGGGAGCCATGCAAACAATGACAGGGACCGGGTGAGCCATGCATACAATGACAGGGATCGGGGGATCCATGCGTGCAATGACAGGGACTGGGAGAGCCATGCATACAATGACAGGGAGGGGGGAGCCATGCATACCAGGACAGGGATGGGAAAGACATGCATACCAGGATAGGGATGAGGGGACAATGCATACCCGGCTTATACTTGAGTCAATAAGGTTACCCAGTTTTCTGTGGCAAAATTAGGAGCCTTGGCTTATACTCGAGTATATACAGTAGATTTTTTTGAATATCATAAGTGTACAAAGCCTTTAGTATTTCTACAATCTAGTTGTTTCCTTTAGGTATATTCAACTATTTTTACAAAAATACTAGATAAACATTATTTTACATTAACATCTTTATTTTAAATGACTTTTTAATGATGATTGCCATGTTGCATCATATTGATTCCTAGCCTTACTACCAATATATCAGAGTATATCTGAGTAAAAGTTGTCAGGAAAGTAGAACATCCCTAAATTGTAATGAAATAGTTGCACATATTCTTGACCTGATTATGTAGCAATCTGCATTTTTTTAATGCCACATAATAAAAACTAGACGAAACAGCAGAAATAAAATGCACAATTTTTAGTTAGAACATATAAATGTAAAACTTCGTCTATTTCAACATAACATGTGGCCATAAAACACAGTAAAACACAGCAATGACCTAACTACAAGAAAGCTATGTAAGGCAGAAGAACAAGACTTATAGACATTAGTCAGAAGTGGACTAACAGATATAATCTTAGAAGCTACAGAGAAGTCACTGTAATACATTTGTGTTAGGTTCCAAAGCTAGAAATTTCTGACTCCATATTCAACAGGGAGGCTCAAGTTAAGCAGATGCTGCAAGAATGAATTTATCAGCTGGTGGCTGATATTTATGCTGGTAACACTCAGGCAATGCATTACACGTTGGCGTTATGTTATATTAGCACATTGCCGCCTGCTAGGAGAGAGAATGGCAATATGTTTCCCTGGAACATTGTGTTGTGATGCTACATAGCTGAATGTGGAAATGGAATAATGCCCACTGATCGCATTCACCAAGTGTCAACCATATAAATTCCTTAATGGCATAATCACTTTTACACAAATATTGCAGATAATACAATAGGTTGTATCTCCAATTGTTATTACATTTCTTGGCAGGTTAAATGGTCACTCTGCTTTCAGACACCTTGATCTCATTTGATAGATAATGTAATAAATTGGAAATCTACAAATCCTTTTGTTCACAAATCCTGCGGTCTTATCCTTAAGAAATCACTCCAAAATATCAGCCCCTTGGTTTCTCCCTTCTAAATTACAATCCAATGCCTTCATGTCAAGATTGATCCATTTCTAGCAGCAATGACACCAAGATGGAATACAAGAAGTGTGGATAGATCTTTATCACCTGTCAAACTAAATACAGACATGGGAGAGAGGTATACTTGGTCACAGACCGTTGTAATGCATGCTAGGAAATTATGGAAAGTAAGTCCTAGAACCTATAGTGCTGGCAGAATGTGGATGCAGAAGAGCAGCGAGTTACTGAGAATGAGAATAGCGACAGCATCAGTACATATTAGACTATAATGCCACCCCAAAGCCAGTTTTAATTCCTTAAAGACGTCAATATGCATTAATATGGTGGCAGTTAAATTCTGGAAAAATCACCTCACACTCTTATTTCAAAATGCAAATTAATTTATTTCAAGCTACGTGTAGGTAGGCAGATATTTGTTCAGAGATAATGATTTGGTGCAAGATATTGAGGCGACATAAGAAACGTTTCAACCTAATGCTGGGTCTTATTCGTACAATCGCTCTGAAGGTAAGAAATGAATTTATCTGCACTGAAGCATTACAATGAAACACTTCAAAGTGCTCTGGATGAAACTGCACCTCCTATACATAGAACAACTAGGCACAGACAGCGACAACTCTGGCACACGCTGCAAACACGCTTCCTACAGCGGTGCTCCAGGTGCGCCAAACGTCTACCCGAAGATTTCATCCATTATAAGTTTATGCTTAAAACATATAACACTGCCCTTCACCACTCAAAACAAACCTATTTCAACACCCTCAATACCTCAATATTAGAGTTGAGCGAAACGGGTCAGTCAATTTCAAAAATCGCCGACTTTCGCCAAAGTCGGGTTTCATGAAACGAAACCTGACCATAGCGTGAGGTCGGCCATGAGGTCGGCGACCCGAGCGCCAAAGTCACATTTCAAATGATGCTTCCAGCTCCTTTTTTCTGCCAATGATGGAGGACGCACACTGTGGGCAACGAGATGACATAGGAAGCGGCCACCACCATCTTAGAGAAGGGCATTGAAGTGATTGGCTGGCTTTGTGTGGCGTCACAGTGGGTATAAAAGGCTGTGACCGCCGACAGCCATCTTACTTCTGCTGATCTTAGCATAGGGAGAGGTGCTGCTGCTGATTCTGAATAGGGAGACAGTTAGGCAGGGAAGAAGAAAAAAAAACTGCTTCTGCTGATAGTGATTTTCACTGTAGTTAGTGTGCAGTGAAAGGGGAGGATTTTTGCTTTTGTGCAGCAGCGCTGGTGGTGATTAGGCTGCATTGTAAGGCTACCTGCTAGCTGCATTGCTGTGTGCACACTGGTGTTCAAACTGCTTTTTTTAAAGCAATCTAACTTTTATTATTTTGTCCTGGTGAGTTACTGAGCGTTCATTTTTTCACAGACCGTATAGGGCTGTACGCTCCTCACACACTACCGTGTACCGGCTGGTATCACGGACAAATAGAAGCTATCTGGGTGTGACTCTGGAAGAAAAAGCCGAGGAGTTTGTCCGTTTTTCCAGACCTACACCTTAGAGTGCTGTCCGCTTTTCAAACAGTTTCGTATATCTGCTGTTTGACTACGGTGAAAACTAGACAGAAACAGCGTGTGTCAGTCCCTATAGAAATAAACGGAGATTGACAATTTTCTATACAGACACCGTATAGCGGTGTCCGATCCTCACACACTACCGTGTACCGGCTGGTATCACGGACAAATATAAGCTATCTGTGTGTTACTCTGGAAAAAAAAGCTGAGGAGTTTTCCAGACCTACACTTTAGAGTGCTGTCCACTTTTCAAACAGTTTTGTATATCTGCTGATTGATTACGGTGAAAACTAGACAGAGACAGCATGTGTCAGTTCCTATAGAAATAGACAGAGATTGACAATTTTCCATACAGACACCGTATAGCGGTGTACTATCCTCACACACTACCGTGTACCAGATGGTATCACGGACAAATAGAAGCTATCTGTGTGTTACTCTGGAAAAAAAGCCGAGGAGTTTTTCCATTTTTCCAGACCTGTACCTTAGAGTGCTGTCCGCTTTTCAAACAGTTTCGTATATCTGCTGTTTGACTACGGTGAAAACTAGACAGAGACAGCGTGTGTCAGTCCCTATAAAAATAGACGGAGATTGATAATTTTCCATACAGACACCATATAGAGCTGTCTAATTCTCAAACAGTATTGTATATCTGCCATTCGCATTACAGTAACATCTATACAGAGTCAGCGTGTGTGTGTGACACTTCGTAAATACATATACGGAGATTGTTAGTTACACAAAAACAAATACAGCTGTACACTTCTGATACAGTTCCGTATATCTGCTTGTTGGATTATGGTCCAATACATACTGTGAGAGCGTCTGTGACTAACAAAATATATACGTAGATTTATTTTTTTTCATACACCTTACACAGTTGGACGCTCCTCATACAGTACCATCTCTCTGCTGTTATTTTTGGAAGATTTTCCCAAACATGAGGAAGTATGGTGGAAGAGTCCACGGACGTGGGCAGGGGGGCGCAGCTGGTACTGATGGTGGTGGTGCATCGGCTGGTTCTGGCAAAAACACAATAGCAGCTAAGGCAGGAAGTGTTGAGCCTGCGTCATCGTCTGGCCCAAGAAGGCATGTAAGGTTGCCTTTTCTTGGAGTAGGAAAACCGCTTTTGAAGCCGGAGCATCAGGAACAGGTTTTGGCGCATATTGCCGAAACAGCCACCAGCTCTATTGCCTCCTCTTCTGAACGTTCGAAACCTGCAAGCACGGAGTCGTCAGTGCAGGGTTCTGGTCAGGAAAAACACCCTTCCTTGTGTCCTTAACCCCCACCAAAAGTTAAGGATGCAGCATCCCACACTTCAGATTACTCTATGGAGTTCTTTTCACATACCATGCCTGGGTTATCCAGTCAAATCCAGAATTCTCCAGTCCAAGATGAATCTGACATGGAGTGCACTGATGCACAGCCACTGCTAGATGATTCTGCTGGTACATTGACCCAGAACACTACATTGCCCTCGCAGCCTATTGAGCCAGAATCTGACCCTGATGAAACTCAGGTGCCCCTTCCCGCATACTATACCACCTTACACGGTGACACAGAGGAAGGTAAAGAGGAAGGTGCAGATGACTTTGAAGAGGAGGTGATGGATGACCCAGTTCTTGACCCGGATTGGCATCCATTGGGGGAGGAGGGTGGCGCTGGCAATAGTTCAGATAAGGAGAAGGATCCGCAGCAGGCATTGACATCGCAGCAGCGGTTATCTGGCAGGCCTGTAGCTGTCCAAAAATGTGGACCAAAAACTAAAATAGATGCAGGACAGCTTGGCCAGATGGTCAACTTAGCACAGCGTGCAAGGCCAGAAAATGTATACCATAGTAGTAAGAGTGCAGTGTGGCACTTCTTTGTCCAAAATCCTACTGATGAGGCAAAGGTTACCTGTAAGAAGTGCAGGAGGAATTTTAGCCGAGGTAAACAACTCAGAAATTTGAATACCAGTTGCATGCTTAGACATTTAACCAACATGCACTTGCAAGCGTGCACGGACTACAAAACCTGCTCCAACTCAAGGTAGCCAGCAACGCTTCATCACTTCCCCCACTGTAAGACCACCGCCACCGTTAAGCACACCACCAGCACTAAATGTGGAGGTGTCGTCGCAAGGCCAAAGCACTCAGGGAATCACAATGGTTTTGCAACACAACACTGAATCTAGGCCATCACCACCAATACCATCACCAACCCCCTCTCACTCCGTCCGGTCCACCGCTACTTCCCCCATATGCAGCTCTCCAGTCCAGCTCACCCTACCAGACACTCTGAGTAGGACAAGAAAGTACCCATTGTCTCATCCACGTGCAATTTGTTTGAACGCCTACATTGACAAACTAATCTCATTAGAGATGATGCCCTACCGTTTGATTGAAAGCGAAGCTTTCCGCGACCTCATGGCCTACGCTGTCCCACGCTATGACCTACCCAGTCTGCACTTCTTTTCTCAAAAATCCATCCGTGCCCTCTACCGGCATGTGAAAGGCCGCATTGTCCATGCATTAAAACAGTCAGTGAGTGGAAAGGTGTACCTCACAACAGATGCATGGACCAGTAGGCATGGCCAGGGCCATTACGTGTCCATCACTGCGCACTGGGTTAATGTGGTGGATGCAGGCTCAACTGGGGACAGCGGCGGTGGAACAGTGCTGCCTAGCCCACGGTATAGGAAACAGTTGGCTGTAGGCTTTCACTTCTCCTCCTCCATCAGCAAAAGCTCGTCCACAGAGCGCAGTCGCACGAGCACTCCATCCGCAGCTGGCAATGTTGCACATGAGTTGTCCCACTATCGAACAGCTAGTGGTAAGCGTCAGCAGGCTGTGTTAAAGATGATGTCTTTGGGCGACAACAGGCACACCACAGAGGTACTGGCCAACTACTTGCAGTGACAAACAGAGTCATGGCTGGGCAGTCTACATCTTGAGGCAGGCAAGGTAGTCAGTGATAACGGCCGTAATTTTGTGGCAGCCATAGCCCGTGCAAAACTCACACGCATACCTTGCCTGGCTCACACTTTGAACCTGGTGGTGCAGTGCTTCCTTAATAATTATCCAGAGTTAACATCCCTGCTCCATAAGGTGCGAAGACTGTGCTCGCACATCCGTTGCTCGGCCGTACACGCCAGTCGTATGCAGAAGCTGCAGCGATTACTCCACCTCCTCAAGCACCGCCTAATCATAGACGTTGCAACAAGGTGGAACTCCACCCTGCACATGGTTGAGAGGCTGTGTGAACAAAGGCAGGCTGTAATGCATTTGTGGGAGGATACACGGGCAGGCAGTTTGCAGGCAGACATGGAGTTGTCTGGTGTGCAGTGGTCGAAGCTGAAAGACCTCTGTAAAGTCCTTCAGTGTTTTGAGGAATGCACACAGCTGGTAAACGCAGACGACGCCATCATAAGCATGAGCATCCCACTTATGCGTCTGCTCATGCAAATTTTGACGCACATTAAGGAGCAGGCATCTGCAGCCGAGGAGGAAGAGGAGGGAAGCCTTGATGACAGTCAGCCATTGTCTGCTCAGAGAAGTCTCGTGGACGAGGTGGAGGAAGAAGAGGAAGAGGAAGAGGAGGAGGACGATGGGGATGATTATTTTGGAGAGGAGGATGCTTCTCAGGGGGAAAGAAAAAATGTTGGCGTGGCAAGGTCAGGTACAGGGTTTGTGCGTGACTGGAGGGCAGGCAGTTTGAGGGAAGACATGGAATTGTTGGGTGTGCAGTGGTCAAAGCTGAAAAACCTCTGTAAAGTCCTTCAGTGTTTTGAGGAATGCACACGACTGGTAAGCGCAGACGACGCCATCATAAGCATGAGCATCCCAATTATGCGTCTGCTCATGCAAAGTTTGAGGCACATTAAGGATCAGGCGTCTGCAGAGGAGGAGGGAAGCCTTGATGACAGTCAGCCATTGTCTGGTCAGGGAACTGTCCTGGACGAGGTGGAGGAGGAAGAGGAAGAGGATGAGGGGGATGATTATTTTGGGCAGGAGGATGCTTCTCAGGGGGCAAGAGAAAATGTTGGCGTTCCAAGGTCAGGTGCAGTGTTTGTGCATGACTGTAGGGATGTGGATTTGCCAGAAAGTGCTCCTCCACCCACCACTGGCAGTGCATCATTGACACCTGGAACATTGGCCCACATGTGCGTTTATGCCTTGCAGATCCTAAAAAGGGACCCCCGCATTTCCAAAATGATGAGAGATGATGACTACTGGCTGGCCAGCATCCTCGATCCACGCTACAAAGGCAAATTACACAGCATCATGCCACAGGAGAACCTAGAGATAATATTGGATAACAAACAAGCAACTCTGGTAAACAGGTTGTTTGAGGCTTTCCCAGCACACAGCAGCGGTGCTGTTTCTCCCATGAGCCGTAGTGGGCACAATGGAAGAGGTGTTCATGGGGCACACAGCCAAAGTGGCGTTGAAGACAGGGGTTTAATGACCATGTTGTGGAATGATTTTTCAAGTACCGCTCACATTACTGCTAATACTGCATCGATTAAAAGTGACAGGAGACAGCAGTTGTCAAATATGGTTACAAACTACAGTTGTGGCCAAAAGTATTGACACCCCTGCAATTCTGTCAGATAATACTCAGTTTCTTCCTGAAAATGATTGCAAACACAAATTCTTTGGTATTATTATCTTCATTTAATTTGTCTTAAATGAAAAAACACAAAAGGAATTGTCCTAAAGCCAAATTGGATATAATTCGACACCAAACATAAAAAAGAGGGTGGACAAAAGTATTGGCACTATTCGAAAAATCATGTGATGCTTCTCTAATTTGTGTAATTAACAGCACCTGTAACTTACCTGTGGCACCTAACAGGTGTTGGCAATAACTAAATCACACTTGCAGCCAGTTGACATGGATTAAAGTTGACTCAACCTCTGTCCTGTGTCCTTGTGTGTACCACATTGAGCAAGGAGAAAAGAAAGAAGACCAAAGAACTGTCTGATGACTTGAGAAACCAAATTGTGAGGAAGCATGAGCAATCTCAAGGCTACAAGCCCATCTCCAAAGACCAGAATGTTCCTGTGTCTACCGTGCGCAGTGTCATCAAGAAGTTTAAAGCCCATGGCACTGTGGCTAACCTCCCTAGATGTGGACGGAAAAGAAAAATTGACAAGAGATTTCAACGCAAGATTTTGCAGATGTTGGATAAAGCAACAAGAAAGGAAAGAAAGACCACATAAAAATGCACACCACCGATATATATAATAATAACAAGAAAAGCTTTATTGACAACAATATAAATTTAAAAACATGTAAAAACAAAAAGGGAATACAATCCCCCTGTTAGTCCTGATCAATACAATAATGAATTGAGTCTCAGGCATATATCATCAGCATAAATTTATGCTGATGATATATGCCTGAGACTCAGTTCATTATTGTATTGATCAGGACTAACAGGGGGATTGTATTCCCTTTTTGTTTTTACATGTTTTTAAATTTATATTGTTGTCAATAAAGCTTTTCTTGTTATTATTATATATATCAGTGGTGTGCATTTTTATGTGGTCTTTCTTTCCTTTCTTGTTGCATTAACTCTTCATGTGACCATTTGCACCCCGACATTAATTATTTCATTGAGTATTTGCAGTGCGCCCTTACATTCTTTTCCAGATGTTGGATAAAGAACCTCAACTAACATCCAAACAAGTTCAAGCTGCCCTGCAGTCCGAGGGTACAACAGTGTCAACCCGTACTATCCGTCGGCGTCTGAATGAAAAGGGACTGTATGGTAGGAGACCCAGGAAGACCCCACTTCTTACCCCGAGACATAAAAAAGCCAGGCTGGAGTTTGCCAAATCTTACCTGAAAAAGCCGAAAACGTTTTGGAAGAATGTTCTCTGGTCAGATGAGACAAAAGTAGAGCTTTTTGGGCAAAGGCATCAACTTAGAGTTTACAGGAGAAAAAAAGAGGCATTCAAGGAAAAGAACACGGTCCCTACAATCAAACATGGCGGAGGTTCCCTGATGTTTTGGGGTTGCTTTGCTGCCTCTGGCACTGGACTGCTTGACTGTGTGCATGGCTTTATGAAGTCAGAAGACTACCAACAAATTTTGCAGCATAATGTAGGGCCCAGTGTGAGAAAGCTGGGTCTCCCTCAGAGGTCATGGGTCTTCCAGCAGGACAATGACCCAAAACACACTTCAAAAAGCACTTGAAAATGGTTTGAGAGAAAGCACTGGAGACTTCGAAGGTGGCCAGCAATGAGTCCAAACCTGAATCCCATAGAACACCTGTGGAGAGATCTAAAAATGGCAGTTTGGAGAAGGCACCTTTCAAATATCAGGTACCTGGAGCAGTTAGCCAAAGAAGAATGGTCTAAAATTCCAGCAGAGCATTGTAAGAAACTCATTGATGGTTACCGGAAGCAGTTGGTCGCAGTTATTTTGGCGAAAGGTTGTGCAACCAAGTATTAGGCTAACGGTGCCAATACTTTTGTCTGGCCCATTTTTGGAGTTTTGTATGAAATGATCAATGTTTTGCTTTTTGCTTCATTCTCTTTTGTGTTTTTTCATTTAAGACAAATTAAATGAAGATAATAATACCAAAGAATTTGTGTTTGCAATCATTTTCAGGAAGAAACTGAGTATTATCTGACAGAATTGCAGGGGTGTCAATACTTTTGGCCACAACTGTACTTCTCCTCTCATATCGATGTTCTCCCTCACAAGTCATTCCCCTTTGACTATTGGGCCTCTAAACTGGACGCCTGGCCTGAATTGGTACAATATGCCTTACAGGAGCTGGCTTGCCCTGCTGCTAGTGTGTTATCTGAAACAGTCTTCAGTGCTGCTGGATCAATCCTGACAGAAAAAAGGACCCATCTGTCTACCCAAAAAGTTGATGATCTAGCCTTCATTAAAATGAACCATGCATGGGTTGCAAAGGATTTTGTCCCACCTTCCCCTGATGACACATAGGTTCCCAGAAAACTGCCTCGCTTTTGTCCTCCTCTTCCTCAGACTTGCCCAATTCTGCCCTTTGCAGCAACTGAATGTCCAGCCAACACATCAACATATGCCATTTTTTAAACCTCCCTAAGTGGGCTGCCCACCCCCCCAATGGCTGGGGTCAACACCTGGCGCACCCGGGCAAATGCTGCTGCTCTGAACAGGTGGATGGGCCCACAGATGGCCGACGGCACTGGCACAGTGCCCCTCATAGTACAATACAGTGTCTCTGACGGTGGTGGGTCCCACTCACCGTCAGACACATCAGCGTACTATGAGGGGCCCTGTGCCACTACCGTCGACCACGAGTGTGCCCCCTGCTTGGTCATGGCCACAGCACTTGCAAGTTGCAATACTTACCTCTCCCTGCTCCACCTCTGTGTAATCTTCACAGGGACGGCCACTAGAAATTTGGTGTATTGATCGATGATGGTTAAGATGTAGCTATGCCCTGTCCTGCTGGCCTCTACCTTCAGATGATCAATGTCTACCATTTGTAATGGACGTCAACTTACAAGCGGAAGCAGTGGTGCTTTATGATCACCTTTCTCAGTTGTAATAGTCACAGACGTGTGACATTCCTTCCACCATTTTTCAATGTCTCCTCTCATGCCAATCCAATAGAATCGCTTACGACCTGTGGCTTCTGTCTTTGGCACTCCAAAATGACCAGACACATCATGATAGGCAGTGAGGACCATGTGTACATCTCTCCCTGTGATCACAGTTTGATGGAGACGAGTACCGGTGATGTGATCCACGCTACTGCGATAAAGCAATCCTTTCTTCACAAAGAACCGTTTTCGCCGTCTCCACAGACAAAGTAATTGAGGGTCTGCATCGCCTCTGCAACATCTACCGGGAGGTTTTCCCGCGATAAGTAATTCCCAAATTTCTGATAACACTCGTATTTCCGTCTGTACTTGTATCCATGTAGTTTCCAGTAGCGGAGAGTCTGGACTGGCTTACTGAGATTGAAATATATACGAAGATTTAAAAGTACCACAACACTGTATACTGTTGTACGCTTCGACTACCTTTCCCTTTTTCTACTTGTTAAATTCTGGTGTAATACATACTGAGCCTGTGAGTGTCTGTGTCTGACTCCGGAAGTGTAGACGAAAATGTACAATTACCCCTAGACTGGATACACCTGGTATGTGCTGATACAGTACCTTTGTTCCAAATTTTATATTACGGTATCATCCATAGTGAGTGAACGTGTGTGAGCGTGTGTGGTTTATGCCTTCTATATATACGGTGAATCGGAGATACCAATTTTTACCCTATACTCGATACAGCTTGTATCTTGTTACACAGAACCTTTGTTCGACATTTAGTATTATGGCCAAATCCATACTAAGTAAGCGTCTGAGACTGACTACGGGACTATATTTATGGAGATTTCAATTGTACCCTATAATATATATACTTGCTATCTTGTTATCCAGTACCTTTTTTACAACATTTTTTATTATGGTCAAACCCAGACTGAGTGAGCGTCTGAGGGTGACTCCAGAAATATATACCGAGATTTCAAATTTGCCCAACACTGTATACAGGTGTACGCTTGTGTTACATTACCCATTTATAGCTTTTCATATTCTTGTGTACTCCATACTGGACCTGAGAGCGTTTGAGTCTGCCTCCTGAAATGTATACGGAGACTCAGAATGTTTACACTATACTATATATACCTTGTATCTGGTGATACTGTACCCTTTTTCACCTTTTTATTTTATTAGGTAATCCATACTGAGCCGGTGAGCGTCTGTGTATGACTCATGAAATATATACGGAGATTTACTGTTATCCCTAGACTGTATAGAGCTGTACGCTTCTGATACAGTGCCATATATCTGCTGGTATTTTGGGTCAATTTTCTAAAACATGAGGCAGTATGGTTTAAAAGGATGCAGACGTGGGCGTGGGGGGCCACCTGGTACTGATGGTGGTGGTGGTGCATCTGCTGGTAGTGCCAAAAAGACAATAGCAGCTAAGGCAGGAGGTGTTGAGCCTGCATCATGGTGTAGCTCTGGAAGCCCTGTAAGGCTCCGTTTTATGGGAGTAGGTAGACTGCTTTTAAAGCCGGAGCATTAGGAACTGTTTTTGGCTTACATTGCTGAAACAGCCTCCAGCTCTATCGCTTCCTTTTCTTAAGTTTAAAAAAATGCAAGCACTGAGTAGTAAGTGCAGGCTTCTGGTCAGGAGCAACCACTTTCCTTGTGTCCTTCATCCACACCCAAAGTGAAGGATGCGGCAGCACACACTTCAGATTACTCTATGGAGCTCTTTTCACATACCATGCCTGGGTTAATTAAAAATGGGGCCCATCATATACTGGAGCATTCAAAATGGGGGACATCTGACACTGGAGCATCATCCATGAGGTTCATCATATACTGGAGCATTCTAAATGGGGCAGATCAGACACTGGAGCAGCATCTATTGGGCCCATCATATACTGGAGCATTCCAAATGGGGGACATCTAATAATAATCTTTATTTTTATGTAGCACTAACATATTCCACAGCGCTTTACAGTTTGCACACATTATCATCACTGTCCCCGATGAGCTCACAATCTAAATTCACTATCATTAAATCTTTGGAATGTGGGAGGAAACTGGAGTACCCAGAGGAAACCCACGCAAACATACAAACTCCTTGCAGAAGTTGTCCTTGGTGGGATTCGAACCCAGGACTCCAGCGTTGCAAGGCTGCAGTGCTAGCCACTGAGCAACCGTGCTGCCCATCTGATACTGGAGCAACATCCATGAGGCCCATCATATACTGGAGCATTCCAAATGGGGGACATCTGACACTGGAGCTTTATCCATGAGGCCCATCATATACTGGAGCATTCCAAATGGGGCAGATCAGACACTGGAGCAGCATCTATGGGGCACATGTTACACTGGAGCATTAGAAATGTTGCACATTATATATGGAGCATTATTTGAGCCCATAAAGACACTGGAGCATCATCCATGGGGCCCATCATATACTGGAGAATTCTAAATGGGGCAGATCAGACACTGGAGCAGCATCTATGGGGCACATTATACACTGGAGCATTAGAAATGGGGCCCATTATATATGGATCATTATTTGGGCCCATAACACACTGGAGCATCGTCCATGGGGACCATCATATACTGTAGCATTATGTGGAGCTCATCATATACTGTATGGAACATTATATGTGACCAGTTATTCTGTATGGAGAAATATATGGGGCTCATTATTCTGTATGGCGCACAATGTGGTGGCCATAATACTGTATGGAGTAATATACTGTCCTTTTTTTGAGCTATTGTAGAATTTAAAATAGATCAGTCATGTCATGTAAGCAGTGAAGTATTTGTCATTGTACTATACCTATATTTCTGTGCCGTATCGGAGCATCATGAGTTGTGTTATGTGTTAAAGGGGCGCTCTTTGGCTCAGGGCACATGAAAACCTGGAGCCAGCCCTACCCCCCCACAACTTTATCCAAATAACCCCCAGTTTTCAGTGCGTAACTATTATTATAAAGTAAATTAAGGTTGACAAGCTTCAGTAATAAGAATTGATGTTTTTGGCATTGAAATGGGCACTGTAGGTGTGTTTACTGTCCTCCACTCCCTGCCAACTTTGCTTCCCCATTGACTTGCATTGGGTTTCGTGTTTCACTCGGCCTCTGACTTTTCCCTATAGTCGGCCGATTTCGTTCGACCCGACTTTTGAGAAAGTCGGGTTTCATGAAACCCGACTCGATGCTAAAAAAGGCAAAGTCGCTCATCTCTAGTCACTATCAGGGGCTGGCTGGCAAATTTTAGCCTGGGGGGCAAGCACAATGCAGTAGCCCACTGTGACACGGGCCGCGGCCCATCTTAAGGCTTGGGTGTCCTGTAGTAGCACTTGATTATAGCACATGTGCGACAGAGGTACACCTTCTAACAACCCATTTCATAAAAATGGTTGAGGAACAATAAGGGTGTGTGCACACGTTGCGTTTTCTGTTGTGGATTTTTCCGTGCAGATTTGTCTAAATCCGCAGGTAAATTCACAGGTCAAAAGACCTGAGGTTTATCTGCGGATTTAGTGCAGTTTAGCCTGCGGTTTTCCCCTGCGGTTTGACACCTGTCATGAAATCCGCACAAAGGATTGACATGCTGAGGTTTTGAAACCGCAGAAAAATCTGCAATGTGTGCACTGCGCTTTTCTTTTTACATAGACTAAAATGGTACTGTACAACGCAGCAGAAACTGCTGCGGATCCGCAGCACAATCAGCAACATGTGCACACACCCTAAATACTTATCAATAGAAAAAAGGCTCTGTTAGTTTATCACCACCGAAAACATAAGTGCATAATTAAATTTATGTCTCTCATTTGCTTCATATCAGCATGTCAGCCAGGGGTCCACAGAATACCATAAATTGATATCATCACAAATCCTGCCTTGCTGCACATCCTGCTCTCTGAACTCTCAGCACGCTATACCACCACCGTCAGTACATGGTAATACTACCGTAATTTTACTAAATTATTGGTAGTGGTTGTAGCCTATACAACCAGCCGAAATCTCAGCCCCATATTTTCAGAGCAGTGATATATATATATATATATATATATATATATATATATATACACTCACTGGCCACTTTATTAGGTACACCATGCTAGTAACGGGTTGGACCCCCTTTTGCCTTCAGAACTGCCTCAATTCTTCGTGGCAGAGATTCAACAAGGTGCTGGAAGCATTCCTCAGAGATTTTGGACCATATTGACATGATGGCATCACACAGTTGGCGCAGATTTGTCGGCTGCACATCCCTGATGCGAATCTCCCGTTCCACCACATCCCAAAGATGCTCTATTGGATTGAGATCTGGTGACTGAGGAGGCCATTTGAGTACAGTGAACTCATTGTCATGTTCAAGAAACCAATCTGAGATGATTCGAGCTTTATGACATGGCGCATTATCCTGCTGAAAGTAGCCATCAGATGTTGGGTACATTGTGGTCATAAAGGGATGGACATGGTCAGCAACAATACTCAGGTAGGCTGTTGCGTTGCAACGATGCTCAATTGGTACCAATGGGCCCAAAGAGTGCCAAGAAAAAATTCCCCACACCATGACACCACCACCACCAGCCTGAACCGTTGATACAAGGCTGGATGGTTCCATGCTTTCATGTTGTTTACGCCAAATTCTGACCCTACCATCCGAATGTCGCAGCAGAAATCGAGACTCATCAGACCAGGCAACGTTTTTCCAATCTTCTACTGTCCAATTTCGATGAGCTTATGCAAATTGTAGCCTCAGTTTCCTGTTCTTAGCTGAGAGGAGTGGTACCCAGTGTGGTCTTCTGCTGCTGTAGCCCATCTGCCTCAAAGTTCGACGCACTGTGCGTTCAGAGATGCTCTTCTGCCTACCTTGGTTGTAACGGGTGGCAATTTGAGTCACTGTTGCCTTTCTATCAGCTCGAACCAGTATGCCCATTCTCCTCTGACCTCTGGCATCAACAAGGCATTTCCGGCCACAGAACTGCCGCTCACTGGATTTTTTTTCTTTTTCGGACCATTCTCTGTAAACCCTAGAGATGGTTGTGCGTGAAAATCCCAGTAGATCAGCAGTTTCTGAAATACTCAGACCAGCCCTTCTGGCAGCAACAATCATGCCACGTTCAAAGGCACTCAAATCACCTTTCTTCCCCATACTGATGCTCGGTTTGAACTGCAGGAGATTGTCTTGACCATGTCTACATGCCTAAATGCACTGAGTTGCCGCCATGTGATTGGCTGATTAGAAATTAAGTCTTAACACACAGTTGGACAGGTGTACCTAATAAAGTGGCCAGTGAGTGTATATATATATATATATATATTTATATAAAAAAAATTAAGAGACCACCACGTCAAATCCCTGTCATGGCCAGCCCAATCTCCAGACCTGAACCCCATTGAAAACCTCTGGAATGTAATCAAGAGGAAGATGGATATTCACAAGCCATCAAACAAAGAACTGCTTACATATGTGTGCCAGGAGTGGCATAAGGTCACCCAGAAACAGTGTGAAAGACTGGTGGAAACATGCCAAGATGCATGAAAGATGTGACTAAAAATCATGGTTATTCCATAAAATATTGATTTCTGAACTCTTCCTGAGTTAAAACATTAGTATTGTTGTTTCTAAATGATTATGAACTTGTTTTCTTAGCATTATTTGAGGTCTGCAAGCACTGCATTTTTTTCTAGTTTTGACCATTTCTCATTTTCAGAAAAAAAATACAAAATTTAGTCCTTGGAAATTCAGAGACATGTTGTCAGTAGTTTATAGAATAAAAAAGCAATTTACATTTTACTCAAAAATATAAAGAGAAAAATCAGACAAACTGAAAATTTTAATATATATATATTCTTTACAATCGGCTATAGTGTGCTATGCGCTACAGTATTGAAGCACCCTCAGGGATAGCACCCAGTTGTCAAATAGGGATAGTATTGGACGTGGACACCACTTACCGCAGGGCGCAGGTACTGGGCAGCAGGGACTGGAGTAGGAGTGGGACTTAGATTGGCCTGTGGGCTGTGGAACACTGTAACCTAGAGGGTCACATCCACATTTTAGAGGGTCACATTCATATTACAGAGGTTGAAATTCACATTACAGAGGGTCACATCCACATAACAGTGGGTCACATCCACATTATAGAGGGTCACATCCACATTATAGAGCAGACCTGGGCAAAGTGCGACCCGAGGGCCACATCTGGAACGAGACAGCTGTGAGGCTGGAAATCAGAGGTCCACGGGCCGCACGATGCCCGCCTGGCCTCTTGCTGTTTCCATGTGTGCCACGGTGCTGCTGACTCCTTTGGTGGAGGAGGGGCCTCCGCCACTTCCTTCACCAGTGTGTGAAACAACTGACACGATGAAATGACGTCATCGCGTCAGCTGTTTACTCCGCGCACAGGAGGCAGGGAGAGAAGCACAGTGACAGGGAACGGGACGAGGTGATTATGTGGTGTTTTTTTCGTTATACGTATGGACCATTTGGGTAGGCATGGGGAGGCTATGGGGGTGATGACATGGTGCTGAACACCTGGGGTGGGTGACGACATGGTGCTGTACACCTGGGGTGGGTGACGACATGGTGCTGCACACCTGGGGTGGGTGACGACATGGTGCTGCACACCTGGGGTGACATGAGGGGGTGAAATGGTGCTGCTGCTGCTGCACATGGTGTATATAGGGAGGCAGTGTGGGGCTCATGCCGCATATGGGGTAGGCTGTGGGGGGCTCATGCAGTATATAGGGAGGCAGTATGGGGCTCATGCAGTACATAGTGAGGCTGTGTGGGGCTCATGCAGCATATGGGAAGGCTGTGTGGGGCTCATGGTGTATATAGGGAGGCTGTGTGGGGCTCATGCAGTATATATAGGGAGGCTGTGTGGGGCTCATGCAGTATATATAGGGAGGCTGTGTGGGGCTCATGCCTGAGGAAGTGATGATGGCCAACTCACTGAATGAATTTAAGAAAGGAATGGATGCTTTTCTTGTGAGTAACAGTATAGAAGGTTACGAATAACATAATATTATAGGTAGATGATTGACCCAGCTTAGGGGAAGGAATTTTTTTCCCTATGGAGAAAATTGGCTTCTACTCTGTGGGTTTTTTGCCTTCCCCAGGATCAACAATAATGAACAGCTGCACTAAAAATAGGCTGAACTAGATGGACATAAGGTCTTCCTTCAGCCTTCAAAACTATGTTACTATGTTACTATGTATATAGAGAGGCTATGTGGGGCTCATGCAGTGTATGGGGAGTCTGTGTGGGGCTCATGCAGTATATATAGGGAGGTTATGTGGGGCTCATGCAGTATATGGGGAGGCTGTGTGGGGCTCATGCAATGTATATGGGGAAGCTGTGAGGGCTCCTGCAGTGTATATAGGGAGGCTGTGTGGGGCTCATGCAGTGTATATAGGGAGGCTGTGTGGGGCTCATGCAGTATATAGGGAGGCTGTGTGGGGCTCATGCAGTGTATATAGGGAGGCTGTGTGGGGCTCATGCTGTATATTATATATGGAGGCTGTGTGGATCTCATGCAGTATATAGGGAGGCTGTGTGGAGCTCATGCAGTATATAGGGAGGCTGTGTGGTGCTCATGCTGTGTACATATAGGGAGGATGTGTGGGTCTCATGCCGCATATAAGGGGCTGTTGAGGGGGATCATACAATATACTGAAGGGGCTGTGCTTGGGTTCAAACGATATATAGGGGGGTGTCGGCATTCATAATGCTGCTCAATATACAATTCTAATGCAATTAATATTAATAAAATTATCAATAATATAATAATTATAAAATGTCAATATTAATATTGAGAATAATTAATTTTGGCCTATTGGTTCGGCCCTCCACGACAGTCATGGTCTCTCATGTGGCCTCTCAGGAAAATTAATTGCCCACCCCTGTTATAGAGGGTCACAACCACATTAAAGAGGGTCGCATCCACATTATAGAGGGTCACATCCACATTATAGAGGGTCACATCCACAATATAGAGGCTCACAAACATTATAGACTGTCACATCCACATTATAGAGGGTCACATCCACATTGTAGAGAGTCCCATCCACATTTTAGAGGGTCACATGATGTGGCTACAATACACTTCGTACACACGTGGCTCTGCTCCGTACACCTCGTACACACGGCTCAGCTCCGTAAACTTTGTACACACATGGCTCCACTCCATACACTTTGTACACACACGGATCCGTTCAATACACTTCGTACTAACGCATCTCTGCTTCGTATACCTCGTACACACGCGGCTCCACTCCGTACACCTCGTATACACGTGGCTCAGCTCCGTACAACTTGTATACATATGCCTCCCCTCCGTACACTTTGTACACACACGGCTCCACTCAATACACTTCGTACAAATGCATCTCTGCTCCGTACACCTCATACACACGGCTCAGCTCCGTACACATCGTACACACGCGGCTCCGCTCCGTACACCTCGTACACACGTGGCTCCGTTCCGTACACCTCGTACCACACGCGGCTCCGCTCCGTACACCTCGCACACATATGGCTCCGGTCCGTAAACTTTGTACACACACGGCTCCGCTCAATACACTTCGTACAAACGCATCTCTGCTCCGTACACCTCGTACACACGGCTCCGCTCCGTATACCTCGTACACACGCGGCTCCACTCCGTATACCTCGTACACAAGCGGCTCCGCTCCATACACCTCGTATACACGCGGCTCAGCTCCGTACACCTTGTATACATATGGCTCCACTCCATACACTTTGTACACACACGGCTCAGGTCTGTACACTTTCTGCACACAGGGCTCTGCTCAATACACTTCGTACACACGTGGCTCTGCTCCGTACGCCTCGTACCACACGCGGCTCCGCTCCGTACACCTCGCACACATATGGCTCCGCTCCATACACTTTGTACACACATGGCTCCGCTCAATACACTTCGTACAAATGCATCTCTGCTCCGTACACCTCGTACACACGGCTCCGCTCCGTATACCTCGTACACACGCGACTCAGCTCCGTACACATTGTATACATATGGCTCCGCTCCGTACACTTTGTACACACACAGCACAGCTCTGTACACTTTCTACACACAGGGCTCCACTCAATACACTTCGTACAAACGCATCTCTGCTTCGTATACCTTGTACACACGCGGCTTAGCTCCGTACACCTCGTATACACGAGGCTCAGCTCCGTACACCTTGTATATATATGGCTCCGCTCCGTACACTTGTACACACGGCTCCACTCAATACACTTCGTACAAATGCATCTCTGCTCCGTACACCTCATACACATGGCTCCGCTCCGTACACATCGTACACACGCGTCTCCACTCCGTACACCTCGTATACACGTGGCTCCACTCAATACACTTCGTACAAATGCATCTCTGCTCCGTACACCTCATACACATGGCTCCGCTCCGTACACATTGTACACACGCGGCTCCACTCCGTACACCTCATACACACGTGGCTACACTCCGTACACCTCGTACCACACGCGGCTCTGCTCCGTACACCTCGTACACATATGGCTCCGCTCCGTACACCTCGTAGACACTCGGTTCCACTCTGTACACCTCGTACACACTCGGTTCCACTATGTACACCTCGTACACACTCGGCTCCACTCCGTACACACAGAGCTCTGCTACATCCACCCTGTAAACCCCTCCTGACCTTACACATACACTTGCCCTCATCCAGCACGATGACAAGCAGCACAGCCGTGTCCTGCATTATGAGGGCCCTGATCATGTGACCCCCCTGACTCCTCCCCTCCGGTGACCTCATCACTGGTCCTGTGCACAGCACACAGGAGCGATTAGAACAAAGTGACTGGTGGGCACAGAGTGTAACTGTAGTGTGTACACCCCCTGCGTAAGCTGCCTGCTGATGCAATCCCAGCGCACAGCCATCTGCCAGGGCAACGCGGTCTCAGCCTGCAGTCAGTACAGTGACTGAGTCCCACCCACCGGCCCCACGCTGTGTCTGCTCTGTCCTCTGTGTGTGGGCACCGCTCACACTCTCCTCTTCACTTACTACTGCGGGCATAACCGACGTGGCCGCGGCCATGTTTTCTATGTAATGTACACGCTGTGGCTGCGGGGCGGGTGAGCGGCGCGGCCGGCCCTGTCTGACGCTAATTAACCGGCCGGGGGGCAAATGCCTCTCTGCCACCCGGCCCAGCCCGCCACTGCTCACTATCCAATAACCCGAAACGTCTTTTTGACACTTTTCATTCCCTACTCAACCCAAGAGTGCAGGCCCCAACCATGGATCTGGCCAATTATTTCAAAGAAAAAATTGACCATATCCGACAGGAAATTATCTCCCAATCACCTCATACCATGCACTGTCCTCCCTCCCCCACTGCATCTAGCTCACTCTCTGATTTTGAACCAGTAGCAGAAGAAGAAGTAATCAGGCTCCTTGCATCTTCTCACCCTACTACTTGCACCAGTGACCCCATTCCATCACATCTCCTCCAGTCCTTTTCCCCCGCTGTCACCACTCAACAAAAATATTCAACCTCTCTCTTCCAAAATCTTTCCTTCCTGATTTAAGCATGCCATCATACAGCCATTACTTAAAAAACTATCCCTCGACCAAAACTGTGCCGCTAACTATAGACCTGTCTCTAATCTTCCCTTCATCTCTAAACTCCTGGAATGCCTAGTTCATGCCCGACTTATCCGCTATCTCTCAGATAACTCTCTTCTTGACCCTCTACCATCTGGTTTCCGCTCTCTACACTCTACTGAAACTGCTCTCAATAAAGTATCTAATGATCTTCTAACAGCTAATTATAATGGTCACTACACCATGCTAATACTCTTGGATCTCTCCGCAGCATTTGACACTGTGGATCATCAGCTCCTCCTCACTATGCTCCACTCCAACAGCCTCAAGGACATTGTTCTCTCTTGGTTCTCCTCATATCTCTCTGCCTGCTCCTTTACTTTATCTTTTGCTGGCTCCTCCTCCTCCTCTCATCTTCCTCTTACTGTTGGGGTTCCTCAAGGATCGTTTCTAGGCCCAATCCTCTTCTCTTTGTATACTGCCCCTATGTCAAGCAATCAGTAGATTTGGGTTCCAGCACCATCTATATACTGATGACACCCAATTATAAACTTCTTCTCCTGATATCATGCCTGTCTTTTTAGAAAACATCAGTGATTGTCTTACCACTGTCTCTAACATCATGTCCTCCCTTTATCTGAAACTGAACCTGTCAAAAACTGAACTCCTCGTGTTTCCTCCCTCTACTAACCTACCTATGCACGACATTGCCATTTCCGTGTGTGGTTCCACCATTACTCCCCAGCAACATGCCCGCTGTCTTGGGTTCATATTTGATTCCGAGCTTTCATTCAGCCCCCACATCTGATCACTGGCTCGCTCTTGTTATCTGCACTTCAAAAACATTGCTAGAATTCGACCCTTTCTTACTTGTGACTCTGCTAAAACTCTTACTGTTTCTCTCATTCATTCTTGTCTGGACTATTGTAACTCTCTACTAATCGGTCTCCCTCTTACCAAACTATCCCCCCTCCAATCTGTCCTGAATGCTGCAGCTAGGATCATATTCCTCACCAATCGTTATACCGATGCCTCTACCTTGTGCCAGTCCTTACACTTGTTATCGATCCACTCCAGAATTCAGTATAAACTTATTACTCTCACCCACAAAGCACTCCATGGCTCAGCAACACCCTACATTGCCCTCGTCTCAGCCTACCACCCTTCCCGTGCCCTCTGTTCTGCTAATGACCTGAGGTTAGCATCCTCAATAATGAGAACCTCCCACTCCCATCTCCAAGACATTTCACGTGCTGCGCCAATTCTTTGGAATGCACTACCCAGGTTAATACGATTAATCCCCAATCCCCACAGTTTTAAGCGTGCCCTAAAAACGCATTTGTTCAGACTGGCCTATCACCTCATCGCATTAACCTAAATATCCCTGTGTGGCTCATTCAAAATTTTTTACCATAACCAGGTTCCTTGCATCATGTTCTCACATGCTTTTTGCATTTAATAGCCCTCTGTGTCTGTACTGTTACATATTTAGACTGTTAACTGGTTCATGCAGCATCACAGGAACACCCGATTCTTACACTATGGCTGGTCCAAACAATAAAAGCAATTGTTACCATCCACCTTTCGTGTAGCCCCTTTTTCCTTATAGATTGTAAGCTTGCGAACAGGGCCCTCATTCCTCTTGGTATCTGTTTTGATCTATGTGTTTATTGTTATGCTGTAATGACTATTGTCTGTCCCTTCTATAGTGTAAAGTGCTGCAGAATATGTTGGCGCTATAGAAATAAAATTATTATTATTATTATCATATCGTGAGTAATAATATATACCAAAACATAGAGGAACAATATATATGACACAACAAAATATACAGTGTATACAAAATATACAAAAACCTAAATTGGGTAAAACATGTACAGTTATGCAGACAGAATTGTTCAGGCCGGTTGGGAATAAGTAAATAGCGTCACTTCATGGGTGTAATTTCTGCGGATGACAGCTGTACACAACAGCTGACATCCTGCGATATTGGCCCCGGATGGTTTTGAAGATGATCGGGATGATTGATCTGTTAAATAGTGCTGTCAATCGCGACAGCGGTATCTAAGTGATTAAATGACCCCTATGGCAAAATCGACCCCTGTGATCGTAATCAAGGATGCTAATCTTACCATGGAACCCTGAAGTCAACTGATGACCCAAGGTTACGCTAGCCTGTGAGATCCAGCCATAAACCAAGTCACTGAGAGGTATCAGGCAATGCAGTACATGAGTACTGTAATGCATGAAACCAACAATCAAAGTAAAAATTAGTGAATAAATGAAATGAAATAAAGTAAAATGTAAAAAAGTGAACAAAGATAAACAACAAAAAGTACCCATGATTATATCACCGTTTCCGGAAGACCCGATCTGTAAAACTGTCATGATATTTATTCCGTATGGCAAAGAACGTAAAAAAAGATTATAAAAAATGCAGAAAATGTTGCTTTTTCCTCATACTAGAACAAAAAAATTAATAAAAAGCAATACAAAGTATTATGAAAAAAGGGTATAAATAAAAACTCCAAATTGTCCCTTGAAAAACAAGCCCTAATATGGCTCATTCAAGAAAAAATAAAAAAGTTACAGCTCTCAGAATATGGCGATGCTAAAACAAATTCATTTTTGAAAAATATTGTTTTTAGTCTGTAAAAATAACAAAGCATAAAAAACTATATAAATCTGGAATCACGATAATTGTACTGACCCGTAGAACAAATCGATCTTATCACTTTTATTGCACGGTGAATGATGCAAAACATAATAGATAAACAATAACTGAATTAATGTTTTTCTTCATTCTGTGTCTGAAAAATCTGAATGTCAAGTGATCAAAAAGCATAATGTGCCCCAAACTGGTGCAAAAAAATCTCAATTTCATTGAGTAAAAAAAATAAGCTTCCATAAAGCTCTCAGAATATGGCGACATAAAATGATTTTTTATAAAAAAGAAGTGTGTGTGACAGCAGCTAAACAAAAAAAACTATTTAAATCTGGTATCGTAATCGCAACGATCCAAAGAATAAAGTCATCATATCACTTATACCACATGGTGAACCACACAAAAAGAAAAATAACTATTATTGTACTGCTGTCTATTTGTTTATTCTACCTACGAAAATCAGGAATAAAGCTCGGATCATATTTTTCCTGTGTCTCTGCTGAGTGCTTACATAGGGATTTCTGTGTAAATCACTATAAACACAGTTCAGACAAAACCCTGATGGAACCACTCACCTATAAAGCACACAAAGTCCCTTTGGACTGGTCTCTGTTCTCTTTTTGGGCAGTGTCCTGTCATGTTAGGCATCTTTTTAGAACACAAGTCTGGACAACCACAATTCTGTGAACAATTCAAAAGATGGATACCTGCAGAGCAGATGCCAAGCGCACTCCAAAGCGTCTCCATCTGTCTCATTATGATGGTTGGTTCCATCAGGGTTTTCAATCCCATTTTTGTGGAATTTACGTGAAAACCCCAATGTAAGTGCTCAACATAGTGCACAAGATTATGGTCCCTAGCCTTATACTGGAAGTGGTCTAATAATATTATGTACCCCAAAATCTTACCAATAAAAACCCTATTTAATCCATCACTAGAGATGAGCGACTTTGCCTTTTTTCGGGTCGAGTCGGGTTTCATGAAACCTGACTTTCTCAAAAGTCGGATCGAACGAAATCGGCCCATTATCGTGAAAGGTTGAAGGCCGAGTGAAACACGAATCCCAATGCAAGTCAATAGGGAACCAAGGTCGGCAGGGAGTGGAGGACAGGAAACACACCTACAGTGCCTATTTTAATGCCCAAAACATCAATTCTTATTACTTAAGCTTGTCAACCTTAATTTACTTTATAATAATAGTTAGGCATTGAAATCTGGGGGTTATTTGGCTAAAGTTGTGGGGGGGGGGTAGGGCTGGCTCCAGATTTTCGTGGGTCCTGGGCCAAAGAGTGTCACTGGGCTCTTTTAACACATGCCACAATTCATGATCCTCTGATACGGCAGAGAAATAGCGTTATAGTACAATGAAAAATACTTCACTTTTTACATCTCATGACTGATATCCATTTTAAATTCTCCAATAGCTCCAAAAACGGACAGTATATTACTCCATACAGTATTATGGCCACAGCATAGTGCACTATACAGAGTAATGAGGCCCATACATTTCTATATACAGAATCATTGGTCCCATATAATGTTTGAAACAGTATATGATGAGCTCCACATAATGCTACAGTATATGTTGGTCCCCATGGATGAAGCTCCACTGTGTTATGGGCCCAAATAATGCTTCATATATAATGGGCCTCATTTCTAATGCTCCAGTGCATAATGGGCCCTGTAAATGCTGCTCCAGTGTCTGATGTCCACCTTTGGAATGCTCCAGTGTATGGTGGGCCTCATATATCATTCTTCAGAGTATAGTACTCCCCAAAAATAGCTGTCCCAACATTGAAAACAATTAATACAGTAAGTCTCCTCGCTAGGGAATCCCTGTACTAGTCTGGACTCCTAGTCGTCCCCATCTTCCATCTCACTGCACTTGAGCTGTTTAGGCAGAGGGCGTACAGACGTGATGTCATCGCGCTCTCTGACCAGAATGTCACTGTTAGGAAACGCGGAAGACATCACGGCGGTGGAGCAGGGAGAGGCAAGTATTTCAACTTTGCAAGTGCTGTGATCCTGAGCAAGCAGGGGGGGCCCACTCGTTGGCGACGGCACTGGCACAGGGCCCCTCATAGTACGGCGGTGTGTCTGACGGCGGGTGTGCACCCCCACCGTCAGAGACACTTGATTCTACTATGAGGGACCTTGTGCCAGTGCCGTTGTCAAAGGGTGTGCCCACCCACCTGTCCAGGGCAACGGCACTCGCATGGGTGCGTGCGCCAGGTGGTGACCCCAGCCCTGTAGGGGGAGGCAGCCCAGTTAGGGAGGTGGAAAAAATGGCATATGTTGATGTTGGACATTCAGCAGCTGCAAATGGAGTAATTGGAGAAGTCCGCGGAAGAGGAGGACAAAAGCAAGCCATTTTTCTGGCAACCTACGTGTCAGCAGGGGAGGGTGGGACAAAATCCTTTGAAACCCATGCATGATTCATTTTAATGAAGGTTAGATCATCAACATTTTGGGTCGACAGACGGGTCCTTTTTCTGCCAGGATTGATCCAGCAGCACTGAAGACTCGTTCAGATAACACACTAGCAGCAGGGCAAGCGAGCTCCAGTAAGGCATATTGTGCCAATTCAGGCCAGGTGTCAAGTTTACTGGCCCAATAGTCAAAGGGGAATCACCGGTGAGGGAGAACATCGATATGGGAGGAGAAGTAGTTTCTTACCATAGTTGATAACTGCTGTCTCCTGTCACTTTCGATCGATGCAGTATTACCAGTCGTGTGAGCGGTACTTGAAAAATCAGTCCACAACATGGTCATGAAACCCCTGTGTCCAACACCACTTCGACTGTGTGCACCACGAACATCTCTTCCATGTTGCCCCCTATGGCTCGCTGGAAAAACATCACCGCCTGTGCTGGGAATGCCTCAAACAAAAGGTTTACCAGAGTTGCTTTTTTGTTAGCCAATATTAGCTCTAGGTTCTCCTGTGGCATGATGTTTTGGAATTTGCCTTTATAGCATGGATCCAGGATGCTGGCCAACCAGTAGTTGTCATCATTCATCATTTTGGCAATGCGGGGGTCCCTTTTTAGGATCTGCAAGGCATAATCAGACATGTGGGCCAATGTTCCAGGTGTCAATGATGCACTGCGAGTGCTGGGTGGAGGAGCACTTTCTGGCAAATCAACATCCCTCCAGTCACGCACAAACCCTGTACCTGACCTTGCTATGCCAACATTTTTTCTTTCCCCCTGAGAAGCATCCTCCTCCCCAAAATAATCATCCCCATCGTCCTCCTCCTCTTCCTCTTCCTCTTCCTCTTCTTCCTCCACCTCGTCCACGAGACTTCTCTGAGCAGACAATGGCTGACTGTCATCAAGGCTTCCCTCCTCCTCTTCCTCCTCGGCTGCAGATGCCTGCTCCTTAATGTGCGTCAAAGTTTGCATGAGCAGACGCATAAGTGGGATGTTCATGCTTATGATGGCGTTGTCTGCGTTTACCAGCTGTGTGCATTCCTCAAAACACTGAAGGACTTTACAGAGGTCTTTCAGCTTCGACCACTGCACAACTCCATGTCTGCCTGCAAACTGCCTGCCCGTGTATCCTCCCACAAATGAATTACAGCCTGCCTCTGTTCGCACAGCCTCTGAACCATGTGCAGGGTGGAGTTCCACCTTGTTGCAATGTCAATAATTAGATGGTGCTTGGGAAGGTGGAGCAATCACTGCAGCTTCTGCATACGACTGGAGTGTACGGGCGACGGGCGGATGTGCGAGCACAGTCTTCGCACCTTATGGAGCAGGGGTGTTAACTCTGGATAATTATTGAGGAAGCACTGCACCACCAGGTTCAAGATGTGAGCCAGGCAAGGTATGTGTCTGAGTTTTGAAAGGGCTATGGCTGCCACAAAATTCAAGCCATTATCACTAACTACCTTGCCTGCCTCAAGATGTAGACTGCCCAGCCATGACTCAGTTTGTCGCTGCAAGTAGTCAGCCAGTAAATCCGTGGTGTGCCTGTTGTCGCCCAAACACATCATCTTCAACACAGCCTGCTGACGCTTACCACTAGCTGTTTGATAGTGGGACAACTCGTGTGCAACACTGGCAGCTGCGGTTGGAGTGATCGTGCAACTGCGCTCTGTGGACGAGCTTTCGCTTCTGGAGGAGGAGGAGGGTCGAACGCCTACAGCCAACTGTTTCCTATACCGTGGGCTAGGCAGCACTGTCCCACCACTGCTGTCCCCTGTGGACCCTGCATCCACCACATTAACCCAGTGCGCAGTGATGGACACGTAATGGCCCTGGCCATGCCTACTGGACCATGCATCTGTTGTGTGGTGCACCTTTCCACTCACTGATTGCTTGAGTGCATGGACAATGCGGTCTTTCACATGCACGTGGAGGGCTGGGATGGCTTTTTGCGAAAGGAAGTGCTGACTGGGTAGGTCATAGCGTGGTACTGTGTAAGCCATGAGCTCGTGGAAAGCTTTGCTTTCAACCAACCGGTAGGGCATCATCTCTAATGAGATTAGTTTGGCAATATGGGCATTCAAAGCCAGTGTACGCGGATGAGAGGATGAGTACTTTCTTGTCCTACTCAGAGTCTCTGGTAGGGTGAGCTGGACTTGAGAGCTGCATATGGTGGAACTAGCGGTGGACATGGCGGACTGAGAAAGGGTTGGTGATGGTGTTGGTGGTGTTGCTGATGGCCTAGATTCAGTCTTTCGTAGCAATAACATTGTGATTCCATGACTGATTTGCCCTTGCGACGACACCTCGACATTTGCTGCTGGTGGTGTGCTAACCGGTGGACATACAGTGGGGGAAGCGATGTAGCGTTGCTTACTAACTTCATTCGGAGCATGTGCACATGTGGTATGTGAGGTTTGGTAGTCCGTCCATGCTTGTAAGTGCATAGTGGTTAAATGTCTAAGCATGCAACTGGTATTCAAATTTCTCAGATTTTTCCCTCGGCTAAAGGTCTTTGCGCACTTCTTACAGATAACTTTTGCCTGATCATTAGGATTTTGTTCAAAAAAGTGCCACACTGCACTCTTCCTACTATGGAAGACATTTTGAGACCTTGCACGCTGTGCTAATTTGACCATCTGGCCAAGCTGTCCTGCAACTCTTTTGGTTTTTGTAACATGTTTTTGGATTGCTACGGTCATGCCAGATAACAGCTGTTGTGATGTCGTTGCCTGCTGCGGATCCTCCTCCTCCTCTTCTGAGCTATAGGCAGCGGCACCCTCTTCCCCCAATGGATGCCAATCTGGGTCAACAACTGGGTCATCCATTACCTCCTCTTCAATTTCATGTGCACCTTCCTCTGTGTCACCGTGTAAGGTGGTATAGTGTGCGGGAAGGGGCACCTGAGTTTCATCAGGGTCTTATTCTGCCTCAATACACTGCGAGGACAATATAGTGCTCTGAGTGAATGTACCAGCAGAAAAATCTAGCAGTGGCTGTGCATCAGTGCACTCCATGTCAGATTCATCTTGGACTGGGGAATTCACGATTTGACTTGCTAACCCAGGCATGGTATGTGAAAAGAGCTCCATGGAGTAATCGGTAGTGTGGCCTGCCACATCCTTCACTTTTGGTAGGGGTGAAGGACACAAGGAGAGGTGTTGATCCTGACCAGAAGCCTCCACTGACAACTCAGTGCTTTTATTTTTTGAAACTTCAGAAGAGGAGGCAAGAAAGCTGGAGGCTGTGTCAGCAATGTAAGCCAAAACTTGTTCCTGAAGTTCCGGCTTTAAAAGTGGTTTACCTACTCCCAGAAAAGAGAGCCAGACGATGACGCACGCTCAACACCTCCTGCCTTAGTTCTATTGTGCTTTTGCCACTACCAACAGATGCAACACCACCACCACCACCACCACCATCGGGACCAGCTGGCAACCCCCGCCCACTTCCATGGCATCTTCCACCATACTTCCTCATTTTTGTGAAAATGTACCCAAAATACCACCAGCTATATGGTACTGTAAAACAAAGTAGAAGGTGTATCTACTATTGGTGAGAATTTGAATCTCACTATAGATTTGAGGATGCTGAACTATTGTCTCAGGCCCAGGAGAGATTACACCTCAATGTAACAGGCTGAAATTGGATGGTGTATGACAAGGTGGAGGGTGTCTATAGGATTGGTGAGAATTTGAATCTCACTGTAGACTTGAGGATGCAGAACTATTGTCTCAGGCCCAGGAGAGATTACACCTCAATGTAACAGGCTGAAATTGGATGGTGTATGGCAAGGTGGAGGGTGTCTATAGGATTGGTGAGAATTTGAATCTCACTATAGATTTGAGGAAGCAGAACTATTGTCTCAGGCCCAGGAGAGATTACACCTCAATGTAACAGGCTGAAATTGGATGGTGTGTGACAAGGTGGAGGGTGTCTATAGGATTGGTGAGAATTTGAATCTCACTATAGATTTGAGGATACTGAACTATTGTCTCAGGCCCAGTAGAGATTACACCTCAATGTAACAGGCTGAAATTGGATGGTGTATGACAAGGTGGAGGGCGTCTATAGGATTGGTGAGAATTTGGATCTCACTAGAGATTTGAGGATGCTGACAATGATGCTCTCAGTCCAAGTATGGACGCAGGCAGCCTAATAAGCAGGACTGCTGCACACACAAAAGGGTGGAAAAATGAACGCTTGCTAACTGTGCAGAAAAGTGGAAGAAAAGTATTTTTGCTTTTAAAAAAGCAGATTGCACAGCAGTGTATAAACAGCAATGCAGCTATCAGGGAGCCTTATAAGGCAGCCTAATAAATAACAGATCTGATGCACAAAAAGAGAGCCTCCCCTGTCACTGCACACAAAGTGTTGTGTTGTAAGTGGAAATCGCTAACAGCAGAAGCAGTTTTTTGGTTCTTCTTCCCTGCCTAATGCTCTTCCTTATTCTGAATCAGCAGCAGCAAACTCTCCCTAATGCTTATGTTGCGCACCTGAGGGTTCAGTCGCCACAGAGGTACTGCACCTCTTGAGGTGTGGTACCCCATCATCCAGGTAAGGTGGAGACCCCTGACCACACTCCAACACCTGCACCCCACACAACAGAGTAGTGTAGCAAAGCTCCCTGCTTGGAACACGAAGCGTGCTGGGAGGCGGGTGGAGTTTGGATTGCACAAAAAGAGCGGGAAGAGGATAGGAGTGAGACAGTCACAGGAGTCTGACGAGGTCGGACCTGTGTAAGGAGATCCCCAGAGAGGGATGGAGGAAGGAAAGTGCTGCAGACGACCTCAGTGAACTGGGTCCGCTGGCACAAGAAAGGAACACTGAAAGAAAACCTGACTCACCATAAGAAGGAAAGGATTAGTACAGAATGTGAGGAGAGGAAGAGAACAGTGGAGCGAGTGTTAGAAGAGAGCCCTTTCCAAGTTCTAGGCGCAAGGCCGGGGTGTCGGGTCCCCGAGGTTGTTAGGATGCTTATGGTCCCACAACAGACACCGGAGGAATAGAAGTTTGTGAGCATTTTATTCCCACACCAGACTTGGGGGCACAACAGCAACGAGCTAGAGAGCCGGGACTCGGTAGCAGAGAGTCTCCGAAGCAGGCTACAGCTGTCTGCCGTACAAGTAGAGTTCATAGGAACATCTGACAGGAGGAACTCCAGTGTAACTCAGTACTGTGAGTACTTCACTAAAGGTGCTAAGAGGGAGACATTCAGAAAAGGCACATAAGTTGGTGGAGTGCTGGAAAGGTGTGCTTCATGTTGCCTGGAGGTTGGCTGAGCTCCTGACCCGGAGGACACGGCACCGATGCCGGCTCTTGGGCCACAACAGACTGTGAATAAAGCTTTAGAACTACATGCCCTGGTGTCCTCCTGCGTCAACCTGTCCGGCACTATTGCATCCCCTGCGCCTGACACTACACCATCTAAGTGTCACCACATCCACTCTGCCCTGGGACTACAGTCCTGCCTGTGGAGGGCTATACCATCACTGCTGCACCACACCATCTGTCCCAGAGGAACTGTCTGCAGCGTCAGCTTAACATCTACATTGCCGAACACCACAGGTGGCGTCACGACTTATTCATTCACACTGAACATTTATGCTGCCGTGACATCCTCAGTGAGGCTCATCGGGACCGGTACCAAATACCCCACCACCCTGGGTGTGAGGGCGACCCACTAAGATCGGCAGAAGTAAGATGGTGGTCGGTGTGCACGCCCTTTTATAGCCCCTGTGACGCCACACAAAGCCAGCCAATCACTTGCATGCCCTTCTCAAAGATGGTGGTGACCGATGCCTATGTCATCGCGTTGCCCACAGTGTGTGTCCTCCATCATTGGCTGAAAAAGGGTGCTGGAAGCATCTTTTGAAACGCGACTTTGGCGCTCTGGTCGCCGACCTCGTGGCCGACCTCACGCTATGGTCGGGTTTCGTTTCATGAAACCCGACTTCAGCAAAAGTCGACGACTTTTGAATATGACCGACCCATTTCGCTCAACTCTATCCATCACAAAACCAGCATTTGTCTTTGGAAATATAGGGGGTTCCCACATTACTGGTAGAACAAAAACTCTGGAAAAGTGACATGACTCCCACCCCCTTAATTAAAATCCAGTGAATTCTGCATTCCCAAATCCAAATACTTCCTTCCTTCTGCACCCCCACTGTGACTAAACCACAATAAGCGACCACATATTTGGCATTACTAGGAATCAAGTTCCACTGAAGCATACTGTACACACATCAAAACTGGCCCAATTTCATAATAGAAGACCTGTATAAAATATAAAGGGACACTCCCAATAATGTAGATCCTACAGAAAACACAGAGTAGAAGTCCACAAAATAGTAATTAGGTAAATTTATTAGATAATAAGGCATAAAACAGATCACAAAAAATCTACAATAAAAGTCAAAGAAACAAAACAGGTTTAGGTGTGAAAGATATAATCACATCACATATGTAAACAGCGTCAGGGGAAGCTGTGCTTCAAGGTCATGATAACATCATATTTGGTGGTGACATAAAAGTGCTTAATGCAAATATTTGGCATCACTGCAGCAAGTAGAGTACATTTAACAACCTACAAGGTGCGTTTCACCAGAAACACAAGCTGGGCATATTGTATGGAGACGCTACAATATATGGGGGCTCTACATTGTATGGGGGCACAATTAATGGGCACTGAACTGGCAACTCTGCAACTCTGCAATTCTCCAAAATAAAGCATGGTGTGGATGTTTAAAAAAAATACTTTAGCTGTAGAATAATTCTTTGAGAGGTGCAATTTGTACAATGGGGTCACTTTGTTTTTTTTTTCTGCTGTTCTGGCACCTTAGTCTCCCGCAAACTATTCTAGCAAAATTTGTGCTCAAAAAGCCAAATAGCGCTCCTTCCTTTTCAGTCCTGATGTATGGTCTAACAACAGTTTCTGATGACATATGGAGCATCACCAGGTTCAGGAGAAATTGAACAATAAATTGTGGGGTTCAGTTTCACCTCTTTAGGCTACTTTGACACTTGAGTTTTTTTGCTGCACGTTTTTTGCGCACACAAACGCATGAAAACAACGCATCATGCGTTTGTGTGCGTTTTTTTTTTTAAAAATGCATGCTTTTTTTGCGCATACGTGCGCATTACAATGCGCACGTATGCGCACCCATAGACTATAATGGGTGTTTTGCTGTAAAAAAACGCATTGCGTGCGCATGCGTTTTTTGGGGCAAGTCGGACGCACAAAAAAATGCAACAGGATGCATTTTGTGCGCCCGAGCGCACACTACAAAAAACCGCATGCGCATGCAAATGCATGTGTATGCGCACCTATGCGCACCCATGTTAAAGTATAGGGGAAAACGCATGCTTTTTTTGCGCTAAAAAACAGCACAAAAAAAACGCAAGTGTGAAACCAGCCCTAACCCTTGTGTAACTGAAAAAAATTCAGCAAATACAAAAATTACATTGTTACCACTAAAATGTTACATTTCCTCGTACTAATGTTAGAAAATTCTGTCATGCACCTGTGGGTTCAAAATACTCACTTCACCCCCAGCTGAAATCTTTAAGCAGTGAAGTTTCCAATATGGGGTCATCTGGGGGAGTGGGATGTTTCTGATATTCTGGCACTTCAGGAGCTCGGCTAATGGAGCCCATAATCAATTCAAATGAAATCTGCATTCTAAAAGCCAAGTAGCACTGCTTCTCATCCGATCCTTGCCGAGTACTCAACAGTAATGTACAACCACATATGGGCTACTGCCACGCTTTGTAAAAATTGCATAAAAATTATGTTGTTCATTCTTTCCTATGACCCCCTCATGGAAATTAAAAATTTGGTGCTAAAACAGTATTTTAGTGGAAAAAATGTTTTTTTTATTTTCACATCCAAGTTTTGTGAATCACCTGTAGGCACTCTTTCCTTTCAGAGCCCTGCCATGTGCCCAAACAGCAGTTTTTGATCCCATAAGGTGTATCTTTGTGTTTGGAAAAAATTGTGTCAAGTTATGGTGTCAATTTACCTATTATCCATTGTAAAAATTACAAATTTGGGGCAAAAAACATTTTACCAGAAAAAAACTTTTTTTGATATCCAAATTTTAAAATTTTTCTGAAGCACTATGGGTTCAATAAGCTCCACACCACCTAGATGAATTCCTTGATAGGTATAGTTTCTAAAATAGGTTTACTTGTGGGGGTTTCTGCTGTTTTAGTACCTCAGGGGCTTTGCAAATAAATTATGGCGTCTGCAATCCATTCCAGCCAAATTTACATTACAAAAACCAAACTTCTTCCATTCTGAGCCTTGCCATGTAGCCAAATAGAATTTTTTGACTACATGAAGGGTATCGCCATGCATAGAAAAAAATGGGTAACAAACTGTGTGGTCTGCTTTTAAATGTTAGGCTAGTTTGACATTTGCATCTTTGTGTGCAGCGCATCGTGCGAAAGTAGAAACGCATGCAAAAACGCACATACGTTTTTGCATGCACTTGCGTCTTTATGCGTATGCGTTTTCTAGATGTCACATTTGACAGGAGGAAAATCCTTGAAACAGACTCCAACGATGGGACACCAGTGGGCGTGTGTCATGGGAAGGGGGTGGTTTGAACCAGTGTCTAGACATGTTTACTCTTAAAACGCATGCGTACGCAAGCGCAGGCGTACACATGTCCATGCACACGCCTGCATTCCCATAGACTGTAATGCTTTGTTTTGACGCATTCTGTGCGCAAGCGTACGCATGCGTTTTTTGACGCCTTTGGGCGGACCCAAAAATGCAACATGTTGCATCCGACGTGTCTAGACGCACACCTGGAAAAAACACAAGCGCACGAAAATGCAGACAAACGCATGCAAACGCAAGACCATGCATACACCATGTTAAACATAGGTGCGCATGACGCATGCGCATGGATGCGCACGATGCACTGCACAAAAAAACACTAATGTGAAACCAGCCTTACCTCTTGAAAAACTGAACAATTTGGGGCTAAAGCAACATCTTCGTGAAAATGATGAAAATTTTCAATGTGATGACCTAATATTATCAAATTCTGTATAGAGTTTCTGTAGATTCAAAATGATCACTGTCGTGAGTTCATTCTCCCCTTCATCTTTGATGTCTGGTGAATTCCCTCTGCTGGTGAAGAGAGGTAGTGAAATTGATTGGGATGGGAAGAACCTGTCATCTGAACTGGCGGAGTGTAATTGGACATCTGGAATTTCTGAGTGGATATAAGGCAGCCGATGCCCTGCAGGGCTGCTGGTGATCCTTTCTGCTCTGAGCTCTTGCATCCAGCTTAGTTCCTGTCTACTAAAAGCTAAGTTTTTGCCCTGCTATTATTCCATGAGATTTTGTCTGGTTTCCTTAGTGTTTGTATTCAGCCAGTCCTGGTTGGGACTGGCTGAATTCCATTTTTGTCTCTGATCAGTTGATCTCTTTGCTCTGTTTTCAGAATATACCTGAGTGCTGATATAGTGATTTTGAAGTCTAGCGACTTCAGGGCCTTTTTCCCTATCAGACGGTTGGGACATTTTTAGTAGGGTTTTTTGTGGATTGCAGCCAGCATCTTTTCTGTCCTGTCCTATCTAGTTAGTTGGGCCCCATCGTTTGCTCAGCCTGTCTTTCTGTGTTTGTGTTTTCATCTGTTTTTCACTGACAATACATGTTGGGGGCTGCCTATTGCTTTGGGGTCTGCTCTGGGGCAGTTTAGATTAACCCTTTCCTTCTTTAGGCTTATGTAGTTCTCCGGCTGTGATGAGGGGTCTAGGGCACCGTAGGAACCCCCCACGGCTACTGTTAGTTGTGGTGTATAGGATCAGGGGTCTGCAATCCGATAGCTACCAACCTCTCCGGTTTTCTGGACTTAGCTTGTATTTTTGTTTTCTCCTCCAGTGACTCATTCATAACAGATCACTATACTCCTGTATAGAATTCTTGAGTGATGTAGTTTATAAAATGGGGTCACTTATGGGGTTTTCTTTTGTTTGTTTTGTCTTAGGGGCAGAGCAAATGCAGCATGGTGTCCTCAATGTATTTCAGTCAAATTTGTGTTCCAAAATTCAAACAGTGCTCCTTCCCTTCCAAACCCTGCTGTTTGTCCAAACAGAGTGTTACTACCACATGTAGGGTATCAGCTCACTAAATGGAAACTAGGTAACAAGTTGTGAGGTCCATTTTCTTGTTCTATTCCTCCTATAAGTGAAACAATTGGGGATAAAGCAACATTTTAGAGTAAAAATTACATTTTATTTTTCTTCATTCGACTTCGCATTAATATCTGTGTAGCACCTAAAGGGTTAAAAAATTTTTTGCCACAGCAGTCTTGAAGTTTTTGAGGGGTGCATTCTTAAAATGGTATCACTTTTCAGGAATTTTCATTATATAGCTAGGCCCTGCAAAATTAATTTAAATATGAATAGGTCTCTAAAGAAATAGGTTTTGTAAATTTCTTGAAAAAATGAGAAATGGCTGGTAAATGTTTAACCCTTCCAGTATCCTACCAATCCTACCAAAATAAAATAACATTTTAAAAATGATGCAGATGTAAAGTAGACTTATCGGAAATGTTATTTATTAACTATGTTGTATAGCATGACTGACTGGTTTAAGGACATAGAGATTAAAAGTTTGAAAATTATGAATTGTTCAAAATTTTTGCCAAAATTCTGATACTTTTACAAATAAATGCAAACCAAATCAACCTAAATTTACCAATAACACAAACAGCAATGTCCAAAAAAAATCAGTGTCAGAATCAGTGAGATCTGTTGAAGGGCTACAGAGTTATTACCACATAACTTGCCACTGGTTAGATTGAAAAAATTTGGCTTGGTCACTAAAGGTACTGTCACACTTAGCGATGTACCAGCGATCCCGACCAGCGATATGACGCGGTCAGGATCGCTGGTACATCGCTAAGTGGTCGCTAGTGAGCTGCCACACAGGCAGATCTCACCAGCGACATTGCTGGGGTCGGGGATCGCTACTTACCTGTCACACTAGGCGATCCTGACGTCCTCCCGCCCGGCTCCACGCTCGTCGCTCGTCTCTCCACAGGAAGCGCCGCAGGAAGCTGACGACGAGAAACAGTCCAGGACGTTCTCGCGCGATCAGCGATAACCAGCGGGGGAGCGGGTTGTAGGTAAGTATCACACACAGCGATATCGCTAGCAATATCGCTGCTATGTCACAAGTTATAGCGATATTGCTAGCGATATCGCTTAGTGTGACAGTACCTTTAGGGCTTAAATTTTTGTAGTAGATGAGAGCAGCAAGACCATGCAATTGACAGGGCATGTAAGCTGTAAGTATTTGACAAGTAATTTCTGGCATTGTTGATGCAGAAAACATTGTATCAGGAGTGCATTTATTAGGCTACTTTCACACATCAGTTTTTTGCCGTCAGGCAGGATCCGGCTTTTTTTAGAAAAAACGGATCCGGCATAAATTTTGGAGAACTGTAGAAACGGATCCGTTTTTTTGCTGGATCCGTCTCTGTTCCTGGCGGCTGGCCAATTGGATCTGAGCATGCGCAGACTTAAAAAAAACGGATCCGGTTGCTGGATCCGTCTTTTTCTGGATCCGGCGCATTCCGGCGCCCATAGACTTTCATTGTAGCAAAAAGCTGGAAGCGCCGGATCCGGCGCTTCCGGCTTTTTCGCCGGAGACAAAAAACGTTACAGTAGACGTTTTTTCAAGACGCCGGAATGAGACAAGTTGCCGGATCCGGCAAAAAACGGATGAAACGCAATGCCATCCGGCGCGATCCGGCGCTAATGCAAGTCAATGGGGAAAAAACGGATCCGGCATTGCATTTTGCCGGATCCGTTTTTTCCAAAAAAAGCCGGATCGCGCCTGAAGGCAAAAAACTGATGTGTGAAAGAGGCCTTAAAGTCTGTTTTTTCATAGATCTTATTACATCTACTATATCTGGTGGTAAGCTTTGCGGAAAATATGCATTTCTCAATAGCTTTATTCTTAAGATGTTCTCTTGCTGCACATGTGTATTTATCATCTCCTTTTCTTTAAACAGCATACTAATGGGAGTTTCATGGAGCGATAGTTCTTGAGGAATACTCCAGACAATTTTATCACAGTTACATTTTTCTTTGTCATTAGATATTTTTATAGCCCCAGAGTTAGCATCCTGTATCCCTGTAGCTGCTTAAGTGGTTAGCCCTTATTATGATAAGTGTGTTACATAGGGTAGCTTCTTATGTTCCTTTCGTACTGAAGTGTGCATTTTGCTGTGCGCTGCTCTATAAGTTTATTTCTCATTAAATGTTGTTACATGGTGAAGTAATTTATTCTTTTCATGCTCAAGTGTTCAGGAAAGCTTATTGACTTTCATCCTCTGAGGCTGAGTAGTCTCTGTATTAAATGTGCATGTTCAACATTTTGATTGTTTCCAGCTCATTTTTCTTGCTTGTTGTGCTATCATGCAACATTGGCACTTACTGTGTGATTGCGATGACAGACACATATCAAGACATGTTCAATCAATGTCACTGTTTATGGAAAAAGGTATGTGTAAATGATACTATGCAATGAGCACATGAAAAGAGGTGAACATAAGAAGGCACCAAGGTAACACAATATTTTGCATACACACATGCGATATCCGCAGATTGCCTTCTAATGTACGGTATTCCTTCACTAGATATTTCACTATTTGACTCTCTTCTGTTTCCAATGTACGATTGTTGCCTTACCGGTAAATGTACTGACTCTCTTCTGTTTCCAATGTACGATTGTTGCCTGACCGGAAAATTTACTGGGCTAATTATGTTTTCTTCTAGCATGTCAATAAGGCACATCCAAAAGTTAGAAAGTCTTCAAAGTAGCAGTGAAGTGATAGCATGACCAGTCTGAGAGGCATACACAATATTACAAACAAGTAATTTACAAGTGATAATAAATGAGCTATCTGAAGTTTTCAACATTTGAAAGCAGGGATGGGAAAAACATTATAATGTTGAAATTTCAGTAGTTTATCATGTTCAGGACATAAGCAGCCACCAAAACCATGTGCAGAGAGAATGCCACTTATCACACTGCTTCCACATATGTAGCTAGTTCTGAATCTGAGATTGTGCCTAAGTTTACTAAATTGAGTATTTCTGATCACTGGGCAGCATGGATGCTCAGTGGTTAGTGTCATGATCCAGGTTGGATCATGACAGATAAATGCATAAGTAACCTTTTTTTTCTGTGAGCTGTTTGCTCAGGTTTGGTTTTGCCCCGGTGGCCACAAGTGTCATTGCACTTGATGTTTTCTTTGCTTTGTCTTTGGCCCCCCAGTGGTCACTGGAGTTATAGCAGCTTTTGCCCCTGATCATTTGACCATTCCCTTTTCCTATATAGGGTCACATGGTCTATGAGCAGGTGTTGGTGATAGCGTCGTTTTTGGGATTCCAACCACGGTGAAGGGAGCAGCTGGCTGGAAGGTTGGAGCCACTGCTGGAACTGGTGTGAACTCTGTCTGCCCGGTGTCTGCAGCAGAGTGAGATGGTGAAGGGAGTAGCTGGCTGGAAGCCACGCCTGGAACTGGTGTGAACTCTGTCTGCCCGGTGTCTGCAGCAGAGTGAGAAGGTGAAGGTGGCAGCTGGCTCTGAGGTGTCGAGCCACTGCGTAAAGTTAATCCGGTGATACACTCTGCTGCCTGGTGCTGCAGCAGAGCAAGATAAGTGTTTTTGTGTTTCCCCTGTTTGTATTTTTCCCTGGTGTGTATTAGTACAGCGGTGGGGCCAGTGCCTGCACCACCCAGCTCCCTAGCAAGGGATAGGTGTAGGGTGTGCTAGGGTCACAGGTTCCTGAGCGGCGCCCGGTGCGAAACCGGCATAGGGAACGTTAGGAGTGTGAGGGACACTGACTCAGGGGAGTGCAGGAGGTCTCCAAGTCCCCGTTCCCTATCGCAGGGCCTACCGTTGTAACTGTTTCCCTTTCCCTTGTGTCTTGTTGTATTAGTTACCGGCCTGTGGGACGTGTCACACAGGACAATTACATGTGCCATGTCCTGTTGTTTTAGTTACTGGCCTGCGGGTCGTGTCAAACAGGACGGGGCATGTGACATTATCACCAACCCGACATTTTTGCTGGTGAGCCATGGGCCAAGTTCAGACTTGTGAGCAGTTGCTGCTGGACCTCACTGAAGTGAGTGAGGAGCTGCATGGTGAGCAGCAGCAGCAGTTATCAGGGTCTGGGGCTTCAGCTCAGATGCAGGCTCAACCAGAGCCCAAGTTATCTCTCTCAGACAGGTTTTTTGGAGGGAGAGATAAATTCTTGGTTTTTCAGGAGGCCTGCAAGCTACACTTCAGGCTCCGCCCTCGTTCACTAGGGAGTGAGGAACAGAGGGTGGGGTTCATTATAGCCCACCTTGGAGGTGATCTCCTATCTTGGGCCTTCTCCCTGCTGGCCGATTCGCCATCTCTACGGTCAGCGGATGAGTTTTTTGCGGCTTTGGCAAATATGCCCCCTGGGGTCCTTGCTGAGGAGGAGGACTCACAGGTGCAGGTGGATGAGCCCAGGCAGGTGGGAGGAGTTGGTTCCCCAGCGGTGTTGCCTGCAGATCGTCGTGATGTGGGGGCATGTTTTAGCTGTGGGCAGACTGGTCATGTTTTCAGGGTCTGCCCAGCGCGCGCCAAATCTTCTGTACCATCTAAGGAGCCACACCCCCCTGGTCATGTGGAGGGAGGCAACCAGGGAGTGTATATTTCCTCCATCTCGCCCTCAGAAGGTACTATGTCAGCAGAGGTGATGGTTGGCGAGGTACCTGAGGGCATACCGGTGCTTGTGAACAGTGGAGCTGAAGTCAGTCTGGTGGATGCTCAGTTTGTCCAGACTAATGGTCTGAGGTGTGAGACGCCGGACAAACCTATAAGCGTCCAGGCCATTAACTCTGTCCCACTGAGTCAGGGGGGTTAAACCTAGTCGTAGAAGACATTATGCTGTATTGTGAACATCATGATGAGTCCCAGTCATACTACGTCTTAGAGGAAAATCCAGCACCCATTGTTGTGGGCCCCCTTGGTCTAAAAAATACAACCCGGTCTTAGATGGGCGGACTAGAGAAGTAGTCAGCGGGGAGCAGTCGTTTGAGAGCTGCTGCCTAGGGGCTACTGTCCCTGCCGTCTCTCTACAATTGTCCCCTTCCTCTCCAGTGAGAGCAGCGGAGATGCTGCGGGAGAGTAGGGGCAAGGCTCAACCCTCGCCAATAGCCAACCCTGAGAGGCACAGACCTCGTAGTAGGACGGGTTGGAGGGTGGTGTTTCCCTTGGTGAATTGCGGGGGTGTGAGTGTGGTGACACAGGGGGATGCCTCTGTTGTCAGTTCCAGAAAGAGTTCACCCTATTTTGACAAACGAATGTGTGGCAATAGACGTTCAGGTCCGGACCTGTGTGTGAACGAGCATGTATGGGTGGCCACCAAAAACATCCAGTGGAAGTGTGTTGCGGGGGTCTGGAATTCTCAGGTGATCGGGCCGTATCTGGTGTCAGCTGTCCAGGGGCCGGAGTCTTACCAGCTCAAGTTATCCCCAAACATACACATACACAACTCATTCCGCAGGTCGGAGCTTTGGAGATGTGTGGTGCCTCCAGAACATACATTGCCAATACCAGCGGTGCTCGTTTGTCATCAACCTGACGTGCAGGTAGCTGCAGGGGTGAACTCTGGATCTGGGCGTCCCCACTGTGGGTGGTTCCCTGATGAGTGGTCTTGAGGGTTCAGAGGCCCCTCATTAAGGGGAGGGTACTGTCATGATCCAGGTAGGATCATGACAGATAAATGCATAAGTAACCTTTTTTTTCTTTGAGCTGTTTGCTCAGGTTTAGTTTTGCCCCGGTGGCCACAAGTGTCATTGCACTTGATGTTTTCTTTGCTTTGCCTTTTGCCCCCCGGTGGTCACTGGAGTTATAGCAGCTTTTGCCCCTGATCATTTGACCATTCCCTTTTCCTGTATAGGGTCACATGGTCTATGAGCAGGTGTTGGTGATAGCATCCTTTTGGGATTCCAACCACGGTGAAGGGAGCAGCTGGCTGGAAGGTTGGAGCCACTGCTGGAACTGGTGTGAACTCTGTCGCCCCTGTGCCCGCAGCAGAGTGAGATGGTGAAGGGAGCAGCTGGCTGGAAGGTTGGAGCCACTGCTGGAACTGGTGTGAACTCTGTCTGCCCGGTGTCCGCAGCAGAGTGAGAAGGTGAAGGTGGCAGCTGGCTCTGAGGTGTCGAGCCATTGCGAAAAGTTAATCCGGTGATACACTCTGCTGCCTGGTGCTGCAGCAGAGCAAGATAAGTGTTTTAGTGTTTTCCCTGTTTGTATTTTTCCCTGGTGTGTATTAGTACAGTGGTGGGGCCAGTGCCTGCACCACCCAGCTCCCTAACAAGGGATAGGTGTAGGGTGTGCTAGGGTCACAGGTTCCTGAGCGGCGCCCGGTGCGAAACCGGCATAGGGAACTTAGGAGTGTGAGGGACACTGACTCGGGGGAGTGCAGGAGATCTCCAAGTCCCCGTTCCCTATCACAGGGCCCACCATTGTAACTGTTTCCCTTTCCCTTGTGTCTTGTTGTATTAGTTACTGGCCTGCGGGACGTGTCACACAGGACAATTACACGTGCCGTGTCCTGTTGTTTTAGTTATCGGCCTGCGGGTTGTGTCACACAGGACGGGGCACGTGACAGTTAACATTGCAGGTCGTGGGTTCAAATAATTCTGCTGAATGTAGAAATACCCCATATGTGGCTGTACAGTACTGCTTAGCCACATAGCGAGACCCTGAAAGAATAAAATGTTATTTGTCTCCTGGATTGCAGGTTTTCCTACAATAATTTGCGGACTCCATATACAGAGTGCTAGAAAAGTAGAATTCCCCCTCAAGTGAGCTCTCCAATGGATAAGGTGAACCTTTATAGATTTATTCACCAAAGATGCAAAAGCGTCATTGAGTCAACTAAAGTGTTGCATATTTGGTGAAAAAATCTTCAAAGCCTTCACCTTACCCAGGACAGCCTCTATTTTTATTTTCCTATTGCAGATGAAAATAAAGTCAAACGGTATCTGTCAAGTAAGACTGTATAGCTTGAAAAAAAAACATAAAAACATAGACACAAAACATATAGTTAAAAAACCCACTAGGTAATGAAAAACAAAATCAGGAAACGGTGTACAAAAAATATTTTGAAGGAAAGGCAAGAAAATATTTTGTACAATTTTAATGAAAAGATGTAAAACAAGAGTCATGTATAATTATATACATATATATATATCAAATGTATAATGTATGTATGTACCAGCTGACTGGTAAAAACATTTGAGAAAAAGCATATGGTAATATTCCTCTACATTTTATATGATTGTAGTATAATACAGTCTTTATAACCAAACAATGCTGTGTCACCTTGCAATGTTCACTATCACTTTACACTACCGTTCGAAAGTTTAGGGTCACTTAGAAATGTCCTTATTTTTGAAAGAAAAGCACAGTTTTTTTTACAAAGAAACTAACATTAAATGATTCAGAAATACACTCTATACATTGTTAATGTGTTAAATGACTATTCTAGCTACAAACGTCTGGTTTGTAATGCAATATCTTCATAGGTGTATAAAGGCCCATTTCCAGCAACCATCACTCCAGTGTTCTTATGGTACTTTGTGTTTGCTAACTGTGTAAGAAGGCTAATGGATGGTTAGAATATCCTTGAAAATCCTTGTGTAAGTATGTTAGCACAGCTGAAAACAGTTTGGCTGATTTGAGAACCTATAAACCTGACCTTCTTTTTAGCTAGTTGAGAATCTGGAGCACTACATTTGTTGGTTCCATTAAACTCTCAAAATGGCCAGAAAAAAAGAACTTTCATGTGAAACTCGACAGTCTATTCTTGTTCTTAGAAATGAATGCTATTCCATGTGGGAAATTACCAAGAAACTGAAGATTTCCTGTAACGGTGAATACTATTCCCTTCAGAGGAGAGCACAAACAGGCTCTAACCAGAGTAGAAAGAGAAGTGGGAGGTCTCGCTGCACAATTGAGCAACAAGACAAGTACACTAGAATCTGTAGTTTGAGAAATCAACGCCTCACAAGTCCTCAACTGGCAGCTTCATTAAATAGTACACGCAAAACACCAGTTTCAACGTCTACAGTGAAGAGGTGACTCCGGGATGCTGGCCTTCAGGGCAGAGTGGAAAAGAAAAAGCCATATCTGAGACTGGCTAATAAAAGGAAAAGATTAACATGGGCAAAAGAACACAATCATTTGAGAGAGGAAGATTGGAAAAAAGTGTTATGGACAGAGAAATCCAAGTTTGAAGTGTTTGGATCACACAGAAGAACATTTGTGAGAATCAGAACAACTGAAAAGATGCTGGATGAGTGCCTGACCGCATCTGTCAAGCATGGTGGAGGTAATGTGATGGTTTGGGGTTGCTTTGGTCCTGGTAAAGTGGGAAATTTGTACAAGGTAAATGGGATTTTGAATAAGGAAGACTATCACTCTGTTTTGCAACACCATGCTATACCCAGTGGACAGCGCTTGATTGGAGCCAATTTCATCCTATAACAGGACAATGACCAAAAGCACACCTCCAAATTATGCAAGAACTATTTAGGGAAGAAGCAGGCAGCTGGTTTTCTATCTCTAATGGAGTGGCCAGCGCAGTCACCAGATCTCAACCCCATTGAGCTGTTGTGGGAGCAGCTGGACCATACGGTACACAAAAAGTGTCCATCAAGCCAAACCAACTTGTGGGAGGGGCTTCTGGAAGGATGGGGTGAAATTTCTCCAGATTACCTCAGCAAAATAACTGCTAGAATGTCAAAGGTCTGCAATGCTGTAATTGCTGCAAAGGGAGCATTCTTTGGCGAAAGCAAAGTTTGAAGGAAAAAATTATTATTTCAATTAAAAATCTTTTTTTTCTAACCTTGTCAATGTCTGGATTACATTTTAAATTCATTTAGCAACTCATTTGATTAATAAAAGTATGAGTTTTCATGGAAAACAAAAAATTGTGTGGGTGACCCTAAACTTTCGAACGGCAGTGTATAAAGAAACAATCATTTGAAAGCTACAAGAAACAAAATTAGCATAAACCCTGCTGTAGCTAAATGAGTAAAAAGCAAAAGTGCATTTAAATAACACAAAGTTCTTTGTAATACTGTTTTTGATTAAAAATAACATAAAAGCCATTCCATCTTTGGCAAGATGACCCCATTGGGGATGGGCCTACACTGTCTAATATTAAAAACCTTACCATGTGTCAGAGTTGACCTCAGTGTGTGAATAAGGGCAGACAAAAGGACCAGGTCCCAAACTGTGTACACCAGCCTTGGGAAGCTTTTAAATGTAATTTCCAGCTCAAGGAAGGGAGACCACCAACCTGACTTGTACATGTTTTGTTATTTAAATGCATTTTTGTTTTTTCCTTATTTATTTACAACAGGGTTTTTGTTCATTTTGCTTCTTCTAGGTTTGGTATGCTTTATGGCCCATGTGAACATGCCTTTATGTGCTGCATGTCTACCAACTCAAACCAAGCTCAATTTTTTTTGTTTTTTCAAACGTTCATTTGTTTGCTTGCTTTTTCTCCCCATGCCACTTTAGTTAAAAACACTCAGCTAAGCCGAACTGTCTTTGTATTCTCTATAAGAGCTGCTGTCAGTGTGATTTGGCCTTGGCCTATCTCCTCGGCAACCAAAAGAATCAAACGATTGAATTCCAAGTATTCCATCCTTATGTCCCCCAAATAAGCTGCCAAAGGATAGTTGGAAAGCCCCCAGACACGTGATGGTAAGCCTATACCGCCAAAATCAGCAAGTTTGGCCAACTTTTGGCCAATGTGTATCGGGTCTTTAAGTCAGTTGTATTTGTTTGATCTGAAGACCTCTTTTTCTTGGCTGCAAACAAAATCGAAATTGTTGTTTGTGTCTGTAAAATGGGTAGAAGATAGAGTTGAGCGATACCGTCCGATACTTCAAAGTATCGGATCGGAATGGATCGGCCGATCTTTAAAAAAAGTATCGGTATCGCCGATTCCGATACCGGAAGTCCCATTCAAGTCTATGGAACTTCCGGTATCGGAATAAGAAAAACCCTGTTTTTGCCTTGTACAGCCTCTCTGGGGTCTGTACGGGCCTTTCGGGGGGCTGTGCCGGCCTGCCAGGGGGTCTGTGCAGGCTCCGGTGGTCTGTGCCGGCCTGCCGGGGGGCTGTGCTGGCCTGCCGGTGGTCTGTGCAGGCTCCGGTGGGCTGTGCCGGCCTGCCGGGGGGCTGTGCCGGCCTGCCGGGGGGCTGTGCAGGCTCCGGGGGGCTGTGCAGGCTCCGGGGGGCTGTGCAGGCTCCGGGGGGCTGTGCCGGCCTGCCGGGGGGCTGTGCCGGCCTGCCGGTGGTCTGTGCAGGCTCCGGGGGGCTGTGCCGGCCTGCCGGGGGGCTGTGCCGGCCTGCCGGTGGTCTGTGCAGGCTTCGGGGGTCTGTGCAGGCATCGTCCGATGGGACTACAAGTCCCATCGGGCGATGCCTGCTACCATGACAGTGATTGACACATTAGCCAATGATGGGACAGTAGTAGTCCCATCATCCGGCTAATGTGTTGAATGTAAAAAAAAAAAAAAAATTACATGCTACATACATGCTACATACATACAACATGCATACTACATACATGCTACATTCATACTACATACTACATACATGCTACATTTATACTACATAAATACTACATGCAACATACATACTACATATATACTACATACATACTACATGCATGCTACATACATACTGCATGCTACATACATACTGCATGCTACATACATATATACTACATACATACTACATGCATGCTACATACATACCACATACATACTACATACATACTACATACATACTACATGCATGCTACATGCATGCTACATGCTACATACATACTACATACATACTACATGCATGCTACATGCATGCTACATGCTACATACATAACACATATATACTACATGCATGCTACATACATACTACATGCTACATACATACCACATACATACTACATGCATGCTACATACATACTACATGCATGCTACATACATACTACATGCTACATACTACATATATACTACATGCATGCTACATACATACTACATGCTACATACATACTACATATATACTACATGCATGCTACATACATACTACATGCTACATACATACTACATATATACTACATGCATGCTACATACATACTACATGCTACATACATACTACATATATACTACATGCATGCTACATACATACTACATGCTACATACATACTACATATATACTACATGCATGCTACATACATACTACATGCTACATACATACTACATATATACTACATGCATGCTACATACATACTACATGCTACATACATACTACATATATACTACATGCATGCTACATACTACATGCTACATACATACTACATATATACTACATGCATGCTACATACATACTACATACATACTACATGCATGCTACATACATACTACATGCTACATACATACCACATACATACTACATATATACTGCATGCATGCTACATACATACTGCATGCTACATGCATGCTGCATACATACTACATACATACTACATGCTACATACATACCACATATATACTACATACATACAATACATTCATACAATACATACATAGACATACAGTACATATAACATAGAGTAACATACTTACCAATACTTGTCACATTGTTCCCCGAAGCCATTGTCTTTTCCGGAATAAATATTAACATAACAAACCACAAAAATACTCACCCACGATCCGAAGCAGTCCACGAGTGTGTCCCACGACGATCTTGGGTAGAGAACTGCAGCATCAGCTGATGCTGCCGTTCTCTACGGGCTGTAGGAATCCAATGACGGAAGGTAGGTATCCTTCCGCACTGTATTCCTCCGCCACTTAAAAAAAAAAAAAGTCCCTAGTCTCACTTTATGCCATTGCTGTGTGGGAATTTCCCACGCAGCAATGGCATAAAGTGAGACTAGGGACTTTTTTTTTTTTAAGTGGCGGAGGAATACAGTGCGGAAGGATACCTACCTTCCGTCATTGGATTCCTGCAGCCCGTAGAGAACGGCAGCATCATCTGATGCTGCAGTTCTCTACCCAAGATCGTCGTGGGACACACTCGTGGACTGCTTCGGATCGTGGGTGAGTATTTTTGTGGTTTGTTATGTTAATATTTATTCCAGAAAAGACAATGGCTTCGGGGAACAATGTGACAAGTATTGGTAAGTATGTTACTCTATGTTATATGTACTGTATGTCTATGTATGTATTGTATGAATGTATTGTATGTAGTATGTATGTAGTATATATGTGGTATGTATGTAGCATGTAGTATGTATGTAGTATGTATGTAGCATGCATGTAGCATGCAGTATGTATGTAGCATGCATGTAGTATATATGTAGTATGTATGTAGCATGCATGTAGTATATATGTAGTATGTATGTAGCATGTATGTAGTATGTATGTAGTATGTATGTAGCATGTAGCATGTATGTAGTATATATGTGGTATGTATGTAGCATGTATGTAGTATATATGTGGTATGTATGTAGCATGTATGTAGTATGTATGTAGCATGCATGTAGTATGTATGTAGTATGTATGTAGCATGCATGTAGCATGCAGTATGTATGTAGCATGCATGTAGTATATATGTAGTATGTATGTAGCATGCATGTAGTATATATGTAGTATGTATGTAGCATGTATGTAGTATGTATGTAGTATGTATGTAGCATGTAGCATGTATGTAGTATATATGTGGTATGTATGTAGCATGTATGTAGTATGTATGTAGTATGTATGTAGCATGCATGTAGTATGTATGTAGTATGTATGTAGCATGCATGTAGCATGCAGTATGTATGTAGCATGCATGTAGTATATATGTAGTATGTATGTAGCATGCATGTAGTATATATGTAGTATGTATGTAGCATGTATGTAGTATGTATGTAGTATGTATGTAGCATGTAGCATGTATGTAGTATATATGTGGTATGTATGTAGCATGTATGTAGTATGTATGTAGTATGTATGTAGCATGTATGTAGTATGTATGTAGCATGCATGTAGCATGCAGTATGTATGTAGCATGCATGTAGTATATATGTAGTATGTATGTAGCATGCATGTAGTATATATGTAGTATGTATGTAGCATGTATGTAGTATGTATGTAGTATGTATGTAGCATGTAGCATGTATGTAGTATATATGTGGTATGTATGTAGCATGTATGTAGTATATATGTAGTATGTATGTAGCATGTATGTAGTATGTATGTAGCATGCATGTAGCATGCAGTATGTATGTAGCATGCATGTAGTATATATGTAGTATGTATGTAGCATGCATGTAGTATGTATGTAGTATGTATGTAGCATGTATGTAGCATGTATGTAGTATATATGTAGTATGTATGTAGCATGTAGTATGTATGTAGCATGTAGTATGTATGTAGCATGCATGTAGTATATATGTAGTATGTATGTAGCATGTAGTATGTATGTAGCATGCATGTAGTATGTATGTAGTATGTATGTAGTATTTTTTTTTTTTTTTTAACATTTAACACATTAGCCGGATGATGGGACTACTACTGTCCCATCATTGGCTAATGTGTCAATCACTGTCATGATAGCAGGCATCGCCAGATTGGACTTGTAGTCCCATCGGACGATGCTTGCACAGACCCCCGGACATCAGCACAGCCCCCCGGCAGGCCGGTACAGACCCCCACAGGGTGCACAGACCACCGGCAGGCCGGCACAGCCCCCCGGCAGGCCGGTACAGACCCCCACAGGGTGCACAGACCACCGGCAGGCCGGCACAGCCCCCCGGCAGGCCGGTACAGACCCCGGGCAGTCCACACAGCCCCCCGGCAGGCCGGCAGAGACCCCCGGAAGGCCCGAAATGACGGCGCATCATGATGCGCACACACCGCGCATCATGATGACGTCAGGCTGTCAATCAACTTTGAACTTCCGATTCCGATGCCGAATTCCGATATTGAAAAAATATCGGAAGTCGGTATCGGAATTCCGATACAGCAAGTATCGGCCGATACCCGATACTTGCGGTATCGGAATGCTCAACACTAGTAGAAGACTTTCATACATATGGAATATGCTCATTGTAAATTCAGACTGATGGCAGCAAAACCATGACAGAAAACATAAACATATATGGAAGCAAAGAGTAAACAACCCTGTGAAACAAACCAGAATATGTGTTAAAGGGAATCTGTCAGCAGGATTGTGCACAGTAACCTACAGACAGTGTCAGGTCGGCACCATTATACTGATTAAAATGATACCTTGCTTGATGAAAACCGTCTTGTTGATGTTCTTTAATCTTTATTTTCAGTTTTGTGTCAATGAGATTCTCTGGTTTTCTGTGACTTAGCTTGTTTTGCTTTTTTCTCCTCGGTGACCCATTCATAACATTTCTCCAAACATATCCATGGTTAAGAGATGGTCATTGGATCAGATCTGAGTCCTTCCAACCGGAGCCGACAACCCCTAGGTTGATTCCTATAAAATCATAGATCTGTGTCCCTCGTGACAGTGCCATGATGAATTGGCTGCAGTCCTCTCATCCATTGAGTGTTGCAGAATATCCTACTGGTAGCTCTGTGTGATGAGATCTGCTCTCTCTGTCTCTTGAGTCTTTTTATACCTGAGGTAATGTGATCTATTTTTAGATTTACCCAGTGTCCTTCAGTCCACCCTCACAGCCTTTCCCTATCTACCTTCAAAGTCAACAAACTGGTTATAGAATACAATACACAATTAGCATATGAGCACACAATAAACACACACTATGTACAAGTCACTATTACAGACTTAAGCCCCCCGTTACACACTGCGATATCGCTAGCAATATCGCTGCAAAGTCACCGATTTTGTGACGCAGCAGCGATATTGCTAGCGATATCGCTGCATGTGATACTTACCTCCGACCGGCTCCCCCACTGGTTATCGCTGACCGCGCGAGAGCGTCCTGGATCATTCCTCGTCGGTCACTTCCTGCGGCGCTTCCTGCTGTGACGATGAGCGACGCGTGGAGCCGGGCGGGAGGACGCAGGATCGCCGCGTCTGACAGGTAAGTAGCGACCACCGTCCCCAGCGATGTCGCTGGTGAGATCTGCCCGTGTGGCAGCTCACTAGCGACCACCTAGCGATGCACCAGCAATCCTGACCGCGTCATATCGCTAGTCGGGATCGCTGGTGCATCGCTAGGTGTAATGGTACCCTTACACAGTATGTTAAATGTCCGATCATTCAGCTTCCTTAGAGAATATTCCATGTCCTCCTTATGAAAATAAACTCCCTGTGTATTTGAAGGGTAACAACTGGTATCTAGAGTTGAGCGAAACGGGTCGAAATATTTCAAAAGTCGCCGACTTTTGGCAAAGTCGGGTTTCATGAAACGAAACCCGACCCTAGGATGAGGTTGGCCAAAAGGTCGGCGACTTAAGCGCCAAAGTCGCGTTTCGAAAGTTTGTTTTGCGCTCTTTTTCAGCCAATCAGGATCCACGGACACTGTGGGCAACGTGATGACATAGGCAGGGGTCACCACCATCTTTCAGAAGGGCATGCAAGTGATTGGCTTGCTTTGGTGGGCGTCACAGGGGGTATAAAAGGGCATGCACGCCGACCGCCATGTTACTCATGCTGATCTCAGAATAGGGAGAGCTGCTGCTGCTGATGATTCTGTAGGGAGAGCGTTAGGCAGGGAAGAAGACACCAAAAACTGCTTCTGCTGCTAGCGATTTAGCCTGTACAACACACCAGTCACTGTGTGTGCAGTGCAAGTGGAGGCTATATTTTGCTGGATCAGCGGTGTTGGTTGTTAGGCTGCCTTCTAAGGCTTCCTGACGGCTGCATTGCTGTTTACCCACTGCTCTGCAAACTGCTTTTTTAAAAGCAATCCCAATTTTTTTTTTTTTGTCCGGGTGAGGTACTGAGCGTGCATTTTTTCACACCATACAGCGGTGTACGCTCCTCACACAGTACCGTGTAACGGCTGTTATCACAGCCACAGTGAAGCTATCTGTGTGTCACTCTGTAAGAATAAGTTGAGGACATGTTCCGTTCTTACAGACCTGCACCTTCTAGTTTTTTCTAGTTTTCAAACAGTTAAATATATTTGCTGTTTGATCACATTCAAAACTATAGAGAGACAGCGTGTGTCAGTCCGTATACTTAAAAAACACGGAGCTTGACAATTTTACGTACACCGGACAGCCGTGTACGTGCACACTCCTCTCTCAGTACCGTGTAACGGCTGTTATCACGGCCACAGTGAAGCTATCTGTGTGTCACTCTGTAAGAATAAGTCGAGGACATGTTCCGTTCTTACAGACCTACACTCTAGGGAGATTCCTATTCTGCCCAATTCTATATACACCTTGTAGTTTGTCATACACTAGCTAATTTCTGCCTGTGACATAGCGCTGTGATATTCAGTGGGCCTCACACAATCCAAAAGTGTCCAGTGTCCACAAGTGTGTGCAGAAATTCAAAATCTCCGTTATCCTCTAGTGACATTTTTCACACCTGCGACATCGAGCCTGTGACATAGTGCTGTGATATTCAGTGGGCCTCACACAGTCCAAAAGTGTCCAGTGTCCACAAGTGTGTGCAGAAATTCAAAATCTCCATTATCCTCTAGTGACATTTTTCACACCTGCGATATCGAGCCAGTCACATAGCGCAGTGATATTCAGTGGGCCTCACACAATCCAAAAGTGTCCAGTGTCCACAAGTGTGTGCAGAAATTCAAAATCTCCATTATCCTCTAGTGACATTTTTCACACCTGCGACATCGAACCTGTCACATAGCGCAGTGATATTCAGTGGGCCTCACACAATCCAAAAGTGTCCAGTGTCCACAAGTGTGTGCAGAAATTCAAAATCTCCGTTATCCTCTAGTGACATTTTTCACACCTGCGACATCGAGCCTGTGACATAGTGCTGTGATATTCAGTGGGCCTCACACAATCCAAAAGTGTCCAGTGTCCACAATGTGTGCAGAAATTCAAAATCTCCGTTATCCTCTAGTGACATTTTTCACACCTGCGACATCGAGCCAGTCACATAGCGCTGTGATATTCAGTGGGCCTCACACAATCCAAAAGTGTCCAGTGTCCACAAGTGTGTGCAGAAATTCAAAATCTCCGTTATCCTCTAGTGACATTTTTCACACCTGCGACATCGAGCCTGTGACATAGCGCTGTGATATTCAGTGGGCCTCACACAATCCAAAAGTGTCCAGTGTCCACAAGTGTGTGCAGAAATTCAAAATCTCCGTTATCCTCTAGTGACATTTTTCACACCTGCGACATCGAGCCAGTCACATAGCGCAGTGATATTCAGTGGGCCTCACACAATCCAAAAGTGTCCAGTGTCCACAAGTGTGTGCAGAAATTCAAAATCTCCGTTTTCCTCTAGTGACATTTTTCACACCTGCGACATCGAGCCTGTCACATAGCGCAGTGATATTCAGTGGGCCTCACACAATCCAAAAGTGTCCAGTGTCCACAAGTGTGTGCAGAAATTCAAAATCTCCGTTATCCTCTAGTGACATTTTTCACAACTGCGACATCGAGCCTGTGACATAGCGCTGTGATATTCAGTGGGCCTCACACAATCCAAAAGTGTCCAGTGTCCACAAGTGTGTGCAGAAATTCAAAATCTCCCCTGTCCTATAGACACCTTGTACCTTGTTTTACATTACTATATAGTTTGTTGGATTTTGTCTACATTTCTACCAAAAATGAGGAAGGCTGCTGGAAGAGGCCGTGGAATTGGGCGGCGGTTTGCAGCAGGTAATGATGGTGTTGGTGGTGGATCTGATGGTAGTGGCAAAAGCAAAATAGGACCGAATGCAGGAGGTGTTGAGCCTGCGTCATCGTCTGGCTCCACAAGGCCTCGAAGGCTTAGTTTTCTAGGAGTTGGCAAACCGCTTTTAAAGCCAGATCTTCAGGAAAAAGTTTTGTCTTACATTGCTGAATCAGCCTCCAGCTCTATCGCCTCCTCTTCTGAAGTTGTAAAAAATAAAAGCACTGAGTCATCATTGGAGGCTCATGTTCATGAACCACACCTTTCCTTGTGTCCTTCACCCCAACCAAGATTGAAGGATGACGCAGGCCATACTACTGATTACTCCATGGAGCTGTTTTCACATACCATGCCTGGATTATCAAGTGAAATGGTGATTTACCCAGGCCAAGATGAATCTGACATGGAGTGCACTGATGCACAGCCACTGATAGATGATTCTTCTGGTACATTCACTCAGAGCACTACATAGTCCTCGCAGTGTACAGAGCCAGATTCTGACCCTGATGAGACTCAGGTGCCCCTTCCCGCACACTATACCACCATACACGGTGACACAGAGGAAGGTGCACATGACATTGAAGAGGAGGTGATGGATGACCCAGTTGTTGACCCAGATTGGCATTCATTGGGGGAAGAGGGTGCTGCTTCCAATAGCTCAGATGAGGAGGAGGAGCATCCACAGCAGACATCGACATCGCAACAGCTGTTATCTGGCAGGCCCGGAGCACTCCAAAGACAGGTTCCAAAAATCAAAAGAGTTGCTGGACAGCTTGTCCAGAGGGTCAAAATATCACAGCGTGCTAGGCCGCAAAATGTCTTCCAAAGTAGGAAGAGTGCAGTGTGGCACTTTTTTGAACAAAATCCTCATGATCAGGCCAAAGATATCTGTAAGAAGTGCGCAAAGACCTTTAGCCGAGGGAAAAATCTGAAAAATTTCAATACCAGTTGCATGCTTAGACATTTAACCAGCATGCACTTGCAAGCGTGGACACAACACCAAATCTCAAGTACCACATGTGCAACTGATCACAAAGAAGGTAGTCAGCAACGCTACATTGTTTCCCCCACTGTAAGCCCACCGGTTAGTACAGCAGCAAATGTTGAGGTGTCGTTGCAAGGCCACAGCAGTCAGGGAATCCCACTGTTATATTAACGAAAGACTGAATCTAGGCCATCAGAAAGAACACCAACTCCATCACCATCATCAACCCTCTCTGTCAGCCATGTCCACCGCTACTTCCACCATATGCAGCTCTCAAGTCCAGCTCACCCTCCCAGACACTATGAGTAGGTCAAGAAAGTACTCTGTCTCTCATCCGCGTACACTGGGTTTGAACGCCCACATTGCCAAACTAATCTCGTTAGAGATGATGCCCTATCGGTTGGTGGAAAGCGCAGCTTTTCGCGAACTCATGGCCTATGCAGTACCACGTTATGACCTACCCAGTCGCCACTTCTCTCGCAAAGCCATCCCAGCCCTCCACCATCATGTGAAAGACCGCATTGTCCATGCACTCAAGCAATCAGTGAGTGGAAAGGTGCACCTCACAACTGATGCATTGTCCAGTCGGCATGGCCAGGGCCGTTACGTGTCCATCACTGTGCACTGGGTTAATGTGGTGGATGCAGGGTCCACAGGGGATAGCGGTGGTGGGACAGTGCTGCCTAGCCCACGGTATAGGAAACAGTTGGCTGTAGGCGTTTAACCCTCCTCCTCCTCCAGAAGCGAAAGCTCGGCCACAGAGCGCAGTCGTACGAGCACTCCATCTGCAGCTGCCACTGTTGCACACAAGGTGTCCCCTTATCGAGCAGCTAGTGGAAAGCATCAGCAGGCTGTGTTGCAGATGATGTGTTTGGGCGACAGACACACCGCCGAGGTGCTGGCCAAGTACTTTCAGCGACAAACTGAGTCATGGCTGGGCAGTGTACATCTTGAGGCAGGCAAGGTAGTTAGTGATAACAGCCGCAATTTTGTGGCAGCCATAGCCCTTTCAAAACTCAGCCACATACCTTGCTTGGCTCACACCTTGAACCTGGTGGTGCAGTGCTTCCTCAATAATTATCCGGAGTTAACAGCCCTGCTCCAGAAGGTGCGAAGACTGTGCGCGCACATCCGCCGGTTGCCTGTACACTCCATTCGTATGCAGAAGCTGCAGCGATTGCTCCACCTTCCCAACCACCGCCTCATTTTCGACATTGCAATAAGGTGGAACTCCACCCTGCACATGGATGAGCGGCTGTGCGAGCAGAGGCAGGCCATAATGCATTTGTGGGAGGATACACGGCCAGGCACTTTGAGAGCAGACATGGAGTTGACAGGTGTGCAGTGGTCGAAGCTGAAAGACCTCTGTAAAGTCCTTCAGTGTTTTGAGGATTGCACACGGCTGGTAAGCGCAGACGACGCCATCCTAAGCATGAGCATCCCACTTATGCGTCTGCTCATGCAAACTTTGATGCACCTTAAGGAGCAGGCGTCTGCAGCCAATGTTGACGAGGAGGAAGAGGTGGAGGGAATCCTTGATGACATTCAGCCATTGTCTGCTCAGGGACCTCTCCTGGACGAGGTGGAGGAAGAAGAGGAGGAGGGGGATGATGATGGGGATGATTACTTAGGGGAGGAGGATGCATCTCGTGGGGCAAGTGAAAATGTTGGCATGGCAAGGTCTGGTACAGGGTTTGTGCGTGACTGGAGGGATGTGGATTTGCCAGAAAGTGCTCCTCCACCCAGCACTCGCAGTGCATCATTGACACTGGGAACATTGGCCCACATGTCAGATTATGCCTTGCAGATCCTAAAAAGGGACCCACGCATTGCCAAAATGATGAATGATGACGACTACTGGTTGGCCAGCATCCTGGATCCATGCTATAAAGGCAAATGACAAAACATCATACCACAGGAGAACCTTGACCTAATATTGGCTACTAAACAAGCAACTCTGGTTAACCGGTTGGTTGGGGCATTCCCAGCACACAGCAGCAGTGATGGTTCTCACATGAGCCGTACGGGCCGGGGGCAGTTTGGCAGAGGTGTTCGTGGTGCACACAGCAGAAGTGGCGTTGGAGACAGGGGTTTCATGACAATGTTGTGGACTGATTTTTCACGGACCGCTCACACAACTGTTAATACAGCATCGATGGAAAGTGACAGGAGACAGCAGTTGTCAACTATGGTTAACAACTACTTTTCCTCCCATATCGATGTTCTCCCACACAGGTCATTCCCCTTTGACTATTGGGCCGCTAAATTGGACACCTGGCCTGAATGAGATGAGTAACAGTGATGGAATCAACGGAAGAGCGATACAGCAAGACTTTATTCACAAAAAAAAAATTTTTTCACTGTCTCAACACACAAATTAATTGAGGGTCAGCATCACCTATGAGAATTGTGACGGAAGTTTTTCCCATGAATAATAATTCCTAGATTTCTGCAATCAATAGCCTTTATGTCACTAATTGTATGCATCTCATTTCCTATTGCGGAGAGGCTGGACTGTATTACTGAGACAGAAATATATATGAAGATTTAAAAATAACACCAATAGTATATAGTTGTGTACGCCTCAAATGCATTTCCTTTTTTCCACTTTTTAGATTGCTGTGTAATCCATACTGAGAACACGGAGATTTTACATGTTTAAACTATGCTATATATACCTGCTATCCAGTGATAAAGTACCCTTTCTCAACTTTGTACAATCTGGTCAAATCCATACTGGGCCTGAGAACATCTGAGTCTGCCTCCTGATCTATAGACAAATATTTTTAATGTGTAAACTAGGCTACATATATGCGTGTTATCTGGTGAAACTGTACCCTTTATCAACTTTCTACAATGTTGTTGAATCCATACTGGGCCTGAGAACGGCTGCCGAGCTGTTAAGCAAGCTACAGCACCTGTGGTTTGGACACGTAATTTTTTCAGGAATGACAGTTAGGCCTAACTCCGGAATTGCGGTTGACCTGAACTTACTGGGAAATCATCGTTCGCGGGGAATAATCTGAATCCCAGATCCCCATCACTAACGGAGTTCAGCAGGTTATCTGCACCTGTAAGCGACAAAAGCTGGTCCTTTCAGTGTAGCGTGCATGCAGCCCCGGACATGTACTGGAAAGCTAGACCTGTTATTGCTCGATCTCACGTGCCACAGCCTCGCGTATCCCTCTAGTAAGCTTGAAGCGTACCGCGGGGCCATGCCGGAGTCTCGGTCGTTAACGGAATAAAGCTGAGAAATTGCTAGCACAACTACAAACGGACATACCACACCACACACAGAATCAACAAAGCTTGCAATCTGTCCATCTTTTCTGTAGCTTGTATGGTAGTGGTTTCCCGGGTGCAGTCCAATTAAGCCACAGGCTCCACTCCTGGTGGTGCCCTTTTGGACATTCCTTTAAGGTTCAGCTTTGCAATCATACTGCCCCGGAAACCAAAAACTTTGCCTTCAGGGACGCTGTTTGGAGGTTCGTGGGAAAAAACGCCGCCCAATCAGCAGTCAGCATATGGGTCGCCCTCCCAGGGCTGTGGGGTACTCGGTACCGGGCCGGTGTCAGTGGGATGTGTCACAGCAGCGGTGACCCGGACGGTGGCCCTGGGCACCCATGTAAATCGCGTGGTATAATGGTAAAGAGTTTATATAGATAGTTTGACGCCACCTGTGGTGTTCGGCAACATAGATGTTAGGCCGACGCTGCATGCAGATCCTCTGGGACTGATGGTGTTGTGCAGCAAAGATGGTGAAGCTCCCCACAGGTGGAGCTGGAGTCCCAGGGAATTGTAGATGTAGTGATGGGGGAAAGGCACAGGCAGTGTAGGTGCTGGTACCCAGATGTAGTGGTGCTGGAATAACTGTAGGACACCAGAGCGTGCAGTTCCAAAGCTTTACTCACAGTCTGCAGGTTACACAGATGCCTGCCTCCGTGCTCTGTCCTCCGGGTCAGGACCTCTGCCAACCTCCGGGACCAGAATGGAAAGCTCCCTTCCAACACTCCGCCAACATGTACCTTCCTGAACGTCTCCTTTCTAGCGCTTGTGGGGGAAGCACTCACAGGACCGTGGTTCACTGAAACGCCTCCTGTCTAACAGATGTTCCTCAGACTTTACTTGTATGGCAGACAGCTGTAGCCTTTTCCTTCTGCCTCGCACACGTCGATGCTGGGGCCTCCGAGCCTTAGTTGGGTACAGAGCATTTATAGCTGTTACTTCCCCCGGTTTCTGCTGCAGGAACGTCAGTGTCCCTACAAACTCGGAGACCGGAATCCGGACCATGCGCTCCAGCTAGGAGTGAGCCTTAACTCTGCTCATCCTCCAGCTCCCCTTCTCACGTCCACACACTTCCCCTTCCCTGCACAGAGTGCCCAAACTTACCTCCTCCCGACCACAGAGAGCAGCTCCTCAGCAGTCAGGTTCAGAGGTCTCCCTGCTGGCCTGGAGTGGGAAATGTGCTGTGTGTTGGTTTCACTGCTAGAGAGATCCTTCGTTGCTCCCAAGCTTGACAACACACTCCCTAGGAGGAAGGCAATGCCACAGTGGCGACCGTACTCTTGGGGATGCCACAAGTGCACTGAGGCCCAGCCACTGCTGGATGATGCTGCTGGTACATTGACCCAGACCACTACATTCCCCTTGCACTCTACACAGCCAGAATCTGACCCAGAGGAAACTCGGGTTCCCCTTCCCGCATACTATACCACCTTACACGGTGACAAAGAGGAAGGTGCAGATGAAAGTGCAGGTTCCTTGAGCAGGTGGGGGGGCATACTCATGGGCGATGGCACTGGCACAGGGCACCGCATAGTACGCAAAAGTGTCTCTGCCGGTGGGAGGGCCTAAACAGCCAAGTGCAGTGAGATGGAAGATGGGGATGACAAGGAGTTCAGAGTAGTGCAGGGATTCCCTAGCAAGGAGACTTATGTAATTGTTTTCAATGTTGGGACAGCAATTTTTGGGGAGCACTATACTCTGGTTAATGATATATGGGGCCCACCATACACTGGAGCATTCCAAAGATGGACATCAGACACTGGAGCAGCATTTACAGGGCCCATTATACACTAGAGCATTAGAAATGGGGCCCATTATATATGGAACATTATTTGGGCCCATAAGACAGTGGAGCTTCATCCATTGGGACCAACATATACTGTAGCATTATGTGGAGCTCATCATATATGGTTTGAAACATTATATGGGAATAATGATTCCGTATGGAGAAATATATGGGCCTCATTACTCTGTATAGCGCACTAAGCGCTGGCCATAATACTGTATGGAGTTATATACTGTCCGTTTTTGGAGGTATTGGAGAGTTTAAAATGAATATCAGTCATGAGATGTAAGAAGTGAAGTATTTTTCATTGTACTGTACTGCTATTTATCTGCCGTATCCGAGCATCATGAGTTGTAGTATGTGTTAAAGGGGCGCTCTTTGGCCCTGGGCCCACGAAAACCTGGAGCCAGCCCTCCCCCACACAACTGTAACCAAATAACCCCCATGTTTCAGTGTGTAACTAGTATTATGAAGTTAATTAAGGTTGACAAGCTTCAGTAACAAGAATTTATGCTTTTGGCATTCAAATGGGCACTGTTGGTGTGTTTCCTGTCCTCCTCTCACTGCCGACTTTAATTCTCCATTGACTTACATTGGGTTTCGTGTTTCGGGACGACCCCGACTTTTCCCTATAGTCGGCCGATTTTTCTCGACCCGACTTTTGGAAAAGTCGGGTTTCATGAAACGAAACTCGACCCTAAAAAAACAAAAGTCGCTCAACACTACTGGTATCCATTGGATCCTTGCATGGCTTCCTCCACATTCTGTAGTTCCTGGATTAAATTCCATTAAATCCATTAAAGCTAGCACCTCTCCTGTAGTTTCCGTTTCTTGTTGTGGTCATATATCCACTCTGATCTTCTTCCCAAGGCTGAATTGGTGGGGTTGGACTTAGTAGTGTCCGAAACCTGCTGCGCATGCCTCATCACAGGTCTGCTACATCTGTCTGTATACCTCCCTGGTTGTGAAGCCCTGGATGGTGTCTATGAACACCAGTCCCCTGCAGCTCCCACAATTCCACTGGGCTGAGTAGTGTCCACTTGCTGCCACCATTTGTGGAGAAACGGGGTCAGTGGGTGCTCTCATGCGCTGGCTCAGATGCCTTTAGCAAGACTGCAAGGACCAGGGCTCATACCAATGAATGCCCGCTCTATCTCCTGGTGGGCAATACACTATACAGACAACGCAGGGTTAGGGTAAGACAGTGGCAATACTTTATTGAACCACAACACCCTATAGCAAACAGAACAATTCCAGCAATTACTCCAAGATAGCACACATTACAGGGTCTCGCCCTTCCGCTGTCTCGTCGGAATAATGGTGGATGTTACGTCAGAGCTCCCAGGGTCACTATTCCACCTGTGATATACACACAGAGAAGAGGTAACGTCAAGCATAGGGAGATGACAGAGAACAGTCTATAGAGTCCATACAAGGTCCAAAGCCTGTTGACACAACCTGGCTTATCCGACCATCTCCATGGAACCAGGCGACCGGCAGGTCCCAAAACCTGGCTTTCTCCAAACATATCCATGGTTAATAGGTGGTCATTGGATCAGATCTGTGTCCTTCCAACCGGAGCCGACAACCCCTAGGTTGATTCCTATAGAATCATAGATCCGTGTCCCTTGTGATGGTGCCATGATGAATTGGCTGCAGTCCTCTCTTCCATTGAGTGTTTTGGAGAATGTCCGACTGGTAGCTCTTTGTGATGAGATCTGCTCTCTCTGTCTCTTGAGTCTTTTTATACCTGAGGCATGTGATCTATTTTTAGATTTACCCAGTGTCCTTCAGTCAACCCTCACAGCCTTTCCCTATCTACCTTCAAAGTCAACAAACTGGTTAAAGAATACAATACAAAATTAGCATATGAGCACATAATAAACAAAGATAAACACACTATGTACAAGTCACTATTACATACTTATATAGTATGCTAAATAGCATGCAAGTCTGCCTTCTTGACCTTCCAGAGATAAACGCTTAAATTCACAAGCCAATATAAAGATAAAAAGTCAGTTCTTCTTGGTTTGCAAAAATATAGTCATCTGGGTACTTAAAATATACTCTGGAGTCTTAACATGGGGTATGTGGTGCTCTGATTAGATATTCATAAAGCAGACTGCTGACAGATCACTGATCTCTCGCTGATCTGCTCCCTAGTTTGCATAATAAATATCTGTATATACTTAAAAAATGCTTCTGCATGCTGGTGCTAGCCATGGCACCTGCTCTGCAGCAAAATAACATTCTGTGTGCCAATAATACTTCTTTTTCCAGGTTATTCAGCTAGAGGGAAAAAAAAATTGAAAATGGCACCCGCTGCTCCATGAAAAATAAGGTAGAGTGAAACATGAGTGAATTGATTTCTAAGAATTCAATTTCATTACAAATTTTCTGAAAGACTCAGAAAATGGTTTTGAATTTGAATTGCACTATTTTTTGAGGGATGGAAATGGGTTATAATAACAAATCTCTTGGCACTCACCTTTCTTTTGCTGCCATCACCTCCTTTGCACCTACTGTTCTCTGTCTTCTGTTCTTTCATTGATCCATTGCAGTTCTGAGGCCAATCTGAGATTAGTCCTATATGGTGATGTAGGGGACAATGTTTGGCATGAATGGAATGGCAGAAGAAGAGAAGATTGGGGCTGTGGACAGGGGAGCTGCAGCTTACATAACTCAAGAACAAAGTGAGGAAAGGCGAGTATAAAGTTTTTTGTTGTTGTTTTCCTCAAACAAATTGTGGCAATTTTGACCTGGACCAAATTGAATTTGCCAGCTGAATTCCTGAATTCGAGCGCATCTATCCAAATTAAATTTCAGAAGATTCGCACATCTCTATAGACTGACATATAATTCCTGAAGATAGGCCAAAGGACACTCTTTTTCTATGTAGTGAGTGTATTAAACGCTATTAGCACATTTGGCTAACATACATCACAAATAGAGTTGAGCGAAACGGGTCGGTCAATTTCAAAAGTCGCCGACTTTTGCAAAAGTCGGGTTTCATGAAACGAAACCCGACCATAGCGTGGGGTCGGCCACGAGGTCGGCGACCATGGCGCCAAAGTCGGGTTTCAAAAGATGCTTCCAGCGCCCTTTTTCAGTCAATGATGGAGGACGCACACTGTGGGCAACGCGATGACATAGGCAGTGGTCACCACCATCTTTGAGAAGGGCATGCAAGTGATTGGCTTGCTTTGTGTGGCGACACAGGGGCTATAAAAGGGCATGCACGCCGACCGCCATCTTACTTCTGCTGATCTCAGAATAGGGAGAGCTGCTGCTGCTGATTCCGTAGGGAGAGCGTTAGGCAGGGAAGAGGATTTTGCATGTACAACACACCAGTTAGTGTGCAGTGCAAGGGGAGGCTATATTTTGATGCATTCAGCTCTGTTGGTTATTAGGCTGCCTTATAAGGCTCCCTGATAGCTGCATTGCTGTTTTCACACTGCTGTGCAAACTGCTTTTTTAAAAGCAAAAATACTTTTCATCCTCTTTTTTGCACAGTTACCAAGCGTTCATTTTTCCACACTTTTGTGTGCAGCAGTCCTGCCTATTAGGCTGCCTGCTGCCATACTTGGGACTGAGAGCATCATTTTCAGCTTGCTAAAATCTCTAGGGAGATTCAAATTCACCCCAGTCCTATATAAACATTTTATACACCATCCAATTGCAGCCTGTTATATTAAGGTGTAATCTACACTGGGCCTGAGATAATAGTTCAGTGTCCTCAAGTCTGTAGGGAGATTCAGATTCTCCCCAGTCCTATAGAGACATTTTATACACCATCCAATTGCAGCCTGTTATATTGAGGTGTAATCTACACTGGGCCTGAGATAATAGTTCAGTGTCCTCAAGTCTGTAGGGAGATTCAAATTCTCCCCAGTCCTATATAGACATTTTATACACCATCCAATTGCAGCCTGTTATATTGAGGTGTAATTTACAATGGGCCTGAGATAATAGTTCAGTGTCCTGAAGTCTGTAGGGAGATTCAAATTCTCCCCAGTCCTATATAGACATTTTATACACCATCCAATTGCAGCCTGTTATATTGAGGTGTAATCTACACTGGGCCTGAGATAATAGTTCAGTGTCCTGAAGTCTGTAGGGAGATTCAAATTCTCCCCAGTCCTATATAGACATTTTATACACCATTCCAATTGCAGCCTGTTATATTGAGGTGTAATCTACACTGGGCCTCAAATAATAGTTCAGTGTCCTCAAGTCTGTAGGTAGATTCAAATTCTCCCCAGTTCTATATAGACATTTCATACACCATCCAATTGCAGCCTGTTATATTGAGGTGTAATCTACACTGGGCCTGAGATAATAGTTCAGTGTCCTCAAGTCTGTAGGGAGATTCAAATTCTCCCCTGTCCTATATACAGTTGTGGCCAAAAGTATTGACACCCCTGCAATTCTGTCAGATAATACTCAGTTTCTTTCTGAAAATGATTGCAAACACAAATTCTTTGGTATTATTATCTTCATTTAATTAGTCTTAAATTAAAAAACACAAAAGAGAATGAAGCAAAAAGCAAAACATTGATTATTCCACACAAAACTCCAAAAATGGGCCAGACAAAAGTATTGGCACCCTCAGCCTAATACTTGGTTGCACAACCTTTCGCCAAAATAACTGCAACTAACCGCTTCCAGTAACCATTAATGAGTTTCTTACAATGCTCTGCTGGAATTTTAGACCATTCTTCTTTGGCAAACTGCTCCAGGTCCCTGATATTTGAAGGGTGCCTTCTCCAAACTCCCATTTTTAGATCTCTCCACAGGTGTTCTATGGGATTCAGGTCTGGACTCATTGCTGGCCACCTTAGAAGTCTCCAGTGCTTTCTCTCAAACCATTTTCTAGTGCTTTTTGAAGTGTGTTTTGGGTCATTGTCCTGCTGGAAGACCCATGACCTCTGAGGGAGACCCAGCTTTCTCACACTGGGTCCTACATTATGCTGCAAAATTTGTTGGTAGTCTTCAGACTTCATAATGCCATGCACACGGTCAAGCAGTCCAGTGCCAAAGGCAGCAAAGCAACCCCAAAACATAATGGAACCTCCGGCATGTTTGACTGTATGGACTGTGATCTTTTCTTTGAATGCCTCTTTTTTTCTCCTGTAAACTCTATGTTGATGCCTTTGCCCAAAAAGCTCTACTTTTGTCTCATCTGACCAGAGAACATTCTTCCAAAGCGTTTTAGGCTTTTTCATGTAAGTTTTGGCAAATTCCAGCCTGGCATTTTTATGTCTCTGGGTAAGAAGTGGGGTCTTCCTGGGTCTACTACCATACAGTCCCTTTTCATTCAGATGCCGACAGATAGTACGGGTTAACACTGTTGTACCCTCGGACTACAGGGCAGCTTGAACTTGTTTGGATGTTAGTTGAGGTTCTTTATCCAACATCTGCACAATCTTGTGTTGAAATCTCTTGTCAATTTTTCTTTTCTATCCACATCTAGGGAGGTTAGCCACAGTGCCATGAGCTTTAAACTTCTTGATGACACTGCGTACGGTAGACACAGGAACATTCAGGTCTTTGGAGATGGACTTGTAGCCTTGAGATTGCTCATGCTTCCTCACAATTTGGTTTCTCAAGTCCTCAGACAGTTCTTTGGTCTTCTTTCTTTTCTCCATGCTCAATGTGGTACACACAAGGACACAGGACAGAGGTTGAGTCAACTTTAATCCATGTCAACTGGCTGAAAGTGTGATTTAGTTATTGCCAACACCTTTTAGGTGCCACAGGTAAGTTACAGGTGCTGTTAATTAAGCAAATTAGAGAAGCATCACATGATTTTTCAAACAGTACCAATACTTTTGTCCACCCTCTTTTTTATGTTTGGTGTGGAATTATATCCAATTTGGCTTTAGGACAATTCTTTGTGTTTTTTCATTTAAGACAAATTAAATGAAGATAATAATACCAAAGAATTTGTGTTTGCAATCATTTTCAGGAAGAAACTGAGTATTATCTGACAAAATTGCAGGGGTGTCAATACTTTTGGCCACAACTGTATATACACCTTGTTTTACAGTACCATATTGCTGGTGGTATTTTGGGTACATTTTCCCAAAAATGAGGAAGTGTGTTGGAAGAGGCCGTGGAAGTGGACGGGGGTTGCCAGCTGGTAATGATGGTGTTGGTGGTAGTGGTGGATCTGCTGGTAGTGGCAAAAGCACAATAGCACCTAATACAGGAGGTTTTGAGCCTGCGTCATCATCTGGCTCCACAAGGCCTCAAAGGCTCCCTTTTCTGGGAGTAGTTAAACCGCTTTTAAAGCCGGAGCTTCAGGAACAAGTTTTGGCTTACATTGCTGACACAGCCTCCAGCTCTCTCGCCTCCTCTTCTGAACTTTCAAAAAATAAAAGCACTGAGTCGTCATTGGAGGCTCATGGTCAGGAACCACAGCTTTCCTTGTGTCCTTCACCCCTACCCAAAGTAAAGGATGCGGCAGGCCGCACTACAGATTACTCCATGGAGCTCTTTTCACATACCATGCCTGGGTTATCAAGTCAAATCGTGAATTACCCAGTCCAAGAAGAATCTGACATGGAGTGCACTGATGCACAGCCACTGCTAGATTTATCTGCTGGTACATTCACTCAGAGCAATACATTGTCCTCGCAGTGTACTGAGCCAGAATCTGACCGTGATGAAACTCAGGTGCCCCTTCCTGCATACTATACCACCCTACATGGTGACACAGAGGAAGGTGCACATGACATTGAAGAGGAGGTGATGGATAACCCAGTTGTTGACCTAGATTGGCATCCATTGGGGGAAGAGGGTGCCGCTGCCAATAGCTCAGAAAAGGAGGAGGAGCATCCGCAGCAGGCATCGACATCGCAACAGCTGTTATCTGGCAGGCCCGGAGCAGTCCAAAAACAGGTTACAAAAAACAAAAGAATTGCAGGACCTCTAGGCCAGACGGTCAAATTAGCACAGCGTGCAAGGCCTCAAAATGTCTTCCATAGTAGGAAGAGTGCAGTGTGGCACTTTTTTGAACAAAATCCTAATGATCAGGCACAGGTTATCTGTAAGAAGTGCGCAAAGACCTTTAGCCAAGGGAAAAATCTGAGAAATTTGAATACCAGTTGCATGCTTAGACATTTAACCACCATGCACTTGCAAGCGTGGATGGACTACCAAACCTCACGTACCACATGTGCAACTGCTCCCAATGAAGGTAGTCAGCAACGCTACATCGTTTCCCCCACTGTAAGCCCACCGGTTAGCACACCACCAGCAGCAAATGTTGAGGTGTCGTCGCAAGGCCAAAGCAGTCAGGTAATCACAATGTTATTTGTTATGATTGAGTCACCGTAGGAGGCAAAAACAGAAATGCTAGCTAAGTCCTGAAAACCAGAGAAGTTGGCAACTATCAGATTGCAGACCCCTGAACCTATTAACACAACCAGCAGTAGCCGTGGGGGGTTCCTACGATGACCTAGACCCCTCGATCACAGCCAGAGAGATACATAGGCCTAAAGAAGGAAAGGGGAAATCTAACTGCCCCAGAGCAGACCACAAAGCAATAGGCAGCCCCCCACATATAATGACGGTGAAGCAAGATGAAAACACTTACACAGACAGAAAGACAGGCTGAGCAAAGACGGGGCCCAAAAACTACCTAGATAGGAACGGATAGGAAGGCTGCTGTCTGCAATCTGCCAAAACCCTATCAGAGACAAAAGCCAACAAGCTGATATAAAAATGGCCCTGAAGCAACTAAGCTTCAAAAACTAAATCAGCACTCAGGTACTTTCAGAAGACAGAGCTCAGGGAACACTGCACACTCCAGGAGGGAGTGGCAGAATCCAAAAAGAAAGAAAAAACAAAAACAAATCTTAGATGCAAAAAGGCAAAACAGAAAACTTAGCTTTAGGAGAGCAGGAATCAGACTGGTGTCCAAGAGTCCACAGAGAAATCACCCGCAGGGCAGAAAGGGCGTAGGCTGCCTTAAATCCAGTCAGTGACACCACTCAGCCAATCGTCTTCATTAGTCCCAGGTGCCTGATAATCAGGCTCACTACCTTCCTTCACTAGAATAGGGAGTTCACCAGGCCTCAGTGATGGAGGGGAAAATGAACTTACAACAGTACCCCCCCTTGAGGAGGGGTCACCGAACCCTCAACAACGCTACCAGAGCGATCAGGGTGAGCCCGATGAAAGGCACGCACCAATCTTTTGGCATTAATATCAGAGGCAGAGACCCAGGAATTATCCTCCTGACCATAACCCTTCCACTTAACCAAATACTGGAGACTCCGTCTAGCCAGACAGGAATCCAGAATTTTCTCTACCTCATATTCCAAGTTACCTTCAACCAATACAGGGTCCGGAGGTGCCACCTCAGGCACAACTGGCTCAACAAACCTCTTCAACAAGGACTTATGGAACACATTATGGATCTTAAATGTGACAGGAAGAGCCAAACGAAAAGAGACCAGATTAATCATCTCCAAAATCTTGTAAGGTCCAATAAATCTAGGCTTAAACTTAGGAGAAGCCACCTTCATAGCAATATTTTTTGATGATAACCACACCATATCACCAATCTTAAACTGGGGACCAATGGTCCTATGTCGATTGGAAAACCGCTGGGCCTTTTCCTGGGAGAGAGATAACTTATCCACCACTTGGTCCCAGATCTGGTGCATTCTCTCCACCACAGTGTCAACACCTGGGCAGGCAGAAGGCTCCACCTGCCCTGAAGAAAATCGAGGGTGAAAACCAAAGATACAAAAAAAAGTGACATCAAAGTGGTAGAACTAGCTCTATTATTTAAAGCAAATTTGGCCAAGGGCAAAAATGAAACCCAATCATCCTGATCAGCGGAAATAAAACATCTCAAATACGACTCCAAGGTCTGGTTTGTTCTCTCTGTCTGCCCATTGGTCTGAGGGTGAAAAGCAGAGGAGAAGGACAGCTGAATTCCCAACTTGGAACAGAACGTCCTCCAAAATTTAGACACAAATTGAACTCCTCTGTCAGATACAATGTTCTCAGGAATCCCGTGCAAGCGAACCACCTGTGGCAAAACAGAGGCACCAACTCAGAGGAAGATGGCAGCTTAGGGAGTGGTACAAGATGAACCATCTTAGAGAACCTATCACAAATCACCCAAATAACAGTCATTCTTTGAGAGACCGGCATATCAGAGATGAAATCCATTGAAATATGGGTCCATGGCCTCCTGGGGACCGGCAAAGGCATCAACAACCCACTAGAGCGAGAACAAGATTTAGACCGGGAGCAAGTCCCACAGGACTGCACAAAATTCCTGACATCATGAGACAAGGTGGGCCACCAAAAAGAGCGACTCACCAGATCTCTAGTACCAAAAATACCTGGATGACCAGCCAATGCAGAGCAATGAACTTCAGACATCACTCTCTTCTTCCACTGGTCAGGAACATACAACTTTCTGCTGGGGCAATGCTCAGGTTTGTCCTCCTGGAACTCTTGCAGAGCAAGTCTCAAATTGGGCGAGATGGCAGAAAGAACTACCCCTTCGCCTAAGATGGTGGCAGGCTTGGTCACCACAGGAGAATCAGCAAAGAAACTCCTAGAGAGGGCGTCTGCCTTGACATTCTTAGTTCCAGGAAGGAAAGAGACCACAAAATCAAAACGTGTAAAAAACAAGGCCCACCTAGCCTGTCTAGGGTTCAAGCGTTTAGCCGACTCTAGGTAAATCAAATTTTTGTGGTCAGTGAGGACCACAACTTGATGTTTGGCTCCCTCCAACCAATGTCTCCACTCCTCAAATGCCCACTTCATGGCCAACAGTTCCCGATTCTCCACATCATAGTTACGTTCAGATGAAGAGAACTTACGGGAAAAGAAAGCACAGGGATTCATTTTAGATGTTACCGGATCCTTTTGGGACAACACCGCTCCTGCACCAATCTCAGAAGCATCCACCTCTACCTGGAAAGGGAGTGAGACATCAGGTTGCCACAGAACCGGGGCGGAGGTAAATCTACGCTTCAGCTCCTGAAAGGAAGCAACCGCCTCCGGAGACCAATTCAACACATCCGCACCCTTCCTGGTCAGGTCAGTCAATGGTTTGGCAATACTTGAAAATTTTGCTATAAATTTCCGATAAAAATTAGCAAAACCCAAAAACTTCTGGAGGGCCTTCAAAGAAGTGGGCTGAACCCAATCATAAATGGCCTGTACCTTGGCCGGGTCCATTTCAATAGTTGATGGAGACAAAATAAATCCCAAAAAAGAAATTCTCTGTACTCCAAAAAGGCATTTTGATCCTTTGACATACAGAGAATTCTCTCTCAAGATCCAGAACACAGTCCGAATATGTTCCACATGAGAATCCCAATCCTTGGAGAAGATCAAAATATCATCCAGATAGATAATCAAAAATTTATCGACAAAGTCTCGGAAAATATCGTTCATGAAGCACTGGAAGACAGAAGGGGCATTAGTGAGCCCAAAAGGCATCACCAGGTACTCAAAATGTCCCTCCAGAGTATTAAACGCCGTCTTCCATTCATCCCCCTGCTTAATGCGGATAAGATTATACGCCCCCCTGAGGTCAAGCTTGGTAAACCAGCAAGCACCTCTGACTCTAGAGAATAGATCCGAAATCAGGGGTAACGGATACTGATATTTAATAGTAATTTTATTGAGGGCACGATAATCAATACAAGGCCTTAAAGAACCATCCTTCTTGGCCACAAAAAAAAACGGCCCCTAAGGGTGAAGAGGATGGTCTAATATGACCCTTCTCCAACGCCTCCTTAATATAGGACCGCATAGCCTCGTGCTCGGGTACAGATAAATTGAAGAGCCGGCCCTTAGGAAATTTACACCCCGGGTTTAGTTCAATTGCACAGTCATAACTCCTATGAGGAGGCAAGGACGCAGACTCATTCTCACTAAATACATCATAGTAGTCCGCCAAATAGTCAGGAACCTCATGCGACTGAGGAGAGGTGGAAAAAACCGGAGCCTCACTAAAGGTACACCGGCAACCCCAACTCACCACAGACACAGACTTCCAATCCAAAACTGGATTATGAATCTGCAACCAGGGAAACCCCAGAACAACGGCATCATGCAGACCATGCAACACGAAAAATCTGCAATTTTCTTGGTGGTCTGGGGCGACCCGCATGACCAACTGGGTCCAAAACTGAGGTTTATTTTTAGCCAAAGGGGTAGCATCAATCACCCTCAAAGGGATAGGCGTCTGCAGAGGTGTCAACGGAAATCCACAACGTTTAGCAAAATCCAAGTCCATTAGGTTCAGCGCTGCTCCCGAATCCACAAAAGCCTTGGCGGAAAATGAGGACAGGGAACAGATCAGAGTAATCGCCAAAAGAAACTTAGGCTGAACCCCACCAACAGAAAATGTGTGTGCAAAGCGTTTCTCACGTTTAGGACAAACAGTAATAACATGTGAGGCATCTCCACAGAAAAAACACAGCTTATTACGCCTTCTGAATTCCTGACGTTGCGCCTTAGACAAAACTCTATCACATTGCATAGGTTCAGACGTCTGTTCAACCGGTGGCAACACCTCTCGTGTAATCCTGTGTTCACGTAAACGCCGATCAACCTGAATGGCAAAAGACATAGAATTGTCCAGACCAGAGGGAACAGGAAATCCCACCATAGTATCTTTTACGGCTTCTGACAAACCCTTCCGAAAGAGAGCAGCCAAGGAACTATCATTCCAGGTAGTAAGGACCGCCCACTTTCGAAACTTTTGACAGTACAACTCTGCAGATTCTCGACCCTGGTTCAATGCTAACAGGGTCTTTTCAGCTTGATCAATAGCATTAGGTTCGTCGTACAGCAACCCCAAGGCTTGAAAAAAATGCGTTCACATTAGTCAGAATAGGGTCATCTGGTTTCAAAGAAAACGCCCAATCCTGGGGATAGCCGCGCAGCAAAGAGATAACAATTTTAACCTGCTGCGCGGGGCTCCCTGACGAGTTAGGCTTCAAAGCAAAAAATAATTTACAATTATTTTTTAAACTCAAAAATTTAGATCGATCCCCAAAAAATACATCAGGTGTGGGGATCTTTGGTTCAACAGCATGTGAACGAGCAAGATAGGCGGAAATTCCTCGCACTTCAGCAGCGAGCTGCTCCACACGATCAGACACTTGCTTTATCTCCATTGAGAGAAAAAAAAAAAAAAAATTCCCCCTACGGCCTCAGAGATATAGAGGAAAGAATATACACACACCTTTTTTTTTTTTTTTTTTTTTAAACACAATTCTTTCCTGCTATTGAGTACCCCAGGATCTGCGGTTTGTGGCGGGTGATTCTGTTATGATTGAGTCACCGTAGGAGGCAAAAACAGAAATGCTAGCTAAGTCCTGAAAACCAGAGAAGTTGGCAACTATCAGATAGCAGACCCCTGAACCTATCAACACAACTAGCAGTAGCCGTGGGGGGTTCCTACGATGACCTAGACCCCTCGATCACAGCCGGAGAGATACATAGGCCTAAAGAAGGAAAGGGGAAATCTAACTGCCCCAGAGCAGACCCCAAAGCAATAGGCAGCCCCCCACATATAATGACGGTGAAGCAAGATAAAAACACTTACACAGACAGAAAGACAGGCTGAGCAAAGACGGGGCCCAAAAACTACCTAGATAGGAACGGATAGGAAGGCTGCTGTCTGCAATCTCCCAAAACCCTATCAGAGACAAAAGCCAACAAGCTGATATAAAAATGGCCCTGAAGCAACTAAGCTTCAAAAACTAAATCAGCACTCAGGTACTTTCAGAAGACAGAGCTCAGGGAACACTGCACACTCCAGGAGGGAGTGGCAGAATCCAAACAGAAAGAAAAAACAAAAACAAATCTTAGATGCAAAAAGGCAAAACAGAAAACTTAGCTTTAGGAGAGCAGGAATCAGACTGGTGTCCAAGAGTCCACAGAGAAATCACCCGCAGGGCAGAAAGGGCGTAGGCTGCCTTAAATCCAGTCAGTGACTCCTTTGACGTCTGCCTGCGGTCTGGGCTGCAGCCAGACAACACCCCGAGAAACACTGATACCCTTTACCCCTATACAGGGATCTGGATTTATAGCAGAGCCCAGGAGGTGCTGTCTGAATAGGAGCAATGACCAGAGCAGGACGGTCGCCAGACAGGTGTTCCAACACAGAACACAAAGGCAATGATATCCGAGACTAAACCAGTCAGGCAGAAAAGGCATAAAAACGGTAGACAGCAGCAAAGACAGATACCAGGTCGAAGCCAGAGTCAAAAACCAGGAGAGTCGCAGAGGTACAGAATCGTTAGGCAGAAGCAGAGTCAGAATCCAGGCCGAAGTCAGTGTCATAAACCAGGAGAGTCGCAGAGGTACAGAATCGTTAGGCAGAAGCAGAGTCAGAATCCCAGGCAAAAGTCAGAGTCAGTCAACAGTAATACACACAGTAACACGCAGGGGAACCAAGAATATATCCGGCGGCCTGCAAGAGCAGTCCCAAGGTATTTGAGGGATCAGGTCATCCCTCACAGGCCCGTGGGCTGATGATGTCATCCGGACCGCCCCCAGGACCAGGCTGGATGGTGATGCACCAGCCCCTTCATGACTGACCGAGGAGCGAAGCCTGCGTCCAGCGGACGCCTGCGCAGGAGCCTCATGACTATCGCCGCCATCACTCGGGGTTGAAGCACAGCGCCTCCCAGAGACCAAGGCCGGGACTGCAGGCCACGGGTCAGATGGTGATAGGACAGTCCGGCGCCTCCTAGTGGTCGAGGCCGGGACAACAGGCCCTGAGTCTGACGGTGATGTGATAGTCCGGCGCCTCCTACTGGCCGAGGCCGGGACAGCAGGCCCTGAGTCTGACGGTGATGTGATAGTCCGGCGCCTCCTACTTGCCGAGGCCGGGACAGCAGGCCCTGAGTCTGGCGGTGACGTGACAACTCCACTCAGCCAATCGTCTTCATTAGTCCCAGGTGCCTGATAATCAGGCTCACTACCTTCCTTCACTAGAATAGGGAGTTCACCAGGCCTCAGTGACGGAGGGGAAAATGAACTTACAACAGTTATTGCTACGAAAGACTGAATCTAGGCCATCAGAAAGAACACCAACTCCATCACCATCATCAACCCTCTCTGTCAGCCATGTCCACCGCTAGTTCCACCATATGCAGCTCTCAAGTCCAGCTTACCCTACCAGAGACTATGAGTAGGACAAGAAACTACTCATCCTCTCATCCGCGTACCCTGGGTTTGAACGCCCATATTGCCAAACTAATCTCATTAGAGATGATGCCCTACCGGTTGGTTGAAAGCGAAGCTTTCTGCGAACTCATGGCCTACGCAGTACCACGCTATGACCTACCCAGTCGGCACTTCTTTTCTCGCAAAGCCATCCCAGCCCTCCACCTTCATGTGAAAGACTGCATTGTCCATGCACTCAAGCAATCAGTGAGTGGAAAGGTGCACCTCACAACAGATGCATGGTCCAGTAGGCATGGCCAGGGCCGTTATGTGTCCATCACTGCACACTGGGTTAATGTGGTGGATGCAGGGTCCACAGGGGACAGTGGCGGTGGGACAGTGCTGCCTAGCCCACGGTATAGGAAACAGTTGGCTGTAGGCATTCGACCCTCCTCCTCCTCCAGAAGCGAAAGCTCATCCACAGAGTGCAGTCGCACGAGCACTCCATCCACAGCTGCCAGTGTTGCACACTCGGTGTCCCACTATCCAACAGCTAGTGGTAACGTCAGCAGGCTGTGTTGAAGATGATGTGTTTGGGCGACAAGTATATATGTAAAAACTCAGGAGGGCACTACTGAATAAGATATGCGGATCAACCAGCAGTCAGTATAAACACAAACTATGAGAAAATGGAGAAAAAGCTACTGACCAAAATGCAGGGATCACTGCAAAATTACAAATTTTATTGGTAACAAAAAGACAACATCCATGTAAAAACATTTAAAAAGTCATACAATGACATGAAACTATCACAAAGGCTTATAATAAAGCCCAAAGAGCTCCCTCCAGTAAGTGGACATACATAAAAAAGGCTCTAGAATATATCACATACAATAGCATACCTGCAATGAAGAAATGTGCAGAGATGTAATACTAAACATAATGATCCATTGAATAATCCATCCAAATAGACTATAGTACAATAATGAATGCAAGTAATAACAAATGTAAGCAACTGAGCCATGAAAATAAACACCATAGGGTACTAAGCATAGATGTAAAGTATAGCAATCATGGTGTAGCCAAGAGGCTAGAATGACCAAGATTAAATCCTGCCTGCATAATCCCTATATGTGCGGCAGCTGCAGCGATGTACCTAATTAGCTGCAATGGAATCCTGGATACACATGCACACCAGAGGAAAGAGAATGATCCATGACTCACAAGTTATTTCCGGGTTTGGAGCAGTGTGACGAAACACTACACACTGCGCAGGTGCAGACAGGAATGACTCATCACATAATACATAGTGAATTCCAGGTTTGGAGCAGTGTGAACGTCACACCGCCCACTGCGCCGGTGCAAACAAAGTAACGGAATACAAAAAGGTTGTGTGATGTAATGAATGCCAAATGCGCAAGCGCGGTAGGCGCAAGATAAAATAAGCGCGATTCCACTGTGTGCCATGTCATTTAGCATATAAGCGGGCATACCTAAACATATAAGTGAGTAAAGTGCATCAAAGGGAGACATATGCTATAATAAATCCCCATATGTAGGCGCCGTGGCACTGATTATCACAGTCTCAACAAATGGAAATTTCACAAAGTGTAAAAATGAGCGCAACTAATACAGACTATGCACCCATAGCCAAGTAAAGATATACAATGCTCCCAGCCCGCGGACATGCAGCCCTTACAGAGTATAAGGCTATATGCAATGTCAGATCGCACTATGCTAAACGCACCAACTGAACACAGTATAATACTGGTAACGGAATTGGGTCAAATTTAGTGTTGCAAACACAAAGGGAACAAACAATATACCATTTTAAATCCACTGATTGAATAAGATAGTATTGAAACAGGCCAGAAAAATCAAGCCTGTGCAGACAAAAAGACTAATCAGATAGTATATACTGATTTCCGGGTTAGGCCAAAAAAGTTGTGTAACACAGTAAATACCAAATGCGCAAGCGCGGTCTCAGTAATAAATGACACATAGGTGCAGAAAAAAACCCAAAAATGATTCTACTATATAACCTGTCATTTAGCATGTGTGCAGGCAGGCACACATGCTAAATGACAGGTTATATAGTAGGCTTTTTCTCCATTTTCTCGTGTTTGGGCGACAACAGACACACCGCGGAGGTACTGGCCGACTACTTGCAGCGACAAACTGAGTCATGGCTGGGCAGTCTACATCTTGAGGCAGGCAAGGTAGTTAGTGATAACGGCCAGAATGTTGTGGCAGCCATAGCCCTTTCAAAACTCCGACACATACCTTGCCTGGCTCACACCTTGAACCTGGTGGTGCTGTACTTCCTCAATAATTATCCAGAGTTAACAGGCCTGCTCCAGAAGGTCTGAAGACTGTGCTCGCACATCCGCCGGTCGCCCGTACACTCCAGTCATACGCAGAAGCTGGAGCGATAGCTTCCCAAGCACCGCCTAATTATCGACATTGCAACAAGGTGGACCTCCACCCTGCACATGGTTGAGAGGCTGTGCCAACAGAGGCAGGCCATAATGCATTTGTGGGAGGATACACGGCCAGGCACTTTGAGGGCAGACATGGAGTTGTCGGGTGTGCAGTGGTCGAAGCTGAAAGACCTCTGTAAAGTCCTTCAGTGTTTTGAGGAATGTACACGACTGGTAAGCGCAGAGGATGCCATCATAAGCATGAGCATCCCACTTATGCATCTGCTCATGCAAACTTTGACACACATTTAGAAGCAGGCGTCTGCAGCTGAGGAGGATGAGGAAGAGGAGGAGGGAAGCCTTGATGACAGTCAGCCATTGTCTGCTCCGGGACCTCTCCTGGACGAGGTGGAGGAAGAAGAGGAAGAGGAGGAGGAGGATGATGATGGGGATGATTATTTAGGGGAGGAGAATGCTTCTTGTGGGGAAAGAGAAAATGTTGGTGTGGCAAGGTCAGGTACAGGGTTTGTGCATGACTGGAGGGATATGGATTTGCCAGAAAGTGCTCCTCCATCCAGCACTGGCAGTGCATCATTGACACCTGGAACATTGGCCCACATGTCAGATTATGCCTTGCAGATCCTAAAAAGGGACCCCGCATTGCCAAAATGATGAACGATGATGACTACTGGTTGGCCAGCATCCTGGATCCACGCTATAAAGGCAAATTGTAAAGCATCATGCCACAGGAGAACCTTGACCTAATATTGGCTAACAAACAAGCAACTCTGGTAAACCGTTTGTTTGAGGCATTCCCAGCACACAGCAGCGGTGATGGTTCTCCAACGAGCCATAGGGGGCAACATGGAAGAGGTGTTCGTGGTGCACACATCAGAAGTGGCATTGGCCACAGGGGTTTTATGAACATGTTGTGGACTGATTTTTCAAGTCCCGCTCACATGACTGGTAATACTGCATCGATTGAAAGTGACAGGAGACAGCAGTTGTCAACTATGGTTACAAACTACTTCTCATCCCATATCGATGTTCTCCCTCACAGGTCATTCTCCTTTGACTATTGGGCCTCTAAACTGGACGCCTGGCCTGAATTGGCACAATATGCCTTACAGGAGCTCGCTTGCCCTGCTGCTAGTGTGCTATCGGAAAGAGTCTTCAGTAGTGCTGGCTCAATCCTGACAGAAAAAAGGACCCGTCTGTCGACCCAAAATGTTGATGATCTAACCTTCATTAAAATGAAACATGCATGGGTTTCAAAGGATTTTGTCCCACCCTCCCCTGCTGACATGTAGGTTGCCAGAAAAATGGCTCGCTTTTGTCCTCCTCTTCTGCGGACTTCTCCAATTACTCCATTTGCAGCTGCTGAATGTCCAACATCAACATATGCCATTTTTTCCACCTCCCTAACTGGGCTGCCTCCCCCCCATGGCCGGGGTCACCACCTAGCACATGCAACCGTGCGAGTGCCATTGCCCTGGACAGGTGGGTGGGACGACTCTTGGGCGCCGGCACTGCACAGGGTCCTTCATAGTAGAATCAAGTGTCTCTGATGGTGGGGGTGCACACCCACCGTCAGACACACCGGCGTACTATGAGGGGCCCAGTGCCAGTATCGACGCCCATGAGTGGGCCCCCCTTGCTTGGGCAGGGCCCCAGCATTTGCAATACTTACCTCCTCTGCTCCTCCGCTGTGTAGTCTGGGCTGTCAAATCCTTCCCTGGGACTGCCACTACAAATTTGGTGAACTGATAGATGATGGTTAAGACATAGCTATGCCCTGTCCTGCTGGCCGGGCTCTAGCTTCAGATGATCAATGGCTTCCATTTCTTATGGACGTCGACTCACAATGAGATGCAGTGGTGGTTGATCATCAGCTTTCACAGTTTTCCTTCTCACAGACATGTGACATTCCTGCCCACATTTTTAAATGTGCCCTCTCATGCCAATCCAATAGAATCACCTACAGCCTGTGGCTTCTGTCTTTTGCACTCCAAAGTTACCTCAGGTCATGATAGGCAGTAAGGACTATGTCTACATCTCTCCCTGTGATCTAAATTTGATGGAGATGAGTAACGGTGATGGGATCAACGGTACTGTGATACAGCAACCCTTTCTTCACAAAGAATTGTTTTCGCCGTCTCCACACACAAAGTAATTGAGGGTTAGCATCGCCTCTGAGAATTCTCCCGGGAGTTTTTCCCGTGATTAGTAATTCCTAATTTTCTGCAATCACTCGACTTTATGTCTGTACTTTTATCCATCTTGTGTCCTCTTGCGGAGAGTCTGGACTGTCTTACTGAGACAGAAATATATATGAAGATTTAAAAATACCCCAACAGTGTATACTGGTGTACGCTTCAAAAACATTTCCTTTTTCTACTTTTTAGATTGTTGTCTAATCCATACTGAGGCTGTGAGTGTCTTTGTCGGACTCCGGAAATAAACACGGAGATTTTACATGTTTAAACTATGCTATATATACCTGTTATCCGGTGATACTGTACCCTTTCTCAACTTTCTGCAATCTTGTCGAATCCATACTGTGCCTGAGACCGTCTGAGTCTGCCTCCTGATTACAGATGAGTGGTCTTTGAGTTGAACTGTTGGCCAAGTTCAAATTCTAGCTGTTTTGGGCGTTGTTAGATCCGTTCGTCGAACTACAACACTTTGATTAAAATTCAGCTGTTCGAGTTTCCGTTCGAGAACGTTTCGTTAAAAAAAAGCGTATCTTTTTTTCACATTAATAATGGTTTTCAATGATATAATAGACAGTTTTAGGGCATAGTAGCGGTGTCTGGTAGCCAGCGGTGTAGTACACCTGTGAAGGAGCTAGACCGTGTGTGCTTCTAATAATTTTTTATTAGATTTTATTATTATTTTTTATTAGATAATTTTTTATCAGCCTGATGAAGGGACATAAGCAGTCTCGAAAGCTTGCTTTGTAACAACATTCACTATTATTTGTTAGCCATTAAAAGGTATCATACCCACAAGGTTCCTATTTTGTTTCTCTCACTGAGAGCACTTTATATATAATAATTTTTTACCGCATATTGTCCTGAAAATCCTTTTAGGCCTAGTAACTGTGTCTGCTACTCAGAAGAGGTGCCCACCCATGAACCGAGCTATGCCGTCTGTTTATGAAAGAACCAGTTTTTGACTGCATTTACACCACTTAATACTTTGGGCCTACTAACTGTGTATGCTACTCAGCAGAGTTGGCCACCCGTGAACCAAGCTATGCCGCCTGTTTATGTAAGAACTGTGTGCTACTCAGCAGAGGAGCCCAGCTGTTAAGCAAGCTACAGCACCTGTGGTTTGGACACTTAATTTTTTCACATTCTTTCTGGAATGCCGTTTAGGCCTAATTCTGGAATTACGGTTGACCTGCACTTACTGGGAAATGCTTGTTCACGGGGAAGAATTGTAATCCCAGATCCCCATCACTAACGGGGTTCAGCGAGTTATCCGCACCTGTAAGCGATACACGCTGGCCCTTTCATTGTAGCACGCGTGCAACCCGGGACATGTAAGGGCATGACAGACCTGTTATTGGCCGATCTTGCATGCCAGAGCCTCGCGTGTCCCTCTAGTAAGCTGGACCCGGACCGCGGGGGCATGCCTGAGTCTCGTTCGTTAACGGAATTAAGCTTGCAATCTGAGCAGCGTTTTTGTGGATGGCATGGTTGAGGTTGCCCGTGTTGAGTCCAATTAAGCCACAGGCTCCACTCCTGGTCGTGCCCTTTTGGACATTCCTTTAAGGTTCAGCTTTGCAACCACACTGCCCCCGGAAACCAAACACTTTTACTGACAGTGACATTCTGGTAAAAGAGCGCGATGATATCACGTCTGTACGCCCTCTGCCTAAACAGTCCAAGTGCAGAGAAATGGAAGATGGGGATGACGACGAGTCCAGAGTACAGGGATTCCTTAGCGAGGAGACTTACTTAATTGTTTTAAAGGTTGGGAGCAATTTTTGGGGAGCACAATACTCTGGAGAATGATATCTGGGGCCCAACATACACTGGAGCATTCCAAAGGTGGACATCAGACAATGGAGCAGCATTTACAGGGCCCATTATACACTGGAGCATTAGAAATGGGGCCCATTATATATGGAGCATTATTTGGGCCCATAAGACACTGGAACTTCATCCATGGTGAATAACATATACTGTAGCATTATGTGGAGCTCATCATATACTGTATCGAACATTATATGGGACCAATGATTCTGTATGGAGAAATATATGGGCCTCATTACTCTGTATGGTGCACTATGCGGTGGCCATAATACTGTATGGGGGAATATACTGTCTGTTTTTGGAGCTATTGGAGAATTTAAAATGGATATCAGTCATGTGATGTAAGAATTGAAGTATTTTTCATTGTACTGTACCGCTATTTCTCTGCCGTATCAAAGGATCATGAATTGTGTCATGTGTTAAAGGAGCCCAGTGACACTCTTTGACCCTGGGCCCATGAAAATCTGGAGCCATCCCTACCCCCCCACACCTTTAGCCAAATAACCCCCAGTTTTCAATGCCTAACTATTATTATAAAGTAAATTAAGGTTGACAAGCTTAAGTAACAAGAATTGATGTTTTTGGCATTAAAATGGGCACTGTTGTTGTGTTTCCTGTCCTCCACTCACTGCCGACTTTGCTTCCCCATTGACATTCGACTTTTCACAATAATTGGCCGATTTCGTTCAACCCGACTTTTGCGAAAGTCGGGTTTCGCGAAACCCGACTCGACCCGAAAAAAGGCAAAGTCGCTCATCTCTAATCACAAATATGATGTCAACATAGTCTAAAATGGCAACAAATTTTGTAGTATTTTCCATAGAGCCTCAGCTGTCTTTCTCAATTTGTATGGATTGGTGCTCTTGCATGTTTGAAAGTTCGATATAAGAACGTTCTTGATGCAGCTACATGCTATTGGTGGGTCTACAAAACAGGTTTAAGGAAAATGAAAGGCAAGAGAAAGAAAAATTAAATGCTATATCTCAGCGGCGGCCATACTCCTGATGATGAGCAGAACACAGCACTGATGAAAAGCATGGTTAGAGAGGAGGTACAATTGCTGACATTTACCTGTGTTAGTTTCTTATTTTAGCTTCCTCTTATCTCAGGAAAGGGGATTGAGATGGGACTAACTCATTAAATAATATATGACTTGTACTTTATATTTATGAAAGAAAGCAGATCGATCCCATTGTGGTTATATGCAGACTGAACGACAAAAAAATATTTCAAGTGAAAAGGACACTGTCATCTCAAATATATATTTTATGAATGTCATGTACAAAGATTCACCTCACAAAAAAAGATCCATAAGTTACACAGAAAAATATCCCATTATATTTTATAACATTTGACTTTTTGCATGGATAACAAAGTATGCAATAATAATAAATGTGTATCTTAGTGTATGTAGAAGATCAGCAGAAATATATAAAAAAAATCTCAATTCTGTCATGCAGACATTATTGGGACACTTTGGAAAGTGCGATATTCTTAAAGGATGAAATGTATTATTTTCACGAACCTGGACTGACAGTAAAATTATTAAGAATGGAAAAGAAAAACATCTTCCAATCATCTAAGAGAGACAGAAATATAAGTAAAAGCGACAGGAAGCTGTCACCAAAGAAGCAGCATTAGATAAAATTGTAAAGGTAGAAATTCTGATTAAATGATAAAATAAGAAACTATTTAGGAACAACTCATACTGATTTAGAAGACATTAGCATATGAAATTTTTCTAATAAATGTTTTGTTAGTTTCATAAGTCTTCCTTTTTTAAAAAAAAAAAATTCAGCATTGCAGAAAATGAAAAAAATCATTTATTTTTACAGAATCCAAGGGCTGTGGGTACAATTAATGTTGTTTCAACCAATAGGCAAAGTTTTTCTCACCATGCTAGCGGGGATCTCACCAATGTCATTGCAGTTCAGCCCGGCTGAGAACAAAGCCTCACTCATCGGTCGTAACCTCTATGACGTCACCACTGGTCTCTGAGGCTGCTCTTGCAGCAGTTCAGTCGCCAGTGGTTTTCAACTTAGACGGACGCATTTGGGCACCATCCATGTTGAAAACTATTATCCCCCAGTAATGGATTACAGTGTGGGACAGGACGAAGGACAGGTATGGCATATTATTGTTTTTTTATTTTACTTTTATTACAGGACATCGAGGGCTGTACTGTGTTTAGTCTTATTTCAAATAAAATACTTTATTCTGACTGTGTCTTTATTTACCATATAACTATAGAATTAGTAATGGATGGGTGTCTTATAGACTTATAGACGCTTCTCCATTACTAATCTATAGGCTTGATGTCACCTGTCAATACAAAGGTAACATCAACCCCATAAATATGAATCCCACTTGCCACCACTACAGGGCAAGTGGGAAGAGCCGGGCAAAGCACCAGAATTAGTGCATCTAATAGATGTGCCTTTTCTGGGCAGCTGCAGGCTTCTATTTTTAAGCTGGGGAGGGCCAATATCCATGGCCCCTTACCAGACTGAGAATACCAGCCCCCTGCTGTCTGCTTTAGCAAGGTTGGTTGTCAAAAATGGGAGGACCTCATGCAGTTTATTAAAATAATTTATTTACATAATTAAAAAAACAGCGTGGGGAGGCCTCTATTCTTGATAACTAGCCTTGCTGAAGCTGACAGCTGAGGTTTGCAGCCCCCAGCTGTGAGTTTTGTCTGGCTGGTTAGCAAAAATACAGGGGAATCCACGCCATTTTTTTTAAAATTATTTATTTACAGCACAGGAGTGGCTGATGAACACTCCCATCCGCTGCTCCATCTCTCACTGTAATTAGCTGTAGCAGGTGTCAGATGACTCAGCAGTACCATCAGCTGACACCAGTGACCGGAGATGAGCTTTATACCTCCGATTACAGCTGAGCACTCCTGCTGTCTATCTGACTGGTGGAGATGATTTCCCCGCCAATCAGAAGTGGTGTTTGCCATGCTGCCATGCACATGACATCGCAACAAACACCCAGCGTTCAGGCAGCCGAACCCGAACAGTAACATGACTTCCTGGTGAAGTCCGTGTTCGGTGTCCGTGCCCTAACAGTAGGTGTTGGGTATGGACGCCGAACTTTACTGTTCAGGTTCGCCAATCTCTATATATTACCAGACTATAGAATATTTTAGAATGAAGAAATTGTGATTTTATTATGTGAAGCTGCATTGCCTGTATAGGTAATATAGTGGATTCATACACAGACTGATCAGAAATCTAAGAAAAGATGCATAAGAATTTATTGGGTGATTTTCTAAGACTGCTTATAATTAAAATACAAAGTACGGTAGGTTGCTTTGATTTTTTTTCCTTTCTTGAAGTATTTTTTGTTTACTCAAGTTGACTTATCTTAGAAATTTGTTAAAATACCTGAAACAAATAAAAAAGATTTCAAAACTTTAAAAAAAAATCCAAAAATGTAGGGAATGGTCTAAAATATAGAAATAAGCATTACATAGGTGTATCCCCTACTGCTCTGGTAGCTTTGCTGGTCCTGTAGTGGGGACATTCTGTGTATCATTCCTGTGCCTGCTGCAGCCAATCACTGACCTTTCTGCTGCAACCAATCCCTGGCCTCTTTGTTCAGAGCAGGCATACCATAGGACAGTGTCAGGAGCAATGCATGTTGGGAAGTGAGGGAAAGCTGCCACTGGCAATTAATGGCTATTTCAGCTCTACCATGTCCATGGGAACAGCTGACACTTAACCACACATAACCATTTTATATTACACAGCACAGACATTTTATGCTAGCCTACTTATTACTTATATTTAGCTTTCTTTGTACCCGTTTAGCTCTTCTCAGCCTGACAGTTTTTTCCTGGCAGTTCTGTAGCGTAGCTGCACTAGATGTAATTACTAAGTTTACTTTCATTTAGATAGATGCTCCGCTTTGCCTGTCATCGCTTCTGTGGTATAATTACCTGAAACTTTGTCTCACATTGAATAAGGCTCGACGAGAACGTTCATCAGGGGACTTTTATATTTATTTGCTGATGCAATGTGAAAAAAAGAATAATGAGTTTAAAACTGGTGTAAATGTACGGAACGGCAAAGCGAGTGAAGAATTTAGTGTGAAGCCGTAAAATCACACTAGATTATTAGACCGATGATGTGTACATGTTAGATATCAAGGTCCAATGGAAAAAAAATATGATAAAGGTGAACAAATACCCTCCAGATAAACTGTGCTATGTCTAGAGCAGAGTGTGAGTAGGCAAATCATGGCACAGGCAGTTGGAGACCACCACCAAGAAAATCCCTGTGTCATGCCCTGCTCCCTCTGACACTGCACCATATTATAGTGTATCAGGTTTGCAAAACCAAAACTAAATAAGACAGTGATAGCCTAAGTATTTAAACCCTTCCCAACGTGGGGATTTTCATTTTTTTTTTTTTCGAAGAGTCATAACATTTGACTTTTCTGCTGACATAACCGTATCAGGGCTTCATTTTAGCAGGAGGCCTTGTGGGCTTGAATGACATCATTCCTTACCATTTAATGTACTGGAAAACTGTTAAAAAAAATCCAAATGTGGTGAAATTGAGTACAACCCTTCAATCGATTTTTTTTGCGGTGTTCATTGTACAGTAAAAATGACCTGGTGACCATTAGGATAATGCCAAACATGCATTTTTTTTTATTAAAGTAGTGAAAGATTTTTAATAATTCTTAAAAAAAATTGTTGCTTATGCTACCTTTTTTTTATGTTGCTTGTCTTTTGCGTGATGAACTGACACTTTTACTTGAAACCATGTAATATATTTTGATTACTTCCAATTACATTTTTTTACAGTGATACAGTGACCAATACCCCCAGCAATTCTGGCAAATATTTTTTTTTCCTTTATGGCATCTGTTGTTTGGGTTAATTCATTTTATATTTTGATAGCTTTGACTTTCACAGATGCAGCAGTGTTAGGCTGGTTTCACATTAGCGCATTTTCAGCGCGCGCACGGCCGGGGGTAGCTCCGCCCCCGATCCGGCTCTCTGCCCGGCGTGCCCGCCCCTTCCTTGTAGCGCCGCCTCCTAGCGGACAGCGGCGCCTGCGATCGGCGCACCCTATCTTTAGCATAGGGTGCGCCGATCGTGCGCAGGCCGTGCGCTAGTTGCGCTTTGACCTGCGCTGCACACTTTTGACGGTGCGCCGTGCGCGCCAAAATCAAACTTTTCGGATTTTGGCGCGCACGGCGCACCGTCAAAAGTGCGCAGCGCAGGTCAAAGCGCAACTAGCGCACGGCCTGCGCACGATCGGCGCACCCTATGCTAAAGATAGGGTGCGCCGATCGCAGGCGCCGCTGTCCGCTAGGAGGCGGCGCTACAAGGAAGGGGCGGGCACGCCGGGCAGAGAGCCGGATCGGGGGCGGAGCTACCCCCGGCCGTGCGCGCGCTGAAAATGCGCTAATGTGAAACCAGCCTTACATACATTTTTTTCCTCATTATTTCTATATTTAAAATAGGAGAAAAAGGGGATTCACGTTTTTATTTTTTTATTTTTTTCTATATTTTAAAAACACATTTATTTTCACTTTATTTTTTAGCTCCATTAGGGGATATGGACCTAGGGGACTATATATAATATTGCAGTATATAGTAAAAGTTGTATTCTGCTATGAAGCCCTGCTACCTGCTGGTCTTCGCAGATGTACTGTAATAGCTGTCACTGGAATCTTCAGCATAGCCACAGCTGCCATAGCAACCCATCAGTACCCTGCAATTGCCTTTCTACCAGGTTAATCCTTCTCTTTTCCATTAGGTCTGTGACATTGCATGATTAAAAACTGGATGAATCCTTCTAAGATCTATGTAGAAACAGGAAGTTTTTTACCTACATAAGTCAGAATCAGAGCTACAGTTCTATGTCACTGAAAAGTCCCTGGCAAGCTCAACCGCACCTCCTCCAACTCCTGACTCAGTTGCTCCTCCCCCTTACTTTTATTTCTCTTCCTTGTTTCCTTTTGTCAGTGACATAGAATTGTAGTTCTAATGCTGACTTATGCAGTGAAAAAGACTTCCTGTTTCCACATGGAAATTAGAAGGATTCATCTAGTATGTTTTTAATCATGTGATGTCACAGACCTAATGGAAAGCAGTCAAATTGGCTTGGTAGAAGGGTGAAATGAGCAATTGTAAGTACACAGTGTCATATAATATGATGGCTGCAATATATTAAGCGGATAAAAACATTGATGGGAGGAGTACTTCTTTAAGCCCTTTAACCCCGGAGCTGGTTTGTATGTTAATGACCGGGCCAATTTTTGCAATTATGACCACCGTCCCTTTATGAGGTAATAACTGTGGGATACTTCAACGAATTCTGGTGATTCTGAGGCTGTTTTTACCACGTTAGTGGTAAAATTTCTTTGATATGACTTACGTTTATTTGTGTAAAAATCGGAAATTTGGCGAAAAAAACTTAAATTTTGCAATTTTCAAACTTTGAATTTTTATGTCCTTAAATCACAGAAATATGTCACACAAAATAGTTCATAAATAACAGTTCCCACATGTCTACTTTACATCAGCACAATTTTTGAAACAACATTTTTTTCCGTTAGGAAGTTATAAAGATTAAAATTTGACCAGCGATTTCTCATTTTTCCAACAAAATTTACACAGCACGGCAGATCTCGGAAGAGAAGGAGTCGCATTTGGAGAGCCTCTGATGTGCCTAAACAGTAGAAGCCCCCCACAAGTGACCCCATTTTGAAAACTAGACCCTCAAGGAACTTATCTAGATGTGTGGTGAGCACTTTGAACCCCCAAATGTTTTTACTAAATTTTATAACGTAGAGCCGTGAAAATAAAAAATCATATTTTTCTTCCACAAAAATGACCTTTTAGCCCCCGTTTTTTTATTTTCACGAAAGTATCAGGGAAAATTGGACCCCAAAAGTTGTTGTGCAATTTATCCTGAGTATGTGGATGCCCCATATGTGGCAGTAAATTACTGTTTGGGCAGTGCTCGGAAGGGAAGTAGTGACGTTTTGGAATGCATCCTTTGATGGAATAGTCGCGTTTGCAGAGTCCATGATGTGCCTAAACAGTAGAAACCCCCCACAAGTGACCCCATTTTGTAAACTAGACCCCTTAAGGAACTTATCTTGATGTGCTTAAACAGTGGCAATGCCCAACAAGTGCCCCTTTTTGGAACTGATCTACTGTTTCCTGGAATGTGAACTTTAGAATGTATTTTCATTCGTGAGTTGTGTAGTGTTTGTCGGGCTTTCATATGTCAGTTGTGCAGTGTTCGTCAGATTGTCATACGTCAGTTAGGCAGTCAAATTAATTTAGTAGTCCATGGATGTGTGGTACAGTCTGAAGCATTCTTTCATACACAGGCCAGGTTTATTGGGGCAGATGTCGCATTGATAAAAGGACTTGCGTCTCAAGTTCTGAAACAGACTCAGTGTCTCTTTTGAAATACCTTTTTTTCCGCTTTAAGGGACCTCCCCCAAGAAATCGTGACTTAGTATGATATGAGCTCCTTCAGTTCCAGAAGTACTGGGGCCCACTCCTTCCTGATCTCCAAAGATTAAGGCCTTGATCACTACCTCCTTGGACTGAAGGTATGATGTAGTGGTCTGGCCTCTACATCGTGACAGCGGAAAGCGTTGAGCATTGCCATCTGTGCCATGTGCACAGCCAGCTTCTTGTACCACACCTTGGCCTTTCTCAAAGTACTGTACAGCTGGAGGGCTTGATCAGAGAGATCAACGCCCCCCATGGTTTTGTTGTACCCCAGTTCATGGTCAGGTTTGCAGACCTGCGTAGAGGTACCTCGTACAGTGCTGAGGGTGCTGCCATCACCATGTATGGTGGTCAAGAAAAAGACATCCCTCGTGTCCTTGTACTTGACTACCAGCAGGTGGTTGCTTCATTGGGCTCTGTCGTCACCCCTTCTGAGCATCTGCTCAATTAATGTTTTTGGGAGGCCTCACTGATTTCCACGAACAGTACTGCAGGCTGCGGTACCTCATGTAGAGAGTGTGTAAAACAGCAGGCACAAGTTTTGATGAGTGAACGGCGACACTAATCAAAGCTCGGAAGCTGCTGGATGTGTGCACTGAGGTGATGCAAAGGGGGTGAAAAATAAAAGTATAAAACAGTGGCTACGTGTGCTGATAAGTGAACTGCGTCACTAATCAACTCATGGTGGCTGCTGGGTGTGCGCACCGAGTTGGTGCAAAGGGGAGTTGAAAAAGAAAAGTGTAAAACAGCAGGCACGAGTTCTGATGAATGAACTGCGTCACTAATCAAAGCACGGCGGCTGCTAGATGTGCGCATGGAAGTGTCACAAAGGAGGTGAAAAAGAAAAGTGTGTAAAACAGCAGGCACGAGTTCTGATGAGTGAACTGCGTGACTAATTAAAGCTCGGTGACTGTTGGATGTGCGCATGGAGGTGGGATGGGATATTTAGAGATGAGAATACCACTTTAAGGCATCAGAAACTACCACAAGTTCTCTCACGTGTGCAATACTAAGGAAATCCTGAAATCATGATTTGTTGGTAGGCCTTGAGGCTTGGAGTTAGGGAAAACTGTTCTAGACCCTCAGAATGACCAATTTCACTCCTTTTCTTCCTTTTGCACCCTTTCATTTTCTATTTTATTATAAATAATTAAATGTAGGTACACACAACTTCGAATCCTTCATGTTTTGAATATATATTTAGTATTTTTCCAGTGCTTTCAGCATAACATGCAAATGTTTTTTCAATAAAAATTTCCATTTGTGTCTATAGCTGCTATGCAAATCTATATGTCTCCATGGTAACAGAGAAGAAAAAAACTGTAGTTTGATTGTGCAATAAAACTGGATTCTAACTCTTTCTTATTTACCAAATGTATGTTAAGAAGAAGTAGGGAGTGGGACCCAATACAAGGCAATATGACTGTAAGGGGAGACTCCACAAGGATTGCTTGTTGTCTTTTACCATGGAAATTGATAGACATAAAATGATTTAATATTTTATCAAAGACAATTTTCAAAGTTGTCTAATTTTTCATTTAACATTCAATGCGTATATAAAAAGCATATGTAACCACCAAATTACCATATGCTAAAACTTACAAATACGAATTAATGTGAGGGAAAAAATGTATTTCCAGAAACGTTATGGATTGACTGCAAATGCTCGCTTTGGTTTAACTTTGCTTATTCTCTTGGTCATATAAATAGATTTGACTAATGTATTGTATGTATAAAACAGAATGATACTTCTATGTCTATAATCTTCTGATGCCTACTTGTTTATTAAAACTTGATAGTTTCACATTTAGTTTCAAGTTCTTTTTTCAGGCGAGTAATAATAATTCCCATAATAGTTAAAACAGCGATGATGATGATATTATTATTAATAATAACAACAACAACACTAAAAACAATGTAACCAACTGCAATAACTTATGTAACAAAGCAGTGCTCCTATGGTGTACTGAAAAAAAAAAACGTGACATGTTATCCTGCTGTCAAACATTGCTATATTTTACACAGTTCTGCTATATCGGTACACTAAACCTGAAATCTATAAGATCACTGCTATGTAAGATGCCCTGCAGGTGGCAGTATTGGGTGCTTTTTCCCATATGCATTAAGCAGAGCAAACAAACTGACAAAACCACAATGAAGAATAAATGTATTCCATCATCAAGTTTTTATTTCAAGAGGTTTGTTATGCATAACAGAGTCATAAATTAGTGCAGAAGGGAATCGTTCATTTAGTTATATAATAAGCATTATGCTTTAATACTGGATTATCATTTGTATTGTAATTTATTTAAATTGGTTTCATTTAAACAGAGTGAACAAAATGTTTTCTACAAGCACTGTACATGAAAGCAGATTTTCTTTTTTCAAAAAGTATGCTTCTAGGTTTAGTTTTAATTTTCAATTTTACAGTGTTTAAAGGCTCTCCTCCGTAAGTTTTTATATCATCTATTCATTCTGATTTGCGTTGTAAAAGACAGGTGTAATAATAGACAAGGTTAGTGATGCCGCTGTTTTGTTCACTGTGAAATTAAGTGATGTGTAGGAGAAAAAAAGCGGAACAGGAGGGCGATAAAAGGGGTTGATTGAAAAATTGAATGGTAGAGAGAAAAATGATGCTTCAATGTAATCTATATTAATAGAAGAAAGGTAAAATGGAGATTGATGTAAAATGTATGAAAAGCATAGGTGCAACTAGCTACAGTCATATGTAAAAGTTTGGGCACCCCTATTAATGTTAACCTTTTTTCTTTATAACAATTTTGTTTTTTGCAACAGCTATTTCAGTTTCATATATCTAATAACTGATGGACTCAGTTATATTTCTGGATTCAAATGAGGTTTATTGTACTAACAGAAAATGTGCAATCTGCATTTAAACAAAATTTGACCGCTGCAAAAGTATGGGCACCCTTATCATTTTCTTTATTTGAACACTCCTAACTACTTTTTACTGACTTCCTGAAGCACTAAATTGGTTTTGTAACCTCATTGAGCTTTGAACTTCATAGCCAGGTGTATCAAATCATGAGAAAAGGTATTTAAAGTGGCCACTTGCAAGTAGTTCTCCTATTTGATTCTCCTATAAAGAGTGGCATCATGGGCTCCTCAAAACAACTCTCAAATGATCTGAAAACAAAGATTATTCAACATAGCTTTTCAGGGGAAGGATACAAAAAGTTGTCTCAGAGATTTAACCTGTCAGTTTCCACTGTGAGGAACATAGTTAGGAAATGGAAGAACACAGGTACAGTTCTTGTTAAGCCCAGAAGTGGCAGGCCAAGAAAAATATCAGAAAGGCAGAGAAGAAGAACGGTGAGAACAGTCAAGGACAATCCACAGACCACCTCCAAAGACCTGCAGCATCATCTTGCTGCAGATGGTGTCACTGTGCATCGGTCAACAATACAGCGCATGCATAACGCCTTTTTGTATGACCAAACAACTCAATCTTTGTTTCATCAGTCCACAGGACCTTCTTCCAAAATGTAACTGGCTTGTCCAAATGTGCTTTTGCATACCTCAGGCAACTCTGTTTGTGGCGTGCTTGCAGAAACGGCTTCTTTCGCATCACTCTCCCATACAGCTTCTCCTTGTGCAAAGTGCGCTGTATTGTTGACCGATGCACAGTGACACCATCTGCAGCAAGATGATGCTGCAGGTCTTTGGAGGTGGTCTGTGGATTGTCCTTGACTGTTCTCACCATTCTTCTTCTCTGCCTTTCTGATATTTTTCTTGGCCTGCCACTTCTGGGCTTAACAAGAACTGTACCTGTGTTCTTCCATTTCCTTATTATGTTCCTCACAGTGGAAACTGACAGGTTACATCTCTGAGACAACTTTTTGTATCCTTCCCCTGAAAAGCTATGTTGAATAATCTTTGTTTTCAGATCATTTGAGAGTTGTTTTGAGGAGCCCATGATGCCACTCTTCATAGGAGAATCTAATAGGAGAACTACTTGCAAGTGGCCACTTTAAATACCTTTTCTCATGATTTGATACACCTGGCTATGAAGTTCAAAGCTCAATGAGGATACAAAACCAATTTAGTGCTTCAGGAAGTCAGTAAAAAGTAGTTAGGAGTGTTCAAATCAAGAAAATGATAAGGGTGCCCATACTTTTGCACCGGTCAAATTTTGTTTAAATGCAGATTGCACATTTTCTGTTAGTACAATAAACCTCATTTGAATCCAGAAATATAACTGAGTCCATCAGTTATTAGATATATGAAACTGAAATAGCTGTTGCAAAAACCAAAATTGTTATAAAGAAAAAAGGTTAACATTAATAGGGGTGCCCAAACTTTTACATATGACTGTATCTCTGCCTTTATAAATATTCCTATATTGTTATTATGACGTAAACAAACTTCACGAATTGCAGTTAGAGATCCCGGTACTGGAGAGTAGAGATGAGCGAACATTGTCAGTTCCCCCCTCTCCATGCATGTGTTGTGACTTTCACACAGCAGCGACACATGCAGCTGCGGCGCCAAACAGCTGATTATCGGGAGTGCTCCAAGTATCCAGGTTCCCGATGCAGCTTATTCGGTAAACGCAATAGCTTGCCAACGATGTTCTCTTATCTCTATTGGAGAGCACCGAACATATTATTATATTCAAAGGTGTACATACTGACCATGGGGGGGAGGCACTGCTAGACCTAATATTAACCAACAGGCCAGACCGCATGTCAAATATAAGGGTTGGGGGTCACTTGGGTAATAGTGATCACAAGATAATAAGTTTTCATGTGTCCTTTAATAAGATGTGTAGTAGAGGGGTTACAAGGACACTAAAGTTCAGGAAGGCAAATTTCCAACGGATGAGAGATGATCTTGGTGCAATTAACTGGGACGATATCCTGAGACATAAAAATACACAAAGAAAATGTGAGACGTTTATTAGCATCCTGAATAGGACCTGTGCACAATATATACCATATGGGAATAAACATGCTAGAAATAGGAGGAAACCACTATGGCTAAATAGAGCTGTAAGGGGTGCAATAAGAGATAAAAATAAAGCATTTAGAGAATTAAAGCAAGTAGGTAGTGAGGAGGCATTAAATAAATACAGAATATTAAATAAATTCTGTAAAAAGCAAATCAAGACAGCAAAGATTGAGACAGAGAGACTCATTGCCAGAGAAAGTAAAAATAATCCCAAAATATTCTTTAACTACATAAATAGTAAGAAACTAAAAAATGATAGTGTTGGCCCCCTTAAAAATAGTCTGGGTGAAATGGTGGATGAGGATGAGGAAAAAGCCAATATGCTAAATGACTTTTTTCAACACTATTTACACAAGAAAATCCCATGACGGATAACATGATCAGTGATAAAAAAAATTGTCCATTAAACATCACCTGCTTAACCCAGCAGGAAGTACGGCGGAGTCTAAAAATCACTAAAATTGACAAATCTCCGGGCCCAGATGGGATACACCCCCGAGTACTGCAGGAATTAAGTGCAGTCATAGAAAGACCATTATTTTTAATCTTTAAAGATTCCATAATAACAGGGTCTGTACCACAGGACTGGAATATAGCAAATGTGGTGCCAATATTCAAAAAGGAGACAAAAACTGAACTTGGAAATTATAGGCCAGTGAACTTGATCTCTATGGTGGGTAAAATCCTGGAGGGTTTTCTAAGAGATACTATACTGGAGTATCTGAAGAAGAATAACCTCATCACCCAATATCAACATGGGTTTACGAGGGACCATTCCTGTCAGACTAATCTGAGAAGCTTCTATGAAGAGGTAAGTTCTGGACTGAACCAAGGGAATGCAGTGGACGTGGTGTACATGGACTTTTCAAAAGCTTTTGATAAGGTGTGACACACAAGGTTGATACATAAAATGAGAACAATGGGGATAGGGGAAAATATGTGTAAGTGGGTTAAGAGCTGGCTCAGGGATAGGAAACAAAGGGTGGTTATTAATGTGTCACGATCCAGGTTGTATCTGACAGATTAAATGCACAAAGTAATTTTTTTTTTTTCCTTTGGCTTTGTGCCAAAGGTGGTTTTTCCCCCGGTGGCCATTAGGGTCATTGCACTGTGGTGATTTCAGTTGTAGTTTTCCCCCCGGTGGCCATTAGGGTCAATGCACTTTGGTTACCTTAGTTTGCGCACATAATCATGTAACAGGTGTGATAGCTCTATAAGAGAGTATCAGGTGTGTTAATCACAGTTGGTGATATTGAAAGTATTCATTTGCAAGCAAGCCTGGGTGAAGGATGGAGCTAAAGGAGAGTCACAGGCAGCTCAGAGAGAGTCCTAGAGTGGATTGATGGAGTCAGCGATGGTGTCTGCAAGGAGTGCTGGCATAGCATGGTGAAGTCAGCGATGGTGTCAGCGAGGAGTGCCTGCATGGCTTGGTGGAGTGGCAGTTGTGGTGTAGAACTGCACTCACGGTGCTGGACTTGGTTGCTGAGAGCTGGACTCAAGCATGCTGGACTTTTTGGCAGAAAAGCTGGACTCATTTGCGGGACTCCGTTTCTGGACAGCTGCATGGAGGTGGTGGACTCTGGTTGCTTCAAGGCTGCACTATGATGCTGAGAAGAAAAGCTGGACTCAGATGTCGGACACAGTGGAGGAAAAGATGCACGCAGGTGGTGGGCTCTGTTGCTAGGAGCGTAAGCAACAGAGCAAAGCTAAGTGGTGTTTCCCCTGTTTTGTAACTTTTCCTTGTGTGTGTTTAGTGCAGTGGTGGGATTAGTTTCCACACCGACCAATTCCCTAGTGAGGGTTTAGGTGCAGGGCGAGCTAGGGTTAAAAGGTATCCTGAGCGGCGCCTGGTGCGGAACCGGCCTAGGAAACATTAGGAGTGTAGAGACACTGACTCAGGGGAGTGCAGGAGGTCTCCAACCCCCCATTCCCTATCACAGGGCCCACCATTGTTATTGTTACCCAGGTTTTCCCCCTTTTCCCCTATGTCTTATTGTATTACTTACCGGCCTGCGGGCAGTGTCACATAGGACAATTCACACGTGCCGCGTCCTGTTGTATCAGTTACCGGCCTGCTGGTCGTGTCACTCAGGGCGAGGCACGTGACATTATCACTAACCTTACTTTTTTTTCTGGTTAGCCTCAGGCCATGTTCAGACCTGTGAATATTGGCTGCTGGGCCTCACTGAGGAGAGTGAGGAGCTGCATGGTGTGAAGCAGTTCAACAGCAATTATCAGGGTCTGGGGCCTCCCGTTTGACTCAACCAGGAAATCAAATAGCGGCTGGCAAAGAAGCCCCCTAGAGTCGCTGCTGGTGAGCAGGAATTGTTCATACAGGCAGATGTAACCAGACAGGTGGGAGGAGTTGGTGTCCCCATGGTGCTGTCTGGGGTTCCCCGAGGTGAAGGGGTATGTCCCTGTAGTGAGCAGACTGGTGTTATAGTCCACGGGGTTTACGCCAAATCTTCCTTACCACCGAAGTAGCCGCCTCTCCTGGTCGTTCGGAGGAAGGCGACCAGGGAGTGTATTTTTCCTCCATTTCCCAGGCCCCTCCCTCACCAGTGTGAGCAGCAGGTGTGCTGCGGGGAGTAGGGGCAAATCTCAACCCTCGCCATTAGCCAACCCTGGGAGGCGCAGACCTCGTGGTGTAAAGGGTTGGGGGGGGTGTACCCCTTGGTGGAGTGCAGGGGTGTGAATGTGGTGACACAGGGGGACGCCTCTGTTGTCGATCCCAGAACGAGTTCACCCAAATATGACAAATGAATGTGTGGCAATAAACGTTCAGGTCTGGACCTGTGTGTGAACGAGCATGTATGGGTGGCCACCAAAAAACATCTTGTGGAAGTGTGTTGAGGAGTCTTACCAGCTCATACAGAACATACACATACTCATACATAACTCACTCCCCAGGTCGACGCTTTGGAGATGAGTGGTGCCTCCAGAACATACTTTGCCAATATCAGCGGTGCGTTTGTCATAAACCTGAGGTGCAGGTAGTTGCAGGGGTGAACTCTGAATCTAGGCGTCTCCGCTGTAGGTGGTGCCCTGATGAGGAGTGGTCTTGAGGGTCCAGAGGCCCCTCATTAAGGGGATTGTACTGTCATGATCCAGGTTGAATCTGACAGATTAAATGCACAAAGTAACCTTTTTTTCCTTTGGCTGTGTGCCAAAGGTGGTTTTGCCCCCGGTAGCCATTAGGGTCATTGCACTGTGGTGATTTCAGTTGTAGCTTTCCCCCCAGTGGCCATTAGGGTCATTGCACTTTGGTTACCTTAGTTTGTGCACGTAATCATGTAATAGGTGTGATAACTCTATAAGAGAGTATCAGGTGTGTTAATCACTGTTGGTGATATTGAAAGTATTCATTTGCAAGCAAGCCTGGGTGAAGGATGGAGCTAAAGGAGAGTCACAGGCAGCTCAGAGAGAGTCCTAGAGTGGATTGGTGGAGTCAGCGATGGTGTCTGCAAGGAGTGCTGGCATGGCGTGGTGGAGTCAGCGATGGTGTCAGCAAGGAGTGCCTGCATGCCTTGGTGGAGTGGCAGTTGTGGTGTAGAACTGCACTCACGGTGCTGGACTTGGCTGCTGAGAGCTGGACTTAAGCATGCTGGACTTTTTGGCAGAAAAGCTGGACTCATTTGCGGGACTTCGTTTCTGGACAGCTGCATGGAGGTGGTGGACTCTGGTTGCTTCAAGGCTGCACTATGATGCTGAGAAGGTCCATTTCTGGACAGTGCACAGCGATGGTGTTTGCAAGGAGTGCTGGCATGGTGTGGTGGAGTGGCAGTTGCGGTGTAGAACTGCACTCACTGTACTGGACTTGGTTGCTGAGAGCTGGACTCAAGCATGCTGGACTTTTTGGCAGAAAAGCTGGACTCAGATGTCGGACACGGTGGAGGAAAAGATGCATGCAGGTAGTGGGCTCTGTTGCATAAGGAACAGAGCAAAGCTAAGTGGTGTTTCCCCTGTTTTGTCACTTTTCCTTGTGTGTGTTTAGTGCAGTGGTGGGATTAGTTTCGGCACCGACCAATTCCCTAGTGAGGGTTTAGGTGCAGGGCGAGCTAGGGTTAAAAGGTATCCTGAGCGGCGCCTGGTGCGGAACCGGCCTAGGGAACATTAGGAGTAGAGTTGAGCGATACCGTCCGATACTTCAAAGTATCGGATCGGAATGGATCGGCCGATCTTAAAAAAAAGTATCGGTATCGCCGATTCCGATACCGGAAGTCCCATTCAAGTCTATGGGACTTCCGGTATCGGAATAAGAAAAATCCTGTTTTTCCCTTGTACAGCCTCTCTGGGGTCTGTACGGGCCTTTCGGGGGGCTGTGCCGGCCTGCCAGGGGGTCTGTGCAGGCTCCGGTGGTCTGTGCCGGCCTGCCGGGGGGCTGTGCCAGCCTGCCGGGGGGGCTGTGCAGGCTCCAGTGGTCTGTGCCGGCCTGCCGGGGGGCTGTGCCGGCCTGCCGGGGGGCTGTGCAGGCTCCGGGGGGCTGTGCCGGCCTGCCGGGGGGCTGTGCAGGCTTCGGGGGTCTGTGCAGGCATCGTCCGATGGGACTACAAGTCCCATCGGGCGATGCCTGCTACCATGACAGTGATTGACACATTAGCCAATGATGGGACAGTAGTAGTCCCATCATCCGGCTAATGTGTTGAATGTAAAAAAAAAAAAAAAAAAATTACATGCTACATACATACAACATGCATACTACATACATGCTACATTCATACTACATACTACATACATGCTACATTCATACTACATATATACTACATGCAACATACATACTACATACATACTACATGCAACATACATACTACATATATACTACATGCATGCAACATGCATACTACATATATGCTACATACATACTACATATATACTACATGCATGCTACATACATACTACATACATACTACATATATGCTACATACATACTACATGCTACATACATACTACATATATACTACATGCATGCTACATACATACTACATGCTACATACATACTACATATATACTACATACATACCACATACATACTACATACATACTACATACATACTACATGCTACATACATACTACATATATACTACATGCATGCTACATACATACTACATGCTACATACATACTACATATATACTACATACATACTACATACATACTACATGCATGCTACATACATACTACATGCTACATACATACTACATATATACTACATGCATGCTACATACATACTACATGCTACATACATACTACATATATACTACATACATACTACATACATACTACATGCATGCTACATACATACTACATGCTACATACATACTACATATATACTACATACATACTACATACATACTACATGCATGCTACATACATACTACATGCTACATACATACTACATATATACTACATGCATGCTACATACATACTACATGCAACATACATACTACATATATACTACATACATACTACATACATACTACATGCATGCTACATACATACTACATGCATGCTACATACATACTACATGCTACATACATATTACATATATACTACATGCATGCTACATACATACTACATGCTACATACATACTACATATATACTACATGCATGCTACATACATACTGCATGCTACATGCATGCTACATACATACTACATACATACTACATGCTACATACATACCACATATATACTACATACATACTACATACAATACATTCATACAATACATACATAGACATACAGTACATATAACATAGAGTAACATACTTACCAATACTTGTCACATTGTTCCCCGAAGCCATTGTCTTTTACGGAATAAATATTAACATAACAAACCACAAAAATACTCACCCACGATCCGAAGCAGTCCACGAGTGTGTCCCACGACGATCTTGGGTAGAGAACTGCAGCATCAGCTGTTGCTGCCGTTCTCTACGGGCTGCAGGAATCCAATGACGGAAGGTAGGTATCCTTCCGCACTGTATGCCTCCGCCACTTAAAAAAAAAAAAAAGTCCCTAGTCTCACTTTATGCCATTGCTGTGTGGGAAATTCCCACGCAGCAATGGCATAAAGTGAGACTAGGGACTTTTTTTTTTTTAAGTGGCGGAGGAATACAGTGCGGAAGGATACCTACCTTCCGTCATTGGATTCCTGCAGCCCGTAGAGAACGGCAGCAACAGCTGATGCTGCAGTTCTCTACCCAAGATCGTCATGGGACACACTCGTGGACTGCTTCGGATCGTGGGTGAGTATTTTTGTGGTTTGTTATGTTAATATTTATTCCGTAAAAGACAATGGCTTCGGGGAACAATGTGACAAGTATTGGTAAGTATGTTACTCTATGTTATATGTACTGTATGTCTATGTATGTATTGTATGAATGTATTGTATGTAGTATGTATGTAGTATATATGTGGTATGTATGTAGCATGTAGTATGTATGTAGCATGCATGTAGCATGCAGTATGTATGTAGCATGCATGTAGAATATATGTAGTATGTATGTAGCATGTAGTATGTATGTAGCATGCATGTAGTATATATGTAGTATGTATGTAGCATGTAGTATGTATGTAGCATGCATGTAGTATGTATGTAGCATGCATGTAGTATGTATGTAGTATGTATGTAGTATATATGTAGTATGTATGTAGCATGTAGTATGTATGTAGCATGCATGTAGTATATATGTAGTATGTATGTAGCATGTAGTATGTATGTAGCATGCATGTAGTATGTATGTAGTATATATGTTGTATGTAGCATGTAGTATGTATGTAGCATGCATGTAGTATGTATGTAGTATGTATGTAGTATATATGTAGTATGTATGTAGCATGTAGTATGTATGTAGCATGCATGTAGTATATATGTAGTATGTATGTAGCATGTAGTATGTATGTAGCATGCATGTAGTATGTATGTAGTATGTATGTAGTATATATGTAGTATGTATGTAGCATGTAGTATGTATGTAGCATGCATGTAGTATATATGTAGTATGTATGTAGCATGTAGTATGTATGTAGTATGTATGTAGTATGTATGTGGTATGTATGTAGTATACATGTAGTATGTATGTAGCATGTAGTATGTATGTAGCATGCATGTAGTATGTATGTAGCATGCATGTAGTATGTATGTAGTATGTATGTAGTATATATGTAGTATGTATGTAGCATGTAGTATGTATGTAGCATGCATGTAGTATATATGTAGTATGTATGTAGCATGTAGTATGTATGTAGCATGCATGTAGTATGTATGTAGTATGTATGTAGTATATATGTAGTATGTATGTAGCATGTAGTATGTATGTAGCATGCATGTAGTATATATGTAGTATGTATGTAGCATGTAGTATGTATGTAGCATGCATGTAGTATGTATGTAGTATGTATGTAGTATATATGTAGTATGTATGTAGCATGCATGTAGTATGTATGTAGCATGCATGTAGTATGTATGTAGTATGTATGTAGCATGCAGTATGTATGTAGCATGCATGTAGTATATATGTAGTATGTATGTAGCATGTAGTATGTATGTAGCATGCATGTAGTATGTATGTAGTATGTATGTAGCATGTAGTATGTATGTAGCATGCATGTAGTATATATGTAGTATGTATGTAGTATGTATGTAGTATGTATGTAGTATATATGTGTTATGTATGTAGTATGTATGTAGTATATATGTGGTATGTATGTAGTATGTATGTAGTATGTATGTAGTATGTATGTAGCATGTAGTATGTATGTAGCATGCATGTAGTATGTATGTAGTATTTTTTTTTTTTTTTTTTTAACATTTAACACATTAGCCGGATGATGGGACTACTACTGTCCCATCATTGGCTAATGTGTCAATCACTGTCACGGTAGCAGGCATCGCCAGATGGGACTTGTAGTCCCATCGGACGATGCTTGCACAGACCCCCGGACATCAGCACAGCCCCCCGGCAGGCCGGCACAGCCCCCCGGCAGGCCGGTACAGACCCCCACAGGGTGCACAGCCCCCCGGCAGGCCGGCACAGCCCCCCGGCAGGCCGGTACAGACCCCCACAGGGTGCACAGACCACCGGCAGGCCGGCACAGCCCCCCGGCAGGCCGGTACAGACCCCGGGCAGTCCACACAGCCCCCCGGCAGGCCGGCACAGCCCCCCGGCAGGCCGGCAGAGACCCCCGGAAGGCCCGAAATGACGGCGCATCATGATGCGCACACACCGCGCATCATGATGACGTCAGGCTGTCAATCAACTTTGAACTTCCGATCCCGATGCCGACTTCCGATATTGAAAAAATATCGGAAGTCGGTATCGGAATTCCGATACAGCAAGTATCGGCCGATACCCGATACTTGCGATATCGGAATGCTCAACACTAATTAGGAGTGTAGAGACACTGACTCAGGGGAGTGCAGAAGGTCGCCAACCCCCCGTTCCCTATCGCAGGGCCCACCATTATTAGTTACCCAGGTTTTCTCCCTTTTCCCCTATGTCTTATTGTATTAGTTACCGGCCTGCGGGCCGTGTCACATAGGACAATTCACACGTGCCGCGTCCTGTTGTATCAGTTACCGGCCTGCTGGCTGTGTCACTCAGGGCGAGGCATGTGACATAATGGAGCACACTCGGACTGGGTCACGGTTAGCAGTGGGGTACCACAGGGGTCAGTATTAGGCCCGTTTCTTTTTAACATATTTATTAATGACCTTGTAGGGGGCATAGAGAGTAGAATTTCAATATTTGCAGATGACACTAAACTCTGCAGGGTAGTCAATAAAGAGGAGGACAATTTTATATTATAGGAGGATTTATGTAAACTAGAAGCTTGGGCTGATAAATGGCAATTGAGCTTTAATGGGGATAAATGTAAGGTCATGCACTTGGGTAGAACAAACAAGATGTATAATTATTGCTTAATTGTAAAACACTGGGCAAAATTGTCACTGAAAAAGACCTGGGTGTATGGGTGGACGACAAACTCACATTTAGTGGCCAGTATCAGGCATCTGCTGGAAAGGCAAATAAAATAATGGGATGCATTAAAAGAGGCATAGATGCTCATGAGGAGAATCGCTACTACCAACAGGTGGCACTATAGAGTTCGAGTTCTCTTTTTCTCTGGAGGCAATTTGCACATGAGGAGAACATAATTTTACCTCTATACAAGTCACTAGTGCAACCACACTTAGAATACTGTGTACAGTTCTGGTCTCCAGTGTGTAAGAAAGAAATAGCTGAACTAGAGCAGGTGCAGAGAAGAGCGACCAAGGTTATTACGGAACTGGGGGGGTCTACAATACCAAGACAGGTTATTACACTTGGGGTTTAGTTTGGAATATCGAAGGCTTAGGGGTGATCTTATTACAATGTATAAATATATGCGGGGACAGTACAAAGACCTTTCTAATGATCTTTTTACTCTTAGACCTTTGACGGGGACAAAGGAGGAAAGAAGGTTTAAGCATACTCACAGATGCAGATTCTTTACTGTAAGAGCAGTGAGACTATGGAACTCTCTGCCATATGGAACTCTCTGCCATATGATGTTGTAATGAATGATTCACTACTAAAATTTAAGAAGGGACTGGATGCCTTTCTTGAAAAGTATAATATTACAGGGTATATACACTAGTTTCCTTACCATTGCGTTGATCCAGGGAGCTAGTCTGATTGCCATATGTGGAGTCGGGAAGGAATTTTTTTCCCCAATGTGAAGCTTACTGTTTACCACATGGGTTTTTCTTTGCCTTCCTCTGGATCAACATGTTAGGGCAAGTTAGGATAGAATATAGGTTGAACTGGATGGACTTAAAGTCTTCTTTCAGCCTTAATAACTGTTACTGTCATGCCCGCTATGTCTGTTATGCCGCATGACCCCTGGAGCAGTGTGCACACGCACTGAACTTCATGCCCGCCATGTCTGGTATGCCGCATGACTCCTGGAGCAGTGTGCACGCGCACCAAACTATCATGCGCGTTATGTCTTATGCTGCAAGATCCCTGGAGCAGTGTGCACACGCACCTCGTGACTTGTGCTGCAAGATGCCTGGAGCAGTGTGCACGCACGCCTCATCTCATGGCTGCCCGTCATTGCCAGTGCGCATGTGTGCTTTATCTCATGGCTGCACGCCGTTGCTGGGTGACCACCCGTCTCTGCTCTGCCTGCAGCTATCCTCTATGATCCTGGAGACCCTGACCATGTGACCTTTCCTATGGTCCAGCACAGTCTGACCCAGCTATCTTCTCTATGGTCCTGGAGGACTCTACCATGTGGTCCTCTCTATGGTCTTGGAGGACTCGACCATATGATCCTCTCTATGATCCTGGAGTATCTGAACTGGAAGTCCTCCCCTGGTCCTGACCCGGAAGTGCAGGTGCTACTGCCCTATATCAGACCACCCCTTCCTATGGTCGGGGCCTGACTATCATGTTGCTTCCCTGCATGGCTGCTTGGTCTGCTGGGTCACTCCTTGTATTCTGTGCCCCTGCACTCTGCCTTGTAGTGCATCTCTGGACACGCTCTGTGCTTGTATTCTTCCTCTTGTCCAGTGCCATGTCTTGTGTTGTCTCTCGTGCCATGTTTTTACTTGTTATGCTTTGACTTGTAGTACTTCCTCTGCTCTCTGCCTTAGTCTGCTTCACCTTGTCTTGCCTAAGCTATTCTTTGACTTGTAGTACTTCATATGTTCTCTGCCTTGCCTGTTTCACCATGTCTGGTCTTTGCTATTCTGAGCCTTGTAGTACTTCTCATGTTCCCTGTCTTTGCCTGGTTTTCCTTACTCTGTCTTCTGGTGCTCGCTAGCACATTCCATGTCTAGTCTCAAGGTTCTGCCTTGACCCGGCTCTGGGCTTCGGCCTATGCTCCACTGCTAGACTCTGTCCTATGGTGCTCTCTAGCACATTTCTTGGCTAGTCTCAAGGTTCTCCCTTGACCCGACTCTGGGCTTCGGCCTACGCTCCGCTGCTAGCTCCATGTCTCTGTACCCGGCTCTGGGCTCTAGCATAAGCTCCGCTTCTCTTCTCTTGTACCCGACTCTGTGCTTCTGCCTATGTTCCGCTCCTTGTTCTGTACTTAGCCTAGCCTTGCCTTGCCTTGTTTCTTGCCTTGCCTTGTTTCTTCGTGTGCCCTTTGCATGCCCCTGGCCTTCCCTAGCCTCCTGTTTGTGCCTGAGTCGTGCCCGCCCTAGCCGTGCCCGCATGGTTGTGCCTCAGCTGTGCTCGTCGGCCAGTGACAGCTGTCGCCTGTTATGCCTCAGACAGGTTCGCCTCAGTCTTGCCCATCTGTCTGTGCATCAGCCCGACCAGCTAGCCAGTGCCTCAGCCGTGCTTTCTGTGCTTCCTTGCACCCACGCTGTCTCTGCACTGTGCATTGCGTGCCCTCCTAGCACGCGCAGGTCATAGCCTGCTCCTTGGCATACCTCCCCGTGCTTCTCTAAAAGTATGCGCAGGTCTTGCCATGTACCCTGTCATGCCCTCTTGCACATACAGGCCCTAGCCTGAACCCTGTCGTGCCCTCTTGCATGCACAGGCCCTAGCCTGAACCCTGGTGTGTCTCCTAGCACGCGCAGGCCCTTGCCTTAGCCTGAACCCTGGCGTGCCTCCTAGCACGCGCAGGCCGTTGCCTTAGCCTGAACCCTGGCATGCCCCTCTGCACATACAGGACCTTAGCCTGAACCCTGGTGGCTCCTCTAGCGTGCCTAGGACCTTGGACCTTGAACCCTGGTGTGTCCCCTACACATGCACCGTGTCTCGTACTTTGAACCCTGGCGTGTCCCCTACACACGCACCTTGCCTTGCACCTTGCCCTGGACCCTGGTGTGCCCCTAGCATGCACTCTGCATGGAACTTTGCCTTGGACCTTGGCGTGTTCCTTAACACGCACCATGTCTGGAGATCTGTCGTGCCTCCTTGCCTAAGCCCTGGTTTACCTGACGGATGTCTGGAACCTGCCGATCGCTGCCAGATATCGTAAGCCTGATGACTGCGGCCTGATGTCCGGAGCTGATGTCCGCAGCCTGATGCCCTGATCATGTCGATCGTTGCCAGCTGTTCGGAGACCGAAGCCATTAAGCCCTTGCCTGTACCCAGGCATGCCACCTTTCACATACCATGCCATGTACCTTGGTGTGCCCTCGCACGCACCTTGCTGTGCTTTCCCTGTTATCACGTCTTGCACCTGATGTAACCCTGAGTTTGCCTTAATGAAGTTACCTTCAATTCACGTCTTGTCTTGTCTTGTTTCCTGCACGTCCTTTGTCATCAGACACTCGTACTTAGTGTCTACCTGAGCCGGCCGTTTGGTTCCAGCAGTCGTGGTGGCTCACCCCCTTGGTCTTGCTCCTGACACTCCCTGTATAGGGGGTGGTTCCTCACAAGGTACAGTACCATGTTAGCCTATGGCATTTCAAATCCGCTGTGCTCACGCTGCGGTTTTTTCTGCGCGGTTTTGCTGCGGTTTACAAACCGCAGCATGTCAATTGTTTGGGCCGATTCTGCAGCGGTTTCACACCTTTAGCATAGTAGAGGTATGAAACTGTGGGGAGGAGGACCCCCATATAGTGATTGGGCCGGAACCAAGGGGACCGCCATCAGAGGTATTGAAGGAATCACATCAGGAGGATTACAAAGGGAGACATGCGACTGAGGTTGTCAGGGCAACAGGGGGCGGGGCTAGGGTAAAAGGAGCAGGGGACGCGCTGAAGTGGCAGTTGGGGAAAAGAGAGAGTGAAGGCAGGACGCAGGGTGACTTGCAGGGGCACCGAGAGGAGCCTGTGAGGAAAAAGCTGGACATTTACCGACAAGAGAGACGTGAGAGACTGTTCCCAGAGACTGCTCCCCGCTCCCGTTCTGAGAAAAGCATCCCCGCTACCCCCCGCCTTGGCGAGAGAGGAACTTTACCTCAGGTTGTGGCCGTGAGTACCCGTAACCAGGCCACAGAGGCCTGGGCACTTCCCCCAGCCTTCCCCCATCACGCCGACCCGGCCGTCACCGGCCTGAAGATACGCCACCTCGTGACAGGCGAGATAAAAGACTCGCTACCCTGGCTTTGGGACAGTCTCCTTCATAAAGGACGGCTACAGGTCATCTGGGGAACTGCGTCATCACCGCGCGCCACCTCCAACATTTTCTTCAGGGCCTGTTGCGCCCCAACGGCATCGCTTTCTTCAGGGCCTGTTGCGGCCCAGCGGCAGCGTTTCCTTCAGGGCCTGTTGCGCCCCAGCGGCAGTGCTTTCTTCAGGGCCTGTTGTGCCCCAGCGGCAGCGTTTCCTTCAGGGCCTGTTGCGCCCCAGCATCAGCGCTTTCTTCAGGGCCTGTTGCACCCCAATGGGCTCGCTTTCTTCAGGGCCTGTTGCGCCCCAACGGCATCGCTTTCTTCAGGGCCTGTTGCGCCCCAACGGCATCGCTTTCTTCAGGGCCTGTTGTGCCCCAATGGTATTGCTTTCTTCAGGGCCTGTTGCGCCCCATCGTCATCATTTTCTTCAGGGCCTGTTGAGCCCCATCCCTCCCAGGAGTAACGAGGCGCCAGGACAGCCACCTCAGCGACCTCAACGCGGCTACGTTCACGAACCTGTCAGCCCTTGGAAGGCTAAGTACCGCAATAGTGTTGTTAAGATTGTTGAGCCCCTGCGTGGACTGTTTGTCCCTGTATTTCTTGTCTGTTCAGTTAAGCTCCAGCGGCTAGTTTGATAAAAAAGTTATTTCACCAACCACCATCCGTCTAGTGTCTCGTCACTGCATCCTGCGAACCTGCAGAACCCTACACTTGGCGTAGTCGGCAGGATGCAGTCTCCGAGCGTAGACGGTGGTGGCGCAGGTCAGGGGGAAGCTGTAGACTCTGTAAATAATGAGGGCCCCCGTACTAGCATTTCATTGGGGGCCATGCTGAACAACCTGCCTAGATTCTCCGGCTCCAATACTATGCTATGGAGCTGGACAGAGTGAATGCGGGGGCTCTTTCGGATGCACCCAATGACCCCTGACCTGGAAGCTGAAGTGGCACTCATGGCCCTAGACGGGGAGGTGCGGAGGTCAGTGATGTTGAAACCTCCGGGGCACCGCAACACTTTTGAAAAGGTGTTGCAGATAGTGGAACAGACCCACGGGGATCCCACTAATGTGGGAGAGTTAAGGACCCGTCTGTTTAGCCGGATGCAGGCAGAGGGGGAGACGATTACTCAGTATATGAATGTACTCCAAGAGTTGCATACGGCTATTGAAAGAAAAGACGGGGTAGGGGTAGGACCTGTTGACATTACCCTACGTGACCTACTGGTGACTGGACTGCGAGATCCACTGATAAAGCAGGCATTACGGGAACAGATCAGAATGAATCCCCAAATAGACTTTTCAGAAGTGGGAAGTCAGGCACGGGTTCGGGAGCAAGAGCAGGGGATGGCGGTCCCCGTGGGGAAGGTCCGAGGTGTGGAGGCCTCCTCGAACACAGTTGAGGAACCTCAGTGGGTGGAGGAGATGAAGCGAGAATTGAAAAATATTAAGAGCGAGTTGGCTGAAGTAAAGAGAAGAACCGAACCAGAGACTGGGCGACCCAGTGTTAATCCCGGTCCCTGGGGGTCACGCTCTCCGCGGGGTGGTTGATCAATACCAGCCCAGTGTTATAAGTGTGGAGAACCAGGCCACTTCGCCCGAGAGTGTCCGCGGTGTGGGAGATACCCACCCCGGCAGCCATTAAACTAAAGGGCTCCGGGTTGGGGGGACGCCGCTCGGAGGCGAAAACCACAACTAGGGGTGGTGGAAGTGCCGAAGATTTGGTAGCAAAGTGTCCGGTAGTTTGGGCAGAAGTAGAGGGCCGGGCCGTCCGGTGTCTGGTGGACACGGGGTCACAAGTAACCACTATGCCCGCAGCGTACTTTCAACGAAACTTTCCGGAGGCAGCAAGGCCTCAGTGGGGGCCCATAATTAGACTAGCAGCCGCCAACCAATTGCCGGTTCCGGTTGCCGGGGTAGTGTGGGTGCAGGTGACGTTGTGCGGTAAACCCCTCGGCCGCAGAGGGGTGGTGCTGACTCAAGGAGAAGCTGATCAATGACACCCCGTCACCCTAGGCATGAATATTTTAAAAGAGTTTGGTAACCTGTTTTCTTAATGATCCCACACAAAGGACACTGAAGCAGTGGGGTTCTCGCACAGCTCAGGGACAGGTATTCCAGCAGCTGGTGCGAGGTGCGCGGGTGCATCGGGACTGCCAGGAGGGTGAGGCTCTGGGCAAGGTCATCGCGTCAGCGGCACCCCTGCTTGTGCTGCCTCCTGGACAGACAGTGGTGGCCCTGCCAATTCGGGCCTCGATACCTTTGGAGGGCGTAGAGGTGCAGGTGGAGCCGTGTCCCTCAGAGCACTTATCTCCTGGCATACTGGTGGCCCGTTCCCTCGCTACGGTGCGAAAAGGAACCGTCCTGGTCTGCAGCGTTAACCTTGAAGACCGAGATACCATTATGAAAGCACGGACTGTACTGGCCAAACTAGTAAAGCCTTTAGAAGAAGTGCTGCCCGCTCCTGCGGTTCAATTACGAGTACACCCCGAGGATCCTTGGGAGGTAACAATACGAACCTTACAGGCCCACGAAGTCTTGACACAAGAGAAGGGCCGAAATATTTTGGAGCAGATGCGGGCCGAGCTTTCTGGACTAACTGCGGCCCAACTTTCACAAGTCAAAGCATTACTGGGACAGTACCATGAAGTATTTGCTAGTCATGAGGACGACTTTGGGTGTACCACCGCCATCACTCATGAGATCCCCACAGCAGGAGCGGCCCCTATCTGAGAACGATATCGACAGATTCCGCCACAACTCTATCAAGAGGTGAAAACTTTGCTGGCTCAGATGCTACAAAAAGGGGTGATACGGGAAAGTCAAAGCCCTTGGGCGGCCCCCATCGTGTTGGTCCGGAAGAAAGATGGTACACTACGATTCTGTGTGGATTATCGTAAATTGAATGCTTGCACTATTAAAGACTCATACCCACTGCCCCGCATAGAAGAATCTCTGTCTGCATTGGGCAAAGCAACATATTTTTCGACCCTGGACTTGGCCAGTGGGTACTGGCAGGTGCCCATGTCAGAAGAGGACAGAACTAAGGCTGGTTTCACATTAGCGCTTTTTAAGCGCACGCACGGCCGGGGGTAGCTCCGCCTCCGAGCCGGCTCTCTGCCCGGTGTGCCCGCCCCTTGCTTGTAGCGCCGCCTCCTAGCGGACAGCGGCGCCTGCGATCGGCGCACCCTATCTTTAGCATAGAGTGCGCAGATCGTGCGCAGGCCGTGCGCTAGTTGCGCTTTGACCTGCGCTGCGCACTTTTGACGGTGCGCCGTGCGCGCCAAAATCCGAAAAGTTCGATTTTGGCGCGCACGGCGCACCGTCAAAAGTGCGCAGCGCAGGTCAAAGCGCAACTAGCGCAGGCACCGCTGTCCGCTAGGAGGCGGCGCTACAAGCAAGGGGCGGGCACGCCGGGCAGAGAGCCGGCTCGGGGGCGGAGCTACCCCCGGCCGTGCGTGCGCTTAAAAAGCGCTAATGTGAAACCAGCCTAAGACGGCGTTCATAATGCCCATGGGACTGTTTGAGTTTAATCGAATACCATTCGGGCTGGCCAACGCCCCCGGGACATTTCAGCGATTGATGGAGCGATGTCTAGGGGATCTCAATTTTGAGGCCACGTTGATCTACCTGGACGACATCATTGTCTATACCGCCTCCTTCGAGGACCACCTGAAGCGGTTGGGACAAGTACTCAGCCGACTGCAAAAGTACGGGTTGAAGGTGAAGCCTCAGAAATGCCACCTATTTCGCTCTCAGATTGAGTATCTGGGTCATGTCGTTTCGGCAGAGGGTGTGAGGCCATCCCGGGAGAAGATTGCTGCTATCCAGGAATGGCCTACCCCCGAGACGGTGAAAGACGTGCAGGCTTTTCTGGGGTTAGCTGGATATTACCGTCGTTTCGTAAAGAATTTTGCATGTCGAGCTCGAGCCCTGCATGACCTGCTAAAGGGGGCTCCCGCTGGGGCCAATGGGCGAAAAATCCAGTGGCAACACCCTCAGGAAGAGGCCTTCCGAGATCTCAAGGCTGCACTCTCGGATGCCCCAGTGTTGGCTTATTCGGATTTCTCTCAGCCGTTCATCCTGCACACTGACGGGAGTCTTCACGGGCTAGGGGCTGTGTTATCACAGGTTCAGGATGGCCGGGAGAGGGTGATCGCATATGGAAGCCGTTCACTCCATGACTCCGAGCGTAACCCTGACAATTACAGCTCTTTTAAGCTCGAACTCCTCGCAGTGGTGTGGGCTATGACAGAGAGATTCGCAGAGTACCTAGCGGGCTCCGAGGTGGTAGTGCGAACTGACAACAACCCACTGGCTCATTTGGAAAACGCCAAGTTGGGGGCTTTGGAGCAGCGACGGGTGGCCCGAATGGCGAAATACAATTACAAGATTATTTACAAAAGAGGGGCCGAGAATGTTCATGCAGATGCTCTCTCTAGGATTCGACATACAACTCCCGGACAGAATCGAGACGAAGAATTAGGAGAGGAAATACCGTTCGCTCTTACCGCTGCCGTGCTCACCAATGTTGATGCAAAAGTATCTTCCCCAGAGGCCCACAGGGGCATCCTGGAACAATCTCGTGATAAGTGGATACAACAGCAACAAGAAGATGAAGTTGGACTTCTCCGGACATGCGTCGCCGCTGGTCAATTACCCACTGATACTCAAGCTTTGACCCAAGACCTGTCGCTGATGCTGCGACAATGGGAGAGACTGATTATCCGAAAGGGACTACTGTACCGTAAAATCACTTCGCAAACAACCTCAACGACTGTTTGGCAGGTGGTTACACCCGGAGCACAACTACACGAACTGGCTCGAGAGGCTCACGAAAAAGGGGCCCACTTTGGAGTCAAAAAGACTTTGCAATGGTTACAACAGAAAGTTTATCACCCACGCTTGTCGGCTGTTGTGGACGAAGTCTGCCGTACCTGCCGCTTATGTGAATTGGCCAAACCACCTGCTCAGAGGGCCGAAACACAGACGATTGTGACTTCAGAACCCTTTGAGCTCCTGACGGTGGATTATCTGCACATTGGTCCCGCATTCCAGGGATACGAACACTGCCTCGTCATGGTGGATCATTTTACTAAGTTCGCTGTGGTAACCCCTACTCGAGACCAGACCGCGGAGTCAGCCGCCTCCACAATTTGCAGAAACTTTATACAAGTGTACGGCTGTCCTCAACGTATACATTCCGACCAGGGAGCATGTTTTTTGGGGAAAGTTATGGAGGAACTACATCATCTTTATGGGATTGATAAATCCCGGACCACACCGTATCACCCGCAAGGAAATGGGGCTTGTGAGCGATTTAATCGGACATTGATTCAAATGCTACGCACTCTGGAGAGTGACAAGAAAGCTGGTTTTCCTAAATATGTTTCTGAATTAGTGTGGGTTTATAATAATCGGGTACATCGAGTAACGGACTATACTCATTATTTCCTGCTGTTCGGACGAGAGGGTAAAGGGATCACGGAGGTAGAGTTGGACCCCGAAGAGCCTCGTCCCTGGACCGGAGTGTCGTCTTGGGTCCGAAATCATCGCCACAGGTTGCAAACTCTTCACCGAATTGTACATACCAAACTTCAAGACTGGGAACACCCAGGGAAAAATACAACCTCCCCTCCCCATCTCCAAAGCGGGGACCGTGTGCTTGTACGAGATTAACGCCCCCAGAATAAACTGGAGTCACGTTGGGAAGAGAATCCTTATCGGGTACTACGCCGTATCCATCCAGAAGGACCTGTGTATGAAATACGGCCCGAGCAGGATGAAACACTGCCCACCCGCATTGTGCATCGTAATATGTTACGCCCGTGTATTTCCACCGACCTGAAGCAACTGGAACCTGTCCCGAAGACATCCGAACCGGAGTCCATATGCTGGGACTCGGACGACGAGGATTTCCCTCCAGTTCCCAAAGGCCCTTCACCCAATAATGAGCCAGTTGACACAATTAACCCACCGGCATCATGCAGTCCACCGACGTCCACCACCCCAGAAGATTCCACCCCAGTCGAACTTAGACGCTCCGAGCGGTCAACAGCCGGCAAACCCCCCGAACGGTATGAACAAGACCAGTTCGTATGGCAACGAATATTGACACCTTTACAGGCCAATCTCAATAGACTAACTCCCTCGCCCGAGGACTGGCGAGCTTACAGGGTGGGGGAATGTGGGGAGGAGGACCCCCATATAGTGATTGGGCCGGAACCAAGGGGACCGCCATCAGAGTTATTGAAGGAATCACATCAGGAGGATTACAAAGGGAGACATGCGACTGTAGTTGTCAGGGCAACAGGGGGCGGGGCTAGGGTAAAGGGAGCAGGGGACGCGCTGAAGTGGCAGTTGGGGAAAAGAGAGAGTGAAGGCAGGACGCAGGGTGACTTGCAGGGGCACCGAGAGGAGCCTGCGAGGAAAAAGCTGGACATTTACCGACAAGAGAGACGTGAGAGACTGCTCCCCGCTCCCGTTCTGAGAAAAGCATCCCCGCTACCCCTCGCCTTGGCGAGAGAGGAACTTTACCTCAGGTTGTGGCCGTGAGTACCCGTAACCAGGCCACAGAGGCCTGGGCACTTCCCCCCAGCCTTCCCCCATCACGCCGACCCGGCCGTCACCGGCCTGAAGATACGCCACCTCGTGACAGGCGAGATAAAAGACTTGCTACCCTGGCTTTGGGAGAGACTCCTTCATAAAGGACGGCTACAGGTCATCTGGGGAACTGCGTCATCACCGCGCGCCACCTCCAACATTTTCTTCAGGGCCTGTTGCGCCCCAACAGCATCGCTTTCTTCAGGGCCTGTTGCACCCCAGCGGCAGCGCTTTCTTCAGGGCCTGTTGCGCCCCAGCGGCAGCGTTTCCTTCAGGGCCTGTTGCGCCCCAGCGGCAGCGCTTTCTTCAGGGCCTGTTGCGCCCCATCGGCCTCGCTTTCTTCAGGGCCTGTTGCGCCCCAATGGTATTGCTTTCTTTAGGGCCTGTTGCGCCCCATCGTCATTTTCTTCAGGGCCTGTTGAGCCCCATCCCTCCCAGGAGTAACGAGGCGCCAGGACAGCCGCTTCAGCGACCTCTACGCGGCTACGTTCACGAACCTGTCAGCCCTTGGAAGGCTAAGTACCGCAATAGTGTTGTTAAGATTGTTGAGCCCCTGCGTGGACTGTTTGTCCCTGTATTTCTTGTCTGTTCAGTTAAGCCCCAGCGGCTAGTTTGATAAAAAAGTTATTTCACCAACCACCATTCGTCTAGTGTCTCGTCACTGCATCCTGCGAACCTGCAGAACCCTACAAAACTGCAGGGCAAAACCACAGGCTAATCCGCAGGAAAACCGCAGGTCATTTTACCTGCGGTTTTACCTGCGGATCCGTGCGGAAAAACCCGCAGGTGAATCTGCAGCGTGTGCACATAGCCTAAATGTATCCCTTGCCCTAAGCCTAACTAACCATAGCCCTAAACTGAACCCTCGCTCTAAGCCAACCTTAGTGCTAAGCTCACTTTCTCATCTAGGTAGCTGTCTATGCAGAGCAGAAGAATTTACAATCTAGAAACTCTGGGTTATATAAATATACATAAGTAGTATCTAAAATAACATAACATTTAGCCAAAAATACAACAACGATACTATCCTGAGAGTAAATGAAGTCAAATATTAGACATTAAATGGAATATCTACCAAATGTGGTCATTGTATCTGAGATTGGAAATAGCATGGTCCTATATTTTTCCTACTTAATCAATTTAATTTACTCTGAGGCTTGTGTATTTTGTTTCATATTTTTGATTAAAAGTTATCTCTGTCCTGGTATGCATGTCTCCCCCGTCACTGTCCTCATCTGCCAAATGTACCGCTCATTAAGGTAATGAATATGCGCTCCACGCCTATGGGAGTGGAGATGTGTGCATATTCATTACGTTACTGAGCAGGGGCACGCGATTGCTCAGCACAGGAAGAGCTGCAGGAAGCCGCACCAACGAGATGCTATGAGGGCACGCTGGACGGTGAGTAGGATCGGATGTCTTCTGGAAGCCGGTGGCTGTGGCTGCAGCTGTCACTGTGCAGCGCTATAAGAGAAATGAATATTCATTTCTCTTTAGCAGTGGCAGAGACTTTAGCCACAGCCACCGGCAACTGACTCTGTGACCTGCTGCTCCGCCGCTCCCCCTCTCTCGCCGGCCCTCTTGGACAATGACTAGTGTGTAAGGCAAGGGGGCTTTTTCAGCACAAAAAAATGTGCTGAAAAACTCGGCTTATACATAAGTATATATGGTTGATATATGTATATTTACTGTATATATAAAAATAAAAACAAAAAGCAGCAGCAAAAAATCTGTAGGGTGCAAAAAATCCTTCCAGGTATGTAACAAATCTCATAATAGGATCCAAAAAGAATGAAGGCAGCACTCTAATAGAAAATATCAAATATAATTTAATGGCTCATGCATGTATGTATATATACACTCACTGGCCACTTTATTAGGTACACCTGTCCAACTGTGTGTTAAGACTTACTTTCTAATCAGCCAATCACATGGCGGCAACTCAGTGCATTTAGGCATGTAGACATGGTCAAGACAATCTCCTGCAGTTCAAACCGAGCATCAGTATGGGGAAGAAAGGTGATTTGAGTGCCTTTGAACGTGGCATGATTGTTGGTGCCAGAAGGGCTGGTCTGAGAATTTCAGAAACTGCTGATCTACTGGGATTTTCACGCACAACCATCTCTAGGGTTTACAGAGAATGGTCCGAAAAAGAAAAAAAATCCAGTGAGCGGCAGTTCTGTGGCCGGAAATGCCATGTTGATGCCAGAGGTCAGAGGAGAATGGGCAGACTGGTTCGAGCTGATAGAAAGGCAACAGTGACTCAAATTGCCACCCGTTACAACCAAGGTAGGCAGAAGAGCATCTCTGAACGCACAGTGCGTCGAACTTTGAGGCAGATGGGCTACAGCAGCAGAAGACCACACTGGGTACCACTCCTCTCAGCTAAGAACAGGAAACTGAGGCTACAATTTGCACAAGCTCATCGAAATTGGACAGTAGAAGATTGGAAAAACGTTGCCTGGTCTGATGAGTCTCGATTTCTGCTGCGACATTCGGATGGTATGGTCAGAATTTGGCGTAAACAACATGAAAGCATGGATCCATCCTGCCTTGTATCAACGGTTCAGGCTGGTGGTGGTGGTGTCATGGTGTGGGGAATTTTTTCGGGGCACTCTTTGGGCCCCTTGGTACCAATTGAGCATCGTTGCAACGCCACAGCCTACCTGAGTATTGTTGCTGACCATGTCCATCCCTTTATGACCACAATGTACCCAACATCTGATGGCTACTTTCAGCAGGATAATGCGCCATGTCATAAAGCTCGAATCATCTCAGATTGGTTTCTTGAACATGACAATGAGTTTACTGTACTCAAATGGCCTCCTCAGTCACCAGATCTCAATCCAATAGAGCATCTTTGGGATGTGGTGGAACGGGAGATTCGCATCAGGGATGTGCAGCCGACAAATCTGCGCCAACTGTGTGATGCCATCATGTCAATATGGTCCAAAATCTCTGAGGAATGCTTCCAGCACCTTGTTGAATCTCTGCCACGAAGAATTGAGGCAGTTCTGAAGGCAAAAGGGGGTCCAACCCCTTACTAGCATGGTGTACCTAATAAAGTGGCCAGTGAGTGTATATATACAGTGGGGAAAAAAAGTATTTAAGCAGTCAGCAATAGTGCAAGTTCCACCACTTAAAAAGATGAGAGGCGTCTGTAATTTACATCATAGGTAGACCTCAACTATGGGAGACAAACTGAGAAAAAAAAATCCAGAAAATCACATTGTCTGTTTTTTTTTTCATTTTATTTGCATATTATGGTGGAAAATAAGTATTTGGTCAGAAACAAAATTTCATCTCAATACTTTGTGATATATCCTTTGTTGGCAATGACAGAGGTCAAACGTTTTCTGTAAGTCTTCACAAGGTTGCCACACACTGTTGTTGGTATGTTGGCCCATTCCTCCATGCAGATCTCCTCTAGAGCAGTGATGTTTTTGGCTTTTCGCTTGGCACCACGGACTTTCAACTCCCTCCAAAGGTTTTCTATAGGGTTGAGATCTGGAGACTGGCTAGGCCACTCCAGGACCTTGAAATGCTTCTTACGAAGCCACTCCTTCGTTGCCCTGGCGGTGTGCTTTGGATCATTGTCATGTTGAAAGACCCAGCCACGTTTCATCTTCAATGCCCTTGCTGATGGAAGGAGGTTTGCACTCAAAATCTCACGATACATGGCCCCATTCATTCTTTCATGTACCCGGATCAGTCGTCCTGGCCCCTTTGCAGAGAAACAGCCCCAAAGCATGATGTTTCCACCACCATGCTTTACAGTAGGTATGGTGTTTGTTGGATGCAACTCAGTATTCTTTTTCCTCCAAACACGACAAGTTGTGTTTCTACCAAACAGTTCCAGTTTGGTTTCATCAGACCATAGGACATTCTCCCAAAACTCCTCTGGATCATCCAAATGCTCTCTAGCAAACTTCAGATGGGCTAGGACATATACACGCTTAAGCAGTGGGACACGTCTGGCACTGCAGGATCTGAGTCCATGGTGGCGTAGTGTGTTACTTATGGTAGGCCTTGTTACATTGGTCCCAGCTCTCTGCAGTTCATTCACTAGGTCCCCCGCGTGGTTCTGGGATTTCTGCTCACCGTTCTTGTGATCATTCTGACCCCACGGGGTGGGATTTTGCGTGGAGCACCAGATCGAGGGAGATTATCAGTGGTCTTGTATGTCTTCCATTTTCTAATTATTGCTCCCACAGTTGATTTCTTCACTCCAAGCTGGTTGGCTATTGCAGATTCAGTCTTCCCAGCCTGGTGCAGGGCTACAATTTTGTTTCTGGTGTCCTTTGACAGCTCTTTGGTCTTCACCATAGTGGAGTTTGGAGTCAGACTGTTTGAGGGTGTGCACAGGTGTCTTTTTATACTGATAACAAGTTTAAACAGGTGCCATTACTACAGGTAATGAGTGGAGGAAAGAGGAGACTCTTAAAGAAGAAGTTACAGGTCTGTGAGAGCCAGAAATCTTGATTGCTTGTTTCTGACCAAATACTTATTTTCCACCATAATATGCAAATAAAATGAAAAAAAACCCAGACAATGTGAATTTCTGAATTTTTTTTCTCAGTTTGTCTCCCATAGTTGAGGTCTACCTATGATGTAAATTACAGACGCCTCTCATCTTTTTAAGTGGTGGAACTTGCACTATTGCTGACTGACTAAATACTTTTTTTCCCCACTGTATATATATACTGTATATATAAATAAATATTCCTATGCTGTTTACCGGTGTGCAGCTTTCCTTTAAAGCTAGTTAGAAATTTACTAGGCCTACTTTACTTCTTTGCTAATAATTTGCTTTTGACATAAGGTGCTCTTTACTTGAAATAATATGCTTCACCCATATGTCAGAAGACTTAGTGATCCATGAAAGCTTCCCTCTTACTATTCGTGATCAGGTGATCTAGCCTATTCTTCCGTAGTGTAACTGTAAATGCATTGCTTCATTATTCTAATCCAGTAAGAAGGAATCCTACTGCGCCATTGAAAAGACATCTGTTTTATTACGATGAGGTATTATAACTGTGCTTCGCTTGGTGCGTCACATGCCTGTCATCGATAGACGCCCATTAATTTTCTACTTCATTACAGTAATTAAATGCTCATGATGATAGATAAACTGAAGCTTGAGTCTACGCTTTTACAATATATTGCTACCTAGTAAGAGCATTTCGCTCTAAAATCAGCTTATCACCTAGCAACCAATGACAAAGTTACACCGCAGTCCTTTATAATTACTACGAGTGTGAGTTTACTACATGTACATTATATATATATATATATATATATATGTATACACACTAAGTATCAGGTTTTTAAGTGCCATCTCCCTTGACTTTTAGTGCCCAAAAATTTCTCACTCCTCCAGAAATTTGACCTGACTTTTCCACATGTTGCCTCCCCAAGGTGTTTTATATGTGTTACAGTTTGTGCTTGATGGATAACATTTATTTACCATTGTACAACAATATATTTAACATTTTTGACCCCAGCAAAGCAAACTACTGATTATACACAGCAAGGCACTAACTCAAAATTCTGTACTTAGTTCTCTTGTATTTGTGCAATATTTTCCAATCCTAGAACATAAATTAAAAATATTGAGTGGATAAATAAATAAAAATGAGAAAGAAAAAAACATTAAAAGAAAAATGTAATTCCTGTATGAAATCACTATGTAGTAGGGTGGGCCGGACTGGGAGGTGGTTCCCGAGCACAGACGTCACAGACACAAGATGGAGGCAGATTTCGGGTACAACAGGTCCACGTTTATTTAGTCGTCCAACTGACGACCTCAGCAGTACACCGCAATTCTTCCACAGCCCTCCGTTTCCAGGCCCGGGTACTTACACCATACTTTTAGCGTAGTGACATTCCTCCCAGCTCGGTCACTGTGGCCGCCTTAGGCCTGTTCACCAACAGCACTTTACTGGTCAGAGGTCATCGTCAATTTGGTATGTTTCCCCCGGGGCCTCGTCTGTTCTGCGGTTCTTCGTGTCGGGGCCACCCCCCTGACTTCCTTTCTCCTCAGTCCCCTAGTTGAGCTCCCCTCAGAGCATGTACTCCTTCACTGACTCCTCTCCTCCTGGGACTGGAACTTTCTGGAACCCTACTGTCCTATTTATAACCTTCCCGGTTCCCTGTAACTCCGCCCCCCATGACCAACGGTTTCTAAAGCCCTAAGCTACTTTCAAGTCCTGAACTCACACTCTCCCCTGCCATCTTGTGGTCAACCCCAGATACTGCACTCAATCTGCACTTTTCCCAGCTGTTTCCCTTCTGTCATTACAAACATCTATCTAAAGTACACATACCGTCCTTTTTTCCTACTGAAAAGTCCGTCCGTTAGGTCACCTTTCCCATAACTACATCTTATGATGGGCAAAAATGGTGTTAGACACTTCTAACTATAATGGGGTCTATCAGCATGCTGCCTTTTTTTTCTGGTAAAAGCTATGGAACCTGTTACGGAGCCGCCTAATGGAGTGAACCTAGTGAACCTAGCCCTTTCAAACCTTACAGACAATTTGCACACTTTACAGAGAAGTGCATCTTATAACTTTTAGTTTAGTTAATCTTTCAGCTGGTATTATACCTTATTGAGACTTTTCTGGTATGAGAAAAAAAGGACCATTTTTAATCAGTGTGCTGCATCCAATTTTTATTCATTTTTGGTTTGTTTGTCTGTTATTAAAATCAGTGTGGCAGAAAAAAGCTTTTTCCTAGTATACCCATTAAATAGTAGCAAATCAACAGTAGGGATGAGAGAACCCAAAGTTCAGGTTACGCACTGAACACCTACAGTCATGGCCAAAAGTTTTGAGAATGACACAAATATTAATTTTTACAAAGTCTACTGCTTCATTTTTTCTAATGGCAATTTGCATATACTCCAGAATGTTATAAAGAGTGATCAGCTTAACAGCAATTACTTGCAAAGTCAATATTTGCCTAGAAAATGAACTTTATCCTCCAAAACACATTTCAACATCATTGCAGCCCTGCCTTAAAAGGACCAGCTAACATCGTTTCAGTGATTGCTCCATTAACACAGGTGTGGGTGTTGATGAAGACAGGGCTGGAGATCAATCTGTCATGATTAAGTAAGAATGACACCACTGGACACTTTAAAAGGAGGCTGGTGCTTGGCATCATTGTTTCTCTTCTGTTAACCAAGGTTATCTCAAAAGAAACACGTGCAGTCATCATTGCACTGCACAAAAATGGCCTAACAGGGAAGAGTATCGCAGCTAGAAAGATTGCACGTCAGTCAACAATCTATCGCATCATCAAGAACTTCAAGGAGAGAGGTTACCTTGTTGCCAAAAAGGCTCCAGGGCACCCAAGAAAGACCAGCAAGCGCCAGGACCGTCTCTTAAAAGTGTTTCAGCTGCGGGATCGGGCTACCAGCAGTGCAGAGCTTGCTCAGGAATGGCAGCAGGCAGGTGTGAGTGCATCTGCCCGCACTGTGAGGCGGAGACTCTTGGACAAGGCCTGGTCTCAAGGAGGGCAGCAAAGAAGCCACTTCTCTCCAGAAAAAACATCATGGACAGACTGATATTCTGCAAGAGGTACAGGGAGTGGACTGCTGAGGACTGGGGTAAAGTCATTTTCTCTGTTGAATCCCCTTTTCGATTGTTTGGGACATCTGGAAAGCGGCTTATTCGGAGAAGACGAGGTGAGTGCTACCACCAGTCTTGTCTCATGCCAACTGTCAAGCATCCTGAAACCATTCATGTGTGGGGTTGCTTCTCAGCCAAGGGAATGGGCTCTCTCTCAGTCTTGCCTAAAAACACAGCCATGAATAAAGAATGGTACCAGAATGTCCTCCGAGAGCAACTTCTCCCAACCGTCCAAGAGCAGTTTGGGGATCAACAATGCCTTTTTCAACATGATGGAGCACCTTGCCATAAAGCAAAGGTGATAACTAAATGGCTCAGGGAACAAAACATAGAGATTTTGGGACCATGGCCTGGAAACTCCCCAGCTCTTAACCCATTGAGAACTTATGGTCAATCGTCAAGAGACGGGTGGACAAACAAAAACCTTCAAATTCAGACAAAATAAAAGCATTGATTTTGCAAGAATGGACTGCTATCAGTCAGGAATTGATCCAGAAGTTGATTGAGAGCATGCCAGGGAGAATTGCAGAGGTCCTGAAGAAGAAGGGTCAACACTGCAAATATTGACTTGCTGCATTAACTCATTCTAACTGTCAATATAACCTTTTGTTACTCATAATATGATTGTAATTATATTTCCGTATGTGATAAAAACATCTGACAGACACACATAAAAACCAGAGGGCAGCAGATCATGGGAAAATATAATATTTGTGTCATTCTCAAAACTTTTGGCCATGACTGTAGTATCCTGTGTTGAACTCTGAACACGAACTTCTCCCAGAAGAGAGGGAGATATACGGCTGTGGCATATCAAGGAGTTGACCAACATTCCACAGGTCACAATTAACAACCTGATCAACTACCATATTTTTCAGACTATAAGATACACCGGACCATAAGATGCACCCCAAATTTTCAGAAGGAAAATAGGGAAAAAAACTAATGCATCAAATGGGGGTCCTTCTTACAGTCCAAATTCAGCTTACCAGGGGGAGAGGATCAGCAGCACTGGTGGAACAGAGTCACAGGAAGTGTTTGGTGGTCCGGCGATGACCTGACTCCCATCCCCGGCTGGTGCGGGTGCTCCGCCAACATTTTGTAAAAGCCCGGAACACCTGTATCTCGGTGCCGAGATCTCAATCTGCGCATGCGTCACCTCCAGCGGCCATTTTCCTGGAGGACACCGCAGTTCAGCAATGGATGTGTGGCAGCTCCAGGCTTTCACAAAATGTCAGCAGAGCCCCCACACCACCAAACCAGCCTGAGATGGAAATCAGAGCATCGCTCTGCAGCGTCGGACCACCGAACACCCCTTCTACCCATCCCAGGGCCGGCAGAATCGCCAAACTCCTGATACTGCCACACTCCTGGTAAGTACATTTGGACTATAAGATGCACCCCCATTTTCCTCCAAAAAACTATTGGGAAAAATGTGCGTCTTATAGTCTGAAAAATATGGTATATACGAAAGAGATGTGTTGCACTACATGAAGCAAATGGTGGTCACTCCAGATACTGACTGGTTTCCTACCCCCCCAACCCCCTGTGGCCAGCTTAAGTCACACCTGTGCAATAATAATGCTGTCTAATCTCAACAAAGGAGACAAGCTCACTAACACAGATTTAGGCAATTTTGTAAACAATATTTGAGATTAAAAGGACTTCTGTGCACATAGAAAAAGTCTTAGATCTTTGAGTTCAGTTCATGAAAAGTGGGAGCAAAAACAAAAGTGTTGCATCTATATTTTTGAAGTGTAATTTTACTGGAAGGAATATTTCTGTCCTATTTGTTACTGTATCTAATGTAGGCTCTGATACAAGTGTGAATCTAGCCATAAACAATTCACCAACTGCATCTTTTAGCTAACTTTCAGCATGTGTTAGGGACACTGTTTGGTTTGGCTAATGGCGGCCACACATTAGATAATTGAGAGCTCATCTCTCTAAATTTGTCGAGATGAGATGACAATATATTGTATATAGAAAAAGCCAAAGCATTTCTTATCTTCCATATATAATTCAGGAAAATATATATTTTGGACCATGTTGGACAGTAGATAGAAAAATATTAAAATGTTATACTTTTTAATGGCTAACTGAAAAGATGGTAACAAATTGCAAGCTTTCAAGACTGCTCAGGTCTCTTTATCAGACATAGGAAAACACAAAACCTAAAGAGTCACATATTTATACACAAGAGGACACAGGAATAATGCAATACATAAGACAAGTGAGTTGAAGCAGAATTATCAATGTGGGATGGGGATAAACAGTTGTGGCCATAAATATTAAAAGAGTTCATAGATAAGGAGTGTGAAAGTTTTATTGTCCTGTGATTGAAGTCTGGTCCATGATTGTGTGATGCCCCCAAATGGTCTGAGGAGCACATTCCTTAGTTGATATATAAATCCATGTGACTCTTCCATTCCTGCCCTGAGCGTATCAAAGGTTGTCATAAGTTTATTCTCCCAAATGTTTCTGTCTCACTGAGATTTGAAGTTACCTTTTAATTAATCTCACTGAAAAGATGGGAACAAATTGCAACTGACTGCTCAGGTCTCTTCATCAGGCACTGACTAATACAACAGCTGAAGAATAACATATGTATGCACAAGAGGACAGTTGCATCCTTCCAGATTGGCTCCACATTTTCTAATTGGGATGCTTTGGTCAATACTAGCTTATTGCGCAGCATAAACTCATGTATTATATTTTCCAATAATGAATTCATTTTTTAAAATGAACAACTTTACAGATGCAGTGAAAATAAAAAAACAAGCTAAAGGTCTACATAGAACCTTTTAATGTTTCAATTTATCAGAAAAAATACTCACCTTAACCCCTTAATCCCATGTGACGTACTATCCCGTCCATGTACCCTGGGTCTTAATTCCCAGGGACGGGATAGTACGTCACAGCGATCAGCGGCGCCCACGTGGTGAGCGTCGCTGATCGCGGCCGGGTGTCAGCTAATTATCACAGCTGACACCCGGCGCAATGTGTCAGGGGTGGTCACGGACCGCCCCCGACACGTTAACCCCTTGCACACCGCGATCAAACACGATCGCGGTGTACCAGGGGTTAAAGGGAAGCATCGGCAGGGAGGGGGCTCCCTCCGAGCTTCCCTGAGCCCCCCACCGCAGCGCAATGTGCAGCGCTGCTGCGGGGGTCTCTTTCCCTACAGGTCCCCGGATCCAATATAGCGACTGGGACCTTCGGGGGCCTGTAGGGAGCTGACTTCCTCAGTGCCTGCAAAGCGCAGGCATGAGGAAGTCTGCGTCTATGCCTGTGACAGATCGCTGATCTGTCACAGTGATCTGTGATGTAACAGATCAGTGATCTGTCACAGGAAAGTTATCTCCCCCCTGGGACAACCTAATAAAGTAAAAAAAAAGTGTAAATATAATTTTTAAAAAATGGCTAAATAAATTAGAAAAAAAAAATATTCCCCAATAAATTAATTTTTTGGAAATAAAAAAAGAAAAAAACAATAGAAGTACACATATTTGGTATCGCTGCGTCCGTAACGACCTGCCCTATAAAACTGTCCCATTAGTTAACCCCTTTAGCAAACCCCTTAAAAAATAAAAATAAAAAACGAAGCAAAATATTATGATTTGTTATCATACCGCCGAACAAAAAGTGCAATAACGTGCGATCAAAAAGACGCATATAAATATCCATGATACCGCTGAAAACATCATCTTCTCCCGCAAAAAACGAGCCATGATACAGCATCATCAGAGAAAAAATAAAAAAGTTATAGCTCGCAGAATAAAGTGATGCAAAAATAATTATTTTTTATATAAAATAGTTTTCATTGCATAAAACCGCCCAAACATAAAAAAACAACATAAATGAGGTATCGCTGTAACCATACTGACCAGAAGAATAAAAGCACTTTATCAATTTTACCACACGCGGAACGGTGTAAACGCACCCCCCAAAAGAAATTCATGAAACACTGGTTTTTGTTCATTCTGCGTCCCAAAAATTGGAATAAAAAGCGATCAAAAAATGTCACGTGCCCGAAAATGGTACCAATAAAAACATCAACTCGTCCCGCAAAAACTAAGACCTCACATGACTCGGTGGGTCAAAATATGGAAAAATTATAGCTCTCAATATGTGGTGATGCAAAAACTATTTTTACAATAAAAAGCGTCTTTTAGCATGTGACAGCTGCCAAAAATAATAACCCGCTATTAATAGTAAATCAAACCCCCCGCTATCACCCCCTTAGTTAGGGAAAAATAATAAAATTAAAAGAAAATGTATTTATTTCCATTTTCCCATTAGGGCTAGGGTTAGGGTTAGGGCTAGGGTTAGGGTTAGGGTTAGGGTCAGGGCTAGGGTTAGGGTTAGGGCTAGGGTTAGGGCTGAGATTAGGGTTAGGGGTGTGTTGGAGTTAGGGTTGGAGTTACAATTGGGGGGTTTCCACTGTTTGGGCACATCAGGTGCTCTCCAAATGCAACTTGGCGTCGGATCTCATTTCCAGCCAATTCTACGTTGAAAAAGTCAAATGGTGCTCCTTCCCTTCCAAGCTCTTCCATGCGCCCAAACAGTGTTTTACCCCCACATATAGGGTATCAGCCTACTCAGGACAAATTGCAAAACAACTTTTGGGGTCCAATTTCTCCTGTTACCCTTAGGAAAATAAAAAATTGGGGGCAAAAATATCATTTTTGAGGAAAAAAATGATTTTTTTATTTTCACGCCCGGGCGTTATAAACTTCTGTGAATCACTTGGGGGTTCAAAGTGCTCACCACACATCTAGATAAGTTCTGTGGGGGGTCTAGTTTCCAAAATGCGGTCACTTATGGGGAGTTTCAATAGTTTAGGTACATCAGGGGCTCTCCAAACGCACATGACACCCGCAGACCATTCCATCAAAGTCTGCATTCCAAAACATCACTACTTTCCTTCCGAGCCCCGACGTGTGCCCATACAGTAGTTTTCTCCCACATATGAGGTATCAGTGTACTCAGGACAAATTGGACAACAACTTTTGGGGTCCAATTTCTCCTGTTACCCTTGGGAAAATAAAAAAATTGGGGATCATGTTTGTGGAAAAAATACAATTTTTTTATTTTCATGCCCGGGCATTATAAACTTCTGTGAAGCCCTTGGGGGTTCAAAGTGCTCACCACAAATCTAGATAAGTTCCTTAGGGGGTCTAATTTCCAAAATGGAGTCACTTGTGGGGGGTTTCCACTGTTTAGGTACATCAGGGGCTCTCCAAAAGCAACTTGACACCCGCACAACATTCCATCAAAGTCTGCATTCCAAAACATCACTACTTTCCTTCCGAGCCCTGACGTGTGCCCATACAGTAGTTTTCTCCCACATATGATGTATCAGCGTACTCAGGACAAATTGGACAACAACTGTTGGGGTCCAATTTCTCCTGGTACCCTTGGGAATATAAAAATATTGGTGACTAAAAGATCATGTTTGTGGAAAAAATATGATTTTTTTTATTTTCACGCCCAGGCATTATAAAGTTCTCACCACACATCTAGATAAGTTCCTTGGGGGGTCTAGTTTCCAAAATGGTGTCATTTGTGGGGGGTTTCCACTGTTTTGGTACATCAGGGGCTTTCCAAACGCGACATGGTGTCCGATCTCAATTCCAGCCAAAAACGTCAAATGGCGCTGCTTCCCTTCCGAGCTCTGCCATGTGCCCAAATAGTTGTTTACCCCCACATGTGGGGTAGCAGCATACTCAGGACAAATTGTTGCACAATAACTTTTAGGGTCCTGTTACCCTTGGGAAAATAAAAATTGGGGGTGAAAAGATCAATTTTGTGGCAAAAATATGATTTTTTAATTGTACCGCTGTACGTTATAAACTTCTGTGAAGCCCTTGTGGGTTCAAAGCTCTCACCACATATCTATATATGTTCCTTGGGGGGTCTAGTTTCCAAAATGGGGTCACTTGTGGGGGATTTCCACTGTTTAGGTACATCAGGGGCTTTCCAAACGCGACATGGCGTCCAATCTGAATTCCAGCCAATTTTGCATTGAAAAAGTCAAACGGCGCTCCTTCCCTTCTAAGCTCTGCCATGTGCCGAAACAGTGGTTCCCCCCACATATCAGGTATCAGCGAACTCAGGACAATTTGCACAATCATTTTTGTAGTCCAATTTCTCCTGTTACCCTTGGCAAAATAAAAAAATTGAACCTGAAGTATTTTTTTTGTGAAAAAAAGTTAAATGTTCATTTTTTTTAAATATTCAAAAAAATCCTGTGACGCACCTAAAGGGTTAATAAACTTCTTGTATGTGGTTTTGAGCACCTTAAGGGATGCAGTTTTTAGAATGGTGTCACTTTTGGGTATTTTCTATCATATAGACCCTGCAAAGTGGCTTCAAATGTGATGTGGTCCGTAAAAATAAAATGATGTTGCAAAAATGAGAAATCGCTGGTCAATTTTTAACCCTTATAACTTCCTAACAAAAAAAATTTTGGTTCCAAAGTTGTGCTGATGTAAAGTAAACATGTGGGAAATGTTACTTATCAAGTTTTTTGTGTGCTGTATCTCTGTGATTTAAGGGCATAAAAATTCAAAGTTGGAAAATTGCGAAATTTTCAAACTTTTTGCCAAATTTCCATTTTTTTCACAAATAAACGCAAGTTATTTGAATTAAATTTTACCACTAACGTGAAGTACAATATATCACGAGAAAACAATGTCAGAATCACAAGGATCCTTGGAAGTCTTTCAGAGTTATTACCTCATAAAGGGACAGTGGTCAGAATTGTAAAAATTGGCCCGGTCATGAACGTGCAAACCACCCTTGGGGCTTAAGGGGTTAATATATAAAGAGACATAAAAAATATACTTCTGCAAATATGTACTTGTGTGATAAAGGATTCACAGAACTTTTCCATCGAATTAGAAGACAACTTAATGTCTGACATCTAGAGTCTGACATTTCACAGTGATTTGTTGGAAATATGTAAAATAGGTAATTATTCAGTCAAAGCAGATACCGCAAAACCGATCGGGCTGCCTTGATCTTTGTTTTACTTTTTTTTTTGCATTCCCGATATTCAGAAATTTCTGGTATTTATAGAAGCATTTTTTTCTACACTAAAATAATGACATTGATTTGATGCTAAAAATCCAGCAATCTGTAAAATAGGCTAATCACTTGCAAGCATTTTTTTTTGCGGATTTGACTGTTCTCAGGCCAATGTTCTCCTTTTTGTTCCCAGGAGCAAAGAGCTGTGCGTAATTCGTCTGCAAAGTCAGACTTTCAAAACAAGATGTAAAGAAGCTTTGGCCACAAGTGCTAATTTCACTACTATATAATATACTAAATAGCCAGGTATTATCCCAGTGTGTCCTCACCGTGACATTTGAAGTGTTGCCTGTTATGTGTATGTAATGGACAAACAGTACTGTAGCGAAGGAGTGCATCTTGTGTTAAAATAATAATTTAGGTCACGTATTGACAATCACCGCACCAGTATAATAACAACATTCCAGCTAGAAAACATTTTGTTTCTGAATACATGTATTTTCTCCGTCTAAATAACAGTTTTTAAGTTCCATGTGCTTGCCTCACTTCATTTTACTTGTGGCTCATCTACGGTGTCTTCAGCACGAAATATCAATAATGATACCATCCTTCAAATAGACTGTAATAAATCAGAGCTGTGATCTTGCACCAATCAAATCGATCCATACTGATGTGCCCTGGCATTCTATTAATTAACAATAATAGGGACTTCTGCCTTCAGTCACTGCTACAATCAAACCTCCGCCATTGATGATTAAATGAGAGCAGGCAACGCTTTATTAATGAAGCCCATTTAGATTTCTGCAGCGACGCAAATGAAATTACACTGGGAAATATTAAAAAGCTTTTAAAAAATAGGCTGCACCTTGGCTGCAAAATCAACCGGTGTCATTCTAAAATTATTTTTCATTACAAATAGTTTATCTACCTTAATTAGCTTCTATTGGGGATTAATAATTAATCATTAATTTACATTTGTATGTTAATTATTTACAACTGTTTATGATCTGCCTTCAGCTAGTCGTTGGTTTTCCAGATCTTTACTAGTCAACCTGGTCCCATCATTGCTCTTTATATAAGCTGCATAGTAAAATGCTATATAAAAAATACCCCAGACCTTACCATCTTGGGGTCTATGATTGTTCCATCATGAACTATTGGCAAATACATATTGTAATTGAGAGCATGGCATATGGAGTTTTACTGTCCCTGCAGTTCTGGCTTAATTTCCCATTTAATTGTCCCACAAAATCACAAATGACAACCTTCAGGGATGAAAGCCGGTTACCTGCAATTGTCTTACAGATGTTCATTGCTGTTTTGCATTTCTTTCAAAAGCATAGGATAGGTTATTTTAAGACTTTAAAAACAATTTTCTATATAAACTAATTTCTAAGCTTTCTTCAACTAGTTAGTATATTGTATGTGACTAAGGCTGGTTTCACATTTGCGTTTTTTTTCGCGGTAATTTAGCGCTAAATAGCGCATGCGTTTTTTTTCCTATACTTTGCATGGGATGCGCTTATGTGCGCATACACATGCGTTTGTATGCGTTTTACCGCGCATGCGTTTTTTTGCGGTATGCGCTCGGGCGCACAAAATGCAACCTGTTGCATTTTTTGTGCGTCCGACTTGCCTCAAAAAAACGCATGCGCGCGCAATGCGTTTTTTTACAGCAAGACACCCAATATAAGTCTATGGGTGCGCATATGTGCGCATTGGCATGCTTATGTATGCGTTTTTTTGCACATGCGTTTTTTTTTGTTAACCATGGAATTTAGGGGTTTGGGTTAGAGTTAGGGTTAGTTAAGGGGGTTTAGGGTTAGGGTTAGGGTCAGGGTCAGGGTTAGGGTTGGGGTTAGGGTCAGGGTTAGTTAGGGTTTAGGGTTTGGGTTAGGGTTAAGTATGGTTTGGTTAAGGGTTAGGGTCAGGGTTAGGGTTAGGGTCAGGGTCAGGGTTAGGGTCAGGGTTAGGGTTAGGGTCAGGGTTAGGGTTAGGGTTAGGGTCAGGGTTAGGGTTAGTTAGGGTTTAGGGTTTGGGTTAGGGTTAAGTATGGTTTGGTTAAGGGTTAGGGTCAGGGTCAGGGTTAGGGTTAGGGATAGGGTTAGTTAGGGTTTAGGGTTTGGGTTAGGGTTAAGTATGGTTTGGTTAAGGGTTAGGGTCAGGGTTAGGGTTAGGGTTAGGGTCAGGGTTAGGGTTAGTAAAGTTATGGTTTGGGTTAGTGTGAGGGGCCACCTAATGTTGGAAAAAAACGCAAACGCGGTAAAAACGCACTAAAAACGCATACAAACGCATAAAAACGCTGCGTTTTTTTATGCATGCTCATAAAAATGCTTGAAAAAAACGCAGCAGTTGTATGCTTTTGTATGCGTTTTTTCAATGCGTTTTTTTGCGGGAAAAACGCGCTGCAAAAAAAAGCAAGTGTGAAACTAGCCTTAAAGGGATTTTACATGTGAAAGTTTGTCTATAGGCTTGCTCTCTGTAAAAATAACAATCTGAGCTTTACTTACTCACTACTGTTATAGCACTGCCTCTCTGCCACTGCTCCTCATATTGACAAGTTACAACGGTGATGATGACTACAGCACATGATTGCTGCAGCCAATAACTCTGGCTACATCAGCATCTCCGCTTAGGCCTGTTTCACATTTCAGTTTTTTGTTGTCAGTCAAAATCCGTCGTTTTGCAAAAACGACTTGCATTGCGGTGTATTTTGACGGATGGTCATCCGTTGCATCCGTTTTTTGATGGATCCATCATAATTTTGGCATCCGCTGTCTTGAGTGGATGGACATTGAAAGGTTTTTTGTGTGCGTCAAAAAAGCGGATAGCAACTGATCCGTCACTGTCCGCCATGCGTTATAATGGACGCTTATGGGCAGCGGATCTGTTGGCAACTGTTAATTGATGGAATCCGCCAATGGATTTGCCTTTTTATACTGAACATGCCCAAATCAATTTCCTTTTCATGAATTTTAACCCCAGCAAAAAATTCTCTCTCTTTTCCAGAGGCATTCCACTTTAGATTTCATGAACAATCAGCTAAAAATGGATCCGTCAAAAAAAGGATCCTGTGTCATCCATTTGTGGCAATACGGAAACAGATCCGTTTTTTCACACTCTGGTGGATTTTGACTGACGTCAAAAAACTGAAATGTGAAACAGGCCTTAGCCCAAGGATTGGCTGCAGTAGTCATGACTAGAGTTGAGCGAAACGGGTCGAAAAAATTCAAAAGTCGCCGACTTTTGGCAAAGTCGGGTTTCATGAAACGAAACCCAACCCTAGGATGAGGTCGGCCACGAGGTCGGCGACTTACGCGCCAAAGTCGCGTTTCAAAAGTTTGTTTTGCGCTCTTTTTCAGCCAATCAGGATCCACGGACACTGTGGGCAATGTGATGACATAGGCACGGGTCACCACCATCTTTCAGAAGGGCATGCAAGTGATTGGCTTGCTTTGGTGGGCGTCACAGGGGGTATAAAAGGGCGTGCACGCCGACCGCCATCTTACTTCTGCCGATCTTAGTATAGGGAGAGATTGCTGCTGATTCTGTAGGGAGAGCGTTAGGCAGGGAAGAAGACAAAAAAACTGCTTCTGCTGCTAGCGATTTGGCCTGCACAACACACCAGTCACTGTGTGTGCAGTGCAAAGGGAGGCTATATAGTGGTGTATCAGTGGTGTTGGTTGTTGGGCTGCCTTCTAAGGCTTCCTGACATTCCTGCATTGCTGTTTACCCACTGCTCCGCAAACTGCTTTTTTAAAAGCAATCCAATCTCCCTTATCCTCTAGTCACTTTTGTCACAGCTGTGCCATCGAGCCTGTCACATAGCGCTCAGATATCAGTGGGCTTCACACAATCCAAAAGTGTCCAGTGTCCAAAAGTGTGTGCAGAGATTCAAAATCTCCCTTATCCTCTAGTCACTTTGGTCACAGCTGTGCCATCGAGCCTGTCACATAGCGCTCAGATATCAGTGGGCCTCACACAATCCAAAAGTGTCCATCCAGTGTCCAAAAGTGTGTGCAGAGATTCAAAATCTCCCTTATCCTCTAGTCACTTTGGTCACAGCTGTGCCATCGAGCCTGTCACATAGCGCTCAGATATCAGTGGGCCTCACACAATCCAAAAGTGTCCATCCAGTGTCCAAAAGTGTGTGCAGAGATTCAAAATCTCCCTTATCCTCTAGTCACTTTGGTCACAGCTGTGCCATCGAGCCTGTCACATAGCGCTCAGATATCAGTGGGCCTCACACAATCCAAAAGTGTCCAGTGTCCAAAAGTGTGTGCAGAGATTCAAAATCTCCCTTATCCTCTAGTCACTTTGGTCACAGCTGTGCCATCGAGCCTGTCACATAGCGCTCAGATATCAATGGGCCTCACACAATCCAAAAGTGTCCAGTGTCCAAAAGTGTGTGCAGAGATTCAAAATCTCCCTTATCCTCTAGTCACTTTGGTCACAGCTATGCCATCGAGCCTGTCACATAGCGCTCAGATATCAGTGGGCCTCACACAATCCAAAAGTGTCCATCCAGTGTCCAAAAGTGTGTGCAGAGATTCAAAATCTCCCTTATCCTCTAGTCACTTTGGTCACAGCTGTGCCATCGAGCCTGTCACATAGCGCTCAGATATCAGTGGGCCTCACACAATCCAAAAGTGTCCAGTGTCCAAAAGTGTGTGCAGAGATTCAAAATCTCCCTTATCCTCTAGTCACTTTGGTCACAGCTGTGCCATCGAGCCTGTCACATAGCGCTCAGATATCAGTGGGCCTCACACAATCCAAAAGTGTCCATCCAGTGTCCAAAAGTGTGTGCAGAGATTCAAAATCTCCCTTATCCTCTAGTCACTTTGGTCACAGCTGTGCCATCGAGCCTGTCACATAGCGCTCAGATATCAGTGGGCCTCACACAATCCAAAAGTGTCCAGTGTCCAAAAGTGTGTGCAGAGATTCAAAATCTCCCTTATCCTCTAGTCACTTTGGTCACAGCTGTGCCATCGAGCCTGTCACATAGCGCTCAGATATCAGTGGGCCTCACACAATCCAAAAGTGTCCATCCAGTGTCCAAAAGTGTGTGCAGAGATTCAAAATCTCCCTTATCCTCTAGTCACTTTGGTCACAGCTGTGCCATCGAGCCTGTCACATAGCGCTCAGATATCAGTGGGCCTCACACAATCCAAAAGTGTCCATCCAGTGTCCAAAAGTGTGTGCAGAGATTCAAAATCTCCCTTATCCTCTAGTCACTTTGGTCACAGCTGTGCCATCGAGCCTGTCACATAGCGCTCAGATATCAGTGGGCCTCACACAATCCAAAAGTGTCCAGTGTCCAAAAGTGTGTGCAGAGATTCAAAATCTCCCTTATCCTCTAGTCACTTTGGTCACAGCTGTGCCATCGAGCCTGTCACATAGCGCTCAGATATCAGTGGGCCTCACACAATCCAAAAGTGTCCAGTGTCCAAAAGTGTGTGCAGAGATTCAAAATCTCCCTTATCCTCTAGTCACTTTGGTCACAGCTGTGCCATCGAGTCTGTCACATAGCGCTCAGATATCAGTGGGCCTCACACAATCCAAAAGTGTCCAGTGTCCAAAAGTGTGTGCAGAGATTCAAAATCTCCCTTATCCTCTAGTCACTTTGGTCACAGCTGTGCCATCGAGCCTGTCACATAGCGCTCAGATATCAGTGGGCCTCACACAATCCAAAAGTGTCCAGTGTCCACAAGTGTCTGCAGAAATTCAAAATCTCCCCTGTCCTATAGACACCTTGTACCTTGTTTTACATTACTATATAGTTTGTTGGATTTTGTCTACATTTCTACCAAAAATGAGGAAGGCTGGTGGAAGAGGCCGTGGAATTGGGCGGGGGTTGGCAGCTGGTAATGATGGTGTTGGTGGTGGATCTGATAGTAGTGGCACGAGCAAAATAGGACCGAATGCAGGAGGTGCTGACCCTGCGTCATCGTCTGGCTACATAAGGCCTCGAACGCTTAGTTTTCTAGGAGTTGGCAAACCGCTTTTAAAGCCAGAGCATCAGGAAAAAGTTTTGTCTTACATTGCTGACTCAGCCTCCAGCTCTATCGCCTCCTCTTCTTCAGTTGTAAAAAGTAAAAGCACTGAGTCGTCATTGGAGGCTCATGTTCATGAACCACACCTTTCCTTGTGTCCTTCACCCCAACCAAGATTGAAGGATGACGCAGGCCATACTACTGATTACTCCATGGAGCTGTTTTCACATACCATGCCTGGATTATCAAGTGAAATGGTGAATTACCCAGGCCAAGATGAATCTGACATGGAGTGCACTGATGCACAGACGCTGATGGATGATTCTGCTGGTACATTCACTCAGAGCACTACATTGTCCTCGCAGTGTACAGAGCCAGATTCTGACCCTGATGAGACTCAGGTGCCCCTTCCCGCACACTATACCACCATACACGGTGACACAGAGGAAGGTGCACATGACATAGAAGAGGAGGTGATGGATGACCCAGTTGTTGACCCAGATTGGCATCCATTGGGGGAAGAGGGTGCTGCTTCCAATAGCTCAGATGAGGAGCATCCACAGCAGACATCGACATCGCAACAGCTGTTATCTGGCAGGCCCGGAGCACTCCAAAGACAGGTTCCAAACATCAAAAGAGTTGCTGGACAGCTTGTCCAGAGGGTCAAAAGATCACAGCGTGCTAGGCCGCAAAATGTCTGCCAAAGTAGGAAGAGTGCAGTGTGGCACTTTTTTGAACAAAATCCTCATGATCAGGCCAAGGTTATCTGTAAGAAGTGCGCAAAGACCTTTAGCCAAGGGAAAAATCTGAAAAATTTGAATACCAGTTGCATGCTTAGACATTTAACCAGCATGCACTTGCAAGCGTGGACACAACACCAAACCTCAAGTGCCACATGTGCAACTGATCACAACGAAGGTAGTCAGCAACGCTACATTGTTTCCCCCACTGTAAGCCCACTGGTTAGCACAGCAGCAAATGTTGAGGTGTCGTTGCAAGACCACAGCAGTCAGGGAATCCCACTGTTATATCAACGAAAGACTGATTCTAGGCCATCAGAAAGAACACCAACTCCATCACCATCATCAACCCTCTCTCAGTCCGCCCTGTCCACCGCTACTTCCACCATATGCAGCTCTCAAGTCCAGCTCACCCTCCCAGACACTATGAGTAGGTCAAGAAAGTACTCAGTCTCTCATCCACGTACACTGGGTTTGAACGCCCACATTGCCAAACTAATCTCGTTTGAGATGATGCCCTTTCGGTTGGTGGAAAGCACAGCTTTCTGCGAACTCATGGCCTATGCAGTACCACGCTATGACCTACCCAGTCACCACTTCTTCTCTCGCAAAGCCATCCCAGCCCTCCACCATCATGTGAAAGACCGCATTGTCCATGCACTCAAGCAGTCAGTGAGCGGAAAGGTGCACCTCACAACTGATGCATGGTCCAGTCAGCATGGCCAGGGCCGTTACGTGTCCATCACTGCGCACTGGGTTAATGTGGTGGATGCAGGGTCCACAGGGGACAGCGGTGGTGGGACAGTGCTGCCTAGCCCACGGTATAGGAAACAGTTGCCTGTAGGCGTTCGACCCTCCTCCTCCTCCTCCAGAAGCGAAAGCTCGTCCACAGAGCGCAGTCGTACGAGCACTCCATCTGCAGCTGCCACTGTTGCACACAATGTGTCCCCCTATCGAGCAGCTAGTGGAAAGCATCAGCAGGCTGTGTTGCAGATGATGTGTTTGGGCGACAGACACACCGCCGAGGTGCTGGCCGAGTACTTGAAGCGACAAACTGAGTCATGGCTGGGCAGTGTACATCTTGAGGCAGGCAAGGTAGTTAGTGATAATGGCCGTAATTTTGTGGCAGCCATAGCCCTTTCAAAACTCAGCCACATACCTTGCTTGGCTCACACCTTGAACCTGGTGGTGCAGTGCTTCCTCAAAAATTATCCGGAGTTAACAGCCCTGCTCCAGAAGGTGCGAAGACTGTGCGCGCACATCCGCCGGTCGCCTGTACACTCCGTTCGTATGCAGAAGCTGCAGCGATTGCTCCACCTTCCCAACCACCGCCTCATTATCGACATTGCAACAAGGTGGAACTCCACCCTGCACATGGTGGAGCGGCTGTGCGAGCAGAGGCAGGCCATAATGCATTTGTGGGAGGATACACGGCCAGGCACTTTGAGAGCAGACATGGAGTTGACAGGTGTGCAGTGGTCGAAGCTGAAAGACCTTTGTAAAGTCCTTCAGTGTTTTGAGGAATGCACACGGCTGGTAAGCGCAGACGACGCCATCCTAAGCATGAGCATCCCACTTATGCGTCTGCTCATGCAAACTTTGACGCACCTTAAGGAGCAGGCGTCTGCAGCCAATGTTGATGAGGAGGAAGAGGAGGAGGGAATCCTTGATGACATTCAGCCATTGTCTGCTCAGGGACCTCTCCTGGACGAGGTGGAGGAAGAAGAGGAGGAGGAGGATGATGATGGGGATGATTACTTAGGGGAGGAGGATGCATCTCGTGGGGCAAGTGAAAATGTTGGCGTGGCAAGGTCTGGTACAGGGTTTGTGTGTGACTGGAGGGATGTGGATTTGCCAGAAAGTGCTCCTCCACCCAGCACTCGCAGTGCATCATTGACACCGGGAACATTGGCCCACATGTCAGATTATGCCTTGCGGATCCTAAAAAGGGACCCCCGCATTGCCAAAATGATGAACGATGACGACTACTGGTTGGCCAGCATCCTGGATCCACGCTATAAAGGCAAATTACAAAACATCATGCCACAGGAGAACCTTGACCTACTATTGGCTAATAAACAAGCAACTCTGGTAAATCGGTTGCTTGAGGCATTCCCAGCACACAGCAGCGGTGATGGTTCTCACACGAGCCGTACGGGCCGGGGGCAGCTTGGCAGAGGTGTTCGTGGTGCACACAGCAGAAGTGGCGTTGGAGACAGGGGTTTCATGACAATGTTGTGGACTGATTTTTCAAATACCGCTCACACAACTGGTAATACTGCATCGATGGAAAGTGACAGGAGACAGCAGTTGTCAACTATGGTTACAAACTACTTTTCCTTCCATATCGATGTTCTCCCACACAGGTCATTCCCCTTTGACTATTGGGCTGCTAAACTGGACACCTGGCCTGAATTGGCCCAATATGCCTTACAGGAGCTCGCTTGCCCAGCTGCAAGTGTGCTATCGGAAAGAGTCTTCAGTGCAGCTGGATCAATCCTGACAGAAAAAAGGACCCGTCTGTCAACCCAAAATGTGGATGATCTAACCTTCATTAAAATGAACCACGCATGGTTTCCAAGGATTTTGTCCCACCTTCCCCTGATGACACATAGGGTGACAGAAAAATGGCTTGCTTTGGTCCACCTCTTCCTGGTACTTCACCTATTTCGCCTTTTGCATCAACTGAATGTCCAACATCAACATATGCCACTTTCTAAAACTCCCTAACTGTGCTGCCTCCCCCCCATGGCCGGGGTCACCACCTAGCGCACGACACAGTGCGAGTGCCGTTGCCCTGGACAGGTGGGTAGGCCGACTCTTGGGCGCGGGCACTGGCACAGGGTCCCTCATAGTGCAATCAAGTGTCTCTGACGGTGGTGGTGCACACCCGCCGTCAGACACACCGCTGTACTATGAGGGGCCCAGTGCAGTACCGACGCCCACGAGTGGGCCCCCCTTCCTTGGGCAGGGCCCCAGCATTTGCAATCTTTACCTCTCCCTGCTCCTCCGCTGTGTAATCTGGGCCGTCAAATCCATACTGTGCCTGACACCGTCTGAGCCTGCCTCCTGATGTATAGACATATATTTTGAATGTGTACGCTATCCATACATGTTATCCGGGGATACGGTACCCTTTCTAACCTTTGTGCAATCACGTGCAATCCATACTGGGCCTAACACCGTCTGAGCCTGCCTCCTGAGACATATATTTTGAATGTGTACGCTATCCATACATGTTATCTGGGGATACGGTACCCTTTCTAACCTTTGTGCAATCACGTGCAATCCATACTGGGCCTAACACCATCTGAGCCTGCCTCCTGAGACATATATTTTGAATGTGTACGCTATCCATACATGTTATCCGGGGATACGGTACCCTTTCTAACCTTTGTGCAATCACGTGCAATCCATACTGGGCCTAACACCGTCTGAACCTGCCTCCTGAGACATATATTTTGAATGTGTACTCTATCCATACATGTTATCTGGGGATACGGTACCCTTTCTAACCTTTGTGCAATCACGTGCAATCCATACTGGGCCTAACACCGTCTGAGCCTGCCTCCTGAGACATATATTTTGAATGTGTACGCTATCCATACATGTTATCTGGGGATACGGTACCCTTTCTAACCTTTGTGCAATCACGTGCAATCCATACTGGGCCTAACACCGTCTGAGCCTGCCTCCTGAGACATATATTTTGAATGTGTACGCTATCCATACATGTTATCTGGGGATACGGTACCCTTTCTAACCTTTGTGCAATCTCGTGCAATCCATACTGGGCCTAACACCGTCTGAGCCTGCCTCCTGAGACATATATTTTGAATGTGTACGCTATCCATACATGTTATCTGGGGATACGGTACCCTTTCTAACCTTTGTGCAATCACGTGCAATCCATACTGGGCCTAACACCGTCTGAGCCTGCCTCCTGAGACATATATTTTGAATGTGTACGCTATCCATACATGTTATCTGGGGATACGGTACCCTTTCTAACCTTTGTGCAATCACGTGCAATCCATACTGGGCCTAACACCATCTGAGCCTGCCTCCTGAGACATATATTTTGAATGTGTACGCTATCCATACATGTTATCTGGGGATACGGTACCCTTTCTAACCTTTGTGCAATCACGTGCAATCCATACTGGGCCTAACACCGTCTGAGAATGATAGATGGGGCCCACCATGCACTGGAACATTCCAAAGGTGGACATCAGACACTGGAGCAGCATTTACAGGGCCCATTATACACTAGAGCATTAGAAATGGGGCCCATTATGTTTGGAGCATTATTTGGGCCCATAAGACAGTAGAGCTTCATCCATGGGGACCAACATATACTGTAGCATTATGTGGAGCTCATCATATACTGTTTCAAACATTATATGGGACCAATGATTCTGTATGGAGAAATAGATGGGCCTCGTCATGAGATGTAAAAAGTGAGGTATTTTTCATTGTACTATACCGCTATTTCTCTGCCGTATCAGAGCATGATGAGTTGTGGTATGTGTTAAAGGGGCGCTCTTTCGCCCAGGGCACATGAAAACCTGGAGCCAGCCCTCCCCCCCCACAGTCTGTAGCCAAATAACCCCCATTTTTCAGTGCGTAACTTGTATTATGAAGTTAATTAAGGTTGACAAGCTTAAGTAAGAAGAATTGATGCTTTTGGCATTCAAATGTGCACTGTTGGTGTGTTTCCTGTCCTCCTCTCACTGCCGACTTTTATTCCCCATTGACTTACATTGGGTTTCGTGTTTCGGGACGACCCCGACTTTTCCCTATAATCGGACGATCTTGCTCGACCCGACTTTTGGAAAAGTCGGGTTTCACGAAACGAAACGCGACCCTAAAAAACCAAAAGTCGCTCAACTCTAGTCATGACGTCTCCGCAGCAGCACCAGAGTGCACATCCAGCAGTGAGTGAGTAAAGATTTATAAAGCTCAGGCAAAGGAGATAAAAAATTTCTACATTATTATGTACAGTGCCTTGCAAAAGTGTTCGGCCTCCTGGAACTTTTCAACCTTTTCCCACATATCATGAAGAATCAACAACAAGTGGGACACAATTGTAAAGTTGAACAAAATTTATTGCTTATTTTAAATTTTTGTGGAAATTTAAAAACTGAAAAGTGGGGTGTGCAATATTATTCGGCCCCTTTAACTTAATACTTTGTTGCGCCACCTTTTGCTGCGATTACAGCTGCAAGTCGCTTGGGGTATGTCTCTATCAGTTTTGTACATCGAGAGACTGAAATTCTTGCCCATTCTTCTTGACAAACAGTTCGAGCTCAGTGAGGTTTGATGGAGATCGTTTGTGAACAGCAGTTTTCAGCTCTTTCCACAGATTCTCGATTGGATTCAGGTCTGGACTTTGACTTGGCCATTCTAACACCTGGATGCATTTATTTGTGAACCATTCCATAGTAGATTTTGATTTATGTTTGGGATCATTGTCTTGTTGGAAGACAAATCTCCGTCCCAGTCTCAGGTCTATTGCAGACTCCAACAGGTTTTCTTCAAGAATCGCCCTGTATTTGGCTCCATCCATCTTCCCATCAATTTTAACCATCTTCCCTGTCCCTGCTGAAGAAGAGCAGACCCAAACCATGATGCTGCTGCCACCATGTTTGACAGTGGGGATGGTGTGTTCAGGGTGATGAGCTGTATTGCCTTTAAGCCAAACATATCATTAGGCATTGTTGACAAAAAGTTTGATTTTGGTTTCATCTGACCAGAGCACCTTCTTCCACATATTTGGTGTGTCTCCCAGGTGGCTTGCTGCAAACTTTAAACAACACTTTTTATGGATATCTCTGAGAAATGGCTTTCTTCTTGCCACTCTTCCATAAAGGCCAGACTTGTGCAGTGTATGACTGATTGTTGTGTAGGGTCCTAGCAGGTTCGCATGATGAGACACAAGACTGAGTGTGGTTTGTGGAATAAACTTTTACAAAACTGTAGCCGCGGGGCTATATTGAGCTAACAACAAATGTAAACAACAATCAGTCCACGCAGGGACTCAACAACCCTAACAACACTTTTCTTATGGTGCATGCAACTAACCCGGTTTGCTCGGTTGCTATAGGCCACGTATGACCAAACTGGGGGGTCCTTATCTCATATAGTACACTTATCTTTCCAGGGGTCTGTCTGGATCACAGGTGTGGCCGCGTAGAGATCGCTGATGTGGCTGCCTTGACGCCTCGATATTCCGGGGTGAAACTGGGCTCGACAGACCCTTGAAAAAGCGATGCCGGTGGGGAGCAACAGGCCCTGAAGAAATGATGGCGGTGGGGTGCAACTGGCCCTGAAGAAACGAGGATGGTGGGGCGCAACAGGCCCTGAAGAAAGCAATGATGGTGGGGCGCAACAGGCCCTGAAGAAAACGATGATGGTGGGGCGCAACAGGCGTCCCCTTGCGACTCTCGTCTCACTGCAGAGTCATGACGCAGTCTCTAAATATAACCATTCACCAACCTCTGCTCAGGGTCCCTTAGCAAACCGGATGGGGGCCCCTACTGCCCCCTGTAGTGAGGTGGCCGGTGACGACAGGGCCGCAGATGGGGGAGAAGGCAGGGGGGCAGTGTCCTCACTGCTGTAAAGGAATGGTCTCTAGCAGCGTCGGACTGGCCCACCGGAGAACCGGAGGATTCTCCGGTGGGCCCTGGCATCTGGTGGGCCCTGGCACCTGCAGGCATACAGGGCCAGCAGTTGCCTAGGGCCCCCGCTGCTCCAGGGGCCCACAGCCAGTGGTGTGTCGCACACCATGCAGCTGCTATGGGGGCCCCTGCCAGCGGAGTAGCAGCGGGTGTCAGGAGGCAGGAGCCCCTGTCCCCGCTGCTAAAGGGAAATGAATATTCACTGCGAAGCAGTGAATATCATTTCAGGTCTCCTCCCCCAGAGGCCCCGCCCCCAGCCCAGTAAGCCGCTCTGCATCAGGGCCGGCGCCACCCTCAGCCCCCTCTGCTCCTGACTCACAGCCAGTGCGCGATGATGTCACTACATCGCGCACCCGCTGTGTGTCTGGCAGAGGGGGCAGCTCCTGACACTGAAGCCGGGATCAGCGTGGGAGCGAGGAGGAGAGGTGAGTATTGTGTTTTTTTTTTTATATCTCTCTCGCTCTCTCTATCTGTCTCTATCTATCTATCTATCTCTCTATTATATCTATCTATCTCTCTATTATATCTATCTCTCTATTATACCCTATGAGGGGGGCAGTATTATACCCTATGAGGGGGGCAGTATTATACCCTATGAGGGGGTGCATTATACCCTAAGAGGGGGGCAGTATTATATCCTATGAGGGGGGCAGTATTATATTCTATGAGATGGCTGCATTATATTCTATGAGATGGCTGCATTATACTATGTGAGGGGGCTGCTTAATATTCTATGAGGGGGCTACCCCAACTCCTGCTACATAATTAAGACATGTACAACCTTATATTATACCCGGATATTAGCGTGTTTTACCGCATAATTGGTGGTCTGGTATTTAACTCTATGCAGCTACATAGTGGGCCCCAAGAATGATTTTCTCTGGTGGGCCCAAGGTGTTCCAGTCCGACGCTGGTCTCTAGTCGCAGCGGTCAGTGGAGGTCATGGACTTGTCACAGCAGGGAGGGAAACAGCGGGGGCGGCTGTATGCGTCCGTATGAGGGGAGTGGCCGCTGGTGCAAGGCTCTCACATGTCACTAGTCGGTAAGTCCGCAGCTTTCCTTTCACAGGGCCCTGTCGGTCTCTCCACAACACACCGTTCGCTCCCTCGGTCCTCTCTGTCTCACCCGACTTCTTGTCTGTTGTCTGTCTCTCTCTCAACTGCCACTTCAGCGCGCCTCCTGCTCCTGTTAAGCTTGCCCCGCCCCCTGTTTCCCTGACAACTTCAGTCAAGTCTTTTCTTTTACTGTCCTCCCAGCATCGTTCCCTCAGGAACCCTGATGGCGGTCCCCTGGGCACCTGCCCCTTCACTGTCTGGGAGTCCTCCTCCCCACACTGCCCCACCCTGTAAGCTCGCCAGTCCTCGGGCGAGGGCTTTAGTCTATTGAGTTCGGTCTGTAGGGGTTTCAATGTTCGTTGCCATATGAATTGATCTTGCTCATATCGTTCAGGGGGTTTGCCGGCTGTTGACCGCTCGGAGCGTCTAAGTTCAACTGGGGTAGAGTCATCTGGGGTGGTGGACATCAGTGGGCTGGTTGGTGCAGACGGGCTAATTGTGTCAGATGATTCATTACTGAGTGGAGGGCCTCCGAGTCCTGGGAGACAAACTTCGTTGTCTTCCGGGTCCCAACATACGGAAGACGGTTCAGATGTCGACGGGATAGGCTCCGGTTGCTTCGGGTCAGAGGAAGTACATGGGCATAACATATTACGATGCACAGCACGAGTGGGCAGTGTTTCCTCCTCTTCAGGTCGTATTTCATACACCGGTCCGTCAGGATGGATACGGCGTAAGACCCGATAAGGACTTTCTTCCCAATGCGGCTCCAGTTTGTTCTGGGGGCGTTGATCTAGTACAAGCACCCGGTCCCCGCTTTGGAGGTGAGGAGGTGGGGTTGCATTCTTCCCTGGGTGCTCCCAGTCTCGGAGCTTGGTGTGTACAATCCGGTGAAGAGTTTGCAGCCGATGGCGATGATTTCGGACCCAAGACGACACTCCAGTCCAGGGCTGAGGCTCTTCGGGGTCTAACTCCACCTCCGTGATCCCTTTACCTTCTCGCCCAAACAACAGGGAATAGGGGGTATAGCCAGTCACTCGATGTACCCTATTGTTATAGACCCAAACTAATTCGGAAACATATTCAGGCCAACGGGCCTTCTTGTCACTCTCCAGAGAGCGCAACATCTGAATCAATGTCCGATTAAATCGTTCACAAGCCCCATTCCGTTGCGAGTGATACGATGTGGTCCGGGTCTTGTCAATTCCATAGCGGTGATGTAATTCTTCCATGACTTTTCCCAAAAAACATGCTCCCTGATCAGAATGTATTCCTTGAGGACAGCCGTATACTTGTATAAAGTTTCTACAAATTGCGGAGGCAGCTGACTCTGCGGTCTGATCCCGAGTGGGGGTGACCACAGTGAACTTGGTGAAATGATCTATCATAACGAGACAGTGTTCGTATCCCTGAAATGCGGGTCCAATGGTCAGATAATCCACCGTCAGGAGCTCAAGGGTTGCTGAGGTCACAATAGTCTGTGTTGCAGCTCGCTGAGCGGGTGGTTTGGCTAGTTCACACAAGCGGCAGGTCCGGCAAATTTCATCCACAACAGCCGGCAAGCACGGGTGGTAAGCTTTCTGTTGCAGCCATTGCAAAGTTTTTTTTGTTCCGAAATGGGCCCCTTTTTCATGAGCCTCCCGAGCCAGTATGTGAAGTTGGGCTCCTGGAGTAACCACCTGCCAAACCGTCATTGAAGTTGTTTGTAATGTTGTTTTACGATACAATAATCCCTTTCAGATAACCAACCTATCCCATTGTTGCAGCATAAGCAACAGGTCTTGGGTCAAATTTTGCCGTTGAGAGTCAGTGGGTAATTGCCCAGCGGCGACCCATGGCCTGAGACGGCCAACCTCTTCGTCTTCTTGTTGCTGTTGTATCCACTTATCCCGGGATTGTTCCAGTATGCCCCTTGGGGTCTCAGAGGAAGATATCTTTTTATTGTCGGCTGTGAGCACGGTAGCAATGAGAGCGAACGGTATTTCCTCTCCTTCCAATTCTTCGTCTCGATTCTGCCCTGGAGTTGTATGTTGAATCCTGGAGAGGGCGTCTGCATGGATATTCTCGGCCCCTCTTTTGTAGATAATCTTATAATTGTACTTCGCCATCCAGGCCACCCATCATTGTTCCAGAGCCCCCAATTTGGCGCTTTCCAAATGAGCCAGCGGGTTGTTGTCAGTTCGCACTACCACCTCGGAGCCCACTAGGTACTCTGCGAATCTCTCCATCATAGCCCACACCACTGCGAGGAGCTCGAGCTTAAAAGAGCTGTAATTGTCAGGGTTATGCTCAGAGTCATGGAGTGAGCGACTTCCATATGCGATCACTCTCTTCCGGCCATCCTGAACCTGTGACAACACAGCCCCCAGTCCATGAAGACTCCCGTCAGTGTGCAAGATAAACGGTTGAGAGAAATCCGCATAAGCCAACACTGGGGCATCCGAGAGCGCAGCCTTGAGGTCTCAGAAGGCCTCTTCCTGAGGGTGTTGCCACTGGATTTTTCACCCATTGGCCCCAGCGGGAGCCCCCTTCAGCAGGTCGTGCAAAATTCTTTACGAAGCGACGGTAATATCCGGCTAACCCCAGAAAAGCCCGCACATCTTTCACCATCTCGGGGGTAGGCCAATCCTGGATAGCAGCCACCTTCTCCCGGTGTTACGGCGGCGGAACACGCTTAAAAAAATATAAATAAATGTGTTCGCCGCCCGGGGTCCACCGTGCGGCAGATGGAAAAACCGCAGCTAGAAGACACAGAGCACTGTGGCGGTAATGTGCATGGGGTTCTATATCACCAAGGTGCAATCAAGCATTCTCTGTTAAGTGCACAGAGCTGCTACAGGAAAAATAGAAAAGTAACGCTGAGCCTGTTAGTAACACAGGGACTCAGCGACACACATGCGGTAGGCAAAAACCGGAGTAGTTAAAACGTCACTACGTCCGACACCTACCGTAGTAACAAGTGTGATGGCGTCGCAACTGCGGATGCAGAAATAAGCTGCAACTGCAGCACGGCGTGAACTGAGCCGCAAGCAAGGCGCTGCAAGGACGCTGGCGCAATGCAGGACGCTTAGCTGCTGCACAAGGTATGGCTGGAGCGCGCTGGCGCTAGCGCTGCTACTGGCGGCTGCCCAATCACTCACACAATCGTAATATCAAAGGGAAGGGGTTTCATAATAAGTCATCCACCAGTCCAAGCATACAATACCATACACACAGTAGCAGTATGAAAATACTAGCGCATGGCGGAACAGCCATGCGCACTTTTTATAGTGTACGGGACCTTCCGGAAGTCTCCATAACCGTGAGCTGGACCAATGGAATCAGGAGCAGCACCTGAGCACCTGACTCCTGAGCTCCAATGGGAGGTTGTCCCAGGAGCATGCTCAGAGTATGGGATGAAGGACTTAGCCTCCGGAGAGAGTTGCTGAAAAGCAAACTCTTCTGCAATCTCTCCTGCAGTGGACGGATAGCAGGAGACTGCAGGATGTACGGGTCTAGATCTCTGCATAGCCAGGGCAGAAATCTGACTCCTAACACCCGGGATGGCCTCACACCCTCCGCCGAAACGACATGACCCAGATACTCAATCTGAGAGCGAAATAGGTGGCATTTCTGAGGCTTTACCTTCAACCTGTACTTTTGCAACCGGCTGAGTACCTGTCCCAACCGCTTCAGGTGGTCAACAAAGGTGGCGGCATAGACGATGATGTCGTCCAGATAGATCAACGTAGCCTAAAAATTGAGATCTCCCAGACACCGCTGGTCCATCAATCGCTGAAAGGTCCCGGGGGCGTTATCCAGCCCAAACAGCATCCGATTAAACTCAAACAGTCCCATGGGCAATATGAATGCCGTCTTGGCTTTATCTTCCTCTGACATGGGCACCTGCCAGTACCCACTGGCTAAGTCCAGGGTCGAAAAATATGTTGCCTTCCCCAAGGCGGAGAGGGATTCTTCTATTCGGGGCAGTGAGTATGAGTCTTTAATAGTGCAAGCATTCAGTTTATGATAATCCACACAGAATCGTAGTGTACCATCTTTCTTCCGGACCAACACGATTGGGGCCACCCAGGGGCTTTGACTTTCCCGTATCACCCCTTTTCGCAGCATTTGGGCCAGCAAAGTTTTCACCTCTTGATAGAGTTGTGGCGGAATCTGTCGATATCGTTCCCGGATAGGGGCCGCTCCTGCTGTGGGGATTTCATGAGTGATGGCGGTGGTACACCCAAAATCGTCCTCATGACTAGCAAATACTTCATGGTACTGTCCCAGCAATGTTTTTATCTGTGAAAGCTGGGCTGCAGTTAATCCAGAAAGCTCGGCCCGCATCTGCTCCAAAATATTTCGGCCCTTCTCTTGTGCTGAGACTTCGTGGGTCTGAAAGGTTCGTATTGTTACTTCCCAAGGATCATCGGGGTGTACTCGTAATTGAACCGCAGGGGCTGGCAGCACTTCTTCTAAAGGCCTTACTAGTTTGGCCAGTACAGTCCATGCTTTCAGAATGGTGTCTCGGTCTTCAAGGTTAACGCAGCGCACCAGGACGGCTCCTTTTTGTACAGTAGCCAGGGAACAGGCCACTAGTATGCCAGGAAGCAAGCGCTCTGAGTGACATGGCTCCACCTGCACCTCCACACCCTCCAAGGGTATCGGGGCTCGAATGGGCAGGGCCACCACAGTCTGTCCAGGAGGTAACACAAGCAGGCGAGTCACTGGTGTGTTGACCTTACCCAGAGCCTCGCCTTCCTGGCGGTACTGATGTACCCGGGCTCCCCGCACCAGCTGCTGGAATACCTGTCCCTGGGCTGTGCGTGAACCCCACTGCTTCAGAATCCTCTGTGTAGGGTCATTGAGCAGTAGGTTGCCGAACTCTCGTAGGACATTCATGCCTAGGGTGACGGGGTGTTGCTTATCAGCTTCTCCTTGAGTCAGTACCACCCCTCTGCGACCAAGGGATTTACCGCACAGTGTCACGCACCCACACCACCCCGGCAACTGGGACCAGCAGTTGGTTGGCAGCTACTAGTCTGATCACGGGCCCCCACTGAGGCCTGGCTGCTTCCGGGAAGTTCTGTTGAAAGTACGTTGCAGGCATAGTGGTTACTTGTGACCCCGTGTCCACCAGGCACCGGACGGCCCAGCCCTCCACTTCTGCCCAAACCACCAGACATTTTGCTACCAAATCTTCGGGACTTCCACCACATCTAGTTGTGGTTTTCGGCTCCGAGCGGCGTCCCCCCAGCCCGGAGCCCTTTAGTTTAATGGCCGCCGGGGTGGGTATCTCTCGGGCAAAGTGGCCTGGTTCTCCACACTCAAAACACCGGGCCTGTGTAGGCTGACCACCCCGCGGGGAGCGTGATCCCCAGGAGCCAGGATTAAAGCTAGGTCGTCCAGTCCTGGTCTCAGTTCTTCTCTTTACTTCGGCCAACTCGCCCTTAATACTTTTCAGCTCTTGCTTCATCTCTTCCACCCACTGAGGTTCCTCGACTACATTCGCGGAGGCCTCCACACCTTGGACTTTCCCCACGGGGACCGCCATCCCCTGCTCCTGCTTTCGAGCATGTGCCTGACTTCCCACCTCTGAAAAATCTATTCGGGGATTCATTCTGATCTGTTCCCACAGTGCCTCTTTGACTAATGGATCTCTCAAACCAGTCACCAGTAGGTCACGAAGGGTAATGTCAACAGGTCCTGCCCCTACCCCGTCCTTTCTTTCTATAGCCGTATGCAATTCTTGGAGGACATTCATATACTCTGTGATCGTCTCCCCCTCTACTTGCATCCGACTAAACAAACGGGTTCTTCATTCTCCCACATCAGTAGGGTCCCCATGGGTCTGTTCTACTATCTGTAACACTTTTTCAAAAGTGTTACGGTGCCCCGGAGGTTTCAACATCACTGACCTCTGCACCTCCCCGTCCAGTGCCATGAGTGCCACCTCGGCCTCCAGATCAGGGGTCATTGGGTGCATCCGGAAAAGCCCCCGCATCCGCTCTGTCCAGCTCCATTACATTGTATTGGAGTCGGAAAATCTAGGCAGGTTGTTCAGCATGGCCCCCAATGATATGCTGGTATGGGGACCCTCCTCATTTGTAGAGTTTACAGCTCTACCCTGATCTGGGGCACCACTGTCTGTGCTCGGAGACTGCATCCTGCCGACTATGCCAAGTGTAGGGTCCTAGCAGGTTCACAGGAGGCAGTGACGAGACACGAGACTGAGTGTGGTTTGTGGAATAAACTTGTATAAAACTGTAGCCACGGGGCTATATTGACCTAACAACAAATGTAAACAACAATCAGTCCACGCAGGGACTCAACAACCCTAACAACACTTTTCTTATGGTGCATGCGACTAACCCGGTTTGCCCGGTTGCTATAGGCCACGTATGACCAAACTGGGGGGTCCTTATCTCATATATTACACTTATCTTTCCAGGGGTCTGTCTGGATCACAGGCGTGGCCGCATAGAGATCGCTGATGCGGCTGCCTTGAAGCCTCGATATTCCGGGGTGAAACTGGGCTCGACAGACCCTTGAAAAAGCGATGCCGGTGGGACGCAACAGGCCCTGAAGAAACAATGATGGTGGGGTACAACGGGCCCTGAAGAAATGAGGATGGTGGGGTGCAACAGGCCCTGAAGAAAACGATAACGGTGGGGCGCAACGGGCCCTGAAGAAAATGATGACGGTGGGGCGTAGCAGGCCCTGACGAAAACGATGACGGTGGGGCACAACAGGCCCTGAAGAAACGATGACGGTGGGGCGCAACAGGCCTTGAAGAAAATGATGACGGTGGGGCGCAACAGGCCCTGAAGAAAATGATGACGGTGGGGCGCAACAGGCGTCCCCCTTGCGACTCTCGTCTCACAGCAGAGTCATGACGCAGTCTCTAAATATAACCGTTCACCAACCTCTGCTCAGGGTCCCTTAGCAAACTGGATGGGGGCCCCTACTGCCGCCTGTAGTGAGGTGGCGCCCCCTAGGGCCGGTGATGACAGGGCCGCAGCTGGGGGAGAAGGCAGGGGGGCAGTGTCCTGACCGCTGTAAAGGAATGATCTCTAGTCGCAGCGGTCAGTGGAGGTCGTGGACTTGTCACAGCAGGGAGGGAAACAGCGGGGGCAGCTGTATGTGTCCATATGAGGGGAGCGGCCGCCGGTGCAAGGCTCTCACATGTCACTAGTCGGTAAGTCCGCAGCTTTCCTTTCACAGGGCCCTGTCGGTTTCTCCACAACACACCGCTCGCTCCCTCGGTCCTCTCTGTCTCACCCGACTTCTTGTCTGTTGTCTGGCTCTCTCTCAACTGCCACTTCAGCGTGCCCCCTGCTCCTGTTAAGCTTGCCCTGCCCCCTGTTTCCCTGACAACTTCAGTCAAGTCTTTCTTTTACTGTCCTCCCAGCATTGTTCCCTCAGGAACCCTGATGGCGGTCCCATGGGCAACTGCCCCTTCACTGTCTGGGAGTCCTCCTCCCCACAGTTGTCCTATGGACAGACTGTCCCAACTCAGCTGTAGATCTCTGCTGTTCATCCAGAGTAATCATGGGCCTCTTGGCTGCATCTCGGATCAGTCTTCTCCTAGTTTGAGATGAAAGTTTAGAGGGACGGCTGGGTCTTGGTAGATTTGCACTGGTATGATACTCCTTCCATTTCAATATTATCGCTTGCACAGTGCTCCTTTGCAGTTTTAAGGTTTTGGAAATCATTTGGTATCCAAATCCGGCTTTAAACTTCTCCACAACAGTGTCACGGACCTGCCTGTTGTGTTCCTTTGTCTTCATGATGTTCTCTGTGCATCAAACAGAACCCTGAGACTATCACAGAGCAGTTGTATTTATACGGGGGCTTGATTACACACAGGTGGATTATATTTATCATCATTAGTCATTTAGGGCAACATTGGATCATTCAGAGATCCACAATGAACTTCTTGAGTGAGTTTGCTGCACTGAAAGTAAAGGGGCTGAATAATATTGCACGCCCCACTTTTCAGTTTTGAATTTCCACGAAAATTTAAAATAACCAATAAATTTCGTTCAACTTCACAATTGTGTTCCACTTGTTGCTGATTCTTCACCAAAAATTTACATTTGGTATCTTTATGTTTGAAGCATGATATGTGGGAAAAGGTTGAAAAGTTCCAGGGGGCCGAATACTTTCGCAAGGCACTGTAACTGAAATCTCACTACTGTTTATCTAGATGGAAATAGTTTCCACCTTTTCTTAAGGAAGCTGTCTCTGAGACTTATTCTTTGATAGAAATATAGATCTCTGGTTATCCATTGCCGATGATCATATGTAGCCTACTGAGAACATGATGGCACATGTTTTATGGCGTATGCATATTATTGTAGAATCTCAAATAAAACTCCAGCATCCCAAAAAATATATGTAATTTAAAATACACATTTAGTAAAATTTATTGTTAAAAGAGGTGTATTCTGAACAACGGATATAAACCATATAAATCACTGAATCATTCCCAATCAATAGCAATCCTTGCTCATAGCAAGCTAGAAGCTAACCTCCCCACAAACACATTAGATTAATATCAGAGCGATATGCCTTGGAATTGGTGTATCTAATAGATTTACCTTTTCTGGGTGGCTGCGGGCTGCTATTTTTAGGCTGGGAGGGACCAATATCCATGGCCCCTTACCAGACTACTTAATCTGCTTTAGGCTGGCTATCAAAAATACAGGGGAAACCACACTGTTTTTTTTTATTATCTATTTAGAGCGCAGGCGTCGGCTGATGAATACTCCCACCAGCTGTACCTGCCCTCCATGTTACTAGCTGCACCAGGCGTAGGCTGAAGGGTGCTGTAGTTCCATCAGCCATCACCAGTGACCGGAGGTAAACTTTTTACCTCTGATCACAGCTGCAGGCTCACGCTGTCATTTGACAGCGTGGGAACTGCAGCTGTCTGACCGGCGGTAATGATTTTACCACCAATCAGAAGCACTGTTTTCTGTGTTGCCATGCACATGACAGTGCTACAAAGAGCCGGTGTTTGGGGGTCAAACCTGAGCAGTAACATGGACTTCCTGGAGAAGTCCGTGTTTGGTGTCCGAGTGCGAACAGTAAATGTTGGGTACAGATGCTGAACTTTACTGTTTAAGTTCGCCAATCTCTACTTTTGACTCCTGTTACTGTAGTGTAATGAAAAAGTGGACATGTTAAGATTTTCCTCTTTATCCTTCTGTATTCTAGGAAGATAAGCCACCGCCAGTGGTGTCTGACCACGGGTTTCTCCTCTTGCCCCGGAAGAGCTCTGTTAAAGGTGTAACAGTAGCTTTAATTAGATCAAGAGTTCTTATTTAACATTTTACACCAAATTATACAAATTTATAAATTGCTGCGTTCTAACAAATTTGTTTAACTGCTATAATTAGTACATTTGTCTCCAGTTATTCTTGTTACATTATAACATTAAAAAAGTTTTAAAGAAAATCAGATAGCTAAACGTATTTCTACAGAAAATCATGAAAATAAAGAAATCATATAAAAAGTTGCACACAGTTTTGACGCGCAAAAAATAGGTCTGTTGAATAAAGAAAATCTTTTAACATGCCAAGCAGATGCTTCTGATCATTTTCTTTTCCCTTTATGTACAGGGCAGTGTGAATAGCCGACTTTTCCCTAGTCAGGCGGCATTACAGATCTTTTCCATCATTAACTTTGTACATTTCATAAGCTATGGAAGAGTTAGCTAAAACAGAGGCATCTGGAGATTTCCAGTGTAATTAAATCACCAGCCTCAGTTTTGTTTTTTTTAGGTTTTGAAATAAAGTTCATCAGTAGCAAAGTGAATGTTTCACGAACTATGTAACATAAAGTAGTCAAGGGATGCCAAAACATATAGTTAGCAACACTGACATACAACGTTTATGATAACAAAAATTAAAAAATAACGTTAACTTCAGGTCCCCTATAAATTAGAATAGAGAGCCACTAAATACTTGAGCTGGATATGTACAGGAGAGAAAAAAATATTTAGCCAGCCACCAATTGTGCAAGTTCTCCCACTTAAGAAGATGAGAGTGGCCTATAATTGACATCATAGGTAGACCACAACTATGAGAGTCAAAATGAGAAAGCAAATCCAGAAAATCACCTTGTCTGATTTGGCAAGATTTATTTTGCAAATTATGGTGGAAAATAAGTATTTGGTCACTAACAAAAGTTCATCTCAATATTTTGTTATATATCCTTTGTTGGCAATGACAGAGGTCAAATGTTTTCTGTAAGTCTTCACAAGGTTGGTACACACTGTTGGTGGTATGTTGGCTAATTCCTCGATGCAGATCTCCTCTAGAGCAGTGATGTTTTTGGAGCTGTCGCTGGTCAACACAGATTTTCAAATCCCTCCAAAGTTTTTCTATGGGGTTGACATCTGGAGACTAGCTAGGCATCTCCAGGATCTTCATATGATTCTTACAAAGCCACTCCTTCATTGCTGTTGTGGTATGCTTGGGATCATTATCATGCTGAAAGACCCATCCACATTTCATCTTCAATGCCTTTGCTGATGGAAGGAGGTTTACACTCAAAATCTCACGATACATGGCCCCATTCATTATTTTATGTACACCGATCAGTCGTCCTGGTCCCTTTGCAGAGAAACAGCCCCAAAGTATGATGTTGCCACCCCAATGCTTCACAGTAGGTATGGTTTTCTTTGGAAGCAAGTCAGCATTCTGTCTCCTCCAAACACAACAAGCTTTGTTTCTACCAAACAGTTCTACTTTGATTTCATCAGACCATATGACATTCTCCCAATACTCCTTTGGATAATCCAAATGCTCTATAGCAAACTTCAGATGGGCCCAGATATGTACTGGCTCAATCAGGGGGACACATCTGGAACCGCAGGACCTGAGTCCCTGCTGGCATAGAGAGTTACTGATGCCTTTGTTACGGTGGTCCCAGCTCTATGCAGGTCATTCACTAGGTACTCCCGTGTGGTTCTGTGATTTTTGCTCACCATTCTTGTGATCATTTTGACCCCACTGGGTGAGATCTTGCGTGGAGCACCAGATCGAGGGAGATTATCAGTGGTCATGTATGTCTTCCATTTTATTATTATTACCCCCACAGTTGATTTCATCACACCAAGCTGCTTGCCTATTGCAGATTCAGTCTTCCCAGCGTGGTGCAGGGCTACAATTTTGTTTATGTCCTTCGACAGCTCTTTGGTCTTCACCATGGTGGAGTTTTGAGTGTGACTGTTTGAGGTTGTGGACAGGTGTCTTTTATACTGATAATAAGTTCAATCAAGTGCCATTACTACAGGTTAAGAGTGGAGGACAGAGGAGCCTCTTAAAAAAGACGTTTCAGGTTTGTGAGAGCAAGAAATCTTGCATGTTTTTAGGTAACCAAATACTTATTTTCCACTATAATTTGAAAAATAAATCTTGCCAAATCAGACAAGGTGATTTTCTGGATTTGTTTTCTCATTTTGACTCTCATTGTTGTGGTCTACCTATGATGTCAATTACAGGCCTCTCTCATCTTTTTAAATGGGAGAACGTGCACAATTGGTGGCTGACTGAATACTTTTTTCCCCAATGCATCTTATAGTCAATTTAATCGGTGACCGATATAATTGGTTTTTGATACTGGATTCATCATATTCTTTTGGTTTCATGTGAGCAGCTGTCATTAGAGGAGTTGCCTTAAAAGGGTTTTCTTCTTTTAGAAATTTTGGTGCTGTAAGCTATGGTAGCTGTATTAAAAAAGGAGGATTAGTTTAACCCTCCCTTGGTCCAGCACCACCTCTCCTCTCCAACACTGACCTTGTTGATTGTCTGCAGCACAGATATCATGACAACAGCACTGCAGCCAACCACATTGCCCAGCCGCTCTGCCTGTGCACACAGCACAAGCTGCGGAACTCACTGATTATTGTATGCAGTGTTGATGTCACATCAACAGTACTGCCAGCCAAACAACAAAGACCTGCACTGGACCCTTAGTAATACTAAGATACCGTAGTTTGTTTCCTGAAAGGACACCCATGAAAGGACACCCTTTTAGCTTAGTTCTATGGGAATTAGGAGAAATATATTATGAATTGCTTTTATAAAAATGTTTTTATCTATTATAATTTTTTTTTCAGTGCTACTTTTTTACTATTGAATTTGGTCTTTGCAAACAAGATGGACAGCTACGAGCATATGGTGCAGGACTTCTGTCTTCTATTGGAGAATTGAAGGTAAGGCAGCAGACTACAAGAGACTGGGTTGCACAAACTATTTCAAACGATGATTTTAGTGAACTTTTGATCTGTATCAATTTTACTTTTTATACTGGTACAGAAAAAACACTGCTGCTTATTTGAAAATGTCAGCTAGCAGAGTAGTTGCTCTTGAAAGATTCTAATAATATTGTATATTTTTATGCAGTCATGGCTTTTCTGAATACTTATGGCATTTTACATCAGTCAAGGGATTTTTTACAAATTTTCAAATACACTAACATTTCCATGGGTCATCAATGTTTAATCAATGATGATCCAAACCTTGGGACCCCCACTGATCAGTGAAGCATAGGCACTATAGCCCCTTTACTGTTTTAGCATATACAGTGACTCATCTATGTGTCTAATTAAGTGAATCTTAGTAAGTATGGATTATTTACTCAAAGAAAAAATAGACAAAAAGTGCATAACTCTAATGCACGTGCAAGGGTTGCAGTTGCATATAGGTCGTTAAGCCCAGAGGAGCTGAAAAAGGTCTCTTTGGACCATGGGAGAAGACTAATATTATTAACTCCGTAACAACATATGATGTACTAGTATGTCATATGTCAGCTCCCTGCCATTGATGCATCCCAAGACACATCTTTCCCAGCAGATGTGATCTGAATTATTCAGCCATCATTTGCCTCTGACAGCCGGAGGCAGGTCAATCTCTGATAGTGGCATTTAACACACACTGACGGGGGGGTGTGCATTATTTAATTCATCCATCTATTCGGTATCAGTAAAAATGTCAGCGCAGGGTGCAAAAAAAAGCCGTCACACAGCCCAAATCTCAAAAAAGGAAAATGTTAAGGGCCTCGGAAAATGATGCGAAAAAAGCATACTTTGTTTTCTTACAAATTTCTGAACATTTTTTCACCACTTAAATTAAAAAACTATACATGTTTGATATCTATATAATACTGACCTGGAATATCAACATGCCAGATCTGTTTTACCGTGTAGTGAACATGGTAAATAGGAAACACAAAAAACTATTGAGGAATTGCACTTTGCAATACTAATGTAGCATCACATGATAAAATAAACGGCGTTATTCAAAAGTACAACTTGTTCTGCAAAAACTAGTTCCCATACAGCTATGTGGATAGAACAATAAAAAAGTATGGTTCTTGTAAGAAGGGGAGGAAAAAACAAAAATGAAAAGACGTAAAATGGCCCCATCAGGAAGGGTTCAAAGAACTGAGATACAGTATATGGGGACCTTTTGGAGATTTTGCACAGGGGCGAATGAGCTTCAAGTTACCACCGCTAATGACACGTGATCATTCAATAAGTTTTATTAGCAAATGAATACTTATTATGTCAGTATATTATTATTCTATTATAGCATAAACTCAGAGAAACACATGCATCAACATAAACTATTTGATTGACCAGCACGGTGGCTCAGTGGTTAGTGGAGTCCTGGGTTCGAATCCCACCAAGGACAACATCTGCAAGGAGTTTGTATGTTCTCCCCGTGTTTGCGTGGGTTTCCTCCGGGCACTCCGGTTTCCTCCCACACTCCAAAGACATACTGATAGGGAATATAGATTGTGAGCCACACCGGGGACAATGATGAAAATGTGTGCAAACTGTAAAGCGCTGCGGAATATGTTAGCGCTATATAAAAAAAAAAAAAATAAAAAAAAAGAATCACTACGTACAGTGCAAGCAACCTTTTAAAAATGAAAGTAGAGACTTAGTTTACATGGATAACTATTATACTTTGACTTTCTGCCTCTTTGATACATATAAATTCTTATGAAGAAGTATGGAATAAGGAAAACAGAATCATATTTATTGAAGAAAATGATGTTACCGGGCTCACTGAAATAGACCAAAAGAAATGAACTGAACAGAGAAATAACAAAATAAAATGAAATATCTAAAAAAGCCCAAAGACTTTCAAATATAAAAATATTAAGGATATATAGATACTTTGAGGGACAAGGCTCTAGGACTTTTTACAAAGGCGTACAATAAATATACCATGTCGCAGTTACTGCCTTAGGGGCATAGTCTGAAGTGAAGTACTGGTTGAAAATCCTTGTGACACTGTAATCTGGAATCAGTCTAAAGTAAAGAAGTAAAAAATAGCAAACCTGGTGCATTACACCAGGAGATAAAATCATAAATTTTCCATTGTGGTACTCGATCATTACAAAGTAGACAGCACCTTTCCGGTAGCCAGTAATATTGGAGATATATAGTTCATAAAGCATAATCACCATTTTACAAGGCAACATGACCCATTATCCAAGGAACAATATGGCACACATCACTTTTTAGTGACAGAGGTTCAACTACAGGTACTATGTAATTCTGGATTAAAGAATCATTTTAACAACAATTTCCAAAGCCTTGAAGATATTTGGCATCTGCAGAAACCGTCCAAGTCGAGGAAGATTTTGATAAAAAAAAAAAGATTTTATCTGATTCTGGTTACCTTTTCCGTTATTGTATTAACATTCAGAGTGATTTACATGCATGTGCAGCACTTGTGTCCTTTCTGCTTTTATCCTTTAATGTGATATCCTGCGGTGAGGTTTGTTTTTCTCTTCCATATACAATACAAATGAAGATGGAACCATCTGCATAGGCCATCAGCTGACAGGAGACAGTTGCATACATTATATATGATTGATGTTTTACAATGAGCTGTATTGTTTCTGAAATATAAGAGATATGTTCTACAATTTGGCACATCTCAGACATGCACCATTGCTAAATATTAACACCAATTAAGAATTTACAATATTTGAAAAAAAAAGTTTCCATCCTTATAGAAATGCTCCTCTATCTTTAACATTTCATAAATCCCATGGCTATGTTAGGAACAATAATTGGTTATCCCATCTTCAGAAGAAATGTCATGGATATACAAGTTTATTTTTCAGCTTTAAAGAACAAAAAAAATATACACTGATTTATTATAGAATGTGATGTTTATATGCAAAAGTCTCTGGAGAGCCAGCAGATTATAGGTCTCCATCTGCAAAGTGGTTATGCTGTGCAGATGACTACTGTATCAAAACAAACAAGTCAGGGTTAAAGACAGATTATACAAGTTCCAAAAACAGATACAAAGACATAGTGTTGGACTGGGGTACCAAGGTCTCACCAGTGACATTGATCCTGGGGTCCACGGTTCAGCAACACGTAATATTACCTTACCCTTCTTCACAAATTTGCCTATGCTTCCATACAATAATAAACTCGATATTTTGTGAAATGAATGATGAGATGCTGCCTTTGTTTAAGTATGTTACATTAAGTGTGTTGTGCCAAACACGGCTAGTGAGGGGTGTGGGCACTCCTGCACAGAGGCCTACCAGGGAATTTCCTTATTCCCTTGCGTGACAGTCAAACCGCAAAGACCCAAGAAAAATCAGGAAAAAAAATGAAACAGTTATAATGGAATATAGGGTCAAGATGTGTAGAATGGCCAAATTCAGCTAAGTCTGGAAGCTGTATCAGCATTTCAGATTACACATCATATATTTAAAAAAAAAAAACTCACACAACTGTGTTGTTGCATATTTTAGTGCTGTAGCAACCTGCCTGATAATACTATGGGCGTCATTAATAGGTTGCAAACCAGACACTGTGCATCACACTTATATATGTGTGACTGGCGTCCTATGCAAGCCTTATCTATGTGCATTTTTCCTAATAGGCAGCCAACCCCACCATGGTTTGTTAGATGTGGGGTGGTTGTTTCTATCAGTAGTTTGCACCTGAGCTGCCCCTTGCCTTTATTAGTGGAGGCCAGCTGCATCCTGCTATATGTGCATTTGTCATCTGACAGGGTTTTTGGTAAGGCCATATCTTGTTGTGTGAGTTTTTTTTATTTTTTCTATGTTAGCTGTTTTGATATTAGTGTTAGGGACCTGCAATATCATGAGGAACCTTGACGGTGGCTTGCAGGCTTTATCTATTTTGGCCAAAATATTAACCAATACCTCATTTAATGAACTCATTGTATGCATTAATTTTTTGCACTTATATTATCTTTTGCAGGATGCAGTTGGGCCTCTTTTTGTTGGCTTGGTCTATTGGGGTGTCTGTCACTGTGTTGTTGCATATTTTAGTGCTGTAGCAACCCGCCTGATAATACTATGGGCGTCATTAATAGGTTGCAAACCAGACACTGTGCATCACACTTATATATGTGTGACTGGCGTCCTATGCAAGCCTTATCTATGTGCATTTTTCCTACTAGGCAGCCAACCCCACCATGGTTTGTTAGATGTGGGGTGGTTGTGTCTGTCAGTAGTTTGCACCTGAGCTGCCCCTTGCCTCTATTAGTGGAGGCCAGCTGCATCCTGCTATATGTGCATTTGTCATCTGACAGGGTTTTTGGTAAGGCCATGTCTTGTTGTGTGAGTTTTTTTTTATTTTTTCTATGTTAGCTGACATCATAGATTTAGACAACAATTTAGTTACCCGCTCTAAACAGTGCACACTAAAGTCAACAGCTAGAGATCTAGTTGATGTTGGGAAACTTAACACTAGTCTATTAACCACTGACGTGCATCATATCTGCTGGAGCTGCGTTCCTGCAAATTGCTATATGTATAAGGCGTTATGATCGCCCAGGCTCATGCTGAGCATCGCCGCAATCAAATGCGGGTGTCAGCTATGTATGAGAGCCGACACCCTGCAGCAATGTCCACGATCGGTGCTAGTTATGGTCATGGGTGTTTAACCCTTTGATGCCGCTGTAATTAGTGACAGCAACATCGCGGGGCATCGCATAGGGAGGGAGTTTCCTCTGTGCTCCCATCAGCACAACGAAATTGCGAACGTGTTGTTCCGATGGTCTCCATGGTGACCCCAGGCCAAAAGATTGCCAGGAGTCACCTAAGGATGGTGGTCTGTCAGTTTATGCTCAGAGCAGGAGCTGACATGCCTCCTCCATGCATCTGAGATGCTGATCTAATGCTCTGCAATGAAGAAGCATTGTAGAGCATTAGATCAGCGATCAGTCAGTATACATGATCAAAAAGACGAATGTAAATGAAAATCTTATCTCTGAAAACGTCATCTTGTCCCGCAAAAAAGAAGCTATCATACAGCACCATCAGCAGAAAAATCAAAAAGTTATAGCTGTCAGAATAAAGTGATGCAAAAATATTTTTCTTTTAATAAAATAGTATTTATTGCGTAAAAGCGCCAAGACATAAAAGAAATATAAATTTGCTATTGCTGTAATGGTACTGACCCAGATAATAAAGCTACCATATTATTTTTACATGAAGTAATAGAACAGAATAATCCAGCTCACCGCACTGCCTTGCTGGTAGGATCCAAATCCTGCGCACGGATTTGACTAGGCAGTCAATCAATAGTAGAATATTTTTCTAATATTAATTTTACCACACACAGAATGGCATAAACCCCCAAAAAAACATTTCCTGATTTGCTGTTTTTTGTTCATTCTGCCTCCAAAAAAATCAGAATAGAAAGCAATAAAAATGTAAACTCATCCCACAAAAATAAGCCCTCACATGACTCTGTCAGAAGAAATATGGAAAAATTATAGCTCTCAAAATATGGGGATGCGCAATAAAAAGTATTTTTAGTGTATGACAGCACACAAATGTTAAAGAGCTATATAAATCTGGAATCTGGTACTGACCAGGAGAATAAATTCGTCTAACCACTTATACCGCACAAGGAACAGCTCAAAATGCAAATACAACCAATTCTTCACCTGGTGTTGATTTGTTTTCATTCTGCTACCCAAAAATCACTGGCTCAGCTCACATTTGTCCTGTGTATTACACTGAGTGCTTACACCGGACTTCCCAAGTAAATCTTTGACATACGTGATTCAGATGGAACCCCTGGCGGAAGATTCCCTATAATGAAGCAAATGGAGTCACTGTGGACATAAAAGTGCGATTCACCACAGTTTGTGCACTTCCAAAAAGAAGTACGCAGCTGAACAGAGACCAGATGGAGTTCAGAGTAACTCTGCTGCCTCGTTATAGTGAGTGCCTCTCTCTGGGGTTTAATCTGAATCATGGCACTTAGAGATTTAAGGGGGCTTTACACATAGCGATATTGCTAGCAATATCGCTAAAGCGTCACCGATTTTGTGACGCAGCAGCGATATTGCTAGTAATATCGCTACATGTGATACTTACCTCTGACTGGCTCCCCCACTGGCTATCACTGATTGCACGAGATCGGCCTGGTCCATTTCTCATCATCGGCTTCCTGCTGGCGCCGACCAGCGAGCCATGGACGCAGGCGGAAGACGGACACCCTCACCGCGTCTGAAAGGTAAGTGCGACCGCCGACCGCTGCTGTATCGCTAGTGAGATTTGCCTGTTTGGCAGCTCACTAGCGACCATTCAGCGATGCACTAGCGATCCTGACCGGGTCATATCGTGGTTGGGATTGCTGGTGCATCGCTAAATGTAAAGGGGCCTTTAGATGTAAACCCTGATGTAAGTGCTCAGCATAGAGCGCTGAATAAATGTGATCCCAAATGTTATGTAAAATGTTCCCAACAAAATCTTCAACTCAATCTGCAAAGAAGGCAAGTCCCCCCTCAGGTCCGTCATCTTTCAATGGAAATATAGGGGGCTTCCATGTTACTGTTCATAGAAAGGCTCTTTAACAGCACTAACGCTCCTTACACCCAAAAAGAAATTAATCAAATTATGCATTCCCAAACCCAAATGCTCCCCTCCCTTCTGAACCCCAAAATGTGTGTAAACCACATTTAGCGTCCACATGTTTGGCATTTCTGTAGCAATGAGAGCCCGACTATTTTATGAGTGCATGCCTCCAGAAGTATGAGCTTGTCACTTCAACTTACTGGGCACTACAATGTGCTGGGGACTACAATGTACTGGGCACTGAACTGGCAGATTTGCAATTTTCACTCAGCAACATCCACTGCTGCTTGTTTCTGGAAAACACCCAGGAGTCAAAATGATCACTGCATCTGTGGATAAACTTCCAAAGGGATACAATTTCCAAAATGAGGTCATGTGAGGGGGGGATTCTGCTCTTCTGGCACGTTGGGGCTCTATATATGAAGTCCACAAACTATTCTAGCAAAATCTGTGCTCTGTCCCTCCTGAGTGTTACTGTGTGGCTAAGCAGTACTGTACAGCCACATATTGGGTATTTCTACATGCAGCAGAAACTGTGGGACACATTTTGGTGCCTTTTTTACCTATTTCCCTGTGTGAAAATGTAAAAGCCGGGGCTAAAACAAAATGATCGTGGTAAAAACGTAATTTTTTTTTCACGCCCAATGATATAAAATTCTGGGACACACCCGTGGTGTCAATATGATCACTGCACCCCTAGATGAATTTATTGAGAGGTGTAGTTTGTAAAATGGGGTTACTTGAGGGGAGATTCTGCTCTACTAGCACATAGGGACGCTGTATATGAAGTCTGCAAACTATTCTAGCAAAATCTTAGCTCTAGGAGGCAAATAGTGCTCCATCCCTCCCAAGTCTCGCCATGTGGCTAAACAGCACTGTATAGCCACATATAGGGTCTTTCTACATTCAGCAGAAATTTTCAGACATGCTTTTGTGTCATTTTTACTCATTTCTCCTTGTGAAATTGTAAAATCTTGGGCTAAAACTAAATTGGTGGTAAAAATGTAATTTTTTTTACTGCCCAATGGTATTAAATTCTGTGACACACGTGTGGTGTCAATATGATCACTGCACCCCGAGATGAATTCATTGAGAGTTATAGTTTGTAAAATGGGGTCACTTATAGGTGGTTCCACTGTTCTGGCACCTCAGTGGTTCTACCAATATGACATGGCACCCTCAAATCAGTCCAGCAAAAATCTGAACTCCAATATGGAGCATATTCTATTCTGAGCCTTGCAAGTTGCCTCAAAAGTAGCTTTTAACTACATATGAGGTATTGCTGTACTCAGGAGAAAGTGCCCAATAATTTTTTAGTCCATTTGCTCCTGATACCCTTGTGAAAATAAAAAATGGGGCTAAAAGAACATATTTGTGGAGAAAATGTTATTTTTTTTATTTTCATGGCTCAATGTTATAAACTTCTGAGAAACACTTGGGAATTCAAGTTGCTCACTACACATCTAGATAAATTCTTTAAGGGGTCTAGTTTCCAGAATGGGGTCACTTGTGGGGAGTTTCTACTGTTTAAGCAAATCAGGGGCTCCCCAAACCTGACATGACAATCGCAGATCATACCATCAAAATCTAACTCCAAAACATAACTTCATTCTTTCTGAGCCCTGCTGTGCTCCCAAGCAGACATTTTCCCCATAATATGGGGCATCAGTATGCTCAAGAGGAATTGCACAACAAATGTTAGGGTCCATTTTCTCCTGCTACCTTTGCAAAAATAAAAATATTTGGGCCAAAAACATTTTTATGGGGAAAAGTGATTTTTTTTTTAATTTTTACAGCTCAACTTTATAAGCTTCCATGAAGCACCTGGGGGTTGAAGGTGCTAACCACACATCTAGATAAGTTTCTTCATGGGTCTATTTTCTAAAACGGGGTCACTTGTGGGTGTTTCCACTCTTTAGGCGCATCAGGGGCTCTATAAACACAACATGGCATCTGCTAATGATTCCAGCAAATTTTGCTTTTAAAAAAATCAAATGGCGCTTCTTCCCTTACAAAACCTGTCTTGCACCCAAACAGTAGTTTTCCTCCAAATATTGGATTTTTGCGTGCTCAAGGGAATTTGCACAACAAATTGTGTAGTGCATTTTCTCCTTTTACCCTTGTGAAAATAAAAAAATCTTAGGCCAAACACCATTTTTGCAGTAAAAAATTTGATTTTTTTTATTTTCACATGTCATTGTTATAAACTTCTGTGAAGCACTCGGGGATCAAGGTGCTCATTACACATTTTAATAAGCTCCCTGAGAGGTCTAGTTCCCAAAATATGGTCGCTTGTGGGGGTTTCCACTGTTTAAGCACATCAGGGGCTTTCAAAATGTGTCATGGCATATGATAATTATTCCAGCAAATTTCTCATTAAAAAAATCAAATGGCACTCCTTCCTTTCCAAGCTCTGCAAAGTACCCAAACAGTGGTTTTTCCCCCACATATGGGGTATTGGTATGCTGAAGAGAAATTGGATAACAAATTTTGGGCTTCATTTTTCCTGTTACCCTTGTGAAAATAAAAAATGCCTGTGTTGGGATTCTCCTGCTGAGCAGGATAGATCCCAAGCATTGCCTGGTACTGTGGTCTCTCATTCTGGCCCAGCCGCTGGGACTGCTGCTCAGCACAGACTTCGGTCCCAGCATCTTGCTCAGGCTTGTGCCATATGCTTGTTTACTGCTGGCTCTCCAACCAAATCTATGGTAGCTGGTGCTATGCAGGGGCAGCCTTGCGCTCTGGAGTCTAAGTCCAGAGATCACCTTTCTGAGCATGTCCGTGATGTGGTGTTTTCTCATTGGTGGTCAGAGATTTGCTGCTCTGGTGATGTGGCAGGGCCATATTGGGTCGCGGCCGTTAGCTCGGCCGACTGGGCGTGAGTGTTTGGGGCGGAGCCTAGGGTTTAAAAGGCTTCCAACAGCGCACGTGGGCAAACAAGTATTACTATTGTGTGATGTTGTGAGTAGATGCTCTATCACTCTGTTTGCATGTCTGAGTGTATCGCTCTATACTCTGAGAATATTTGCATAGGAAGGTAAGGTTAGGACTTAGTAACTCCCGCTTGGCTTAGCATCTATTTCCTTCTTGTGTGTGGTTAGCACAGATGAATTACAGAGCAAGTCCAACCCTAGTGCCATATTTCTCTGGGAAAGCGACAGGGTATTGGACTTAGTGTCATATGAGTTATTTTCCTGACTCAGCATCTGCTTCATCCATTGTGTGGTTAGCACAGTTTAGTTGCAGAGTGAGCTCAACCCACGTGCTAACTTTCCCCTGTGATGTTTAACAGGGTTTAGTACATCACTTTCTTTATGCGGTACCACTCTGTGAAGTAACTGAGCTGGGTACTCTGAGTTCTGAGTTCTGTTCACACTGTGTGGCGTTAACACTGTGTTTTAAAGTGATCGCATGCTGTGTAGTTCCATCAATGCTCACACTAGCAGCAGGTTCCATCTCTGCATGGTGGACCCCGGGTTGCGATTGCACTTTATTTATTTAGTGCAATCCGCCAACCCTAACAGCCTGTTTAAAGTAAAAAATTTTGTGAAAAAAGTTATATTAATTTTTTCCTTCCACATTCCATTCCGTTAATTAATGCAAAGCATCTGAAGAATTAAACTTCTTGAATGTGGTTTTCAACACCTTGAGGTGTGTAGTTTTCAGAATGGTGTCACTTTTGAGTATTTTCTGTCATATAGGCCCCTCAAAGTCACTTCAAATGTGATGTGGTCCCTAAAAAATGGTTTGGTAAATTTTGTTGGAAACTTGAGAAATCACTGGTCAACTTTTAACCCTTATAAGTTCCCACCAAAAAACATTTATGCTTTAAAAATTGTTCTGATGTAAAGTAGACTTGTGGGAAATATTATTTATTAACTATTTTGTGTGACATAAATATCTGATTTAAGGGCAGAAAAATTAACCTTTGAAAATTGCAACATTTTCCCACCAAATTTCCGATATACTCACAAATAAATGCAAGTCTTATCGAACACATTTTTCCACTATCATGAAGTACAATATGTTATGACAAAATATTCTCAGAATTGGTGTGATCCATTAAAGTGTTCCAGTGTTATTATCACATAAATTAACACTGGTCAGAATTTTAAAATTTGGCCTGGTCACGACGGTGAAAACAGGCTTCGAGGTGAAGGGTTTAGCGATTTTTCTCTAATACATAAATTGTTCTTCTACTGCAGTCTTTCTCCAGTCAACTAGCCTCTTGACGAACTAGTTATAGTTGGCAAGTCCAGCGCTATCTTATTAACCGTTAATCCGGAGTCACACTAGCGTTGAATACAGATAAGTGCTATGCGATTAAAACATTGCATAGGACTCGGACCACTGTTAATCTATGGGGCAGCTCCCATCACCATTTTTTTTCTCGGGCGTATTCAGCATGTGAGTGAAATCTCAGCATGCTGCGTTTGTACTCGTATATCGTCCAAGATTCTCCAATGCATGTCTATGGGTGCGAGAAAAACTCGGACACCACACGGACCATCTGTGTGACTTGTGAGAAATACGCACACATTTTCCTCATTTCAGCCCATTGAGCCATGAAATTCAATGGGGAAAATCAGTGAGAAATGTAAAGTTATATGCATGTCATACGGATACACAGGTGCGAGAAAATCGCATCATCGCATTGCAAACGCATTACACACGGATGACCATACGGAGAACATTTGGCAGAGAGAATCGGACTGATTTTTCATACGTTAAGTGTGACTCCGGCCTTACTCTCTTTATTCCATAAATTGTTCTTCAACTGTGAATTTTTCCTAATCAACTGGTCCTTTGGACTTCTCTAAATTGCCAACACATCGATCAATTAAGATCCTTAATAATATAAAGCCATTTTCATCCAGATTTTCTTGTTTCAGCTCATCATCTTTATTCTTTCTCCATGTAGTTTAATTGACTTTAATTTCCAAGACCTATCTATGACATATACTTTAATAAAATTGAAGTAGAAAATTGGAATTTTAAATCTTTTACTGTCTAATAATCAGTATATTCTCCCATTAGTAATTACCTACTGTAGCCTCATGAGAGCAAATTCTACAATATCTTTGCAAACTTTAACACCCTTCCCTGTACCTGCAGAGGTGCTCCATATACAGTGAAAGAAGTCTGATGACTGCGATTTTTACTAATTCTCAGATCACAAAAGTATGCCCTTAACCATGCAAAGTAAGAGTATTTCAATTTTCTCACTTTTCTAATCACATTCAATTCTTAACGCTTCTTTGATATTTTTAGATCCCTTTTAGTCTTGGCACTTTATTCAACCATTCAGTACAATACTGTGCATGTATTACAGTATATATAAAATGCTGCAATGACATTCAGTTGCTAAATGACAGCAGTATGGTTGATCTGTATACAGACTGATGCTCTGCGGCAAAGTAGTATTCAAACTGAATGCAAAAGTATATTCCATATACAAAATTCTGGTCTTTTTTTGTCATTTATGCAGTTGTAACTTCCCATTCCTTGGTGTTTGGAAATAAAGTCTACACATAAATGCACATCAAATTGTCACCTTTAGCATTGTACCTCTTTATTTCACCCCAATCTACTCTGAATAATGCAGCAGGCTGGGTCTTTTCAGTTAATTATCATAGTAAATAGCTGGTTATTAAACTCGCATCCTGGCATCTAATAACATACCACTGCAGAGATCTCATACACCCTAAAGGCCCCTTTTACATTTAGCGATGCACCAGAGATCCCGACCACGATATGACCCGGTCAGGATCGCTGGTGCATCGCTAAATGGTCACTAGTGAGCTGCCAAAGAGGCAGATCTCACTAGCAACGCAGCGATGCTCGGCGGTCGTACTTACCTTTCAGACGCAGCGATGATGTCTTCTTCCGCCCGCATCCATGTCTTGCTCGTCGGCGCCAGCAGGAAGCCGATGACGAGAAATGGACCAGGCCGTTCTCGCACGATGAGCGATATCCAGCGGGGGAGCAAGTCGGAGGTGAGTATCACATGTAGCAATATCGCTAGCGATATCGATGCTGCGTCACAAAATCGGTGACGCTTTAGCGATATCGCTATGTGTAAAGGGCCCTTACTTCTAACAGCTTGGCAATTATTTGTATCATAATAGTAACGTCTAAGAAATCACACTTCAGATTTCCTACTGTGCACAATATATGGCATCCTTGGTGGTCAGAAGTGTCAGGATTCTACTGCCCACACACTGTATAAGGCTGGTTTTACATTAGCATTTTTTTGCGTAGCGCATCGTGCGCATCCGTGCACATGCGTCATGCGTACCTATGTTTAACATGGCGTACGCATGGTCTTGCATTTGCATCCGTTCATCTGCATTTTCGTGAACATGTGTTTTTTCAAGGTGTGTGTCTAGACGTGCCAGAGGCAACTTGTTGCATTTTTGGGTCGGCCCAAAGGCGTTAAAAAAAGCATGCGTACGCTTGCGCACGGAATGCGTCAAAACAATGCATTACAGTCTATGGGAACGCAGGCGTGCGCATGGACATGCGTACACCTGCGCTTACGTATGCATGCGTTTTAAGAGTAAACATGGCTAGAAACTTGTTAAAACGCATGCGCATAAAAACGCAAACGCATGCAAAAATGCATGTGCGTTTTTGCATGCGTTTCTACTTGCGCACGATGCGCTGTGCACAAAGATGCAAATGTGAAACTAGCCTAAGGAGCAAGCTTGTAATCAATGGTTGGTGGATGCAGGGATCCAACCGCTCATAAATATCAAGGACTTTCAGATGTACATAGAGCACTGAGGAATCCAAAGTTCCATCTGATAAATACTGATTTTCGGTGACAAATTCCCTGCAAGGTCACGGAGCACTTTAATTTGACCCAATGCAACTACCTTTGACTGTTCATGATGATTGGGGTTTGTGTTATTAATTGTGGGGTTGCATCAAAGTATTAAAATTTTGTCATCGGGATCTTTGCTTACTTTCACAAACTTAATAAACATTTTCTGTAAAGTTAAAAAAAATCCACATTGCATGATTAACATTATATTGGCAATATTTTTGCACTGTGATATTCAAGGGTTTCCCTTGGTTTCCATTTTTTTTAAATGCACCATCCATTTTTTTTACATTTTATTTAGGCCTAATAATAAAGTTAGTAAAAAAGGGAGATGAAAGAAAATACCATTATAGCCGGAGAGGTAACACATTACTGAACATTATCAGCTTTGGAACACAATAAAAGTAGTTATAGGATTTGATATTAGAAAAGGAAATGCAGAAACAAGTAATACCTTAAAAGCCTTAGAACACCGTCATGCCACATAAGGTAATGGTAATGTCACCTATGCTCATTAGCACAGATAATTGCGGCTTTTTTGCTGCAATTAAATGGCATTTAGGTCATTTTACAATGCTTTACTAGAACATAAATAGCACTTCATTTAACTTATTTATAGTGTCCTTTTCAGAATTTTTTTTATGCTGCACTGAAAGATACTAAACTTACATTGTATCCATGCAATTAAAACAAACAAGCATACAAAAACAAAGAACTGAACAAGCTTGAACATATTGTTTTACACTAATCTATGTGAATAATAAATATCCTTTGAGTTGAGGTTTCATACTGAGTTTTGAAAGACTTACTAAATCACCTTTAAATGTTCAAAATTCTGTTATGAAATCATGTCTGATGTTAAAACTAAAAAAAATGAATAAATGGCAATATCATATATTGAATTAGTTTTTGGAAATGTGCTAAGGACACTCTATGTAATTTTATATTGGATAATTATGTTTTAATACAACTTTAAGAAGACCTTTAACCTAATTTTTCATGTTGAACTGGACACAATGTAATTATTGATGAAGAGAACAACTTTTTTTTTAAATTTTGAATCTACATTGAAGAGTTTTTTTTTGCAATCAAATACTTGGCACCTAATGGGTTAACTTTAATTAAGTCCAAGTAGGTGATATTTTTCATTGGGGACGTGTACTTCTGCCTCCTTTATAGCACTGACCAGTCATAAGCAGGCAGCAATATAGAAGTGTAGAAAGACCTGTGGTGATGTCATCAGGGTAGCATGACCTGAGTCCCCAGGTCCTACCAGCACAGAAGTTCTGAAAATATTAACTGGCTATAATGGGGCTTTGATGCTGATTACATGATACCTTTTTTTGAATACATTCATGTTCTCAATCTTTGGTAATCATTCATTGAATTTATATGGAAATAAGGTCAAGTGCAGTAGGGCTGGATGTCTGACTGACAGGTCACTGCTTTTCCATTGATCATTCTCCTCTGGCTAAAATCTCATATATGCACTATCTTTGCTGGGTGAGGTGCATATGCAGTAACCTCTACATTACGTAACTATGGGCCCCATCACACACAGCGAGATCGCTAGTGAGATTGCTGATTTTGTGACGCATCAGCGATCTCTCTAGCGATCTCGCTGTGTGTGACATCCATCAGCGACCGGCCCCCCCGCTGGGTATCACTGATCGTGCAGGAATGTCCTGGGCCATTTTTTGATCGTTGGTCTCCCGCTGGCCAGCACGCATCGCTGCGAGTGACAGCAAGAGACCAATGATCAGTGATGCTGCACGCTGGTACCTAGAGTAAACAGCGGGTAACTAAGAGCCACGCTGCTCTTGGATACTTGCTGTTTACCCTAGATACCAGTGTGCACGCTGTTAACTAGAGTAAACAGCGGGTAACTAAGAGCCATGTGGCTCTTGGATACCTGCTGTTCACCCTACATACCAGCTTGCTCTCTGGTCCTGATCGCTGGTGAGTCTGTCTAACTATGTTCCAGCGATCCCATCCATGTCGGATCGTTGGTGGGATCGCTGGGACATTGTTGTGTGTAACAGGGCCTTTAGAACAGATATCACAGATATCAGTTTATGCATACATCAGCTGTGACAATGGAAACACCTCGGGAGAGGAGGAGGCTGGTCACTGAAAAAGTAGTGACCTGTTGTGAGTTCATTTTCCCCTTCACCATTGAGGTCTGATGAAATCCCTCTTCTGGTGAAGGAAGGTAGTGAGGCTGATTACCAAGCACCTGAGCAGGATGATGATGACTGGGTGACTGGAATTGCTAACTGGATATAAGGCAGCCGACGCCCTTCTGCCTTGCTGGTGATTTCTCAGAGGGATTCTAGGAGACCAGTCTGATTCCTGCTCCTCAAAAGCTAAGTTTTCTGCTCTGCTTTTTGCATTTGTGTTTTGGTTTTGTTTTGCCTTGTTTTTCTGGATTTCTGCCATCCCCTGCTGGGGTTAGCTGAATTCCTTTTTGCTCTGTCTTCAGAAAATACATGAGTACTGATATAGTCTTTTTGAAGCCTAGCGTCTTCTGGGCTTTTTTCCCTACCAGGGTCGAGATTCTGCAGAATTGTACTGTCAAAAATTCCGAAAGTGGGCGGTCCTTACTACCTGGAATGATAATGCCTTGGCAGCTCTCTTTCGGAAGGGTTTGTCAGAAGCCGTAAAAGATACTATGATGGGATTTCCTGTTCCCTTTGGTCTTGACGATTCTATGTCATTAGCCAAGAGGTGTTGCCACCTGTTGAACAAGTGTCTGAACCTATGCAATGTGATAGAGTTTTGTCCAGGGAGCAACATCAGGAGTTCAGAAGGTGTAATAAGCTGTGTTTTTTTGTGGAGATGCCTCACATATTATTTCTGTCTGTCCTAAACGAGAGAAACGTTTTGCACACACGTTTTCTGTGGGTGGTGTTCAACCTAAGTTTCTTCTGGCAATTACTCTGAACTGCTCCCTGTCCACATTTTCCGCCAAGGCTTTTGTGGATTCGGGAGCAACCCTGAACCTAATGGACTTGGATTTTGCTAAACGTTGTGGATTTCCGATGACACCTCGGCGGACGCCTATCCCTTTGAGGGGGATTGATGCTACTCCTTTGGCGAAAAATAAACCTCAGTTTTGGACCCAGGTGGTAATGCGGGTTGCCCCAGACCATCAAGAAAACTGCACATTTTTGGTGTTGCATAATTTGCATGATACCATTGTTCTGGGGTTTCCCTGGTTGCAAATTCATAATCCAGTTTTGGATTGGAAATCTGGGTCTGTGGTGAGTTGGGGTTGTCTGTGTGCCCTTAGTGAGGCCCCGGTTTTTTCCACCTCTCCTCAGTCGCATGATGTTCCTGACTATTTGGCGGACTTTTATGATGTATTTAGTGAAAATGAGTCTGCGTCTTTGCCTCCTCATAGGAGTGTGCAATTGAACTGAGCCCGGGGTGTAAATTTCCCAAGGGTCGGCTCTTCAATTTATCTGTACCCGAGCACGAGGCTATGTTATCCTATATTAAGGAGGCGTTGGAGAAGGGTCATATTAGACCATCCTCTTCACCCTTAGGTGCCGTTTTTTTTTTCGTGGCCAAAAAGGATGGTTCATTAAGGCCTTGTATTGATTATCGTGCCCTCAACAAAATTACTATTAAATATCAGTATCCGTTACCCCTGATTTCGGATCTATTCTCCAGAGTTAAAGGTGCTTGCTGGTTTACCAAGCTTGACCTCAGGGGGCGTATAATCTTATCCGCATTAAGCATGGGGATGAATGGAAGACGGCGTTTAATACTCCAGAGGGACATTTTGAGTACCTGGTGATGCCTTTTGGGCTCACTAATGCCCCTTCTGTCTTCCAGTGCTTCATGAACGACATTTTCCGGGACTTTGTGGATACATTTTTGATTATCTATCTGGATGATATTTTGATCTTCTCCAAAGATTGGGATTCTCATGTGGAACATGTTCGGACTGTGTTCCTGATCTTGAGGGAGAATTCCCTGTATGTCAAAGGATCGAAATGCCTTTTTGGGGTACAGAGGATTTCATTTTTGGGATTTATTTTGTCTCCGTCAACTATTGAAATGGACCCGGCCAAGGTACAGGCCATTTATGATTGGGTTCAGCCCACTTCTTTGAAGGCCCTCCAGAAGTTTTTGGGTTATGCTAATTTTTATCGGAAATTTATAGCAAAATTTTCTAGTATTGCCAAGCCATTGACTGATCTGACTAAGAAGGGTGCTGATGTGTTGAATTGGTCTCCGGAGGCTGTTTCTTCCTTTCAGGAGCTGAAGTGAAGATTCACTTCTGCCCCGGTTTGGCGGCAACCTGATGTCTCACTCCCGTTCCAGGTAGAGATGGACGCTTCTGAGATTGGTGCAGGAGCTGTTTTGTCCCAAAAGGATCCTGTAACATCTAAAATGAATCCCTGTGCTTTCTTTTCCCGAAAGTTCTCTCCATCTGAGCGTAACTATGATGTGGGGAATCGGGAACTGTTAGCCATGAAATGGGCATTTGAGGAGTGGAGACATTGGTTGGAGGGAGATAAACACCAAGTCGTGGTCCTCACTGACCACAAGAATTTGATTTACCTGGAGTCGGCCAAACACTTGAACCCTAGACAGGCTAGGTGGGCCTAGTTTTTTACACGTTTTGATTTTGTGGTCTCTTTTCTTCCTGGCACTAAGAATGTCAAGGCTGACGCTCTCTCTAGGAGCTTCTTTGCTGATTCTCCTGCGGTGACCAAGCATGCTACCATCTTAGGCGAAGGGGTAGTTCTTTCTGCCATCTCGCCCGATTTGAGACGTGCTCTGGAAGAGTTCCAGGAGGACAAACCTGAGCGTTGTCCCAGTGGAAAGTTGTATGTTCCTGACCAGTGGAAGAAGAGAGTGATGTCTAAAGTTCATTGCTCTGCATTGGCTGGTCATCCAGGTATTTTTGGTACTAGAGATCTGGTGAGTCGGTCTTTTGGTGGCCCGCCTTGTCTCGTGATGTCAGGAATTTTGTGCAGTCCTGTGGGACTTGCTCCCGATCTAAACCTTGTTCTCGCTCTAGTGGGTTGTTGATGCCTTTGCCGGTCCCCAGGAGGCCATGGACCCATATTTCAATGGATTTCATCTCTGATATGCCTGTCTCTCAGACAATGACTGTTATTTGGGTGATTTGTGATAGGTTCTCTAAGATGGTTCATCTTGTACCACTCCCTAAGTTGCCATCTTCCTCCGAGTTGGTGCCCCTGTTTTTGCAACAGGTGGTTCGCTTGCACGGGATTCCTGAGAACATTGTATCTGACAGAGGAGTTCAGTTTGTGTCTAGATTTTGGAGGACTTTCTGTTCCAAGCTGGGAATTCAGTTGTCCTTCTCCTCTGCTTTTCACCCTCAGACCAATGGGCAGACGGAGAGAACAAACCAGACCTTGGAGTCGTATTTGAGATGTTTTATTTCCGCTGATCAGGATGATTAGGTTTCATTTTTGCCCTTGGCCGAATTTGCTTTAAATAATAGAGCTAGTTCTGCCACTTTGATGTCACCTTTTTTTTGTAACTTTGAGTTTCATCCTCGATTTTCTTCAGGGCAGGTGGAGCCTTCTGCCTGCCCAGGTGTTGACACTGTGGTGGAGAGAATGCACCAGATCTGGGACCAAGTGGTGGATAAGTTATCTCTCTCCCAGGAAAGGCCCAGCGGTTTTCCAACCGACATAGGACCATTGGTCCCCAGTTTAAGGTTGGTGATATGGTTTGGTTATCATCAAAAAATATCGTTATGAAGGTGGCTTCTCCTAAGTTTAAGCCTAGATTTATTGGACCTTACAAGATTATGGAGATTATTAATCCGGTCTCTTTTCGTTTGGCTCTTCCTGTCACATTTAAAATCCATAATGTGTTTCATAAGTCCTTGTTGAAGAGGTTTGTTGAACCAGTTGTTCCTGGGGTGGCACCTCCGGACCCTGTATTGGTTGAAGGTAACATTGAATATGAGGTAGAGAAGATACTGGATTCCCGTCTGGCTAGACGGAGACTCCAGTATTTGGTTAAGTGGAAGGGTTATGGTCAGGAGGATAATTCCTGGGTCTCTGCCTCTGATATTCATGCCAAAAGATTGGTGCGTGCCTTTCATCGGGCTCACCCTGATCGCCCTGGTGGCGTGGATGAGGGTTTGGTGACCCCTCCTCAAGGGGGAGGTACTGTTGTGAGTTCATTTTCCCCTTCACCATTGAGGTCTGGTGAAGGAAGGTAGTGAGGCTGATTACCAAGCACCTGAGCAGGATGATGATGACTGGGTGACTGGAATTGCTGACTGGATATAAGGCAGCCAACGCCCTTCTGCCTTGCTGGTGATTTCTCAGAGGGATTCTAGGAGACCAGTCTGATTCCTGCTCCTCAAAAGCTAAGTTTTCTGCTCTGCTTTTTGCATTTGTGTTTTGGTTTTGTTTTGCCTTGTTTTTCTAGATTTCTGCCATCCCCTGCTGGGGTGAGCTGAATTCCTTTTTGCTCTGTCTTCAGAAAATACCTGAGTACTGATATAGTCTTTTTGAAGCCTAGCGTCTTCATGGCTTTTTTCCCTATCAGTCTGTTGGCTCTTGTTTTGATAGGGTTTTGGCGGATTGCAGACAGCAGCTTTTCTATCCTGTCCTATTTATTTAGCTTGGGCCCCATCATTTGCTCAGCCTATCTTTCTATCTGTGTGAGTGTTTTTTCATCTTGCTTCACTGTCATTACATGTTTGGGGCTGCCTATTGCTTTGGCGTCTGCTCTGGGGCAGTTTAGATTTCCCTTTCTGTCTTTAGGCTATTTAGTTCTCCGGCTGTGATCAAGGGGTCTAGGGCTCCGTAGGAACCCCCCACGGCTACTGCTAGTTGTTGATAGGTTCAGGGGTCTGCAATCCGATAGCTGCCAACTTCTCTGGTTTTCTGGACTTAGCTAGTATTTCTGTTTTTGCCTCCTACGGTGACTCATTCATAACAGTGACCTGTCAGTCAAATACTGAAGGCAAGTAGAGTTACTGGCAAAAACCCAAACTGGAAGGAAACTACCAAAGTGCAGGATCCAGCCTCGAGGCGCTTGGAACTTATAACACTATATAATTTCAATGAGTGATTACTGAAGACTGAGAACATGGATTTCTTAAAAAAAGTATCAATTTAATCTGAATTTAATTGCCATTATAGCCATAATTATTTTAAAATCCCAAATCCTAATTACAGGTCCCCCTTAACCCCTTAACTCCCAAGTCTGTTCTCACCTTTTGGACCAGGCTAAATTTTTCAATTCTGACCAGTGTTACTTTATGTGGTTAATAACTCTGCAATGCTTCAGCATATCTCAGTGATTCTGAGAATGTTTTTTCATGACACACTTCACTTCATGTTAGTAGTAAATTTAGGTCACTATGATTTGCTTTTTCTAATGAAAACATTGAAAATTTTGAACTTTTTTTGAGAAAATTTTGCAATTTACAAATTTTAAATTGTTATGCTCTTAAACCAGATAGTTATGCCACGCAAAATAATTAAGTAATAATATTTACCAAATGTCTACTTTACATCAGTATCATTTTTTTTTAATGTTTTTCAAACAAAATTTACAAAATTTATTTTTTTCAGGGACCGCATCACATTTGAACTGACTTTGAGGGGCCTATGTGCTAGGCACCAGGATTTTTTCGCTGCACGGGATAGTTCCCAGGCCTTGTCTGGTGTTGTGGTCTCCCATTCAGGTTCAGCTGCTGGGATGACTGCTCAGAACAGACTTTTGTCCCAGCACCTTGCTCAGGCTCATGCTGTATGTGTAGTTGATGCTGGTTCTCCAGCTAAGCCTATAGTGACTACTGGTTTACACATGCAGTGTTGTACTCTGGAGCCTAAGTCCAGATTTCATCCTACTGAGCATGTTCGGGATGTGGCACCTTCTCATTGGTGCTCGGGCATTACCTGCTTTGTGCTCTGGTTATGTGGCAGCTTCTGATTGGTCCACAGGCAAGGTGCTGTCTGTCTGGACTTGAGCTGTATGCATAAAAGTTCCTCTGGAGGGCACACCTGTGCGCAAGTATCATGTGTGTTTAGTGTGTTGGTGGCTACTTTACCACTCTGTGTGCACGTGTGCCGCTAATAGCACTGCGAGTGTTTAACTAGACAGGCAGTGTAGGGTGGGAACTCCCGCTTGAACTTAGCATCTGCACCAGGTGTACTCAGGCATGTGTGCTGAAGCACACCGTGTGTCAGAGCAGAGTCAACCACCAGCTTAGTCTTCCCTGGGGGGTTAATTTATAGGGACCCCAATCAGTATTTTTCTTTACTCCTGTGCAGTCTAGCAGGGTATAGTCCTTTGTGTGTTGCTTCTTAGTACCGCTCTGTGGTGTAACAGAGCTTGGTACTTTGCGCTCTGTGAACACTGAGTGACATTTAACTCATGGTGCTTAAAATGTTTTCTCGCAGCCTTGCTCCGCCATTATGCTAACTGCGGTTTCTCCATCACCGCAAGGTGGACCCCAGGTTGCAAACGTACTTTATTTTTCTTATTCACCACCCACCTTGAAAAGTTTCCCTCCTCCCATATACTAATGTGCCACAAACAGGAAGTTTATATCACCAACCATTCCCATTTTATTTAGGTATATCCATATAAATGGCCCACCCTGTAGTTTAGACACACTGTGGGGCTCAGAAGGGACAGGGCCTTTTGAATTTGGGAGCACAGATTTTGCTAGATTTCTTTTTTAGGGGAAGCCATAGCCCTTTTCTGGAGCCTTTGTGCAACCAGTAACGTGGAAGCCCCCTATATTTTCATTGACAGATGATGGACCTGAGTGGGGTTTGAGTGTTTTTTTGTGTATTGAGTTGAAACTTTTGTTGGGAACATTTTACATAACATTTTGTATCATATTTATCCTTTGCTTTACACTGAGCACTTACATCAGGGTTTCCATCTAATTCTTGTGTGATGTGATTCAGATAAATTCCTCAACAGATCCATTCACTATAATGAGGCAGCAGAGTTACTCTGCACTCTGTCTGGCCTCTGTTCAGCAATGTCGTTCTTTTCAGATGTAAACAAAATTGTGACTGGTCACGCTATTGTGCAACCCTAAAAAGAAGTTTAAAAAGAGGGACACTGCCAGATCATAGACCAGAGAGAGTCCAATGAGACTCAATCTGCCTCATTATATCGAATTTTCCATGGGGGCTTCTTCCTGAATATCATACATCAACATTTCTGTTTAAATATCTGAAATAAGTGCTGAGCTTATATTACAAGATAAATGTGCGCTGAGCCTTACTGTGATCTTTGGGACGCAGAATAAACAAATCAACAGCAGGTCAAGAAATGGTTTTATTTATTTTAGAAGCCATTCCTCATGCGGTATATATGATTAAATGCCTTTATTCTTTGGGTCAGTGTGATTACAGCAATGGCAGATTTATATAGTTTTTTTTTATGTTTGGCTTCTGTCACACACTAAAACCAACTTTTGTTACTGGCCAGAATGATGGGACGCTACAGTTAGTCTAATTCATGACTAGCTGTGGCGTTCTCTACATGTCATGGTATGCCTAGGTTACTTTAGGCAAAAACCCCGGGACCCCTGCGATGTCCCTCAGACTAGGGGAACCCTGTCTGTCCCTCTACCCAGGGTTTACACTGAAGGTGTGCCTGCCTGAGCCTCCACCCTGTCCCTGTCTCCTGTCCAGCCCTAAGCTGAACCCACCACCCTCCACCCAGTGAGGGGACCAGACACCAGACGCCACTAATACGTATGGACAGGGGTAAAATAAACACCACACAGTTAATACACAAGGGAATACAATAATGTGCAAGGGCAACCAAATATATATATAACAGATTGGAGAAAGAACCACTGAGGGATATACTGCACCAGATATCAGACACTCCAACACCACCACTGCTGACCGGTATTGCTAGCACTAGGCTAAAGCTATAGTCGGCGACGCCCATAGTCAGGACGAACTATTTAAAGACCAAGGGCGTGGCCCAGCCCTCAGCCAGCATGACAACCTGGTTAACCCTATCCCGACTGGAACAGAATACCCAACAGGGTATTACCGCTGTCTGCCGGACACCCTGGTGTGAACAGTGTCCGACATGACAGTACCCCGCCTTCTACGAGGGACCTCCGGAACCTCACCATGTCGAGGACCTGGCTTGTCCGGATGGCGACGATGGAACATAGTAACCAGTCGAACAGCATGAATGTCAGAGGCCGGCACCCATGTCCTCTCCTCAGGACCATAGCCACGCCAGTGGACCAGGTACTGTAGAGTGCGACGCACAACCCTAGAGTCCACCACTTTGGACACCTCAAATTCCAACGCGCCATCCACCAAGACGGGAGGTGGTGGCCCGGGGGAACCATCCACCAAACCCACGACCTTCTTTAGCAATGCTTTGTGAAATACATTATGAATCTTATACACAGCCGGCAACTCCAAACGAAATGCCACTGGGTTGATCACTGCGGAGATTCTAAATGGGCCAATGAACCTGGGACCCAACTTAAGTGACGGTATCTTGAGCTTAATGTTCCTAGTAGATAACCACACCCAATCACCCACACACAGGTCCGGACCTGGCACACGTCTGCAGTCAGCCACCCGTTTGTACCTGGAACCCACCTTCAACAAGTGCTGCTTGACTCTCCTCCAAACAGACGACAATTGAGCTCCCAACTGGTCCTCTTCAGGGACGCCAACTGAGCACCCCTGACGCAAGGTGCAAAATTGAGGATGTTGACCATACACACAAAAAAAAGGAGATTCCCCAGACGATTCCTGGCAATGGTTGTTTATTGCGAATTCTGCCAGAGGAAGAAACGCTGACCACTCTTCCTGATTGTCGGAAATAAAGCAGCGCAAGTATTGCTCCAGGTTTTGGTTCATCCGCTCAGTCTGTCCATTCGACTGAGGGTGGAAAGCCGATGAATGAGATAATTTGATTCCAAGGCGAGAACAAAAAGCTCTCCAAAACTTTGCCACAAACTGCGTACCTCGATCAGACACAATGTCAGACGGGACACCATGAAGTCTGACCACCTCGCGAATAAATATCTGAGCAAGAGTCTTAGCATTGGGCAAAGACGGTAAAGCAACGAAATGTGACATTTTGGAGAACCTATCAACAATTACCAAAATGATCGAGTTCCCTGCCGAGGCGGGCAAGTCAGTAATAAAATCCATGGAAATCTCAGCCCATGGCTTACTGGGCACCCCAAGAGGCTGCAAGCTACCAGCGGGACGGGAACGAGGAGTCTTGGCCCGTGCGCACGTGGTACAGGCAGCCACATATGAGGCCACATCCTGCCGGATTTTAGGCCACCAAAAACGACGCGATACCAATTCCAGAGTGCTCTTAACCCCTGGATGACCTGCCAGTACCGTGTCGTGATGTTCGCCCAACACTCTAGAGCGTAGATGTAGCGGCACAAAAGATTTATTAGCAGGTAACCCCGGCGGTACCACCTCCTGAGCCTCGGCAATCTCTGCCTCAATCTCTGTCGTGATGGCAGATACCACCACACCCTTTTGGAGAATAGGCACCGGCTCTTCACATAACTCTCCACCAGGAAAACACCTGGATAAAGCGTCTGCCTTAACATTCTTCGACCCAGGTCGATAGGTAACAATGAAGTTGAACCGGGTGAAGAATAATGCCCAGCGAGCCTGTCTGGAGGACAGGCGCTTAGCAGATTCTAAATAAAGCAAATTCTTATGGTCGGTTATCACAGTAATCTGATGAACAGCCCCCTCCAAGAAGTGTCGCCACTCCTCAAATGCCAATTTGATGGCCAATAGTTCCCTGTTGCCAATATCATAATTACGCTCCGCAGGCGACAGCTTCTTGGAGAAGAAGGCACACGGATGCAACTTGGCCCAAGAAGGGCCCTGAGACAGTACAGCCCCCACTCCAACCTCCGACGCATCCACCTCCACGACAAACGGTAAGGAGACATCGGGCTGCACCAGAATGGGCGCTGAGGCAAAACTATTCTTGAGGAATTCAAACGCCTGTACCGCAGGCTCAGACCAGTCAGAAAAGTCGGTACCCTTCTTAGTCATGTCAGTCAGTGGTTTGGCAATCATAGAGAAGTTCTTAATAAATTTCCTATAGTAATTGGAGAAGCCAAGAAATCGCTGAAGCGCCTTAAGATTATCAGGCCGATCCCAATGTAGTACCGCCTGCACCTTTGCGGTGTCCATCTTAAAACCTGAGGCGGAGATTATATAACCCAAGAACGGTAGCTCCTGTACGAAAAACACACATTTTTCAAGCTTGACATAGAGCCTGTTCTCTCTGAGCAACTGCAGAACCTGTCTAACATGCTCTATATGTGTATCATGGTCGCGAGAGAAAATGAGGATGTCGTCAAGATAAACTATAACAAACCTCCCCAACAACTGAGAGAAGACATCATTAATGAAGTGTTGAAAGACCGCCGGTGCCATAGTCAACCCAAACGGCATTACCAAACTCTCAAAGTGACCCTCAGGGGTATTGAACGCTGTCTTCCACTCATCCCCCTGACGGACTCTTATAAGATTGTACGCCCCCCTGAGGTCCAGTTTGGAGAACCACCTGGCACCAACCACTTGGTTGAATAAATCGGGTATAAGTGGCATAGGGTAAGGATCATGGACCGTAATCTGGTTGAGTTCTCTGAAATCCAGACACGGGCGTAAACCGCCATCCTTCTTTTTAACAAAGAAGAAGCCAGCAGCCAGAGGAGAAGAGGAAGGTCTAATATGACCCTTGCTCAGGCTATCCGCAATGTATTCCTTGAGAGCTAGCCTCTCGGGACCTGAGATATTAAACATTCTAGCTTTAGGTAACTTGGCCCCTGGTTTCAACCTAATAGCACAGTCATAGGGGCGATGCGGTGGTAGTTCCGAACAACCCTTCTCAGAAAATACATCCGCATAATCCAGCAACGGCTCCGGGATACTGGGGGTCAAAGCGGAAATACATGTAGCCAGGCACCTCTCCTGACACTCCCTGCTCCACTGAATTATGTCCTGGGTCTTCCAATCAATAACAGGATTATGCATTGACAACCATGGAAAGCCCAGAACCATCTGAGCCGGTAAGTTACTAAGCACCTTACAAGTTACCCGCTCTGAGTGTAATACTCCGATGTGGAGTTGTATATCCAACACACACTCTGTTATCTCCCCTTGAGACAACGGGGAAGCATTGATGGTAACCACCCGGATGGGGTTCGGCAATTTCTCCACCGGAAATCCCGCTGTATGCGCGAACCTCTCATCAATGAGATTGGCAGCTGAGCCACTATCAATAAATACTGTAATAGAGAGCATTTGCCCCCCAAGTACCACCCTAGCAGGGAGCATACACTGGGAAACCATGACGGAGGATACACAAAGGCTCAGACTAGACTCCTCCAAACCCTCTGAGCCTATCAGTTTTCCGCCGGCGCGCCCTTCTTAGGTACCAGGGGGCAAGCGTTAATAAAATGTCCTCCTTTGCCACAAAAAAAACAGAGCCCCTGCCTTCTGTGCCAAGGACGTTTAGGCTTGTTACTCGGTGACTGTGCTATACCAGCGATCTGCATGGGTTCCACAGATTCACCCGCGGCAACCTCACCGACCACTCCCCCACCTCCCGGAGGCAACGAAACCAGCGCCCCCTGACGGAGACGTCGGTCTATGCGTACTACAAGTGCCATCGCAGCCTCCAGAGAGGCGGGAGTCTCGTACATTAGGAGAGTCTGTTTAACCCTTCCAGAAACCCCATGCAAAAATTGACTTCTAAGCGCAGGGTCATTCCACTGCGTGTCCACCGCCCAGCGCCGGAATTCCGTGCAGTAATCCTCAGCTGGTCGATCACCCTGTAGCAGTGAGCGTATCTTAGACTCTGCTAAGTTTAATCTATCCGGATCGTCATAGATCAAACCCAGAGCAGAGAAAAAAAAATCTACAGATTCAAATGCCTGTGAGTCTGAAGGGAGTGAAAAGGCCCAAGCCTGTGGATCACCACTCAGCAAAGAAATCACCAAGCCCACGCGTTGAGCCTCATTACCTGAGGAATGTGGACGCATACGGAAATACAATTTGCATGATTCACGAAACACCGTGAACTTACCACGATCACCAGCAAATCGTTCAGGAAGGGGAAACTTGGGCTCAGCTGCCCTGGCTGCAGCCTCAGCAGGTACTGCAGGAGCTGACAGGCCTTGTTGCTGGACCGCCCCCCTGAGTTCAGTGACCTGTATGGATAGAGCCTCCAGCTGCTTGGTTAGGGAAAGTATAGGATCCATAGTAAGTAACCCCTATATTCCCTATCTATACCTTTTTTTTTTTTCTTTTTTCTCTCACTTTATTATTTGGGCCGACTATAATGTCATGGTATGCCTAGGTTACTTTAGGCAAAAACCCCGGGACCCCTGCGATGTCCCTCAGACTAGGGGAACCCTGTCTGTCCCTCTACCCAGGGTTTACACTGAAGGTGTGCCTGCCTGAGCCTCCACCCTGTCCCTGTCTCCTGTCCAGCCCTAAGCTGAACCCACCACCCTCCACCCAGTGAGGGGACCAGACACCAGACGCCACTAATACGTATGGACAGGGGTAAAATAAACACCACACAGTTAATACACAAGGGAATACAATAATGTGCAAGGGCAACCAAATATATATATAACAGATTGGAGAAAGAACCACTGAGGGATATACTGCACCAGATATCAGACACTCCAACACCACCACTGCTGACCGGTATTGCTAGCACTAGGCTAAAGCTATAGTCGGCGACGCCCAAAGTCAGGACGAACTATTTAAAGACCAAGGGCGTGGCCCAGCCCTCAGCCAGCATGACAACCTGGTTAACCCTATCCCGACTGGAACAGAATACCCAACAGGGTATTACCGCTGTCTGCCGGACACCCTGGTGTGAACAGTGTCCGACATGACACTACATCAGATTTCTGGCATAGTTAAAGTGGGCGGATGTCACTCATCAGATGCTCCTGAATCATCAATCAGGAGAGTTTGATTACAGCACACCCCTCATCATAACTGGCATGAACAACGCTGGTCTTGATGAATCATACCCATTTTGTTTAGGTGCCTTGCATTTTGCCCTTCTGTTAGTATAAACTTCCTATAAGCCCTTTGGTAACTTAGCCATAAAAACATACTGCAGCCAAGCAATGCTTTTCAGTTGTAACACTTTTAAATGTTATATGTCTCCTTTTGTTTCCTATAGTTATAAATAGTAAATTGCAATAATTTTCAGACAAGGAATCTGGATCCTATAGAGTAGATTAAATTGTATTTGAAATTAAACCAAATAAAGCATTTCACATAAAATGTACTATTTAGGTCTTCTTTGTGCTTGCAGATCTTGTATCGTCTTTCTTTTCCATAGTTATACTATTAAAATTATAGGCAATAGAGAAAGATGGTCCATTTGCAGTAGAATGGCATAATTCCAGTGGATTTTTATAGATTAATTTTTTTTATGAAAATAGTAGCTCTCAGCAGTAGCTCAGCTCAGGATACAAATAACAGTAAAACTTCTTACTGATAAAATATGTTAATGGTATGAAAATATTTTTTTTAACCAACTGAAACCTGAATCATAATTGGAATAAGTAAACATTTACTGTAAATGATCATACATAAAATGGATAGAAGACAATACTTTGCTATGTGTGTGATACCTAGAATCTCTTAGAGTGAGTCTAGTGTACAGAGATCGCTTTATACATATACATAATGCAATGATCTAGTGTTTAATCTAATTTTTTAAAACTTGCTAGATTGGTTTATATAATATGGGAACATTTCTATTCCCAATTGCAACAACCACACAAGCAATTGATTAATGAGAAGAGCATCTTAAAAATTCAGCATCACATCTTCTAAAATGAGCTAAAATAGACTCATCTGCGTATAAAATGCTCCTAGTTCTAGAACAAGTAGCTCATGTGATTTGTTTGTCTTCATTTCCTTAAGCGCTATTTTAAAAGGTGTGTTTGGTTTCTCTTTGCAGCATGCCTTGTCTGACAAAGCTACTGTGAAAACGTTTGATCCAAAGACAACTTGCTTGCAAGAATGTATTATCACTACCTTTCAGGATTTGTACTTTGTGTCAGAAAGCTTTGATGAAGCCAAGGAAAAGATGAGGTACATTCAATTATTAGGAAAGAGAAGACAAGGAAAAAAAAGAAACTTTTGAAAACATTTCATCGCTACTGATATGATTCTAATTAATTTCTCTCTGTCTTTAAATCCTATAGAGAGTTTGCAAAGTCAATCAACCGACCCTTCTCAGTGCACTTCAATCCCTACACGCAGAGTATTGAAATCCTGAAAGACACCCGAAGTATTGAAAATGTGGTGCAAGACTTGCGGAGCGACCTAAATACTGTGTGTGATGCTTTAACAAAAATGAATAAATATTTGGGAATATAAAAAGTAAAGAAATGGAAATCGCATGTTTTATGGACTAAGTTGGGTTCAGACTCATTCAGCTTAAATTCTGGGACATAAATTCTGAGTAATGATTTTTCTCATTTATCTGTATTAATATACTTAAAGAAGTCAACTATTTTTTTTAAATCCTTGTAAAGTTCTCATAGGAAATTAAATTTACTACATTACATACAGTACATGCTAAGGATAGGCTGGAGCTAGGTTGGATACTCCTCTTCGACAAGCACAGAAAAGTCCAGGAAAGTTAGGTCTGGGCTACTTTAAGCTGCTGGAAGTTCCTCGTAATGAAGCAATGATTCAGCTGACCTTTCCTTTGATGAAGTAGTCAGGACTGAGTAGCAAAATAATGGCTCTACATGAACTTTTATATTTTCAGTTATCATTACCCCACTGAGATACTATTCTTTTAAGTCAGGTAAACAAATTCACCCTGCTTCCATGAAAAAGTTTGAGGACATTAGTAATCGATGTCTTTGTTTCTTGCACTCATATATACTGTAAGGGAGTTTAAAAGGAAACATATTTCTAGGTTCTATTGGTTGTATTAATGTGGCAATTAGCAATCTGGAACTTGAGTGTTTTTGGTGAATGGATTAAGTTAAGCCTTAAAAGTTTAGAATTACTGTGTCAGCCAGTTTTAATTTTAATCACATCCTTAACTCCTTCACAACATCTGCCAAACATGCCAACATAGCCAGGACCTGACGCTAAAAATCTATGCCCATGACTGTTAACCTGTTCAATGCCTTTGTCAATCTCTGACAGCGGCATTTAGCATACTCCAGCCATTGGTTAGCTGACGACCCCTCTGCCTGTCATTACGGAGCTCCTTTGAAACTCTGCCTGTAATTTTTGGTATATGCAACGATGTAGCATCTCTCTATATAGCACATGTGATCAGATGATCACATCTTCAAGTCCTCTAAGGTTGCTAACATTAACAGTAAAAAGTAAGAAAAAAGTTTTAAAAAATATGACCCCCCTAAAAGTTCAAATCACCTACCTTTCCCCCTATCTTTTCCCACCTACCTGGCATGCAGAGATCAGCACCGCCCCACAGCCAATTGACAGCTGGGTATCCTGATACCGCGCTCTGATAGCGCTCTCTCCTCTGTGTTGCCAGCTTGTAAATACTGATCTAAGTCAGCAACACAAAGCCATTGTGAACATCGCACAACACCAGCGTGCAGAGTCACAGCAGGGACTAACCCCACCTCTGAAACAAGTGCCACTGATGAGGTATCATTTGAAGGAGGGCGCAGAGACTGTGACAGTCACCGCAGCCTCTGCCCATTGGTCTGATGATGCTTTATTTGAGTGTCCCAGCATGCACTGGGATTCTCAAGTGAAGAGTCATGCGACAGGAAGTAGGGGAAACAATGCAATAACAGTTAGATACCGTAATTAGGGAACGATAAAGGATTGTCAATGTAAGTATATTAGATATTAGTTTAAATTTTGATATCAGTACATAGGGATTCAGATTAAAATTTATTTGACCTCTGGACCTCCCTTTTAACCCATTTCTGACATCGGGCATTAATGTACACCGATGTCGGATGTCGATGTGGGTTCCGGCAGTGAGCCCACATCTTCCCCGGCACATGTCAGCTGTTTTGAATAGCTGACATGTGCCCGGAATAGCCGCTGGTGGAATCACAATCCACCGACGACTATTAACCCATTAAATGGCATTTAACATGCGCTTTCGGCAATCACGCCGGAAATACACCCATCGGTCACTCCGTCATGTGATCGCTGGTCACCAAAGGGTTGGTCACCTGGTGGTCGGCGCTCATAGCAAGTTAGAATTTCTGCTACATACATCTAATCATCATCTGTATATAGCAGAGCCAATCGGATTATTGCAGCTTCTAGTCTCCCATGGAGACTATTGAAACATGCAAAAAGTAATTTAATAGTTTTAAAAAATATTAAAAAAATAAAAAAATAAAAGCTGAAATCACCCCCCATTTAACACCATTCAAAATAAAACAATAAAAAAACATACACATATTTGGTATGACAGCTTCTAGTCTCCCATTGAGGCAATTGAAGCATGCAAAAAATAAAAAAAAGTTTTAAAAAATATTTAAAAAATAAAAGTTCAAATCACCCCCCTTTCGCCCCATTCAAAATAAAACAATACACTACACGGCGTTAAGAGAAAAAAATTCAAAACACCAGAATTACATTTTTTTGGTCGCTCCAACATTGCATTAAAATTCAATAACGGGTGATCAAAAGATCATATCTGCCCCAAAATGGTATAATTAAAAATGTCATCTCGGCATGCAAAAAATAAGCCCTCACCCAACCCAATATCACGGGTATCATAAAATGGTGCAATTTTTTTTAACAAACTTTGGAATTTTGTTTTCACTACTTAGATTAAAAAAAACCCTAGATATGTTTATTGTCTATGATCTGTAATGACCTGGAGAATCATATTAGCAGGTTAGTCGCATTTAGTGAACATGGTGAAAAAAAACTGTGGGATTGCACTTTTTTTTGCAATTTCACCACATTTGGAATTTTTTTTCCAATTTTCGAGTACACGACATGGTAAAACCAATGGTGTCATTCAAAAGTACAACTCATCCTGCAAAAAACAAGCCTTCACATGGCCATTTTGACCAAAAAATACCTCTTGTCGTTAAAGGGGTTAAGGACATGGCTATATTATGCAATGCAACGAACCCTCAAATTTCTATTCAGTGGAATACACTGACAGAATAGGGCACTTGTGAAAAATCATATTTGGTACCCTGTCACTGACAAGTGCAGTGTACTTCAGAGTCATTTCAGATGCCACACACATCACTCATAGAATCATAGAATCGTAGAGTTGGAAAGGACCTCCTGGGCCATCTGGTCCAACCCCCTGCTCAAAGCAGGATTTGCTAAATCATCCCAGACAGATGTCTGGCCAGCCTCTGTTTGAAGACTTCTATTGAAGGAGAACTCACCACCTCTCGTGGCAGCCTGTTCCACTCATTGATCACTCTAACAGTCAAAAAGTTTTTTCTAATATCTAATCTGTGTCTCCTCCCATTCAGTTTCATCCCATTGCTTCTAGTCTTTCCTTGTGCAAATGAGAATAAAGATGATCTTTCTACAATGTGACAGCCCTTGAGATATTTGTAGACAGCTATTAAGTCTCCTCTCAGTCTTCTCTTCTGGAAGCTAAACATTCCCAAATCCTGTAATCTATCCTCATAAGACAGGGTTTGCAGACCGGTCCTAATTCTGGTCGCTCTTTTCTGAACATGCTCCAGTTTGTTGATGTCTCTTTTAAAATGTGGTGCCCAAAACTGGACACAGTATTCCAGATGAGGTCTGACCAAAGAGGAGTAGAGGGCAATAATGGCTTCACATGATCTAGACTGTATGCTTCTGTTAATACATCCTAGAATTGTATTTGCCTTTTTTGCTGCTGCATCACACTGTTGACTCATATTCAGTCTGTGATCTATTAGTATACCCAAGTCTTTTTCACATGTGCTGTTGCTTAGCCCTATTTCTCCCATTCTGTATATGATTTAATATGATTTTTTTTCATTTTTATTGCCCAGATGTAATACTTTGCATTTTTCCCTGTTAAAAACCATTCTGTTAGTTGCTGCCCACTGCTCTAGTTTATTTATATCTTTTTGAATCCTCGCTCTCTCTTCTCTAGTATTAGCTATCCCTCCTAGCTTTGTGTCATCAGCAAATTTAATCAGTTTACTCTCAATTCCTTCATCTAAATTGTTGATAAAGATGTTGAACAATACAGGGCCCAGGACAGAGCCCTGTGGTACCCCCACTTGAGACATTCTTCCAACTGGATGTGCAGCCATTTATGACAACTCTTTGGGTCGGATCACTAAGCCAGTTATGAATCCACCTAACAGCTGCCTTGTCCATTCCATACTTAGTCATTTTTTCAATAAGGATTGTGTGAGATACTTTGTCAAATGCTTTGCTGAAGTCAAGATATACTATATCTACAGCATTTCCCTGATCCACCCAATCAGTGATTCTGTCATAGAAGGAAATTAAGTTAGTGTGACATGACTTATTAGTTACAAATCCATGCTGACTCTGTTTAATCACTTCATTCTTATCCAGGTATTGACATACATGTTGTTTAATAATTTGTTCAAAGATCTTTCCTGGTATAGAAGTCAGACTCACCGGCCTATAGTTGCCTGGGTCCACTTTCTTCCCCTTTTTGAAGATAGGAACAACATTTGCTCTTCTCCAGTCTTCTGGGACTTCTCCTGTTCTCCAAGAATTTTCAAAGATTATGGAGAGGGGTTCAAAAATTTCTTCTGCTATCTCCTTCAGTACTCTGGGGTGTAATTCATCTGGACCTGGAGACTTGAATTCATTTAGGTTAGCTAAGTGTTTCCTCACTATCTTTCTGTTTATAGATATCCTTGGTTCTTCTATTCCTTTAATAGGACAATGAAGAACAGTTGATATTACATTTACAAGTCCACACAGTTGAAAAGTGCCACACACAAAACACTCATAAAACACTCATAGGCTTGATGCGGGATACGTACCACTCGCACACTGGACACATGTTGTATATGCACCACTCACATGCCAGATTCATGCTGCACACGTACTACTCATAGCTGACACACAGGCAGCTAAAGCTCATTTAGTTGGCCAATTTTCAAATATTGATCTTCTATATACAAGTTGATTGGTGTTCATTTACTGGCCCATTTACAAAGGCTGATGAAAAACTATACAGGGAAGAATGTCCCATCTCAATACAATGTTACACAGTTTTGCTTATTGATCAGGTAAATAACTGCATGTTTACACTGTACCAACATTTGCAAGAGCATTTGCAGGATATCGGCATGTCTAAATGGGCCTAAAACATTGTCTTGAATAATTGTCAGACTTTTTTTGACTAGTTGTAAGCCCCTGAAAAATGAATTGAGGAAGGGAAGTGACATCACCACCTAAGATAAAGCCCCACCTTAAATATAGATACATTTCAACCACAGAACTCCATCTCTTTTTATCACAGCAAACTGTACACTCATTGTAGTTATTATGACCAAGTCAAGTCAGCAGGAACTAAAGGAAGATAATTAGTCCAGAAAGCCTTTTTTCTTTCAGATCCAAGTGCAGTGATACATGGCTGTACAGGCAATTTGTCTGCTGTTCCAAACTTTAAATTCAACAATGTCTTACTCTCATTAATGATATTAATAAAACTTTTGTATTCACCATATAAATCAGTATTACTTTTATGAGTCCAAGTAGTGTCCCAGGCATTTTAGAATTGTACCATAGCAGGTCCTGGAAAATAGTTATCAAAACTGTCTAAGAAAAAGAGAGATTGTTACTTATTAAAACCGATTTGTATTCCATTTCTCACTATTGTTTAGTTGGGCCTATTAAATTAAATCATCCATTGAAAAAATGTCTGAAAACACAAAACAGCCCTTTAATTTTTACATTCACAGCAAATGCCCAATTTGTCATCATAGGCCTCAAAAAGTATTATGTATAGCATAATAGTACTAAGAAAGAAGAATTTATATTACCCATGGCCCTAGGATACTACAGTAGATAATATGTCACCTTTATTAATAGATGGAACTTGTTTTTATTAAAATACTTTGATCATATTAGAGTCTTTATTCCCTAAAAGCTAAACTTGTGGAGAGAACTAGTTTATGGAAGCCTCTTTTAAGTAATCTAATCTATTAAAAACTATCATTGCAATTTTGGGTGGCATTACCGCTAATATATCTATACTATCAGAGAACTATATGGTATTTCTGTCTTCAGGGTAGTGTGGCGAGCCTAATGATAAAGCACAAGGCGTTTAATACATTTACCTTCTGTATAACATTCCTTTTACATCATTATTTAGTTCAGCAGTAAAAATCAAAGCAGTACTTCTAGTTGTATCCATCTCTCTCAATCAGGCTGTGAGCGAAAACAGCATGAGAGGCAATTTGAATAAAAATGCTTAGCCGTATTTCTATTTGCCATCACATTAGTAATGATGTCTCTGTTTTGTAGCTAATATTGGAAGTCCAAACACAAACACTTGTTTTTCAGCTTGAAAAACCTCATGAAATACAAGTGCAATATAGTTGTCTAATTGCTTAAACAAGTAAGTCGATGTGAAGTGCTGATTTAGTTGTTCGATATCTGTACAGATATAAGTGATTAGCCTTTTCCTGACTGTGTACAATCTTAGAACACTAAGTGAAGTATTTAAAAGTTTACTTTATTCAAATTGCAATAGAACAGATTCTTTCATTAAAAAAAGTAGAAAAAAAAGTAGCAGCCTTGTGTTGGTGCATGTAATTCATGCAAGAACATATCTTAGGTCTTGTTTTCTAACTTTTTTGTCAGTCGGTACTTCACGTGTTTTAAATGTTTCGAAAGGAAAAATGTTCCATTGATGATATCAAATGCTGTGTGATGGTTTCTGTTGTATATAATAATCATTTGGATAATTTATTTTTAGGTTTAGTTTAGGAAAAGAGTATAAAGTGTATATTAAAATGATAGCCCTATTCAGAAAATTAATTTTCTTATGCCCTCTTAGAGAAGTTTTTGTTAACAGTCAAATGTTCAGATCCTTATCTCATGACCAGAGTGGAGCGTGATTGTAATGAGCGTCTATCACGCTCTAGGACATATCCCGTCCTGTTCTGCACTGTGCTGTGCTCTATTAAGGACCTTTCTCACATAGCGAGATTGCTAGCGAGATCACTAAAGCGTCACCAATTTTTTGATGCAACAGCGATCTCGCCAGCATTCTCGCTTTGTGTGACACGTACCTGCGACCGGCCCCCCCGATGGATATTGCTGATCATGCTCGAATGGCCTGGGCCATTTTTCCGTCTTTGGCGTCCCACTGGCCGGCAGGCATCGCTGAGCTCGATGCTGACTAGCGACATTGTTGGCGACGCAGGACTCATGGACGCAGGCGGAAGTCGTCAGAATGGCTGCGGTGTGACAGGTAACAACGACCCTCAACAGATCCCTGTATAGCTGCTGCATCGCTGGAGAGAGCTGCCTGTTTGGCAGCTCACTATCGACCATCGGCGCACCAGCGATCCTGACCAGGTCGTATCATTGTCGGGATCGCTGGTGCATCGCTAAATGTAACGGGACCCTTATTCATGTAGCTGTACTGCAAGAGAACCAAACACATAGGGTTTGTGCAGACAGTAATATTATCAGACCAAGTGCGATCCGATGTTTCGGTGCAAGCCTGAGTTTGATCTGATATTTGGATCACACTCAGTCATGCAAGTTGATGAGTCTGTAGAAACCATCGGACTACACTCAGATGACATCACAGATGATCACTATGATTCCATTAGTTAGGGACACACTTTGTAAACAACATATGGTCAAGTGACCTTTCTGATAATAAGAGAGTGTCTCGCTGCTGAGTCACAAGTTTTGTGACGCAACAGCAATCTCACCAGCGAGATCGCTGTGTGTGACAGCTATCAGCGACCGGCCCCCCTGCCAGGTATCGCTGATGGTTCAAGAAAGGTCAGGACTTTTTTTGGGTCATTGGTCATCCCTTTTTCAGCCTAACAGATGGCTATGATTACTTTTAGTGTATATAGTTGGAGCCTTTGTGGTTTACTTACTCAAGGTAGGACACAAATGTGTAAATGTAGCCTTCCAGTATTATCAGTAATCAGTGCAGATCATTAGGGGAGTTTTTCTCTATTTTTCTGGGCTATACATAACTGTTCCAAAGCACATGTTGAATTACATATCAAACTGTTGTGTGAAGAGCTGTTTTTGTCATACATGGAAATCTTATATCTGCCAGAATGGGAGCCGCTCATACAGTGTGGCTCTCCATTCCAGCTCATAGAGGGCTTTCTTACATGGCAGACCCCTCTATAGGATAGTGATATTTCATAATATTACAGTGATTTTTTTTAAAGGGAATCTGTCACCATATTTTTGATCCGACATCTGACAGCATAATTTAAGGGCAGAGACCCTGATTCCAGTAATGTGTTACTAACTGTGCTACTACCTTTAGTTTTAATAGAATAACCTTGCAAACACCACTTATTGACAACTTTCGCCTATGCATTCATTGGTTGAGGGTAGGGTTATGCAGAGCTCATGAATATGGAGGACTACATGGCAGCAGGTTTACTAGTCCTCCAGTAATAATTTCCCGCTGATAAAACTGTAGTTTTATCACTACTACTGCAAACAGCCCAGTAAGTGATACTTTGCTGGAATCAGGGTCTCTACTCGTACATTATGCTCAGGGCCGTATTTAGAGTTTATGCTGCCCTAGGCACTTTTAGTGCTGCCTCCCCCATTGGTGAGTATGACTAATGCAGACACTTTGGCAAAAATTGCTGATATAAAAGTAGCCTTTCTCCCCAGTGCAGCCGTCTCCCCAGTGCAGCCATCTCCCCAGTGCACCCGTCTCCTCAGTGCACCCGTCTCCTCAGTGCACCCGTCTTCCCACTGCACCCGTCTCTTCAGTGCAGTGGTCTGCCCAGTGCAGTGGTCTCCCCAGTGCACCCATCTCCCCAGTGCACCCATCTCCCCAGTGCACCTGTCTCCCTAGTGCAGCCATCTCCTCAGTGCACCCATCTCCCCAGTGCACCAGTCTCCTTAGTGCAGCCATCTCCTCAGTGCACCCATCTCCCCAGTGCAGCCATCTCCTCAGTGCACCCATCTCCCCAGTGCAGCCATCTCCTCAGTGCACCCATCTCCCCAGTGCAGCCATCTCCTCAGTGCCCCCGTCTCCCTAGTGCAGCCATCTCCTCAGTGTACCCATCTCCCCATTGCACCCATCTCCCCAGTGAACCCATTTCCTCAGTGCAGTCATCTCCTCAGTGCACCCAACTCCTCAGTGAACCCATTTCCTCAGTGCAGCCGTCTCCCCAGTGCAGCCATCTCCCCAGTGCAGCCATCTCCCCAGTGCACCTGTCTCCCCACTGCACCCGTCTCTTCATGCACCCGTCTCCCCAGTGCACCCATCTCCCTAGTGCACCCGTCTCCTCAGTGCACCCATCTCCCCAGTGCACCCGTCTCCTCAGTGCACCCGTCACACTAGTGCAGCCATCTGCTCAGTGCAGCCATCTCCTCAGTGCAGCCATCTCCCCAGTGCACCTGTCTACTTGGTGCAGCCATCTCCTCAGTGCACCCATCTCCCCAGTGCAGCCATCTCCTCAGTGCACCCATCTCCCCATTGCACCAATCTCCCCAGTGCAGCCTCCACTCATTCTCCACCCGATTCACTCTTCCCCCATGCCGCTCACTCTTCCTCCCCCAGCCGCTCACTCTTCCCCCCCCACGCCGCTCACTCTCCATCCGGCTCACCTGGCTGCTGCTGCATGTCTCCTCTAGCCAGGCGCCGGTATCTGTTCTTCCTGTTTGTGTGAGTGCGTGGTCACGTGGTACTGCTCATTAAGCTCATGAATATGGGCGCCACGCCTATGAGAGTGGAGTGGCATCCATATTCATTACTGTAATGAGCGGTACCACGTGACCGCACACACAGGAAGCATAGCAGCGCTGGAGATCATCGGAGCTGCAGGCACCGCTGGAGGAGCCAGGAGGTGAGTATGATGTCATCAAGGGAGGGGGGAGGAGGGGGAGGAGGAGGGATGGGCCGACCAGAGGGAAAAAAAACCCAAAAACATTGCTGAGGTGCCGCCTCTCCACAGAGTCCCGCCCCAGGCACAGGCCCATGAGTGTCTAATGGGAAATACAGCCCTGATTATGCTGCTCTTAGGTTGAGTGAAAAGCACCTGGTGACAGATTCACTTATATGTGGGAAGATTTTATGCATTGCAAAACACATGAACACTCAGTTTGGCATAGAGTTTATATGTTCTCTATGGGGGGAGAAAAATGCCACTGGATGAAGAGTCTTGTGTCTTGGAGAATAAAAGGGATGGGCGTTTTAATCCCAAAACTTATATTTCCCCTTACATTTCAGCGAGCCTAACACACATAGTCGGACGATCCCTTTGAAAATGGTGAGTTCAGCTAACTAATGGTGCATTTAAATGAGTAAATAATGCTTGAACAAACTTTTGTAGGAATCCTTATTTCCAATAATCTGTCTGTGTAAACATGTCAACTATCTCCCCCCGTGAACGAGCAAAATACTTGCTGGGCGAGTGGCTGGAAATTTAATGTTGGCTGAAAAATCATGTTTACTTGCAGTGCAGTGCCAGGTGTAAGCAGAGCAGGAATCGTACTGCCAGTAGCATGTATTGTATATGGGACAGAACGATTGATCACTTTGTCCACAACATTGTTGGTTGACCCATGTAAAGGGGCTGAAATGAATGACAATTAATTTATATTTTCCTCAATTATAAAAGAGTATTGTTAAAAGGTTGGTCCGATACCTAAAATATCCCTTTATAAATATCTATTTTTATACCCAAACCAATTTTGTAATGATCCTTATTGTAAAATTCCCTACACTTCGCCCTCTTTTACTAATCCCTAAATGGATTTTTTTGCTCCACTTCCTGTGACCGTCTTTGACGTCCTATTCCAGGAGGGATGACAGATTCTGCCATAGATGTGAGTGCATCCCTAGCCTCCTGAGCTGCTTGTGACATCCAGTATAAGACTCCCCTTAAACGCCACAAGAAGTGAAGTAAAAAAAAAAAAAATCATATTTTAGGAATTAGATGTATAGGGAGAAGTGTAGGGCATTTTATAATAAAACAAATTACAAAAGTTCTTAGAGTGTAAAAATAGATACAATATTTATAAAGGACATACAGTGGGGCAAAAAAGTATTTAGTCAGTCAGCAATAGTGCAAGTTCCACCACTTAAAAAGATGAGAGGCGTCTGTAATTTACATCATAGGTAGACCTCAACTATGGGAGACAAACTGAGAAAAAAAAATCCAGAAAATCACATTGTCTGTTTTTTTTTCATTTTATTTGCATATTATGGTGGAAAATAAGTATTTGGTCAGAAACAAAATTTCATCTCAATACTTTGTGATATATCCTTTGTTGGCAATGACAGAGGTCAAACGTTTTCTGTAAGTCTTCACAAGGTTGCCACACACTGTTGTTGGTATGTTGGCCCATTCCTCCATGCAGATCTCATCTAGAGCAGTGATGTTTTTGGCTTTTCGCTTGGCAACACGGACTTTCAACTCCCTCCAAAGGTTTTCTATAGGGTTGAGATCTGGAGACTGGCTAGGCCACTCCAGGACCTTGAAATGCTTCTTACGAAGCCACTCCTTCGTTGCCCTGGCGGTGTGCTTTGGATCATTGTCATGTTGAAAGACCCAGCCACGTTTCATCTTCAATGCCCTTGCTGATGGAAGGAGGTTTGCACTCAAAATCTCACGATACATGGCCCCATTCATTCTTTCATGTACCCGGATGAGTCGTCCTGGCCCCTTTGCAGAGAAACAGCCCCAAAGCATGATGTTTCCACCACCATGCTTTACAGTAGGTATGGTGTTTGATGGATGCAACTCAGTATTCTTTTTCCTCCAAACACGACAAGTTGTGTTTCTACCAAACAGTTCCAGTTTGGTTTCATCAGACCATAGGACATTCTCCCAAAACTCCTCTGGATCATCCAAATGCTCTCTAGCAAACTTCAGACGGGCCCGGACATGTACAGGCTTAAGCAGTGGGACACGTCTGGCATTGCAGGATCTGAGTCCATGGTGGCGTAGTGTGTTACTTATGGTAGGCCTTGTTACATTGGTCCCAGCTCTCTGCAGTTCATTCACTAGGTCCCCCCGCGTGGTTCTGGGATTTTTGCTCACCGTTCTTGTGATCATTCTGACCCCACGGGGTGGGATTTTGCGTGGAGCACCAGATCGAGGGAGATTATCAGTGGTCTTGTATGTCTTCCATTTTCTAATTATTGCTCCCACAGTTGATTTCTTCACTCCAAGCTGGTTGGCTATTGCAGATTCAGTCTTCCCAGCCTGGTGCAGGGCTACAATTTTGTTTCTGGTGTCCTTTGACAGCTCTTTGGTCTTCACCATAGGGAGTTTGGAGTCAGACAGTTTGAGGGTGTGCACAGGTGTCTTTTTATACTGATAACAAGTTTAAACAGGTGCCATTACTACAATTAATGAGTGGAGGAAAGAGGAGACTCTTAAAGAAGAAGTTACAGGTCTGTGAGAGCCAGAAATCTTGATTGCTTGTTTCTGACCAAATACTTATTTTTCACCATAATATGCAAATAAAATGAAAAAAAAACAGACAATGTGATTTTCTGGATTTTTTTTCTCAGTTTGTCTCCCATAGTTGAGGTCTACCTATGATGTAAATTACAGACGCCTCTCATCTTTTTAAGTGGTGGAACTTGCACTATTGCTGACTGACTAAATACTTTTTTGCCCCACTGTATTAGGTATGAGACAACCCCTTTAAAATATATAAAGGGAACCTGACAGCTGCCCCAGCTCCCTAAACCGTCACCATATCAGTTTTACATCTTTTCTCTACATTTTATTAGCCCCTTTTTGTTGCTTAGTGATTGCTGAATATATGTAAAATTAACTTTATGGAAACTGCAATAGCTATGCAGCGTACATTTTTTTGTAAAGCAAAAACTACAACAGTGACTTGAGAGAAAATGCAGGCATTTTGATTAAAAGCCATGTAAAGGTATACATACAGCTGCTTCTCTTCTTCTAAAAAATTAGAATATCATCAAAAAATTAATTTATTTCAGTTTTTTTCAATACAAAAAGTGAAACTCATATATTATATAGAGTCATTACAAACAGAGTGATCTATTTTAAGTGTTTCTTGCTGTTAATATTGGTGATTATGGCTTACAGCCAATGAAAATCCAAAATTTATTATCTCAGTAAATTAGAATAATTAACAAAAAACACCTGTAAAGGGTTTAAAAAGATCCCTTTGTCTGTTTCAGTAGGCTCCATAATCATGGGGAAGTCTGCTGACTTGAGAGATGTCCAAAAGGCAGTCATTGACATACTCCAAAAGGAGAGTAAGCCACAAAAGGTCATTAATAAAGAAGCTGGCTGTTCACAGAGTGGTGTATCCAAGCATATTAATGGAAAATTGAGTGGACGGAAAAATTGTGGTAGAAAAGGGTGCACAAGCGACAGGGATAACCGCAGCGTTGAAAGGATTGTTAACGAAAGGCCATTAAAAAATTGGGGGAGATTCACAAGGAGTGGACTGCTGCCGGAGTCATTGCTTTAAAAGCCACCACACACAGACGTATCCAGGACATGGGCTACAAGTGTCGCATTCCTTGTGTCAAACCACTCATGACCAATAGACAACGCCAGAAGTGTTTTACCTGGGCCAAGGAGAAAAAGAACTGGACTGTTGCTCAGTGGTCCAAGGTGTTGTTTTCAGATGAAAGTACATTTTGCATTTAATTTGTAACCCAAGGCCCCAGAGTCTGGAGGAAAGTGGAGAGGCACACAATCCAAGCTGCTGGAGGTGTAATGTGAAGTTTCCACAATCAGTGATTGTTTGGGGAGCCATATCAGCTGCTGGTGTAGGTCCACTGTGTTTTATCAAGAGAAAAGTCAGCACAGCCATCTACCAGGAAATTTTAGAGCACTTCATGCTTCCCTCTGCTGACAAGCTTTTTGGAGATGGAAATTTCATTCTCCAGCAGGGCTTGGCACCTGTCCACACTGCCAAAAGTACCAATACCTGGTTTAAAAACAACAGTATCAGTGTGATTGATTGGCCAGTAAACTCGCCTGACCTTAACTCCATAGAGAATCTATGGGGTATTGTCAAGAGAAAGATGTGAGACACCAGACCCAACAATGCAGATGAGCTGAAGGCTGCTATCAAAGCAACCTGGGCTTCCATAACACCTCAGCAGAGCCACAGGCGATTGCCTCAATGCCATGCCGCATTGATGCAGTAATTGATGCAAAAGCAGCCCTGACCAAGTATTGAGTGCATTTACTGAACATACTTTTCTGTAGACCAACATTTTGAATTTTAAAATCATTTTTCAAGCTGGTGGTATAAAGTGTTCTAATTTACTGAGATAATGACTTTTGGGTTTTCATTGGCTGTAAGCCATAATTATCCACATTAACAGAAATAAACACGTGAAATAGATCACTCTGTCTGTAATGACTCTACATAATATATGAGATTCACTTTTTGTATTGAAGAACTGAAATAAATTAATTTTTTGATGATAGTCTAATTTTGGGTGAAGCACCTGAGGTTTTTAAGTCATTGTAAAAAAAACAGTCACTGCACACTAGAGGAGGGTACCAATGCTTTGCATGTTGGTGAGTTGACATTGGAACCAAAGTTGTAATCAGGTTTTGAATAGTACAAGTGTATAGCAACTACAGTATATAGTTATGGCCATGGGTTGTTTACCCACAAGTTTGGAAAGGTGGCAACAATTTTGTCCAGTCCATTTTGGGGGTTTTTGTGTGAAATTATGTCCAATTTGCCTTTTTTCTATTTTTTTTGTTATTCCAATACATGCAAAGGAAATAAACATGTGCATAGCAAAACATGTGTAATTGTAATAATTTTCTAGGAGAAATATTTCATTTTCTATGACAATTTCAAAGGTGCCAAGCCTTTCGGCCATGACTGTCACTACATCACTGTCTGATGTTCTTTGTAAAATCACAGATAAAATATTGATGTCACATTATTGTACCAAGTGTCAAACTTGTGTTATCTGTACATAAACACCATATATCACAAAACATTCTCAAAAGCTGACAAGTTTCATTTATTGTTCTATAAAATTTAAAATGATTACCATTTTCTTTTATCTTAGAAAAGTATATAATGTTCAAAATATTAGTTCTTCACATTTATGTAGAGTCTCCCTTCAGTTTTTTATGTGCCTTTTAATGACATTGTCATATATATAGGAAATTGTGTATTGTACTGATATAGAGACTATATTAATCATAAATAAATAAACTTTCACCATCTCAAGCCAAAGATTATTAAGTAGTTCTGCCAAATTCCAAAATACTGTTGTTTATCCATCATAAATAATTCATAAAAGAAATAGATCAAATGTTTTTATTTATTTCCCAAACTGAGTTTAACATATGACTAAAAGTAATAAATGTTGACTAAAAGTTATTTACCTGATAATTTTGTGCTGTGGATTCCTAACCCCTGACTTCAGGATCACAAGTTCTTCATTAAAAAAACAAAACAGCCAGCGGACTGATATTTTTTTATGTGCATTTGAACTCTTTGGTGTTGGGTGCCTAGCTTAGATCTGAGAACACACGATGCGGTGTTTAGTAAAATAAGATAAGATCAGTTTGAAAGCTATAAAAGATGTAACTTAACCCCTTAGTGACAGAGCCAGTTTGCAGCTTAATGACGGGGCCAATTTTTACAATTTTGACCACTATCACTTTATGAGGTTATAACTCTGAAATGTATTAACAGATCCTGCTGATTCTGAGATTGTTTTTTCGTGACATATTGTACTTCATGTCAGTGGTAAAATTTATTTGATAAGTCTTGTGTTTATTTATGAAAAAATTGGAAATATTGCAAAAATTTTGAAAATTTTGCAATTTTAAAACTTATGCCCTGAAATCAGAGAGATGTGTCACACAAATTTCTTAATAAATAACATTTCCCACATGTCTCCTTTACATCAGCACAATTTTGGAAGCAAAATTTTTTTTGATAGGAAGTTATAAGGGTTAAAAGTTGACCAGCGATTTCTCATTTTTACAACTAAATTTACAAAACCATTTTTTTTTAGGGACCACATCATATTTAAAGTCACTTTGAGGGGTGTACATGACAGAAAATACCCAAAAATGACACCGTTCTAAAAACTATACCCCTCAAGGTGCTCAAAACCACATTCAAGAAGATTATTAACCCTTTACTTGCTTCACAGGAACTAAAGCAATGTGGAAGGAAAAAATTAACATTTAACTTTTTTTGCAAAAAAATTACTTCAGAACCAATTTTTTTATTTTCACAAGTGTTAAAATAGAAAATGAACCACAAAATTTGTTGTGCAATTTCTCCTGAATACGCTGATACGCCATATGTGGGGGTAAACCACTTTTTCAGCGCACGGCAGAGCTCGCAAGGGAAGGAGCCCGTTTGACTTTTTCAACACAGAATTGGCTGGAATTGAGATCGGATGCCATGTTGTGTTTGGAGAGCCCCTGATGTTCCTAAACAGTGGAAACCCCCAACAAGTGACCCCATTTTGGAAACTAGACCCCTTAAAGAACTTATCTAGATGTGTGGTGAGCACTTTGAACCTTCAAGTGCTTCACAAAAGTTTATAACGTAAAGCTGTGAAAATGAAAAATAATTTTTTTTCCTCAAAAATGATTTTTTAGCCCGCTATTTTTAATTTTCACAAGGCTAACAGGAGAAATTGAACAACAATAGTTTTTTGTGCAATTTGTCTGGAGTACGCTGATACCCCATATGTGGGGGGGAACCACTGTTTGGGTGCATGGGAGAGCTTGGAAGGGAAGGAGTGCCATTTTGGAATGCAGACTTTGATGGAATGGTCTGCGGGCGTCACGTTGCATTTGCAGAGCCTCTGATGTGACTAAACAGTATAAACCCCCCAAAAGTGATCCCATCTTGGAAACTAGACCCTCGAAGGAGCTTATCTAGATATGTGGTGAGCACTTTGAACCCTCAAGTGCTTCACAGAAGTTTATAAACGTAGAGCCGAGAAAATTAAAAATATTTTTTTTCCTCAAAAATGATTTTTTAGTCCTCTATTTTTTATTTTCCTAAGGGTAACAGGAGAAATTGGACAACAAAAGTTGTTGTGCAATTTATCCTGAGTACGCTGATACCCCATATGTGGGGGGAACCACTGTTTGGGCGCATGGGAGAGCTCGGAAGGGAAGGAGTGCCATTTTGGAATGCAGACTTTGATGGAATGGTCTGCGGGCATCATGTTGCGTTTGCAGAGCCCCTGATGTACCTAAACAGCGGAAACCCCCACAAGTGACCCCATTTTGAAAACTAGACCCCCCAAGGAGCTTATCTAGATGTGTGGTGAGCACATTGAACCCCCAAGTGCTTGACAGAAGTTTATAACGCAGACCCGTGAAAATAAAAAATCATTTTTTTTCCTCAAAAATGATTTTTTAGCCCTCTATTTTTTAATTTCCTAAGGGCAACAGGAGAAATTGGACCACAAAAGTTGTTGTGCAATTTGTCCTGAGTACGCTGATACCCCATATGTGGGGGGACCACTGTTTGGGCGCATGGGAGAGCTCGGAAGGGAAGGAGTGCCATTTTGGAATGCAGACTTTGATGGAATGGTCTGTGGGCGTCATGTACGTTTGCAGAGCCCCTGATGTACCTAAACAGTAGAAACCACCCACAAGTGACCCCATTTTGAAAATTAGACTACCCCAAGGAGCCGACCCTAATCCCAACCCTAATCCTAATTCTAACCCTAATTCTAATTCGCCCTAACCCTAGCCCTTGCCCTAACCCTAGCCCTAACCCTAGCCCTAACCCTAACCCAAGCCATAACCCTAGCTCTATCCCTAACCCTAGCCCTAACCCTAGCCCTAACCCTAGCCCTAGCCCTAACCGAAAAATGAAAAAAAAATATTTTCTTTATTTTATTATGTTTGCCTAACTAAGGGGGTGATAAACAGGGGGTTATTTACTATTTTTTTTAATTTGATCACTATGATAGTTTATCATAGTGATCAAAATGAATGAATGGTATCTGCCAGCCGGAGCCTGCAGATTATCGGCGGGCGCACTGCGCATGCGCCCGCCATTTTTTTCTCCGGATCCAAGATGGCGGCACCCAATGGAGGACGCCGGCAGGGCGCAGGACCACCGAGAGGGGACCCTGGAGCATGGAGAGGTACCGGGGGTGGATCGGGGACCCCATTTCTCTCTCCTCTTATGTGCGATCACATCAGAGGAAAGAGACTTTAAATGCAAAATTGCAGCTTTTTTTTGCGATCGCCGTTATAGGGTTAATGATGGCGATTGCAAAAGCGGGGTCAGTAAAACCCGACCCGATTCATGTTGTCTGGGGTCTTGGCTACCCCCTGCAGCTGAGACCCTGGAGAAAATCCGACATTGGGGGGCGCTATTTACTTACTCCACAGCGCCGTGAATTCACTGCATTGTGGTTTAAGTACCCTTAATTACACCCGTTAAAAGGCATACCAGCGGTTGTTAAGGGGTTAAAGGGACTTCCTTTCTCCTACCTTAGTGGTTGGTGGAAAATCCCATCAGTCTAGTAATTTTTAAACCCTTTTCTCTTGGGCAATGTTCAGATTTTTCCTGACTTTTTATTTCATCCCCCTCTTTCAAGAGCCCAAACTTTTTTTTTAAGTCTTTCCTAACCATATGTGAGCTTGCTTTCTTGAAGATGAGTTGTAGTTTTGAATGGCTATGTTCTTTTTTTTACCATACAATGTACTGGGAAAAAGAAGACTTTTCAACTGTAGTAAAATGATAAAAAATAATGCAATTCCAACATCTATTTTGGGGTTTTGTTTTTACAGTGTTCAATGTGTAGTAAAAATGATCTGGCCGCATGATTTTTTAGGTCAGTATGATTACACGCTGATTTTTTTTGTTTCTTTAAAAAAAATAGTCAGTATGTGTCATCATTTTGTGAAGCTCTTAAAGTTTTCATTTCTATGTCAGTTGAGCTGTGTTAGGGCTTGATTTTTGCAGGGTGAGCTGACATTTTTATTGGTTTTGGATCACATACGATATTGATATTGATTTTTTATATTGATTGCAAGTTATTGTACTTTTTAGTGGAGTTGCAATTATCTAAAATGCCACAATTCTGGTGTTTTTCTTTTTTTCTCATTATTACTTTTACCTTATAAGTTGTTTAATTTATGGATGAGGTAATGCCAAATATGTTTATTTTTTTAACTTTTTATATTTCTATTTTAAAAAGTGTAAAAGGGAATGATTCAAATTATTCAAATTATTCTATTATTTATTTTTTAATAACTTTTTAACATTTATTTTTTAGTCGCCTTAGGTGAATTGAACCTACAATTACTTTATCACTTGTTCTATATACTATAACACCATAGTTTTACTGTATATAGAGAAAATTTCATTTTCCTATGAAGCCCAGTCTGTGGCTGGGCTTCACAGAAATACTGGCATGGTAGTTAAGGGCATAATCTGCTGTGACAACCAATCAGTGCCCTATCATCTGCTCACACACACCTTAAATGCCAATGTCAGGAATGAACAGCAAAATTTAAGGGGCTTACAGTAGCAATCACTGCTCAGGTCTAATTGATGGTGTTAAAGGATGATGCCAACTGTGCAATAGCTAGCATCTGCTGGGCATGGTATCAAATCAGCTGTTCAGCCTGCGCCATTCACGAACTGAAAACAATGAACTTGCCAATATGTCGAAGTGGGATCAAAATACAAAGCCAATCTTAGAAAGTAAAGAAAAGAATATGTTTCTTTTCAAAATCTATACATTCCTTTACTCATATATTCATTGTACTCATTACTCAAATGTGCCCCACAGTGTTACTTTATCTTTATGTGAAATCTAAGTGTAAGAACATTTGAAAATATCTGACTAGTAAGTGTAAGGGCAAACAAATAATACATTATATAATCTTAAAACCACCTGCCTTGTGTCCCTAATACTGCTCTGACCCACCAATACATGCGTGCAACAAGACATCTGAAGATGCCCTGTGGAATATAGCACTAGACATGAGTGAACCTTTCAAGGTTTGGTTCGACAAATGTCCTGATGTTTGGTGAACGGTTTGTCAAATGTAACTGAACCCCATTGAATTCAATGGGAGGCAAAACCAAATGTACAAACAACACCTTAGCGGGGACAAAAAGCTTCCCAAACAGCTCAAATTAAGGGCAGACAACAGGAAAAGTGGCATCAATTGACCCAGAGTACAAATGGTATGATTGCAAAACATGGATGCATGGGACAGGGCTTGGACCAGAATTTCTAGCTAAATATTGATCAGTAACTAGGTGGATAAATGAAAGAGGTAGTCCTGGTGCTCTGCGAGGTCTGCTAAATTCAATCAACACCTATGAAGGATACCCAACTTGGAGTCCAAAAATTTTCAAAAATTAGGAGCAGACATTAGGAAAAGTGGTATCAATTGACCCACAGTAGAAATTTGAAAATGGCACAGCAGAAGTCAGTATATTTAGAAAATTAGGAAGGGGAAAGGGAAATTTGTGCTCACCAAAATAGTCCTGTAAGCCGGTCGTGCCTAGGGATCAAATGGCTGACCACCATGTGTTGCAAACATGAGGAGAGAAGGGAGATCCGGCACTGGAGACTTAATAAAATCCACGATAAGTTTTATTCACATAATTTCATGATAAAACCATAAAGGGGAAAACAGACCCCCCACGCCTGACGCGTTTCGAACCTTACACCAGGTTCTTCCTCAGAGACATGAAACAAAACAGTTCACAAAATGATTATAAACATTCCTAATCAGCAGAGGGACTCCACACATGTGTATAATCAAAGAGGCAGACAACTAAGCCCTCAAATCACTGGTGGAGTCACTCCCTTGCAAGAAGAAAGAAAAAAAAAAAGGAAAAGACCAATACAACAATGGACAAGACATAGAATAAATAAAAACATGTGCAATACACATGTATAAATGCATAAATACATAGCAACTATCAAATGACAAACAAAAAAAAAAAAAAAAAAACAGCAAAAATCTCAGCACTCAATAGAAATACATAAGATCATTTCTATAATTTAGACCTTGCGGATATCGTGCATCAAGCGCAAGTATCCAGAAGGCTTCCCGACAGTGTAGTAAATGTTCCCAGTCACCCCCTCTGGGGGGTTTCAATACCCGTTCTATTCCCTTAACTTTAAGACTGCATAAATTACCCTTGTGTATTTCAAGGAAATGTTTGGACAAGCCAGACACATTCCTACGACTGGACATAGACTCTGGATTAGAAGCGGTGATGTGCTCACTTAGTCTCCTCTTCAGGCTGCGTGTGGTACAGCCAATGTAATATAAACTGCACAGTGTGCACTCTGCCATATACACTAAGTGTGTGGTGTTACAATTCATGTAGGTTTTAATTTTGTAGGTTTGTTGTGTACTAAAATTAACAAATCTATCTGTAATATCCATATAGCGGCACAAGCCACACAATTTTTCACCACACTTATAATTGCCCAAGTAATTTAACCACGTAGGTTTAGTGCAATCAGACAAATACAATGAGGGGGACAAAAAATGACTCAAATTTTTAGCTCTCTTTGGAACACACCTATGTCCACCAGCCAATATCTGCGATAAGACTGGATCTTGAAGCAGTAAGGGAAGATGTTTATTTATGATTTTAATAACACCCTTGTAATCTGAACTGAAAGCGGTAGAAAAAGTGGGAATATTTTTATTTTGATTAGTGTGTACCATGTCATTCTGCAATAAACTACTCCTAGTTTTGTTATCCACTTTCTTAATAGCCCTGTTTAACATCCAGTTCTTATAACCCCTTTTTGATAGCCTGGTGCAAATTTTACGACGCTCGGATTCATAAAGAGCGTCATTAGAGCATGATCTTTTGGCACGGATTAATTCACCCAACGGTAAATTTCGTATCACATGTGGCGGGTGACAACTATCCGCATGCAATATGGCATTACCACTGGTATCTTTTCTATATAGGGAAGTATTTATATTCCCCGTTTTGACATCTCCCATAATTTTAACATCCAGATATGTGGCACAAATGCCATGTATTTCGTGGGTGAATTTAATATTCAAAGAATTAGTCCCAATGTACTAAAAAAACTTAAGCATGCCAGGAGAGGTAGATACATCACAATGATCAAACCACAATAGGATCACGTCATCAATGTATCTCCCCCACCACAATACATTGTCTAAATAGGGATTATCCATAGTATATATATATTTGTTCTCCCAAAAGGACATATATAAGTTGGCCAGAGTAGGAGAGAATTTTGACCCCATCGGGCAGCCACACACCTGAAGATAGTACTTAGTGTCAAATTTGAAAAAATTGGTGTTCAAAAGATGTTGTAACGCCATAATGATACATTTTTTAAGATCAGAACTGAAATTACTTTCTTTAGTCAAAATGGTGGAAACAGCAGATAATGCCAAATCATGAGGTATACATGAATATAGAGCAACAACATCACATGTTATCCATGTGTGGTGAGGCCCCCATGCAACCTCCTGAAGTGCCTGCAGAAGCTGTTTGGTGTCTCTAATGTGACCTGGTGTTTTCAAAACCAAAGGTTGTAATTTTCTGTCTATCCACTCGGAGAGTTTTTCATTAACCCCTCCAATACCGGCCACTATGGGCCTGAAAGGTGGAGGAAACACGCCTTTATGAATTTTGGGTAAGGCGTGAAATACAGGACACACTGGTTTATCCACATATAAAAAATCAGCCATGCGCTTGTCCAATACTCCCAAAGCAAGACCCTCCTGCAAAATCACAGATAAACCCTGCTGAATGCAGCTTGTAGGATCATTGTTGAGAGGATGATATGTATTAATATCAGATAACATGGATAAAATTTCATTGCGATATAGTAGTGAGTCTAGAATCACCACTGACCCCCCCTTGTCTGATTGGCGGACCACTATATGTTGGTTCTTACTTAATAAATAAAGCGCATGCTGCTCATTTGCAGATAAATTCATACAAGACTGCACATCTGAATCCAACAGAGATTTAACATCACGTTCTATTGTCCTCTGGAAAGTATCCATAATGGGCACTCTAGATATCAGGGGATAAAAAGTGGGGTTAGATATCTGTACATTTGTGTCACATTGTACTGCTGTATGTTGATTTGTGTTCTCCAAACTAGACAACATGTCAAACAAAATTTGATCTCTAACAGGAGCAGCAAGTGGCAACAAATCAACATTGTTTGAACTCAAGGATGATATATCAGAAAATTGATTACCAATACCAGAATCAGGAGTAAAGAAATGTCTCTTAACTGTTAATAATCGCACGAATCGATTGACATCACATAATGTTTGAAACAAATCCCCTCTACATGTAGGAACAAAGGAAAGTCCTCTCTTCAAAACGCTCAGCTGAGCTTCACTCAGTATGGTAGCTGAAATGTTTATAACTGTAAACTCATCAGACGCAGCAATGTTACCGTTTATTTCCTCCAATGATTCACATTCCGCAGACCATATTGATGCTTTCTTCTTATGTCGACGTCCACCTCGCCTTGTTTTCTTTGATCGTTTTTTGCATGTGATGTTAAAGGTAACACCCGATTAGAGTCCATTGAACCCTCAGAAGTAGTAGGTGAATTAAAAGACTGTTCACATGAGGAAAAACTGACGTTGTTACTACGGAATGATTGATTCCTCTTGAGAATAGATCTAGGCTTATACGGAGTGAATTGTTTCCAAGCATAAACCATATTAGAGTCATAGTCCCTGCGATCACGCAGGAACTTATTTTTCTTGGACTTGGTAATGCCGCTTTCCAAATTATCAATATTAGCATGTAATCGTTCATAGCTCTTAGAAAATGTCATATGATCAGAAAATACATCCAACTTAGACTCCAAATCTTTGATGGAAGCTTCAATGTTGGTCAATTTGACAGATTCTTCCTCCACAATAAGAGACATTAGTTTCAAAGAGCATTCACTCAAAATATCATTCCACTTCTGTAGAAAGGTATCATTATAAATCACAGTCGGTACCTTTTTTAATCTCAAACCTCGCGGTATCATCTTATGACTAACGTATTTCTCAAGAGTCACTGAGTCCCACCAGGTTTTAAGGTGAGAAGTCATCTTTCTCTCCAACTCAGAGAAAAGTGAATGCATGTCCATACTAATCTTATCCTCATTATCAGAGGAAATGCCAAATAATTCATCAGCTTTTTTTCTTCTTAACAAGCAAGTTGCTGTAATATTTTTAGTCCCGGCTTGCATGTTAACAAATGTGCGGCTTGATGGGAGCACAGTTAGTCAGTATATTTAGAAAATTAGGAAGGGGAAAGGGAAATTTGTGCTCACCAAAATAGTCCTGTAAGCCGGTCGTGCCTAGGGATCAAATGGCTGACCACCATGTGTTGCAAACATGAGGAGAGAAGGGAGATCCGGCACTGGAGACTTAATAAAATCCAATTTTTTTGTTTGTCATTTGATAGTTGCTATGTATTTATGCATTTATACATGTGTATTGCACATGTTTTTATTTATTCTATGTCTTGTCCATTGTTGTATTGGTCTTTTCCTTTTTTTTCTTTCTTCTTGCAAGGGAGTGACTCCACCAGTGATTTGAGGGCTTAGTTGTCTGCCTCTTTGATTATACACATGTGTGGAGTCCCTCTGCTGATTAGGAATGTTTATAATCATTTTGTGAACTGTTTTGTTTCATGTCACAGCAGAAGTCAGCCATGGGACATGCATGAGGTATCAGGGTCTGGGTATACATTTAGAGCTTTGGACTGAAGTTTCAATTAAGACAAGGTGGGTGAGGGCACGGTGTAAGCCATCTTTGCTGAGACCCATGATACCACATGCAACAGCTTAAACTTTTTTTCCCAGCCACACTCAGGTGGCACAAACATCGGTTTTGTAGACTACTATTGGTAGAAAATGTAAGGATATTAACACAGGTAGTTGTCTGATCAATTGACGAACAGTAGAACATTTTATAATGGCACAGAAGCAGTCAGCCATGGGCCATCCATGAGGTATCCTGGTATGGTCCAACATTTAGATCTTTGAATTGAAGTTTCAATTAGGACTAGGTGAGTGAGGGTGCGGGGTGAGCGTTCTTTGCTGGGAGCACTGATACCTCATGCAACTTATCAAACTGTTTTTTTACCAGCGACAATCAGGTGATACACATACAGTATCAGCTTGGTAAAGCACTAATGTTAGAAAAATTAGGATAGTAGCACAGGTAGTTGACTAAAAGTAAGTGCAGACCTGCTGGTCTGGGAGCCCTACTGCTACCTGCAGCACACATGAAGGAGACCCAACTTGAAGTGAAAACATTTCAAAAAAATTATTTCCACACACCACTAAAGTGGCATCAATTTCCACAGAGTAAAAACAGTGTACTGGGCCTCTAACACCCTTTCCACAACAGGCAACACACCAGATGGAGACCAAATTTGAAATCTCTACATTTCAAAAAATTATTGTCACACACCACTAAAGTGACAACAATTTCCACAGAAAAGAAAGAGTATAATGGGCCTCTCACACTCCTTCCACAACAGGCACCCCACCAGATGGAGACTCAACATGGAGTCTCCACATTTTTAAAAATTATTGTCAGACACCACTAAAGTGACATCAATTTCCACACAGTAGAAACAGTATAATGGACCTATGACACCCCTTCCACAACAGGCAACCCACCACGTGAAGACTCAACTTGGAATCTCCACATTTCCAAAAAATATTGTAACACATCACTAAAGAGGCATTCAGTTCCTCAGAGTAGAAACAGTACAATGGTCCTCTGACACACCTTCCACTACAGGCAACACAGTAGATGGAGACCCAACCTGTAGTCTTTATATTTCCAAAAATTATACTCACAGACCAGTATAGTGGCATCAATTTCCACAGAGTAGAAACAGTATAATAGACCTCTGATACCCTTTCCACAACAGGCAACTCACCAGATGGAGACTCAACTTGGAGTCTCCACATTCCCAAAAATTATTGTCACACACCACTAAAGTGACATAAATTCCTATAGAGTAAAAACAGTATAATGGGCCTCTAACACATCTTCCACTAAAGGCAACCCAACAATTCCAAAAATTATTGTCACACGCCTCCAAAGTGACATCAATTTCCCCAGAGTAGAAACACTATAATTGGCCTCTAACACCTTCCACTACAGGCAACCCTACATCAATTTCCACAGAGTATAAACAGTATAATGGGCCTCTGACACACATTCCACTACAGTCAACTCTACATCAATTTCCACAGAGTAGAAACAGTATAATGACCCTTTGACACCCCTTCCACTACAGGCAACCCACCAGATGGAGATCTAATCTGGATTCTCCATATTTCCAAAAATTATTGACACAAATCACTAAAGTGACATCAAAAAATTATTCAGGATTGACAGTCCTCAGTAGTTGATACCTTTTAATGGCTAACTGAAAAGATGGTAACACATTGCAAGCTTTCGAGACTACTCAGGTCTCTTCATCAGGCTAACTAATACAAAATCTGAAGTCACATATTTATGCACAATACAGCCTAGAGAAAATGTGTCATCAAGTGTGTCATCAAGTGACATCAATTATTTCAAAAGGGCACAAACAGTATAATGGGCCTCTGACATTCCTTCCACTACTGGCAATCCAACATCAATTTCCTCAGAGTGGAAACAGTATAATTGGCCTCTAACACAGCTATCACTACAGGCAACCCAACAGATGGAGACCCAACTTGGAGTCTCCACATTTCTTAAAATTATTGTCACACAAAACTAAAGTGACCTCAATTTCCACAGAATAGAAATAGTGTAATGGCCCTCTGACACACCTTCCACTACTTGCAACCTAACACATGGAGACCTACTTTGAATTCTCTACATTTCAAAAAATGTTCACACACTACGTAAGTGGCATCAATTTTGCACAGAGTAGAAATAGTATAATTGGCCAATGACATCCCTTCCACAACAGGCAACACAACAGATGGAGACCCAACTTGGAGTCTCCACATTTACAAAAATTATTGTCACACACCACAAAAGTGACATCAATTTCCACAGAGTAGAAACAGTATAGCGGGCCACTGACACCCCTTCCACCCCTTCCACACCAGGCAACCCATCAGATGGAGACTCAACTTGAAATCTCCACATTTCCAAAAATTGTTGTCAATCATACATCACTTAAATGGCATCAATTTTGCACAAAGTTGAAACAGTATAATGTCCCTCTGACACCCATTACACAACAGGCACCTCACCAGATGGAGACCCAACTTGGAATCTCCACATTTCCAAAAATTGTTGTCAATCATACATCACTTAAATGGCATCAATTTTGAACAAAGATGAAACAGTATAATGTCCCTCTAACACCCAGGGCCGTATCTAGGGGGGGGCAGCCGGGGCAGTTGCCCCGGGCGCAGCCAGCAGGGGGGCGCAGTCGGGCCGCCTAATGCAGCGGTCCGCAGTGTCTCCCCCCGGCGGCTGCGTTCTGCCGCCCCCCTGGCCTGGGAGTCGGCGGTTCTCTGTGTCAGCTGTCAAGCTGACAGCCGGCGCAGAGAAGGAGGCCGTGCCGGCTCCCAGGGAACAATTGTACTGGCGTCTATACAGACGCCTGTACAAATGAAGCTCTGACCGCCGGGTAAGAGCGACGTCAGCATCGTGATCAGGTCATGTGATCACGCTGCTGACGTCACTCCCCGGCGCCAAAAGCAAACGTTGGTGGTAAGTGTGCTCCACTGTGGAGCTGAAGAACCACCGAAGATGGGAGATGAGGGGGAGTTAATGAGTGGAGATGGGGGGGATTTGTAGAGGGGATGGCGGTTAAAGTGTGGGGGTATTTAGAGTGGGGATGGGGGTTAATGTGTGTGGGGGTTAATGAGTGGGGATGCCATGGGGTTAATGTGTGGGGGGATTTGGAGTAGAGATGGGGGTTATTTAATGTGATGGGGGTTAGTGAGTGGGGATTGGGTTAATGTGTGCAGGGGTTAATGAATGGGGATGGGGGTTAATGTGTGGGGGCGTTAATGAGTGGGGATGGGGGTTAATGTGGGGATGGGGGTCAATGTGTGTGGGGGTTAAAGAATGGGGATGGGGGTTAATGTGTGGGGGCATTAATGAGTGGGGATGGGGGTTAATGTGGGGATGGGGTTAATGAGTGGGGATGGGGGTCAATGTGTGTGGGGGTTAATGTGGGGATGGGGTTAATGAGTGGGGATGGGGTCAATGTGTGTGGGGGTTAATGAATGGGGATGGGGGTTAATGTGTGGGGGTATTTGGAGTGGGGGTGGGGGGATTTGGAGTGCTGATGGGGGTTAATGAGTGGGGATTGGGTTAATGTGTGGGGGGATTTGGAGTGGGGATGATGGGTTATTTAATGTGTGGGGGGATTTGGAGTGGGGATGGGGGGTACTTAATGTGTGTGGGGGATTGCGCATGGGGGGAATTAATGTGTGGGGAGATTTGAGGACACAAAATAAAGAATATGTATGAGTAAACAGTATGGGGGATTGGTGCAGACAGTATGGGGAGCGAATGGGTTAATGTATGTGGACACAGTATGGGGAGTCAGGGGTATGTGTGAGCAGACAGTATAGAGAGTGAGGGGGTAAATATATGAGGAGACAGTATGGTGAACAGGTGGGATGTTAGAGGAGGGAGGGGAATAGTGTGAGGGGACAGTATATTGCAGATATTTTTATTTAGGAGCATTATAATGACACTTCTGTCTTTCAGGGATTCGTGTGGAGATTTGCTGCAGAAGACTGGAGAAGATGGACGTCTACAGAGACGAGATGTGGATGAGAAAACTCATCATGGGGTCTGGACAAGAAGATTAAAAGGAGAACGACTGCAGAGACGGCGTCATCTATAAGGTACCTGGATGTAAATATTATGTGTGACACTGACTAATTCTCATGTTTTTATTTGTTAGGAACATTACAGGGGTTGTCCAGGTTTGTACGGAGTCTGCAGACATTCTATGTTACTGCAGACTTCTGAATTCTCACAGTGCTCACTGAACGCTGTTAGGATTCTCTCGTGCCGGTAATTTACATACATGCGGTCACATGCTGACTAGACATGTGTGGCCTCACTCAATGAAAATGAACAGAGTGAGGCCGGGCACGTCTAGTCAGAATGTGGCCAGAAGTATATAAATCACATACATGTGCTGACATGACTGTACATCGGCAAGGGAGAATCCTAAATGTGTGCAGTGCATTCGTTGTGAGAATTCAGAAGCTGCAATGTCAGAATTCAGCTCTGAAAGTTCCAGTGTCATCACATAGACACTTCACTCATATGCGATTTTCATAGGTATGGTCCTGTGACAACGAGTTTCTCTTCTTGCTTCTCTCAGTTTTTTACTGAACATTGAGAGCATTAGGAAGAGCAGCTCGCAGGTACATGGCTAAGTGTGCAAGTCGCATATGTACTTGGCGGGGGGGGGCGCCGAACCGAATTCTTGCCCCGGGTGCCAGAAAGCCTAGATACGCCTCTGCTAACACCCATTACACAACAGGCAACTCATCAGATGGAGACCCAACTTGTAATCTTCACATTTCCAAAAAATAATTTTCACACACCACTAAAGTGACATCAATTTCCATAGAGTAGAAACACTATAATGGGCCTTTGACACCCCTTCAACAGCAGGCAACCCATCAGATGGAGACCCAACTTGGAATCTCATCATTTCCAAAAATTATTGTCACACACCACTAAAGTGGCATTAATTTCCACAAAGTATAAACAGTGTAATGGGCTCCTGACACAGCTTCCACTACAGGCAACCCACAAGATGGAGACACAACCTGGAATCTCATTATATACTGTATATGTGTAGGTGGGCACCACGAACAATATAACATAAATGCAGGAGCTGGGTGCAACACTGTGCCAGGGAGATTAAATGAAAAAAAAGGAGAAAAGAGACACAGGATAACATGCACACAACAGCAGAATGTCCATGTGAAAAAAAGTCTTTTATTTGACATACAATAGCCAGGAAGGTCCAAGTGTACAATAAAAACAATTAAAAACCACAAATAGAACAAAAGTGGGCAGGTGAAGAAGTCATGCAGTATACAGAAAGAGAAATAATTATATCATTACATATTTCAAGTATGCATTCACAACAATGCCCTCTATCACCATATAATATGCATAGAATATTTAGAATAAAGATATGGACAAATTGCAACAGTAACATTTGATCAACCTACTAGTCATTTGAATAATGAGGAAAATACACAATTAGTGACAAATGGTAGGTATATAAACAATCCAAATGATTACCATGCAAGCCCATGGATGAGGGAAGGCAATTGCTGGATCACATGAAAATCACCCAAGTATACTCACAATGCCCAACGCGTGTCTCTGCTTGCCTGAAGCTTCGTCAGGGGAAGCAAGCAAGCAGCGACACACGTTGGACATTGTGGGCAGTGTGAGAATACTTGGGTGATTTTCATGTGATCCAGCAATTGCCTTCCCTCATCCATGGGCTTGCATGGTAATCATTTGGATTGTTCATATACCTACCATTTGTCAATAATTGTGTATTTTCCTCATTATTCAAGTGACTAGTAGGTTGATCAGATTTTACTGTTGCAATTTGTCCATATACTTATACTAAATATTCTATGCATATTATATGGTGATAGAGGGCATTGTTGTGAATGCATACTTGAAATATGTAATGATATAATTATTTCTCTTTCTGTATACTGCATGACTTCTTCACCTGCCCACTTTTGTTCTATTTGTGGTTTTTAATTGTTTTTATTGTACACTTGGACCTTCCTGGCTATTGTATGTCAAATAAATGCCTTTTTTCACATGGACATTCTGCTGTTGTGTGCATGTTATCCTGTGTCTCTTTTCTCCTTTTTTTTCATACAACCTGGAATCTCCACATTTCAAAACATTTATTGTCACACACCACTAAAAGTGACATTAATTTCCACAGAGGAGAAACTGTGTAATGGGTCTCTGACACCCCTTCCACAACAGGCAACCCACCAGATAAAGACTCAACTTGGAGTCTCCATATTTTAAAAGTGTGTAAAATGAGCAGCAGTAGCAACAATAGGCATAAAAGTCATGACAAAGGTGTCACTGCAATAACTCAAGATCAATGCATGGCACTTAAAATGACACCATCGCCTAGTCTGCCCAGTCTGTGACTGGGATGCAAAAGTAATTGGAGATCCATGACTTGTTAATTTTAATGAAAGTTAGGTGGTCTACACTTTCATGGGACAGCCGGATGTGTCTGTCAGGACACCACCAGCAGTGCTGGAGACACGTTCTGAGAGAATGCTGGCAGCTGGGCATGACCAAACCTCCAAGGCATGACAGGTGAACACAACATGAGTTGGGTCATCCTTTGCAGTTTCAAAAAAGGCCCAGGCTAGGCAACCCTTGCCACCTCTGTGACCTGCAGACTCATGACTGGTGCTGGCCTCAGACACAATTGTTTTGGACTATTCAGTGCTTGTCATGGTTGCATCACTCTGTATCTGTGCGGTAAGCCGCAATGTAACTTTCTCATCTTCCTTCCCCTCCATCTCCTCTGCTGAGCTACTTAGCTGCATGTCTCTGGGTTCACATCAAGTAGGATCTACAGCCTAATGTTCATCTTCTCTTTTCTGCCACTCCATGCCCTGAGAGTCATTTTCCTCTTCCTGCCCTAACAGCACAGTACTCAGGTAACTGAGTCTCATCAGTATCACCTGCACCCCCGGGAGTTAATGTCTGGAGAAGGGTATGGATTCTGCTCAGAGTTCCAGAGTAGAGGGGATTCTCAGGAGAAATCTTGCATGCGATTGTGGGAAGAGAAAATAAGAGGGGAGTAGAGAAGGAGATCTAGTGAGGATTGTAAGTTGTGTCTAGATAAGTGTCGGGAGACTAGGGAACAGATGTATGGAGGAGACAGGTTATGGATGGCTTTGTATTCCATGGTTCTGGTTTTGTACTGGAGCCTCTGAGTAATAGGGAGCCAGTGAAAGCATTGACAGAGAGGAGAGTCCAGGGAAAAGCAGGGGGATAGATGGATTAGTCGGGCTGCAGAATTAACGATAGATTGGATAGGTGCAAGACTGTTAGAAGGGAGGCCACAAAGCAGGAGGTTGAAGTAGTCGAGGAGGGAGACAATGAGTGCATAAACTAGGGTTTATGCAGATTTTTGATTACGGAATGTATGTATCTGGGAAATAATTTTGAGTTGTAGTGAGCAGGAGGTTGAAAAGGCATGGATATGTGTTTTGAAGAAGAGAGATGAGAGTCCAGTGTTGTGAACACTCTTGATCTGACTTCTGAGTTTGGGCTCCCTCTGGTGGTTTCCTCGGGTAGTGGAACTGGTCGGGTTGACAGAAGTCCATCACCTGAAGACAGTGAGTGGAAGTCAGGTGTTACAGACTGGAAAGATTTAAGTGAACAAGCTTCCTTCAGTTGCTGCTGGTGATTTGGTTTTCTTTCTGTGCATCTTGAAGTCCGCTTGTCCCCTGCTTGGTCCTGCATCGGTCAGATAAGCTATTTGTTTGCTGGAATATTTTGCATTTGATCCAGTTTTGCCTTTCTCTGCTTTGCTGTGTGGGTTCAGCATTTTTCCCTGCTGGGACAGGTGCTGGACCCCTTTCCATATGCCACAGCCTATGTCAGTATGTTCAGAATTGCTAATCCCCTGTTATAGCAGTATCTTTGGTTTTGCTTCCAGTTCACATCAGAATGCTGATCTAATGGGGGAGAGGTCATGTGGCCTCAGTATTTTTGCATATCAGACGTGTTGGATTTTTTTAGGGTTTTTGCATGATTGCAGACAGTATCTTACCTGTCCTGTGCTATTTAGACAGTTTGGGCCCCATCATTTGCTTAATCTATTTTCTGCCTGTGTTTGTGCCTCATCTTATCTCACCGGCAATATATGTTTGTGAGCTATCTATTCCTTTGGGGTCCTGCTCTAGGGCAGTTTAGCTTTCCACTTTCTTGCTTTAGGCTTAGTTAACTCTTTGGCTATGCCGAGGCGTCTAGGGCATCATAGGTAGGCCAACGGCTAATTCTAGTTGTGTTGTTAGGTTTAGGGGTCTGCAATCCACTAAGTTACCAACCTTTCTGGTGTTTTGGTTGCCTAGCTTATTTCTCGGCTATCCTCCTCGGTGACCTAATCATAACAGAATCACCAGCCTAAACTGTAGATTCTAGGGTACTCTAAATAAGGAAAAAATTGTAAAAAAAAAATTGTCAGAATTTTTTATATTTTTTTTCCTCTTTTTCTCTGGGGGCTGGAGGAGGATTTTTTCTTTAATGGAGACTAAGCAATTGTCCGATCGTGTTGAGCAGCTCGCTGCTGAAGTTTGGGGAATTTCTGCCTATCTTGCTCAATCGTCTGCTGTAGAACCAAAAATCCCTATTCATGATGTATTTTCTGGGGATCAGTCTAAATTTTTGAACTTTAAGAATAATTGTAAACTGTTTTTTGTCCTGAAACCTAATTCCACAGGAAACTCAGCGCAGCAGGTTAAAATTGTTTTCTCCCTGTTGCGCGGCGACCCTGAGGACTGGGCTTTTTCTCTGACACCTGGGGATCCTGTTCTGGCTAATGTTGATGCGTTTTTTCAAGTTCTGGGGTTGTTGTACGATGAACCTAATGTTATTGATCAAGCTGAGAAAACTTTATTTGCATTGAACCAGGGACAGGAAGCGGCAGAGTTATATTGTCAAAAATTCTGAAAGTGGGCGGTCCTTACTAAATGGAACGATGACACCCTAGCAGCTCTTTTTCGGAAAGGTCTGGCAGAAACCATAAAAGATGTCATGGTGGGATTTCCTGTCCCCTCTGGTCTTAACAACTCTATGTCATTAGCCATTCAAATTTATCGACGTTTACGTGAACGTAAAACTATGCGAGAGGCGGTGTTGCCTTTCGAACAAACTTCTGAGCCCATGCAATGTGATAGGGTTTTGTCTAGGGCGCAACATCAAGAGTTTAGAAGGCGTAATAAGTTATGCTTCTTTTGTGGGGACGCCCCTCATACTATTTCTGTCTGCCCTAAGCAGGAAAAATGTTTTTCTCACTCATTTGCTGTGGGCAGTGTACAGCCTAAATTCCTTTTGGCGGTTTCCTTGATCTGCTCCTTATCTTCATTTTCTGCTAAGGCTTTTGTTGATTCAGGAGCAGCCCTGAACCTGATGGATTTTGACTTTGCCAAACGTGGTTTTCCCATGGTACCTCTGCGGACTCCTATTCCTTTAAGGGGTATTGATGCTACCACTTTGGCAGAGAATAAACCCCTGTTTTGGACCCAGGTGATAATGTGGGTAGCCCCGAACCACCAAGAGAATTGTAAATTTTTGGTGTTGCATAATTTACATGACATTATTGCACTGGGTTTTCCTTGGTTGCAAACCCATAATCCTGTTTTGGATTGGAAATCTGTGTCTGTGGTTAGTTGGGGTTGTCAATGTGCTCTTAGTAACATTCCTATTTTCTCCACCTCTCCCCAGTCTCATGATGTTCCTGTCTATTTGGCTGATTTTTCTGATATATTTAGTGAGAGTAAGTCCGTGTCTTTGCCTCATCATAGGAGTTATGATTGCGCAATCGAGTTAGTGCCGGGTTGTAAATTTCCTAAGGGTCGGCTTTTCAACTTATCTGTACCTGAACATGATGCTATGCGATCTTATATCAAGGAGTCATTGGAGAAGGGTCTTATAAGACCATCCTCTTCACCTTTAGGTGCTGTTTTTTTTTGTGGCCAAGAAAGATGGCTCATTATGGCCATGTGTTGACTATCGTCTCCTTAATAAAATCACTGTTAAATATCAGTATCCGTTACCCCCGATTTCTGATTTATTTTCCAGAGTTAAAGGTGCTAGTTGGTTTACCAAGCTTGACTTTACGGGGGGCGTATAATCTTATTCGCATCAAGCATGGTGATGAATGGAAGACGGCGTTTAATACTCCGGAGGGACATTTTGAGTACCTGGTGATGCCTTTTGGGCTCACTAATGCCCTTTCCGTCTTCCAATCTTTCATGAACGATATTTTCCTGGACTTTGTGGATAAGTTTTTGATAGTTTATTTGGACAATATCTTGATTTTTTCCAATGATTGGGATTCTCATGTGGAACAGGTTCGGACTGTGTTCCGGATTTTGAGAGAAAATGCTTTGTACGTTAAGGGATCGAAATGTCTCTTTGGCGTACAAAAGATTTAGTTTTTGGGATTCATTTTGTCCCCGTCTGCTATTGAAATGGATCCGGCCAAGGTCCAGGCCATTTATGATTGGGTTCAGCCCACTTCTTTGAAGGCTCTCGAGAAGTTTTTGAGTTTTGCTAATTTCTACCGTAAATTCATAAGTAATTTTTCTTGTATTGTTAAACCACTGATGGATTTGACCAAAAAGGGTGCTGATGTGGTGAATTGGTCTCCAGAGGCAGTCTCGGCGTTTCAGGAGCTTAAGCAGAGATTCACTGCTGCTCCTGTCTTACGGCAACCTGATGTTTCACTCCCATTTCAGGTGGACATAGGTACTTCTGAGATTGGTGCAGGAGCCATTTTGTCTCAAAGAGATCCAGTAACCTCTAAGATGAATCCCTGTGCCTTCTTTTCTCGAAAATTTTCCCCATCTGAATGTAACTATGATGTGGGGAATCGGGAATTGTTGGCTGTGAAGTGTGCATTTGAAGAGTGGAGACATTGGTTGGAGGGAGCTAGACATCAAGTTGTGGTCCTCACCAACCCCAAGAACTTGACCTATCTCGAAACAGCCAAGCGATTGAATCCTAGACAGGCTTGGTGGGCCTTGTTTTTCACGCATTTTAATTTTGTAGTCTCCTTTCTTCCAGGCAATGTGATAAAACACTCCAGGATCGGCTTTGCTGGGGTCAAAGGACACGTGCGTTCAGCATGAAACTCAGGCGCAGAGCTGGGATTCGGGTGAAACTGACCCTGGGTCAGGTTTATTAACGGTGAAAGCAATGCAAAAAAGGAAATAAAACATAAAACAAATCCTTGCCTGTCCGGCACTAACTAAACAATGGACAACCTAACTACCAACTGGCGGGCTTCTCCCGTCCAGCCAAACCACAGTTGCAGTGGGCACTGCTTCCACTCACGTGTGTCTCTCCCACAGACAAGCTCTCTGTGTTCCCAGGCTGAGACACTCACACAACCACCTGGCATCCTTTTATATCCACCTCCCATTATTCATTAGCAAGCAGGTGCGATACTGACCAGACTAGGCCACATAGGAAAGGAATCTGGGCGAAATATATACCTGCCCTCATCCACTATTCCCACATGATTCTCACATATCCCCCCCTCTGCTCAGACCACTCCGGTCGAGCAATAACACCCGCCAAACAGTGCACTCGGGACAGGGCATCTGCATTTCCCATCTGTACCCCTGGGCGGTGCTCCACCGTAAAAGTGTAGGCCTGCAGGGCAAGGAACCACCGGGTCACCCGGCTATTCCGTTCCTTGTTCACGTGCATCCACTTGAGAGGGGCATGGTCAGTGATCAGCCTGAACTTTCTGCCCACCAGGTAATATTTGAGGGCCTCTAGAGCCCACTTAATGGCGAGGCACTCTTTTTCTACGACTGCATACCTTTGCTCGTGTTTATTCAGCTTCCTGCTGAGGTAGAGGACTGGGTGTTCCACTCCGTCCCTCACTTGTGAGAGTACGGCCCCGATACCGGTATCAGAGGCATCCGTTTGACCCACAAACTCGCTGCGGAAGTCCGGAGTCACCAGTACGGGCTGAGAGCAAAGTGCCCGTTTTAGGCTATGGAAGGCTTCTTCAGCCGCTAAACTCCATTTAATCATGACGGAGTCTTTCCCTTTTGTAAGATCCGTCAGGGGGGTAGCGATGGCTGCAAAATTGGGTATGAACCGGCGATAATAGCCGGCGATCCCCAGAAAGGCTTGCACCTGCTTCTTGTTGACAGGTTGCGGCCAGTCCTGAACTGCCTGAATCTTATCGAGCTGGGGTTTAACAACACCCCTCCCAATTACATACCCCAAATACCGGGCTTCTTCCAGCCCGATATGACATTTCTTGGGGTTCGCGGTTAGACCTGCCTCCCACAGGTCGTCAATCGCAGCTTGTACTTTCTGGAGATGAGTCTCCCAGTCCAAGCTGTAAATGACAATGTCATCCAAATAGGCCGAAGCGTACTGCCTATGTGGCCTCAGGACTCGATCCATCAGTCTCTGGAAGGTCGCCGGTGCTCCGTGCAGTCCAAACGGCATATACACATACTGAAATAGACCTTCTGGGGTAGCAAATGCCGTCTTTTCTCTGGCAGCCTCCGCCAGAGGGATCTGCAATACCCCTTTGTTAGGTCTAGGGTCGTAATATACCGGGCTTTTCCTAACCGATCTATTAACTCGTCGACCCGGGGCATAGGGTAGGCATCAAATTTTGAGACCGCATTCAGTTTCCTGAAGTCATTGCAGAACCGGATAGTGCCGTCCGGTTTAGGAATTAGCACAATCGGGCTGGACCAAGCACTGTGCGATTCCTCAATGACACCTAACTCTAACATTGCCTTCACTTCTCGGGAAACGATTTCACGGCGCGCTTCCGGGATTCGGTAGGGCTTTACGTGAACTGTGACACCAGGTTCTGTTACAATGTCATGTTTCATTAGCGTAGTCTGCCCTGGTTTTTCTGAGAAAAACTTTTGGTTGTGAAGTAGAAACTGCCTGACCTCAGTCTTTTGCCGCTCCGAGAGAGTCTCTGCAACCCATACCTCCGGTACGGTATGCGAGCAGACGGGACGGGCCAGCTCCGCAGACAAGGCAGACCGATCTTTCCAGGGTTTTATCAGATTTACATGATAAATCTGTTCAGGTTTCCGTTTACCTGCCTGGTATACTTTGTAGTTTACTTCACCAACTCTTTCCTTAATCTCAAAGGGGCCCTGCCACTTTGCCAGAACTTACTGTCCACCGTGGGGACCAGGATCAACACCCTATCTCCGGGTGCAAACGTACGGATCTTGGCGCCCCTATCATAGATTCTTTTTTGGGCTCCTTGAGCCTGCATCATGTGTTCTTTGACTATAGGCATAACAGCCGCAATACGGTCCTGCATTTGTGTGACGTGATCTATCACCGTTTTAAATGGTGTGACCTGACCCTCCCAGGTTTCTTTTGCAATGTCTAACAGTCCGCGAGGACGTCGGGCGTACAATAACTCGAACGGCGAGAATCCCGTGGAAGACTGCGGTACTTCCCTGATGGCAAAAAGCAAATACGGAAGTAAATAGTCCCAGTTCTTCCCATCCTTGTCTATCACCTTTCTCAGCATCTGCTTCAGAGTTTTATTGAACCGTTCGACCAACCCGTCTGTTTGAGGGTGATACACGGATGTGCGTAACGGTTCGATTTGTAACAATCGGCAGAGCTCCTTCATTACCCTGGACATAAAGGGGGTCCCCTGGTCGGTGAGTATCTGTTTTGGTATACCGACCCGACTAAACACATGCACCAGTTCCTTGGCAATCGTCTTGGTGGCCGTGTTACGCAAAGGGATGGCCTCCGGGTAATGAGTGGCATAATCCAAGATGACCAGGATATGTTGGTGTCCACGTGCAGACCGTGGAAGGGGCCCAACTAAATCCATCCCAATCCTCTCAAACGGGACTTCAATAATAGGTAGGGGTACCAAAGGGCTACAGAACCGGGGCTTAGGTGCAGAGGCTTGGCAGTCAGGACAAGACTCACAATATACACGAATATCGTGATGCATGCGTGGCCAAACAAAACAGTGTAATATCCTTTCGGTGGTTTTCTGGACTCCCAGGTGACCTCCCATCACATGTCCGTGGGCCAGTTCCAGCACCTGCCGCCGGTAGGGTTTTGGCACGACTAATAGTTGCAACGTATCTTCCCCCTTTTTCTCTATCTGATAGAGTAAATCATTCTCCAGAACCATGTAAGGATATGCCAGCCTAGAGCCAGGTTCTACGGGTACCCCATTTATCACTTTTACATTTGTCCTAGCCTGAGAAAGGGTTGGATCCTTTATTTGCTCGCTTTGGAAGTCATCTTTCTGAACTTCTAAATCCGGCAAACGGGGAGGTGGACGGCTGTCGGCCTCCTCCTCTTCCCTGGTCTCCTCCGTATCACCAGCCATGACTGAAAACGGGAACTGCAGGTCATTTCCCGCAGACACTTCCCCCGAGTCTTTCGGGGAGACCTCTTCCAGGGGTTTGGGACCCACACGCGCCCTGGGAGAAGAATCATGTACCCGATTACCCGAGGGCATCAACTGATTCTCCCACAATTGCCAGAAGTGGGGAAAACCCCGGCCCAGGATAACATCATGCAATAACGCCGGGACGAGTCCCACTTTATGTTGCACAGACCCATAGGAAGTAGTAATGCATATGACTGTGGTGAGGTACGAACAGGTGTCTCCATGCACACACGTTACAGAAAATTTGTCTGATGGTCCAGTCGGGGCTGACACCAGACTGGCCTTCACCAGAGTCACCACACTTCCCGAGTCTAACAATGCCACCACATTTTTGCCATCAACAGTTAAATCACACAGATGTTTTTCCACATCCTTTTGACCGGCATTCACACTCACTACCCGTGCAACCATAGACATGCGGTTTTTAGAGTCTGTGACGTCGCACTGCATGGGTTCAGTAGTGACCGGACAGTTCGCAGCAATATGTCCCATCTCTTGGCAGCGGAAACACCTAACGGGCCCCTTGCTTAGACCACAGTTCGTTACTCTCGGCCTTGCAGTGCGGGCAGTCCCGTTTTCCTCCCCCACTGTCTTAGGGATTTTTCCATCTCCCCTACTCCCTGGAACAGTCTTACCGGTTCCACGTGGAGATGATGAAGAACGAGGTGGGGTAGCGTCGTCTTGGAGTCCTTCCGCCACGGAGTAACGTTCAACCAGATCCACCAGTTGATCTGCCGTCGTAGGATTTCCATGGCTTACCCACTTCCTCAGGGCTGGCGGTAGAGTTCTCAGGTACTTGTCCATGACGACTCTCTGGATTATCTCTGGCGCTGTCAACACCTCGGGTTGTAGCCACTTCTTCGTCACGTGGATCAGGTCGAACATCTGTGACCGCGGTGGTTTATCCGGCTGATAAGTCCATTGATGCACTCTCTGTGCACGGACAGCGGTCGTCACTCCCAGCCGGGCCAAGATCTCGGCTTTCAATTTGTCAAAGTCCTGCGCAGCTTCAGGTTCCAAGTCATAATACGCCTTTTGGGCCTCACCGGAAAGAAACGGGGCAATCAGGCCGGCCCATCGTGCCTTCGGCCATTTTTCTCGCACCACCGTCCGTTCAAACGTGGTCAGGTATGCCTCGACGTCAACTTCGGTCGTCATCTTCTGCCAGTACCGACTCACGTGAATCACTCTCGACTCTGCTTCCAGGTTAACATCAGGTAAGCTTGCCAGGCGCTGCGCCACCTGCTGGAGAAGCGAACGATCGGTAGCTGTCATGTCCACCAACTCCTTCAACTGGGCCATCATCACCCGATTAGCTTCTTGCTGGACGGCGGTGGACTGTACCAGCGCTTTCACCATGTCCTCCATGCTCATGCTTGCAACGTGATGCCCGCATTCTCCACCACAATGTGATAAAACACTCCAGGATCGGCTTTGCTGGGGTCAAAGGTCACGTGCGTTCAGCATGAAACTCAGGCGCAGAGCTGGGATTCGGGTGAAACTGACCCTGGGTCAGGTTTATTAACGGTGAAAGCAATGCAAAAAAGGAAATAAAACATAAAACAAATCCTTGCCTGTCCGGCACTAACTAAACAATGGACAACCTAACTACCAACTGGCGGGCTTCTCCCGTCCAGCCAAACCACAGTTGCAGTGGGCACTGCTTCCACTCACGTGTGTCTCTCCCACAGACAAGCTCTCTGTGTTCCCAGGCTGAGACACTCACACAACCACCTGGCATCCTTTTACAGTGGGGAAAAAAAGTATTTAGTCAGTCAGCAATAGTGCAAGTTCCACCACTTAAAAAGATGAGAGGCGTCTGTAATTTACATCATAGGTAGACCTCAACTATGGGAGACAAACTGAGAAAAAAAAATCCAGAAAATCACATTGTCTGTTTTTTTTTCATTTTATTTGCATATTATGGTGGAAAATAAGTATTTGGTCAGAAACAAGCAATCAAGATTTCTGGCTCTCACAGACCTGTAACTTCTTCTTTAAGAGTCTCCTCTTTCCTCCACTCATTACCTGTAGTAATGGCACCTGTTTAAACTTGTTATCAGTATAAAAAGACACCTGTGCACACCCTCAAACAGTCTGGCTCCAAACTCCACTATGGTGAAGACCAAAGAGCTGTCAAAGGACACCAGAAACAAAATTGTAGCCCTGCACCAGGCTGGGAAGACTGAATCTGCAATAGCCAACCAGCTTGGAGTGAAGAAATCAACTGTGGGAGCAATAATTAGAAAATAGAAGACATACAAGACCACTGATAATCTCCCTCGATCTGGTGCTCCACGCAAAATCCCACCCCGTGGGGTCAGAATGATCACAAGAACAGTGAGCAAAAATCCCAGAACCACGCGGGGGGACCTAGTGAATGAACTGCAGAGAGCTGGGACCAATGTAACAAGGCCTACCATAAGTAACACACTACGCCACCATGGACTCAGATCCTGCAGTGCCAGACGTGTCCCACTGCTTAAGCCTGTACATGTCCGGGCCCGTCTGAAGTTTGCTAGAGAGCATTTGGATGATCCAGAGGAGTTTTGGGAGAATGTCCTATGGTCTGATGAAACCAAACTGGAACTGTTTGGTAGAAACACAACTTGTCGTGTTTGGAGGAAAAAGAATACTGAGTTGCATCCATCAAACACCATACCTACTGTAAAGCATGGTGGTGGAAACATCATGCTTTGGGGCTGTTTCTCTGCAAAGGGGCCAGGACGACTGATCCGGGTACATGAAAGAATGAATGGGGCCATGTATCGTGAGATTTTGAGTGCAAACCTCCTTCCATCAGCAAGGGCATTGAAGATGAAACGTGGCTGGGTCTTTCAACATGACAATGATCCAAAGCACACCGCCAGGGCAACGAAGGAGTGGCTTCGTAAGAAGCATTTCAAGGTCCTGGAGTGGCCTAGCCAGTCTCCAGATCTCAACCCTATAGAAAACCTTTGGAGGGAGTTGAAAGTCCGTGTTGCCAAGCGAAAAGCCAAAAACATCACTGCTCTAGAGGAGATCTGCATGGAGGAATGGGCCAACATACCAACAACTGTGTGTGGCAACCTTGTGAAGACTTACAGAAAACGTTTGACCTCTGTCATTGCCAACAAAGGATATATCACAAAGTATTGAGATGAAATTTTGTTTCTGACCAAATACTTATTTTCCACCATAATATGCAAATAAAATGAAAAAAAAAAACAGACAATGTGATTTTCTGGATTTTTTTTTTCTCAGTTTGTCTCCCATAGTTGAGGTCTACCTATGATGTAAATTACAGACGCCTCTCATCTTTTTAAGTGGTGTAACTTGCACTATTCCTGACTGACTAAATCCTTTTTTCCCCACTGTATATCCACCTCCCATTATTCATTAGCAAGCAGGTGCGATACTGACCAGACTAGGCCACATAGGAAAGGAATCTGGGCGAGATATACCTGCCCTCATCCACTATTCCCACATGATTCTCACAACACCAAGAGTGTTAAGGCGGACGCCCTCTCTAGGAGTTTCTTTGCATATTCTCTTGATGTTACCAAGCCTACTACCATTCTAAATGAGTGTGTGGTTCTTTCCGCCATTTCTCCCGATTTGAGACTTGCCCTGGAGGAATTTCAGGAGGACAAACCAGAACGATGCCCTATGGGGAAATTGTATGTCCCTGACCAGTGGAGGAGAAGAGTAATGTCTGAAATTTGTTTCTCCTCGTTAGCTGGTCATCCTGGTATTTTTGGTACCAGAGATTTGGTGAGTCAGTCTTTTTGGTGGCCTGCCTTATCTCGTGATGTCAGGAATTTTGCGCAGTCCTGTGGGACTTGTTCTCAGTCCAAACCCTGTTCTCGCTCTAGTGGTTTGTTAGTGCCCCTGCTGGCGCTCAGGAGGCCATGGACCCATATCTCCATAGATTTTATTTCTGATCTCCCTGTCTCTTAGAGAATGACGGTTATCTGGGTGATCTGTGATAGATTTTCTAAGATGGTCTATCTTATACCACTCCCAAAGTTGCCATCTTTGTCTGAGTTGGTGCCCTTGTTTTTACAACAGGTGGCTCGTTTGCACGGTATTCCTGAGAACATTGTGTCTGACAGAGGAGTCCAGTTTGTTTCCAGATTTTGGAGAGCTTTTTGTTCTAAAGAGGGAATTCAGTTGTCTTTCTCCTCTGCATTTCACCCTCAGACCAATGGGCAAACTGAGAGAACAAACCAGACTTTGGAAACCTATTTGAGATGTTTTATTTCTGCTGATCAGGATGACTGGGTCTCATTTTTGCCCTTGGCCGAATTTGCTCTAAATAATAGGGCTAGTTCTGCCACTTTGATGTCTCCTTTTTTCTGCCACTTTGGGCTTCATCCTCGATTTTCTTCAGGGCAGGTGGAAGCTTCGGCCTGCCCAAGTGTGGATTCTGTGGTAGAGAGAATGTAGCAGATTTGGGATCAAGTAGTGGATAAGTTGTCTCACTCTCAGGAGAAGGCCCATCAGTTTGCCAACCGGTATAGGACCATTGGTCCCCGGTTTAAAGTGAGTGACATGGTTTGGTTGTCCTCAAAAAATATTTCTATGAAAGTTGCGTCTCCAAAATTCAAGCCAAGGTTCATTGGACCTTATAAGATTTTGGAAATCCTTAATCCCGTTTCTTCCAGCAACGTTTAGGATTCACAACGTTTTTCATAAATCTTTGTTGAAAAGGTTTGTGGAGCCAGTAGTTCCCATGGCTGAGCCCCCTGATCCTGTATTGGTTAAGGGTAAAATGGAGTATGAGGTAGAGAAGGTATCTCGTCTGTTTAGACAGAGACTCCAGTACTTGGTCAAGTGGAAAGGCTATGGTAAGGAGGATAATTCTTGGGTGTCGGCTTCTGACATTCATGCCGAGAGATTGGTTCGCGCCTTTCACTGTGCCCATCATGATTGGCCTGTTGGCTTGGATGAGGATTCGGTGACCCCTCCTCAAGGGGGGTTTTGTTGTGAACACTCTTGATCTGACTTCTGAGTTTGGGCTCCCTCTAGTGGTTGCTGCGGGTAATGGAGCTGGTCGGGTTGACAGAAGTCCATCACCTGAAGACAATGAGTGGAAGTCAGGTGTTACGGACTGGGAAGGAATCATTTGGTTATTTAAGAGAGGCTGATATCGATCCTAAAAGGACCTGTGGAACCTGTAACTTGGAATCAGCGGTGGCTTCATTCAAATCTGTAGCTGCCTACTTCACTTGTGGCAGCCTCAACCCTTACTACTGGAGGAGGTAACTTTGATCCATGTACAATATCTGTTACTGGGCACCTTGATTTCAGACTGAGTTCATTCCTTTTTTTTGTGGTAGTTTAACCCCTACTGCAATAGGAGACAGGATCTATGTGCAATATCTGTTACTGGGCACCTTGATTCCAGACTGAGTTCATTCCTTTTTTTTTGTGTGTGGTAGTTTAACCCCTATTGCAATAGGAGACAAGATCCAAAGGGATTCATATGACTAGTTTTGTGCTAACTATACTGTTTGTCCTAATTTGGTTATTCATTACTCCCTCATATATTTGTTTTTCCATTTTATTTATTTTACGGTGACTCCTAGCGCAATAGTAATATTTTTTAGTTCTATTGATTTTATTCTGACACCGATGGTGACTGGAGTATTTTACATATGCTGCTGGAGTCCGTGTGTATACTTGAGTGCCACTGATTGTTTGCATTATCAACAGTTAAATTTGCCAGTTGATTTTCCTCCTTGAAAGGGATGTGTGCATGCTGGAATATCAAAACACGCTTGTAGGCAATCATAAGAGTGGTTTTCCCCAAAATAGCAGTGAGGTACATAGTGTATATTGCAATTATGAGCTTCAAACCCCGGGAACGTCGATTCATCAATCCAAAAACAATAGCAGCCGCAGCAGTGTAAGTGGCAGAAGCATTTTCTGTTAGACATTTCATACATTTTTTTAGACCAGCCCATGCATCAGCAGAACAGCATTGTTATTAGCATTATTATTAGAATTATTAGCATCCTGATAGTGCATTTGTCTGGAGGCCTGGACGGGTAAGCACCTCTGTTTTTTGCTATGTTCATGTATTATTAGAGGATTTTTAAGTCCTCTTTTTGTGCTATTTTAGTGTTAGGATTTAGTGTTAGGACCCGTAAACATGAGGACCTTTGGCGCAGGTTACGGGCTCACGTATTTTGGTCAAAATATCAGCTAATACCTCACAGTTTTATGTGGTTTTTGCACTTTATATTCAGGGTGGTGTTGGGCCCATTTTGACTTCTAAACTGTGGTGTCTGTTCACATGGCATGCATTTTGATAGCACTGGGCAGCCTGCCTGATCTAATAGAAGGGCGTAACTAATAGGCTGTTAACCTGGATGCTGTGCATTGCCATAGTGTGAACAGCGCCGCATACAAGTTTTTATTGAGCATTAATATACCAATCAACCGCCCCCTCCATGTACTGGAAGGCTGTGAGTGGTTGTCTCAATGGTATTCTTGCACCTGTGTTGCCACCATCTTAACTATATGGGTCCACTGCATCCTGATAGTGCATTTGTCTGGAGGCCTGGATGGGTAAGCACCTCTGTTTTTTGCTGTGTACCAGCAGAACAGAGTACAAATCTGACACACAGGGATCAACTGGAAAGAATGGTGTAGGAGTATCTTGAGCTCAATATCAATGCCATTAGAGGGTTTGGACCCTTTTGCATTTTGGTCTTCAAATGTAGAAGAGTGGCTTGAGCTTGCCTTTCACACCTTGGAGGTTTTGTCATGCCTGGCAAACAGTGTTCTCTCAGAATGTGTCTTCAGTGCTGCTGGTGGGGTACTGACAGAGAAGCACATTTGGCTGTCCACTGAAAGTGTAAACCGCCTAACTTTCATTAAGATGAACAAGTTGTCATGCCGCCTAGGGGCGGAACCCCGGGTTCATCCTCACCACTTCCTGTGCCGCGGTCGCTCCGAGGGTCCCGTCGGGTGCGCATGCGCACCTCTCGCTCCTAGCTCCGTGGTTGTGCTATGTTCCAGTGTGCACGCGCACCCTGTCCAGCTCTGTCTTCGGTCTTGCCCTCTCTATGATACTGGAGGACTTGACCCGGAAGTTCTTGCTCTCATGTGCTGTATCAGGCTGCCTCTTCCTATGGGAGGTGCCTGATTATTGTTGTGCTTCCTGGCTTGGTCTTGTTAGTCCTTGCCTGGCTGTGCTCAGTATTCGGGTCCTCTGCCTTTTGCTCTATTCCTGAACTCTGCCTTGTGCTCTGTTATTATACGCTGCCTAGCCATGCTTCCCAGCACATGCTCTGTGCATACACTCTGCTCTGTGTTCTGTCTAACTATGCACTCCGGCGTGCTCTCTGCGCACTCTCTGTCTGTCTCTGTACTGTGGCGTGCGCCATTGCATGCACCCTGCGTTGCTCACACCCAGTCGTGTTTGCCTGTACATGCCCTACATGCTCTCGAGTACTCGCCTTGCACTATCTAGCATCCAGCACACTCCAGTGTACACTCATAGTATTGTCCTGTACTCTCTGTGCTCCTGTACACTCATCCTGTTTATTCTGCCTTTCCCTGTGTCCATGCTTTGCACACTCTGGCACTCTGCATCTCGGTTCCTAGACACACTCACTCATGTCTCCTGCGAGCTGACCACCTGGTGCTAGCAGTCGTGGTACCATACCCCCTTGGGCTTACCGCTGACACTCCCTGTATAGGGGGTGGTCCTCACTAGGCCAGCTCACCCCGGGAAGGTTGGAGCCATGAACCAGAGGGTCCACTCCAGGAGTCATCACAGTATAATCAGGCCATGGACCCCGTTGGTACTATGGCTTCCGCCCAAAAGGAGCTGCTGTTCCTACGGGAAAACCAGACCAGGATCATGTCCTTTTTGAAATCCTTGGACTCCCGTCTGTCCTCCTTGCAATCCTCTGATCCTGGGAATGCATCCCTGTTAGCCAATCTCCAACAAGAGTTCACTCGGCAACGCAACACCCAGGCCCAAATCCTCAGCTATATGGCGTCGGTGGATAACCGGCTCCTTTCCCTTCAGTCCACCGCCTCTGTTTCTGCCCATGCTTCGGCCCTGCACATGCTGCCGCGCTTGTGCAAACCACCCCGATACAGTAGTGACCCCAAGTTTTGTCGGGCGTTTTTGAACCAATGCCGGTTGCATTTTGAGCTCTTGCCGCAACACTACCCCACTGATCGTGCTAAAATTGCTTTTGTAGTTTCCCATTTAGAGAGGGAGGCGTTGGCATGGGTAAACCCTCTCTGGGAGCATGATGATCCTCTCGTCTCTCAGCTTTCCACCTTTTTGGACACCTTTCGCAAGGTCTTCGACGAGCCGGGTCGTCTGGCTTCCGCCACTGAGTCCCTCTTTAACCTCCACCAGGGTACTCTATCGGTAGGACAATATGCCATCCGGTTTCGCACCTTGTCCTCCGAACTTGGTTGGAACAATGAGGCCCTTGTGGGGGCCTTCTGGCGTGGTCTGTCTGGTCGGATTAAAGATGAATTGGAGGGCCAGGATACCCCCACCTCTTTGGCGGAGTTGATCTCTCTTGCCATACTCATTGACCTGAGTTTTCAAGAGCGTCCCTGTGAGGCAGCCAGAGAGAGAAGATCTCCTCTTTCACTTCCGTCTACTTGCAGTCCTACCCGCTCACGACCTGTGCCTTCTTCTGTGGTCCTAGCTCCTGAGCCTATGCAGGTAGACTGTTTCAAGATGGCCAAACAGCGTCGCAATGAGTGGCTCACACAAGGACTCTGTCTTTACTGTGGGAGTCCTTCTTATCTTCTTCGCTCCTGTTCCAAGAAGCTGGGAAACTTCTCCAGCTAGGAGTGGTAGGAGAGGCCTCCCTAGGTATATGTGACTTCTCTCCCCCCTTGATCGTGTCCTGTTGCATGTAGATTCTAAGCGCTATTCTGAAGAGGCTTTCCTAGACTCAGGAGCGGCAGGGAACTTTATTAGGCTCGAGGCGGTTAAAAAATACCGGATCCCTGTCAGATCCCTGGAGACTCCTCTGGTAATTGCTTTGGTTGATGGTAAACTCTAGAGGGAGACCGTTACCCATATCACCGAGGAGATTGAGATGCAGATTGGAGCTCTGCACCGGGAGAAGATTTCCTTCCATGTCCTGTCGACTGTGTCCCACAGATGGCTTCTTGGTCTTCCTTGGTTACGGACTCATGAGCCAACCCTGGACTGGCGGTCAGGTGATATACTCCGATGGGGCAATCTTGTCAGGAGAAGTGCTTGTCGTCCGTCCATCCCAAGAACTTTACCTGTCCGTCTTCGGCACCAGCAGGTCTGCCTTCGGCTTATTGGCCTTTCACGGATGTCTTCGACAAAAAGGAGGCTGAAACTCTGCCTTCTCATCTTCCTTACGACTGCCTGATTGGCCTCGTTCTTGGCACTACCGCACCCAGAGTCAGAATTTACCCACTGTTGCCTGCTGAAACCCAAGCTATGTCAGATTATATCCAAGAGAATCTTGTCAGAGGTTTCATCCGCAAGTCCTCTTCACCCGCAGGAGCGGGATTCTTCTTTGTCAAAAAGAAGGATGGCTCCCTCCATCCATGCATAGACTATCGAGGGCTGAACGATATTACAGTCAAGAATAAGTACCCACTGCCACTAATCCCGGAGCTCTTCGGCCGGCTAAGAGGAGCACAAATTTTTACCAAGTTGCATCTTCGTGGGGCCTAAAACTTAGTCCGTATTCGCTCTGGAGACGAGTGGAAGACCGCCTTTAACACCCGAGACAGTCACTGTGTGTCATGCTCGAGCCTTGGCTGAGTGGCGCGAGCCGGGGGTTGTGGCCCCACTGTGCCACAGACCAGACTACCCTGGAAGGGGCGTGACTACGACAGCTACCTTGGTCTTCACTGGAGCCTCTGATGGTGAGGTCAGGCTTGTGCGGCAGATAGCTGTCGGGTGCCACTCCAGGGTGGTGTCTGGCTGTGGCAGCTGATCCCACTTGGAGACAAGTCACTTGGACAGATGTGACTGACAGGCAGACTGAGACACCGGGCAAGAAGGTATGACAGATACAGGGCAAGCAGGCGTGGCTTGGAGACACTGGGCAAACAGGCACGGCTTGAGACACAGGACAGGCGGGTACGGCTTGAGACACAGGACAGGCGGGCACGGCTTGAGACACAGGACAGGCGGGCACGGCTTGAGACACAGGACAGGCGGGCACGGCTTGAGACACAGGACAGGCGGGCACGGCTTGAGACAAAGGACAGGCGGGCCCGGCTTGAGACACAGGACAGGCGGGCCCGGCTTGAGAAGGAACAAGTAGGGACCTGTTCACACAGCAGGTGCAGGTATGGATGCAGGCAGGCGTGGAATATGAAGGAACAGGTCTGGACCTGTTCACACAGGAGGTGCAGGTATGGATGCAGGCAGGCAAGAGTGAAATAAGAAGGAACAGGTTTGGACCTGTTCACACAGGAGGTGCAGGTATGGATGCAGGCAGGCAAGAGTGAAATAAGAAGGAACAGGTTTGGACCTGTTCACACAGGAGGTGCAGGTATGGATGCAGGCAGGCTAGAGTGGAATATGAAGGAACAGGTTTGTTTCTGTTCACACAGGAGGTGCAGGTATGGATGCAGGCAGGCAAGAGTGAAATAAGAAGGAACAGGTTTGGACCTGTTCACACAGGAGGTGCAGGTGAAGGCAGGAGTGGAGAGAGAAGCTGCAGATAGAGGTTCTGCAGTGGCAGCAGGAGTGGAGCAAAGCTGAACCACAAGGTCTGTGGAGAGACGCTGCATCAAGAGGTTCCGCAGCGGCAGCAGGAATGGAGCAAAGCAGAACCACAAGGTCTGTGGAGAGAAGCTGCAGCAAGAGGTTCTGCAGCGGCCGCAGGACTGGAGCAAAGCAGAACCACAAGGTCTGTGGAGAGAAGCTGCAGCAAGGGGTTCTGCAGCAGCAGAAGGAATGGAGCAAAGCTGAACCACAAGGTCTGTGGAGAGAAGCTGCAGCAAGAGGTTCTGCAGTGGCAGCAAGAGCAGTGCAGACAGAGCGGCTAGAGTGCAGATGCACAGATAGAGCTGCGAGAATGCAGATGCACAGACAGGGAGGACACAAGGAAAGACACAGCAAGGAAGGGAGCCACAGACAAGGAGAAAGGGAGACTGATAGACAAAGGTAAGACTGAGTTCAGACAGAGAGACAGGGACAAAGACACAAGGACCAGGATAATCAGCCTCCTGGCAGGCAGACAAGGTACAAAGCAAGACTAGGGGTAAACCTCCAGAGAAGGAGATACACAGAACAGGGCCTGGCTTCCTCAGCAGCGAGATACTAACTGAGATTAGACATTGCACAGGCAATGTTTCAGTGGGAGTGGTGAAACTAAATAGTCAAGGGCTCCAGGTGATTGGTCAGGGACAGATTACCCAGGTGCACCCTGACTGCATAAGAACCAGAGAGTTCAGGCGCCGCCCCCCTATACACACAGTCAGGAAACATGGAGAGCAAGCAGGAAAACACGAGGCATAGCACATGGAGCACAGGGCTGGCAACAGACAGTATTCACAGCATGGCTTGAAGCAGAAAGTAAGTTGGTGTGCGGGGGATGGGAGGCCATGTAGTGATGCCAGCAGGGTTGTTACACTATGAGTACTTGGTCATGCCCTTCAGCCTTTGCAACGCCCCAGCAGTATTCCAGGAGTTTGTGAATGACGTCTTCCGGGATATGCTGTACTCCTGCGTGGTAGTCTACTTAGACGATATCCTTGTGTTTTCCTCCAATCTGTCTGCTCACAGAAAAAATGTGCACCAAGTCCTCTTGCGCTTGAGGGAGAACCGCCTTTACGCCAACCTCGAGAAATGTGTCTTCAAACAGATGTCCTTGCCATTCCTGGGGTATATTATTTCAGATTCTGGTCTACGAATGGATCCGGCGAAAGTGTCTGCCATCCTCGATTGGCCACGGCCCCATGGAGTGAAGGCAATCCAACGTTTCCTAGGCTTTGCGAAGTACTATCGGCAGTTCATTCCCCATTTTTCTTCGTTGGTTCACCCTATCTCATCCTTAATCCGCAAAAGGGCTAACCCGTATGCTTGGTCTCCAGAGGCTCAGAACAAAGTACCCAGACAACCACCCTCCAGTCTTCTGCTTCCACTTCCTGTACCTTCGGTTCCATGGCAGCACATACCATGGATTTTATTACCAATTTGCCTCGTTCCTACGGTTGCACTGTGGTCCTGGTGGTTGTAGATCGATTTCGTTCCTCTTCCCGGTCTACCCTCGGCCCCTGAATTGGCAAAGATCTTCATTTCCCATTACTTCAGAATCCACGGTTTCCCGCTGCACATCGTATCTGACCGAGGGGTTCAATTCACGCCCCGGTTTTGGAGAGCTCTTTGTGGACTTATGAAGGTGACATAGGACTTCTCTTCCGCCTATCACCCCCAAACCAATGGGCAGGTGGAACGTACAAACCAGATCTTTACTTCCTATCTCCGTCACTTTACTAATGCTCATCAAAACAACTGGGTTGGTCTACTTCCTTGGGCTGAATTTGCCTACATTAACCACTCCAGCGAATCATCCACCAAGTCTCCCTTCATCGTTTACAGACAGCATTCCAGTGTGCCTCTTCCGGTACTTCGGGGGTACCTACGGCCAACTCTCTATCCATTGAGTTCTCCAGGGTATGGCAGGAGACCAAAACCACTCTTGAGAAAGCACGTGACAGGATGAAACAACACGCTGACAAGAGGCGTCTGGACGCTGGACGGTATCTTCCTGGTGACAAGGTATGGCTTTCCTCCAGATACATTTGCCTTAAGGTACCATCTTACAAACTGGGTCCCCATTACATTGGCCCTTTTGAGGTTATCAGGCGCATTAATGATGTTGCGTACAAACTGAAATTACCCCCTTCACTCCATATTCCCAATTCCTTCCATGTGTCCCTCCTCAATCCTGTGGTACTGAACCGGTTCCATCCTTCTACTGGCCACACTCCCGATCCTGTTGGCATGGGGGATGAGTTTGAGGTAAATGACATTCTGGCCATGAAGAAGGTAAGAGGGAAAACTCTTTTCTTAATTGATTGGAAGGGTTTTGGCCCTGAAGAAAGGTCATGGGAACCCAGAGAGAATATCCATGCTCCTCAGATTTTGTCCAAGTTTCTTTCCAGCCTTAGAGGTTCTTGCTCTCATGTGCTATATCAGGCTACCTCTTTCTATGGGAGGTGCCTGATTATTGTTGTGCTTCCTGGCTTGGTTTTGTTAGTCCTTGCCTGGCTGTGCTCGGTATTCGGGTCCTCTGCCTTTTGCTCTATTCCTGAACTCTGCCTTGTGCACTGTTCTTATACTCTGCCTAGCCGTTCTTCCCAGCACATGCTCCGTGCATGCACTCTGCTCTGTGTTCTGTCTAACTTTGCACTCCGGGGTGCTTTCCATGCATGCTCTGTCTGTCTCTGTACTGTGGCGTGCACCTTTGAATGTGCCCTGCGTTGCTCACACCCAGGCGTGTTCGCCTGTACATGTCCTACGTGCTCTTGTGTACTCGCCTTGCACTATCTAGCATCCAGCACACTCCAGTGTACACTCATAGTATTGTCCTGTACTCTCTGTGCTCCCGTACACTCGTCCTGTTTACTCTGCGGGTCCCTGTGTCCACGCTTTGCACACTCTGGCATTCTGCACAACCTCGGTTCCTTGACATACTCACTCGTGTCTTCTGCGAGCCGACCACCTAGTGCCAGCAGTCGTGGTACCATATCCCCTTGGGCTTGCCCCTGACACTCTCTGTAGAGGGGGTGGTCCTCACTAGGCCAGCTTGCCCCGGGAAGCTTGGAGCCACGATCCAGAGGGTCCACTCCAGGAGTCGTCATACAAGTCCTGGAGGTCCAATGACTTTTGCACCCCAGCCGCAGACTTGGAATAATAGGGAATGGTGTAGTTTTTAGTGTGTGGCATTGATCTCATGTTATTACAATCTGTGACACCTTTGTCATGGCTTTTGAGACTAAAGTTGCTACTGCTGCTGATGTTACTAACAATGTTTTGAAATTGCCTGTAGTGGAAGGGGTGCCAGAGCCTCATTATACTATTATCACTGTGTGGAAATTATTGACACTTTAGTGGTGTCTGCCCCTAATTTTTAGAAATGCTTTGACTCCAAATTGGGTCTCCTTCAGGTGTGTTGGCTATAGCAGTAGGGCTCCCAGACCAGCAGGCCCGCACTTACATTCAGTCAACTACCTGTGCTACTATCCTTAATTTTTTTTTTTAAAATAGCAGTCTATGAAGCTGATATTTTTGCCACCTGAGTGTGGTTCAGCAGAAAAGCAGTTTGAGCTGTTGCTTAGGCATCACGGCTCCCAGCACAGCAGGCCCACATCGGTCTCTCACTCACCTCTTAATTTGAACTTAAATTCAAAGCTGTAAATGCTAGCCCAGATCCTGGCTCATAAATGACATAAATAACCCATGCATGACTGCTGCTGTGCCATTATAAAAATTATACTGTGGGTCAATTGATGCCACTTTTCCTGGTGTCTGCCTCTAACTTTTGGAAATGTTTTGACTCCATGTTGGGTCTCCTTCATGTGTATTGCCTGAATTTAGCAGGGCTCTCAGCGCACCAGGCCAACATCTGTGACTCATCCACCTGTTACCGATCAATGTTTAAGCTATAAATGCTGGTCCAAGCTCTGTACCATGCATCCATGCTGTGCAATTTTACTATTTCTACTCTCGGTAAGTTGGGTGGTTGGAGAGTTGTGACGTGGAGGGAAACAAGGGTAATTGGGGTGCCACTTCTGAGGACTGTACTGTGTGTGATGTTAAAGTAGAGGAAGAGGAGAAGAGGCCACTTGATGCAGTGCTAGCCATCCACTCAAGCACCTGCTCTTTCTGGCCCTAATCTAAAAGGCGTACAGCTGTGTGGCTGCCAAAGAAAAAAGAAAGGTAATCAAGTAGCCTGTCTAGTATCAGAAGTTGTCAGTTGTCTTTGGATATGACTTTTGAATATAGATGGTGTCTGTTAAGTAGAGCTTTCAGTAACATTACAACCCACCCTACGTACACCTCGAACACCAAGCTTATTCCCCCTTCCACCATGACCTCGCTTTTTCCCCACTCATGTTGGAGGTACTCTTCCTATCTTTTAACCAGATGTTTCACAACCCTGACCCACACCTTTCAGTCACATTTATTTGCTGAGACCATAGAATTAGAACAAAAAATTTAGATTTTGAAATGTGGACTGATGTACTCTGGACCACACAATTAGCATAAAGTAGAGTTGAGCGAAACGGGTTGGTCAAATTCAAAAGTCAGCGACTTTCGCTGAAGTCGGGTTTCATTAAACGAAGCCCGACCATAGCGTGAGGTCGGCCACGAGGTCGGTGACCCGAGCGCCAAAGTCGTGTTTCAAATGATGCTTCCAGCGCCCTTCATCAGCCAATGATGGAGGACGCACACTGTGGGCAACGCAATGACATAGGCATCGGTCACCACCATCTTTGAGAAGGGCATGCAAGTGATTGGCTGGCTTTGTGTGGCATCACAGGGGCTATAAAAGGGCGTGCACACCGACCGCCATCTTACTTCTGCCGATCTTAGCATTAGGGAGAGGTTGCTGCTGCTGATTCAGAATAAGGGAGAGCGTTAGGCAGGGAAGAAGAACCAAAAAATTGCTTCTGCTGTTAGCGATTTCCACTGTACAACACAACAGTTTGTGTGCAGTGACAGGGGAGGCTTTATTTTTGTGCATCAGCTCTGTTGGATATTAGGCTGCCTTATAAGGCTCCCTGATAGCTGCATTGCTGTTTGCACACTGCTGTGCAAACTGCTTTTTTAAAAGCAAAAATATTTTTCTTCCTCTTTTCTGCACAGTTACCAAGCGTTCATTTTTCCACCCTTTTGTGTGTGCAGCAGTCCTGCTTATTAGGCTGCCTACGTCCATACTTGGACTGAGAGCATCATTGTCAGCGTCCTCAAAACTCTAGTGAGATCCAAATTCTCACCAATCATATAGACAGCCTCCACCTTGTCATACACCATCCAATTTCAGCCTGTTACATTGAGGTGTAATCTCTACTGGGCCTGAGACAATAGTTCAGCGTCTTCAAATCTATAGTGAGATTCAAATTCTCACCAATACTACATTCACCCTCCACCTTGTCATACACCATCCAATTTCAGCCTGTTACATAGAGGTGTAATCTCTACTGGGCCTGAGACAATAGCTCAGCGTCCTCAAATCTCTAGCGAGATTCAAATACACCCTCCACCTTGTCATACACCATCCAATTTCAGCCTGTTACATTGAGGTGTAATCTCTACTGGGCCTGAGACAATAGTTCAGCGTCGTCAAATCTCTAGTGAGATTCAAATTCTCACCAATACTATATACACCTTATACCTTGTTTTACAGTACCATATAGCTGGCGGTATTTTGGGTCCCTTTTCACAAAAATGAGGAAATATGGTGGAAGAGGCCGTGGAAGTGGGCGGGGGTTGCCAGCTGGTCCTGTTGGTGGTGGTGTTGGTGGTCTATCTGTTGGTAGTGGCAAAAGCACAATAGCACCTAAGGCAGGAGGTGTTGAGCCTGCATCATCCTCTGACTCCACAAGGCTTCGAAGGCTCCCTTTTCTGGGAGTAGGTAAACGGCTTTTAAAGCCGGAGCTTCAGGAACAAGTTTTGGCTTACATTGCTGACACAGCCTCCAGCTCTATCGCCTCCTCTTCTGACGTTTCAAAAAATAAAAGCACTGAGTCGTCAGTGGATGCTCCTGGTCAGGAACAACACCTTTCCTTGTGTCCTTCACCCCTACCAAAAGTGAAGGATGTGGCAGGCCACACTACAGATTACTCCATGGAGCTCTTTTCACATACCATGCCTGGGTTATTAAGTCAAATCGTGAATTCCCCAGTCCAAGATGAATCTGACATGGAGTGCACTGATGCACAGCCACTGCTAGATTTTTCTGCTGGTACATTCACTCAGAGCACTACATTGTCCTCGCAGTGTACTGAGGCAGAATCATTCCCTGATGAAACTCAGGTGCCCCTTCCCGCATACTATAACACCTTACACGGTGACACAGAGGAAGGTGCACTTGAAATTGAAGAGGAGGTGATGGATGACCCAGTTGTTGACCCAGATTGGCATCCAATGGGGGAAGAGGGTGCCGCTGCCAATAGTTCGGAAGAGGAGGAGGAGGAGGATCCGCAGCAGGCAATGACATCGCAACAGCTGTTATCTGTCTGGACCGTAGCAGTCCAAAAACGGGTTACAAAAAACAAGAGTTGCAGGACAGCTTGGCCAGACGGTCAAATTAGCACAGCGTGCAAGGTCTCAAAATGTTTTCCATAGTAGGAAGAGTGCAGTGTGGCACTTTTTTTAACAAAATCCTAATGATCAGGCAAAAGTTATCTGTAAGAAGTGCGCAAAGACCTTTAGCCGAGGGAAAAATCTGAGAAATTTGAATACCAGTTGCATGCTTAGACATTGAACCACTATGCACTTGCAAGCGTGGACGGACTACCAAACCTCACGTACCACATGTGCACCTGCTCTGAATGAAGGTAGTCAGCAACGCTACATGGTTTCCCCCACTGTAAGACCACCGGTTAGCACACCACCAGCAGCAAATGTCGAGGTGTCGTCGCAAGGGCAAAGCAGTCATGGAATCACAATGTTATTGCTACGAAAGACTGAATCTAGGCCATCAGCAACACCACCAACACCATCACCATCACCAACCCTCTCTAAGTCCACCATGTCCACCGCTAGTTCCACCATATACAGCTCTCAAGTCCAGCTCACCCTACCAGAGACTCTGAGTGGGACAAGAAAGTACTCATCCTCTCATCCGTGTACACTGGCTTTGAACGCCCACATTGCCAAACTAATCTCGTTAGAGATGATGCCCTACCGGTTGGTTGAAAGCGAAGCTTTCTGCGAGCTCATGGCCTACGCAGTACCACGCTATGACCTACCCAGTCGGCACTTCTTTTCGCAAAAAGCCATCCCAGCCCTCCATGTGCATGTGAAAGACCGCATTGTCCATGCACTCAAGCAATCAGGGAGTGGAAAGGTGCACCTCAAAACAGATGCATGGTCCAGTAGGCATGGCCAGGGCCGTTACGTGTCCATCACTGTGCACTGGGTTAATGTGGTGGATGCAGGGTCCACAGGGGACAGCGGCGGTGGGACAGTGCTGCATAGCCCACAGTATAGGAAACAGTTGGCTGTAGGCGTTCGACCCTCCTCTTCCTCCTCCTCCTCCTCCTCCAGAAGCGAAAGCTCGTCCACAAAGCGCAGTTGCACGAGCACCCCTTCCGCAGCTGCCAGTGTTGCACATGAGGTGTCCCACTATTGAACAGTTAGTGGTAAGCATCAGAGGGCTGTGTTGAAGATGATGTGTTTGGGCGACAACAGGCACACCGCGGAGGTACTGGCCAACTATTTGCAGTGACAAACTGAGTCATGGCTGGGCAGTCTACATCTTGAGGCAAGCAAGTTAGTTAGTGATAACGGCCGGAATTTTGTGGCAGCCATAGCCCTTTCAAAACTCTGACACATACCTTGCCTGGCTCACACCTTGAACCTGGTGGTGCAGTGCTTCTTCAATAATTATCCGGAGTTAACATCCCTGCTCCATAAGGTGCGAAGACTGTACACTCCAGTCATATGCAGAAGCTGCAGCGATTGCTCCAACTTCTCAAGCACCGTCTAATTATCGACGTTGCAACAAGGTGGAACTCCACCCTGCACATGGTTCAGAGGCTGTGCGAACAGAGGCAGGCTGTAATTCATTTGTGGGAGGATAAATGGTCAGGCGGTTTGCGGGCAGATATGGAGTTGTTTGTTGTGCAGTGGTCGAAGCTGAAAGACCTCTGTAAAGTCGTTCAGTGTTTTGAGGAATGCACACAGCTGGTAAGCGCAGATGACGCTATCATAAGCATGAGCATCCCACTTATGCGTCTGCTCAGGCAAACTTTGACGCACATTTAGGAGCAGGCGTCTGCAGCCGAGGAGGAAGAGGAGGAGGGAAGCCTTGATGACAGTCAGCCATTGTCTGCTCATGGAAGTCTCGTGGACGAGGTGGAGGAAGAAGAGGAGGAGGAGGAGGATGTTGGGGATGATTATTTAGGGGAGGAGGATGCTTCTCAGGGGCAAGACGAAATGTTGGCGTGGCAAGGTCAGGTACAGGGTTTGTGCGTGACCGGAGGGATGTTAATTTGCCAGAAAGTGCTCCTCCACCCAGCACTCACAGTGCATCATTGATACCTGGAACATTGGCCCACATGTCTGATTATGCCTTGCAGATCCTAAAAAGGAACCCCCGCATTGCCAAAATGATGAACGATGACGACTACTGGTTGGCCAGCATCCTGGATCCACGCTATAAAGGAAAATTTCAAAACATCATGCCACAGGAGAACCTAGAGCTAATATTGGCTAACAAACAAGCAACTCTGGTAAACCGTTTGTTTTAGGCATTCCCAGCACACAGCGGCAGTGATGTTTCTCCCACGAGCCGTAGGGGGCAACATGGAAGAGGTGTTCGTGGTGCACACAGCTGAAGTTCCGCTGGACATAGGGGTTTCATGACCATGTTGTGGATCGATTTTTCAAATACCGCTCATCAATACCATTAAATGAGGTATTGGTTAATATTTTGGCCAAAATAGATAAAGCCTGCAAGCCAGCGTCAAGGCTCCTCATGATATTGCAGGTCCCTAACACTAATATCAAAACAGCTAACATAGAAAAAATAAAAAAACTCACACAAGATATGGCCTTACCAAAAACCCTGTCAGATGACAAATGCACATATAGCAGGATGCAGCTGGCCTCCACTAATAGAGGCAAGGGGCAGCTCAGGTGGGCCATATCTTGTTGTGTGAGTTTTTTTCAGTAAACTTAACACCTGGCATGAATTGGCACAATATACCTTACAGGAGCTCGCTTGCCCTGCTGCTAGTGTGTTATCTGAAAGAGTCTTCAGTGCTGCTGGATCAATCCTGACAGAAAAAAGGACCTGTCTGTCGACCCAAAATGTTGATGATCTAACCTTCATTAAAATGAACCATGCATGGGTTTCAAAGGATTTTGTCCCACCCTCCCCTGCTGACACGTAGGTTGCCGGAAAAATGGCTTGCTTTTGTCCTCCTCTTCCATGGACTTCTCCAATTACTCCATTTGCAGCAGCTGAATGTCCAACATCAACATATGCCATTTTTTCCACCTCCCTAACTGGGCTGCCTCCCCCCACAAGGCCGGGGTCACCACCTGTCGCACGCACCCATGCGAGTACCGTTGCCCTGGACAGGTGGGTGGGCCCACTCTTGTGCAAGGGCACTGGCACAGGGTCCCTCATAGTACAATCAAGAGTCTCTGATGGTGGGAGTGCACACCCGGCTTCCATTTCTTATGGACGTCGACTCACAACAATGAGATGCAGTGGTGGTTTATCATCAGCTTTCACGGTTTTCCGACTCACAAACGTGTGACATTCCTGTCCACATTTTTAATTGTGTCCTCTCATGCCAATCCAATAGAATCGCCTACGGCCTGTGGCTTGTGTCTTTTGCACTCCAAAGTTACCTGACAGATCATGATAGTCAGTGAGGACAATGTCTACATCTCTTCCTGTGATCACAATTTGATGGAGATGAGTAATGGTGATGGTACTGCGATACAGCAAACATTTCTTCACAAGAACTGTTTTCGCTGTCTCCACATACAAAGTAATTGAGGGTCAGCATCGCCTCTGAGAATTCTCCCGGTAGTTTTTCCCGTGATTAGTAATTCCAAAATTTCTGCAATCACTCGACTTTCCGTCTGTACTTGTATCCATCTCGTTTCCTCTTGCGGAGAGTCTGGACTGTCTTACTGAGACTGAACTCGCTATCTAAAGAGGTCAAGTTAGCCAAACACGAGTATGCAAAGATTCTGGAGGAAAGGTTCTCATCAAAAGATACTAGATCTGCATGGAGAGGATTAAGATAGGTCACCAATTATAAAAGCCACCCCACTATAGTGAACCCCAGCAGAAGTCTGGTAGCAGAGATAAATGAATTCTACTGCAGATTTGAGGCAAGCTCTACACACAGTGGCTATTCATCTCTAAGCTCCTCAGTCTGTTCATATAAAGACCATTCATTGTGCAACACCCAAGTAGTGATCTCCGAGGCAGAGGTGATACGCATCCTGAAGGGACTTAAGGTCAAAAAGGCACCTGGCCCTGATGGTGTATCTCCAATATGTCTGAAAGTATGTGCTACCCAGCTTGCCCCTATACTGACAAATATATACAATGTGTCACTGAAAGAGTGCGTTGTACCTCAGTGTTGGAAAAGTTCCACAATTATCCCTGTCCCCAAGAAAGTGGGATCTTCTGAGTTGAACGACTATAGACCAGTAGCTATGAAAGTCTTCGAAAGAATTATGATGTCCCACCTGATAAAATTCACGCAGAAGCTATGGGACCCGCTTCAGTTTGCCTTTAAGGAGAATCGTTCGGCAAACGACACTGTCAATCTGGCACTGCAGTACATTTTGGATCATACAGATGAACTGCACTTATATGTCCGGATTCTTTTCATGGACTTTAGCTCAGCGTTCAATACCATTGATCCGAATTTACTTCATAAGAAAATGGTAGCTCATGGAGTCCCTCTCAACTTATGCTTGTGGATTTATAACTTCCTGACAGCCAGGATACAGAGTGTAAAAGTTGGACCATTCACTTCGGACACCTTGGTCACTAACATCGGGGCACCTCAGGGGTGTGTTTTGTCCCCGTTACTGTTTTCTCTCTATACGAATGATTGCATCTCTTCAGCAGACTCAGTAAAATTCTTGAAATTTGCCGATGATATGACACTGATTGGTCTCATCAGGGGAAATGCTGAAGACTTGTATCGGAGTGAGGTGAAAAGAATATGTGACTGGTGTAAAGCCAATAATCTTGTACTCAACACTAAAAAAACTGCTGAGATGGTTGTGGATTTTAGGAAAGATCAACATGAGATACTTCCATTCTACATCCATGATGAAGTGGTTCTTAGGGTCACACAGACCAAATTCCTTGGTGTTATCATCTCTCATGATCTTAAATAGGGGAAAAACGTGGATGCTGTTATAAGAAAAGCACAACAGAGGATGTTCTTCCTGCATCAGCTGAAAAGATATGGTTTGTCTAAGAATCTGCTGATCTTATTCTTTAATGCTGTCATCAGATCTGTGATTTGTTCCTCTCTGATAGTCTGGTATGGGGGAGCCACTGCGCATGACAAACTCCGCTTACAAAGGACTTTCAGAACAGCAGAGAGAATTATAGGTTCCCCCCTGCCTAAAATCCAGGATCTTTATGATAAGAGTATTCGATCCCACGCATTGAAAATTTCATCCGATCCCTCTCATCCGGGACACTCCTCATTCCAACTACTCCCTTCAGGAAGTCGCTTCAGAGTCCCCAAATGCAGCACCAACCGCCATATGAACAGCTTCTATCCACTCTCTGTTCAACAATTAAATCGTCATGTGTAGACTATATACTGTATCTGTCTTGTTAGATGTTACTTGTTGTATCTGTTATTATATATTATGTTGCCTCTTTGCCACAAAGAATTCCTTGTATATATGTAATATGTACTTGGCGATAATAAATTTGATTGATTTGATTTGATTGAAATATATAAGAAGATTGAAAAATACCCCAACAGTGTACACTGGTGTACGCTTTGAATACCTAACCCTTTTTCTACTTTTTAGATTCTTGTCTAATCCATACTGAGGCTGTGAGTGTCTTTATCAGACTCCGAAAATATACACGCAGATTTTTAATGTGTAAACTATGCTATATATATACCTGTTATCCAGTGATACTGTACCCTTTCTCAACTTTCTACAATCTTGTCGAATCCATACTGGGCCTGAGAACGTCTGAGTCTGCCTCCTGGTTAGAGATGAGCGGTGTTCGAGTCGACCTGTTCACCAAGTTAAAATTCCAGCTGTTTTGGGTGGTGTTCGAACCGTTCGTCGAACTCAAACACTTTGCTTAAAAAACGGCTGCTCGAGGTTCCGTTCGAGAACGGTTCGTTCACCGAAAGCCTAACTTCATTTTCACATCAATAATGGTTTTCAATGTTAATAGACTGTTTCATGGCATAGTAGCGGTGTGTGGTAGCAAGCGGTGTAGTGCACCTGTCAAGGAGCTACACCGTGTGTGTTTCTAATAATTTTTTACCGCGTCTTGTCCAGAAAATCCTTTAGGGCCTTGTAGCACTGTCTGCTACTCAGCAGAGGAGCCCACCAGTGAACCTAGCTTTGCCGCCTGTTTATTAATAACCAGTTTTTGACTGCATTTAGCACAGTTAATACTTTGGGCCTAGTAACTGTGTCTGCTACTCATCAGAGGAGCCCACCAGTGAACTAAGCTGTGCCGCCTGTTTATGTAAGAACCATTTTTTAACTCCATTTAGCCCAGTGAATACTTTGGGACTAGTACCGGTGTCTACTGCTCAGCAGAGCAGCCCACCTGTGAACCTAGCTATGCCGCCTGTTTATGTAAGAACTGTGTGCTACTCAGCAGAGGAGCCCAGCTGTTAAGCAAGCTACAGCACCTGTGGTTTGGACACTTAATTTTGTCATTCTTTCTGGAATGCCGGTTAGGCCTAATTCCGGAATTCCGGTTGACCTGCACTTACTGGGAAATCCTTGTTCGCGGGGAAGAATTGGAATCCCAGATCCCCATCACTAACGGTGTTCAGCGGGTTATCTGCACCTGTAAGCGACACACACTGGTCCTTTCAGTGTAGCGCGCATGCAGCCCCGGACATGTAAGGGCATGACAGACCTGTTATTGCTCGATCTCGCATGCCAGAGCTTCACATGTCCTTCTAGTGAGCTTGACGTGTCCCGAGGGGGCATGCCGGAGTCTCGTTCATTAACGGAATTAAGCTGACAAATCGCTAGCACAACTAAAAACGGACATTCACCACCACCCTGGTCAGAGAGCGCGATGACATCACGTCTGTACCCCCTCTGTCTAAACAGTCCAAGTGCAGTGAGATGGAAGATGGGGACGACGAGGAGTCCAGACTAGTACAGGGATTCCCTAGCGAGGAGACTTATTTAATTGTTTTCAATGTTGGGACAGCAATTTTTGGGGAGCACTATACTCTGGAGAATGATATATGAGGCATACCATACCATACACTGGACTGGAGCATTCCAAAGGAGGACATCAGACACTGGAGCAGCATTTGCAGAGCCCATTATACACTGGAGCATTAGAAATGGGGACCATTTTATATGGAGCATTATTTGGGCCCATAAGACAGTGGAGCTTCATCCATGGGGACCAACATATACTGTAGCATTATGTGGAGCTCATCATATACTGTTTCAAACATTATATGGGACCAATAATTCTGTATGGAGAACTATATGGGCCTCATTACTCTGTATAGCGCACTATGCGGTGGCCATAATACTGTATGGAGTAATATACTGTCCGTTTTTGGAGCTATTGGAGAATTTAAAATGGATATCAGTCATGAGATGTAAGAAGTGAAGTATTTTTCATTGTACTATACCGCTATTTCTCTGCCGTATCAGAGGATCATGAATTGTGGCATGTGTTAAAGGAGCCCAGTGACACTCTTTGGCCCAGGGCCCACAAAAATCTGGAGCCAGCCCTACCCCCCCACAACTTTAGCCAAATAACCCCCAGGTTTCAATGCCTAACTTTTATTATAAAGTAAATTAAGGTTGACAAGCTTAAGTAATAAGAATTGATGTTTTTGGCATTAAAATGGGCACTGTAGGTGTGTTTCCTGTCCTCCACTCACTGCCGATCTTGGTTCCCCATTGACTTGCATTGGGTTTCGTGTTTCAGTCGGCCTTCGACTTTTCACGATAATCGGCCGATTGCATTCGACCCGACTTTTGAGAAAGTCGGGTTTCATGAAACCCGACTCGACCCGAAAAAAGGCAAAGTCGCTCATCTCTAGCATAAAGGTTTTAGATACTGAAATGTTGACTCCAGGATGGACAACATTATTAGCACAAAGGATTTAGATAGTGAAGTATATACTGCTGGCTGAATCACACAATTTGCACAAAGGATTTAGATTCTGAAATGTGGACTCCTGGCTGTACCACACTATTAGCACAAACTATTTAGATTCTGAAATATAGACACCTGGTTCGACAATACTATTAGTAGAAAGGATTTGGATTCTGAAATGTGGCCTGGTGCCTGCAACACAGTATTAGCACAAATGATTTACATAGGGAAATGTGGCCTGGTACCTGCACCACAGTATTATCTGTGGCTTGGTGCCTGTACCATAGTACTACAATATCAGCACAAGCAATTTAAATTATGAAATGTGGCCTCCTGCCTGTACCATATTAGCACAACCGAATTAGATTAAGAAATGTGTCCTCTTGTATGCACCACAGTATTAACCCAAACAATTTATATTAGGAAATGTGGTCTGGTGCCTGCAACAGTATTAGCACAATTGATTTATATTATGAAATTTGGCCTGGTGCCTGCACCACAGTATTATCACAAAAAATGATTTAGATTATAAAATGTGGCTTGGTACCTGTACTGCAATATTAGCACAAACGAGTTAGATTAGGAAATGTGGCCTCCGGCATTCACCACAATATTAGCACACACAATTTAAATGCTGGAAGGTAGATTTCACGTCATCCTATCTACCTGAAATAGCTGACAATAAACCGCCTATCTAACTATCTGACTACTTGCAGCAGTAGGATCAGTCTCTCTGCTCTGTTACACTGACAAAATGGCACCAAAACAACATGTCCACTATTTATATCAATAGGGACATGTGACTTCGACAGCCAAGGACAGAAGCCCTTGAGTCAGGATGTTGTGGATGGTTTCTGCACCCTGATTGGCTGCCGGGATCTCCACCCATTAAGTTAAAAAAAAATTACAGTCAACCGCTACTCCCCCACTCCCACCTCTCCCCACCCCCTCCACTCAAACACGTCACCCCATGCTCATCATACAGCAGCACTATCCTAGCCAAAGTCCTAACAAAAGCATTAGTGGAAACACAATTATTTACAGAACTGTGCCCGAATTTTGCCGACTCTGAGGGAAAATGCTTGGGAAGCAAAACATGAATCTGAATGAGCAACATTCGTGCCGAATTTGAGATTGGCGAACATTTTCAGAACAAGTTTGCTTATTTCTTTATACAATTGAATATCTGAACTTGGACTCAATTTTCTGCAATTCTGACAGCTTCAAAGGGTTGACATCCAAAACCCAATATGTTGTGTAAATCAAAACTTCAATTTTCAGAGTCAAGTACTCCATTAGCTCTTATGTGTACAAGGTTAATGGTGTAAACATCTATATTTTTGCTATAAATCAGCGAGTGACATTAATCACGCAAAGGCATTTGATTGCCATGTATACATGTAAATTTTTCCAGAATTTGCAATAACCAGATATTATGTGCATGCATTTACTTATTTTTTACTATCAGATTTTGCAGATGCATGAAAATTATTTCCACCTTTCAGTTCCTCTACAGATGTGCTGTCATGCCCCAAATATAATGCCTCCATTCTCATACCATTAAGATGTAGATGTAATCAGTGCAGTTTGATGATTACCTATGCAAATGAATGTACAAATTAATATATTCCAGAAAAGGGTTGAATAAATAAAGGTACGATAAGTAATGAATCGACAAATATTCAAGTAGGAATGTCACCACGCACTCTAAATATTTATGTAAATTAGTATTTTTAATTACAGAGAGGTTCCACATTGAGAGACGAGGATGATCAGGACAAATTACATAAATATTAAAATTGCTTTTGATGTACTGTCATATGTACATCCCAATATCCTGGCAGATAAATATCTGCTATCTTAATCAGCTGTTTATTAGGCCAGAAGAGAAAAGCACTAAAGGGAGGAAAAATCAGTAATGGAAAAGTTGCTTTTGAATCTATAGACATAGCCTTCACCTTGCTTTAACATTATTGAAAAACAGAGTATTGCATTACAGACTAAATAAATTGACTTAAAGGGAAGTTATCATTAGAAAATGAAAATTGTTTAAATCAGGTTTTGTGAAAGGCTAGTTTCACATTTGCGCTTTATAACACTGCGACGGCATGCGTACGGCCGCCGCTAAGCCCCGCCCCCTGCCGGCTCCCTGCCCGCCCCATCCGGTCATCGCCTCCTACTAGCGCACATGGGCGCTTGCGATCTGCGCACCCTATCTTTAGCATAGGGTGCACAGATCGTGCGCTGGCCGTGCGCTAGCAGGATTTTGCCGTGCGCTGTGCACTTTTGAAGGTGCGTCGTGCGCGCCGAAATGCAACATGCTGCGTTCGGCGCACACGGCGCTTAGAAACCCGCTGTTTACCTTGGTTACCAGCTACCTGCACCAGCGTGAGGGTATCTAAGGTACACTGCGGGTTACTTTGCGACATGTGCGCTTGTTACCCGCGTTGTCGCTGTCCTGATAGCTGCTGAGATCTGCCTGTTTGGCAGCTCACCAGCGATCATGTAGCGACACACCAGCGATCCTGACAAGGTCATATCATTGTCAGGATCGCTGGTGCGTCGCTATGTGTGACAGGGGCTTTACAGAGTACAGGTAATTAGACAGGAAAGATCTTTTCTGAGGTCCAGATAACAAAAGGGATATGTGTTTATGCATAGATAGGGAAGTGGAGAAATTTCCTTTGTCTCCAGGAAAGTCATCCTGAGTTGAAAGTAAACTTATGTTTCCTTCTGAGGAAATGTTATATCTGCAAATAAATAAGTGGGCACCAGTGGAAAGCTATGCATATTTGGGTTTGTATTAATAAGATACATATGGGACATTCATCTTCAACTTCAGAACTTATCAGGAAAGAATATGCATATTTTTTCATAACTGTGACATTTGCCTATAAGCCTCAAATCAATAGTAGCCATATAGCTGAAAACAGCCATGTCATGTTTACTATCCATGGAAAGGTAAAATCTCGATAAAAAATACAGCGGCGATCTCGAACTTCCGTAATTGACAGGAGTGAACATATTGTTAAAGCGAACCTGTCATTACTATTTTGAAAAGTAAACTACAGACGGTGTCAGGTTGGCGCTGTTACACTAATTAAAATGATACCTTGGTTGAAGAAATCCGTTTTGTGGCTGTTTAATCTTTGTTTGAAGTTTTCATTTAATGACATTCTAGTACTTCAGGGCGGGCCTGTGGGTGGGTTTTTCTTTGGTGCTCTGGCCTCATGTTCATCACTGTGGTTTAAATGATATTTTAAATATTGCAGTTAACATTGCGGTGTTTGAGAAAAAAAATGTACTAAAAGCAAAATGGAGTCGGCAGCGGTGCCTGTGCAGAAGCATCTATCACTTACCAAAATTTGGCTTCCACATTTTGCTGAAGCCAAATTTTATCTATAAGCGATAGATGCTACTGCGTAGGTGCTGCTGCTGGCGCCATTTTACTTGAGGTACATTTTTTTTCCAAAGACCAGAATCCCATCATTAGCACCCTGCATCTTTGGAAACGCCAGCATCAACCAGGCCTCCTGATGAACTGTGGCAACGGGGAAACACGTTGAGGAACAGCCTTGTCTAAGCCCCTTATTTGATTATATGAGTTTGAACCATACTGCACCTGTGTTTATTACTATTGTTCATGGTGGACTTAGATACCTGACCTTACTATCATGCTATAGGCCAGGAGAAAAAATATCATTAGCAAACTGTGGTTTGTTTTGCCTTTAGGAGTTGTCCCTGGAGTACGAATCACTACTTAGTTTTATGCGGACTACCGTTACTGTAACTGAATAACCCACAGAGTATCCACAGGGGCCTGAAAATCTGTCTTCATAAAGTATCATTTTATTTGGAATAACTGTATATATTTATATTTCATCTTGTTCTGCCCTCTGAACATAGGGCAAATTATGTTTGTATTACATGCTGGTTTAGTTATAGCACCATCTAGTGGTGGCTGAATTTATAGCTGTGTCTGTAATAGCATTTACAGCCTGTGTCTTTAACAGAGCAATGTATTGTGGGATTGAAGCAATGTATTCTGGGATGAGGGCGATGCCATTTTCTTCTGTGCATATCATAGGACGCACATTGTTTACTTGTCTTTACTTGTCCTCCTGTAACTCCCCTACTTGAGTTTGTTATCTGGGTAAAGTATATCTGGTAAGATTAATATCTTTCTTGCAATGCAGTTTTGTTCAGAGATGTTATTAACTGTTTTGCAGCCAGTGCACAGCAGATGTAATTAGACACCTTTGTATTTCTATGTAAAGTTTGCATCACACTCTATACTTTCTGTAATTGTGTTAGCTATGTGATCATCTCAATACTTAGCCATGTTGTTTGTATTCTTTATAGTTTTACCGCATGTTCTATACTCTTCACCAATAAACAAGTTAGACTACAGAGAACAATCTGCTTATTTTGGAAGATAGAAGGTGGTTTATGCTGTATGCTGAATTGCACACCGTGTCATCGTGTATGAAGGCAGAACAGTAAAACAGATGCTAGACATCTGCGATAATGAATACGACTTAAGGAGCCGCTTGTACCCACACCGCACTGCCTGCAGATACTGCAGCGGCCGCCATACAGTCACAAGTCCAGAGAGTGCAGCCCACTATCAAGTGCTTCATCATTCCCTCCACGCGGAAGCCCGCCATGCATAGACTGTTTCCCGCCAGTATACGCAACTAAACTCACAATGTCTCGAAACAGCACATCCTCACTCAAAACGAGGTCACGAGCAAGTTCTGGCAGGTCGTCAATAGCAGAGCTCGCTGCTGTCACTTGTGCTGAGGCCGAAGCAGCCAAGGCAAGATCCTCCTTCATCTAAAGCTGAGACATGCAGATAAAGATACGGAAACTGCACGTCTGCAAGCTGAAACCGCACGTCTGCAAGCAGAGAGAGAGGCTGAAACCGTACGTCTGTAAGCCGAAACTGCATGTCTGCAAGCAGGGAGAGAGGCCGAGACCGCTCATCTGCAAGCTGAAACCGCACGTTTGCAAGCACAGAGAGAGCTGGAAACTGCACACCTGCAAACCGAAACTGCACGCCTGCAGGCGCAGCTAGAAAGACTTGCGGCAGATAAAGAAACAGCAGCTGCAATAGCTAAGGCTGAGCGTTTAGAAGCTATGAAGAATCCTGATTCTGAGAGACGCAGCAGCATTCCCGGACCAGATCTAGAGCAGCAAGATCCAGCGCAGCGTGTCGCAGAGTACGTCCATCAACATTCCGGCGTGGATGACAGCCCTGACTCATCATATTGATCAGTCTATGTCGATTACCAGCGATCCAATCCCAAATTTCATTACCCTGGAAGAGGAGATGTCCAGCACAGAGATGTCGACCACAGCTACCGTTCCACTGAGAAGAAGGTACAGCTCCCATCCCGCCTTAAAGAGACATCTTCACCGACAAGGTACCGCACAGACTATCCGGAGTCAGAAGCGTCTTACAGGTATGGTGATACACCACATACTAGACATGACTATTACGACTATTACACACCGGCTCATGCCAGCAATGACGGAGCCACCATGGACTTTGCAAAGTTCTTTGCCCGCCGAGAACTGGTTACAAAAGGACTTGTAAAGTTCACTGACAAACCCAAGAATTATAGGTCATGGCGAGCCTCGTTCCGGAACGCCTTTCATGGTCTGGACCTTTCTTGCAGTGAGGAGTTAGATCTCCTAGTAAAGTGGCTCAGAAGTGAGTCAGTTGAACATGACAAAAGACTGAGAGACATTAATGTAAAGCATCCCCGCACAGATCTATGTACAGTGTGGGAAAGATTTGATGAATGCTATGGGACAGTAGAAGTCATAGAGAATGCTTTATATAAAAGAATTTATGATTTTCCTAAGATAGGACCTAAAGGTTATCTAAATCTTAGAGATTTGAGTGATTTATTGAATGAGTTACAGGTTGCCCAGGAGGAAGGAGGCTTGCCCGAATTGGCATTCTTAGACACTGTTAAGGAGGTCAATCTGATAGTACAGAAACTTCCTTACAACCTACAAGAAAAATGGATGGCAGCTTTTCCCTCTCAAGATTACTCATCTGATCTTAAAGACTTGAATTTAGACATAGACTCCCATCCCATGCAACGGAGCCTTGGTTTGCTCTGGGATTTAAAGAGAGATGCACTTACCTTTCGGATCAACGAAGAAGAAAAACCTTTCTCACGTAGAGGCGTCCTGTCCGTGATAGATAGCCTGTACGATCCTCTAGGATTTGTCACCCCTGTAACTATCCAAGGTAAAATGTTGTTAAGAGACTTCACGCAAGAGATGTCTGAATGGGATGATCCGCTTTCCATGGAGAAGAGAGATCGTGGGTAAGATGGAAGAAGTCTTTAGAAGCCTTGTCAGATCTTTAGGTGGCACGACCATATGCTTCAGTGCCATCAACAGAAGTCAAGACGCAAAGGCTCTGTATCCTCTGCAATGCCTCAGCCAAAGCTATTGCAGCAGTAGCATATCTGAAAACTACTGACATTAAGGAACAATGTCATGTAAGGCTTGATATGATCCAGGCAAAACTAGGGCCAGTCCAGGAGCACACAATACCCAGACTGGAACTCTGTGCAGCTGCGCTAGCAGTAGAGTTAGCTGAACTTATCTCTACAGAAATTGACCTGGAAATCAAGGACGTTGAGTTCTACTCAGACAGCAAGATAGTGCTTGGGTACATTTGCAACGAAACTTGACGCTTTTATGTTTACGTCAGCAATCGGGTGCTAAGGATCAGGAGATCCACTTGCCCTAAGCAGTGGTGCTATGTGTCCACACACCACAATCCTGTGGACCACGCAACTAGATCTGTTGAATCTAGACACCTTAAGGACACAACGTGGTTTACGGGCCCTGCATTCTTATACCATTCAACGCCATACAGTGACGAGCATACACCTTTGAACTGGTAGATCCAGATGCAGATGAAGAAATCCGCCCTCAGGTATCTGCTCTAAGTACAGTGAATTCAGACAATCACCTCAAATCCCATCATTTTAGCAGGTTTTCAACCTGGAACTCATTTGTTCGTGCTATTGCTAGTTTAGTCAGAAGTCTTGTAAAAGTTGGCACCACTGCAAGCACGCCTTTACCGCTCCAAACCTGGAAAATGCCAAGAACACGATAATTCTTACCATACAACGTGAGTGTTACGCCAAAGAAATAGACAACCTCAACAGAGGTCAATCCATTTCTACAGTGTCTTGAAAAAGCTTGATCCAATCATTGACCGAAATGAGCTGTTAAGAATTGGGGAAGAGTCTTGAGGAGATCATTTGCATATTCCCAGTGCCTTCTGGGATAAGTGAAGAGTCTCCGCGAGCTCAACGATCACTGGGTTTTGGCCGTTGCAGCTGAAAAGAGGAAATCGGAAATTTTGGCTCATCTTTCATCGTTTTTAAGAAATCTCAAGATGGAAGAGGCCAGGAGCCATTTGGTGAGCTGCATTTCTTGCTACATGTTCACAGACTTACCAGTGGAAAAGCCAAACTTCACATGCCACAAATGCAAGCTTGTGTCCCTGTTGGAGGAAAAGTTGCAAAATCTCGAAGAGAGGTTGGCTACGTTGAAGATCATTAAGGAAGGTGAAGAGTTCTTGGACAGAGCAGAATTATCTCTTCATGTTACAGAAAGAGAAGAAATTCGAAGTGCACCTGAAGAAACAGAGGAATGGAGACATGTGACCCAGAGAAGCAGGAGGATCAGGAGGCAGTCAGCACCCATACTGCTCAGAAACCAGTACCAGGCTCTCACGCAGGAAAATGATGAAGAAATACATCAGGATAAGACTTTGCCACCAAACAGCAACCTTGTACGCCTTCAGAGTCCTCCTGGATGGAGAAAGAAAAATGATGTGAAGAAGAAACGGAGAGTGGTGGTCATGGGGGATTCCCTGTTGAGAGGAACAGAGGCCGCTATCTGCAGACCGGATATAACTTCAAGAGAAATGTGCTGTCTTCCAGGTGCAAAAATTAAAGATGTGTCTGACAGGATATCAGGACTCTTCAGACCTACAGATGACTACCCATTCCTGCTACTACATGTGGGGACAAATGACACCGCAAGAAACGACCTGGAAACCATCTGCAGAGACTTTGAAGACTTAGGCAAGAAAGTGAAAGAACTGGGAGCGCAGGTGGTCTTCTCTTCCATCCTCCCAGTGGATGGCCATGGAACAAGGAGGTGGAATAAGATTCTGCAGGTGAACAACTGGCTACGTCGATGGTGCCGTCAGCAACGATTTGGATTTCTGGATCACGGAGTGAACTACTTATACGATGGACTACTTGCTAGAGATGGGGTGCACCTTACGAAGACTGGAAAGCATGTATTTGGAAGTCGCCTTGCTACACTTGTAAGGAGAGCTTTAAACTAGAACAACATGGAAAGGGAAGCAAAAGACCAGAAAAAGCCATACACCTGACAAATGCTATTGAGAACTCTGCTAATAGAAGTGGAAAGGAAGAACAAAGACAAAAGAATCTAATTAATAAAAACATTGGAGAAAGAGAAACCAATCACAAACTAAAATGTTTCTATACTAATGCACAAAGCATGGGCAACAAACAAGGAGAATTGGAACTACTAACACAGGAAAAGAAATATGATGTCATTGGAATCACTGAAACTTGGTGGGACGATACACATGATTGAAATACAAGACTAGAAGGATACAACTTATTTGCAAGAAACAGACTTGATAAACGAGGAGGGGGTGTTGCATTGTATGTTAGAAACGCATATATCTGCACAGAGATTGAAGCTTCAGAGACTGGGAGTTCTGTGGAAACTGTTTGGGTAAGAATACAAGGACAGAACAATGGAAAGGACACCATTGTAGGCATTTACTACAGGCCGCCTGTGCAAGCTGAAGATATGGATGAACTCTTTATGCATCAAATGGCCAAGTTCTCCAAAAAATATGACATAGTTGTCATGGGAGATTTCAACTATCCAGACATTTGTTGGGAATCTCTCTCAGGCAAAACTAACAGGTCAAGGAAATTCTTATCCTCTCTTGCTGACAACTTTATCTTCCAAAAGGTAGGGGAGAAAACAAGGGGAACTGCTACCTTGGATCTAATCCTTATAAACAGGGAGGAAATGGTTGAGGAGGTAAAAGTGGCTGGAACCCTAGGAGGTAGCGACCATGCTATTTTAGAATTTTGGATAACTAGAGGAGGAAGACCTGTGAAGACTCAGACGTCAAGGTTAGATTTCAGAAAGGCAGATTTTAAGGGATTCAGAAAGATAATTGGAGGGATCCAATGGCTGGATATCCTTAAAGACAAAAATGTCCAGGAAGGATGGGAAATCTTGAAAAATGAAATTCTCAAAGCACAGTTGTTAACAATTCCGAAAAGAGGGAAGAATAGGAAGCATTTAAGGAAACCAGGATGGGTGAACACAGAACTTAAGCACATGCTAAAAAGGAAGAAAAAAATGTTTATAAAATGGAAAGAGGGAGGCATATCTAAAGAAGAATATAATGCTGTCTACAGAATCAGCAGGGCACAAATCAGATTATCTAAAGCTGAAAATGAATTGAGGCTTGCAAGAGATGTCAAAAGCAATAATAAAGGATTTTGGGGATATGCCAAAAGTAAAAGAAAAGTCAAAGATGCTATAGGATTTTTACAGGATGAAAATGATGAAATGGTAAGACAGGATGTTGAGAAGGCTGAACTTTTAAATTCCTATTTTGCATCTGTTTTCTCTCAGAAAGGAAATGTAACACCAACTGTTATTCACTGTCCTATTAAGGGAATAGAAGAATCCAGGATATCTATAAACAGAAAGATAGTGAGGAAACACTTAGCTAACCTAAATGAATTCAAGTCTCCAGGTCCAGATGAATTACACCCCAGAGTACTGAAGGAGATAGCAGAAGAAATTTCTGAACCCCTCTCCATAATCTTTGAAAATTCTTGGAGAACAGGAGAAGTGCCAGAAGACTGGAGAAGAGCAAATGTTGTTCCTATCTTCAAAAAGGGGAAGAAGGTGGACCCAGGCAACTATAGGCCGGTGAGTCTGACTTCTATACCAGGAAAGATCTTTGAACAAATTATTAAACAACATATAAGTCAATACCTGGATAAGAATGAAGTGATCAAACAGAGTCAGCATGGGTTTGTAACTAATAAGTCATGTCAGACTAACTTAATTTCCTTCTATGATGGTATCACTGATTGGGTGGATCAAGGAAATGCTGTAGATATAGTATATCTTGACTTCAGCAAAGCATTTGACAAAGTCTCTCATACAATCCTTATTGAAAAAATGACTAAGTATGGAATGGACAAGGCAACTGTTAGGTGGATTCATAGCTGGCTTAGTGATCGGACCCAAAGAGTGGTCGTAAATGGCTGCACATCCAGTTGGAAGAATGTCTCAAGTGGGGTACCACAGGGCTCTGTCCTGGGCCCTGTATTGTTCAACATCTTTATCAACGATTTAGATGAAGGAATTGAGGGTAAACTGATTAAATTTGCTGATGACACAAAGCTTGGAGGGATAGCTAATACTAGAGAAGAGAGAGAGAGGATTCAAAAAGATTTAAATAAACTGGAGAAGTGGGCAGTAACTAACAGAATGGTTTTTAACAGGGAGAAATGCAAAGTACTACATCTGGGCAATAAAAATGAAAAAAGCATATATAGAATGGGAGGAATAGGGCTAAGTGACAGCACATGTGAAAAAGACTTGGGTATACTAATAGATCACAGACTGAATATGAGTCAACAGTGTGATGCAGCAGCAAAAAAGGCAAATGCAGTTCTAGGATGTATTAACAGAAGCATACAGTCTAGATCACGTGAAGTCATTATTTCCCTCTACTCCTCTTTGGTCAGACCTCATCTGGAATATTGTGTCCAGTTTTGGGCACCACATTTTAAAAAAGACATCAACAAACTGGAGCAAGTTCAGAAAAGAGCGACCAGAATGGTGACCGGTCTACAAACCCTGTCTTATGAGGAAAGGTTGCAGGATTTGGGAATGTTTAGTTTGCAAAAGAGAAGACTGAGAGGAGACTTAATTGCTGTCTACAAATATCTAAAGGGCTGTCACATTGTAGAAGGATCAACTTTATTCTCATTTGCACAAGGAAAGACTAGAAGCAATGGGATGAAACTGAATGGGAGGAGCCACAGATTAGATATTAGAAAAAACTTTTTGACAGTTAGAGTGATCAATGAGTGGAACAGGCTGCCACGAGAAGTGGTGAGTTCTCCTCCAATGGAAGTCTTCAAACAGAGGCTGGACAGACATCTGACTGGGATGATTTAGCGAATCCTGCTTTGAGCAGGGGGTTGGACCAGATGGCCCAGGAGGTCCCTTCCAACGCTACGATTCTATGATTCTATGATTCTATGATCTTCAGGAAGCCAAGGTGGAATTCGTGAAAAAACACCCTGTAATAATTCCTGGTCATCACCATATGACTACTCTGCTCATACAGCACCATCATGTTTTGGTGAAACATCAGGACCAATTGTTTACTGAAGGGAATCTACGAACTGCTGGAATATGGATAGTTGGAGCAAAGAGATGTGTGAGTAAACACATCTTCAACTGTGTGACTTGTCGCAAACTCCGTGGCGCAACTCAAAACCCAAAGATGGCCAATCTCCCATCAGACAGACTTAGTATGGATCCTCCCTTTACCAATGTCAGACTGGATGTATTCGGCCTGCGGTCTGTGGTTGCACGGCACACCAGAAGAGCCCGAACCAATGCAAACCGCTGGACAGTTATGTTTACCTGTATGTCCATCAGAGCGGTTCACATTGAAGTAATTGAATCCATGGACACTTCAAGCTTCATAAATCCACTCCGACATTTCATTGCCATCAGAGGCACCGTGAAACACATTCGCTCTGATAGAGGAACAAATTTTGTAGGAGCAGTGAAAGAACTTCAAATTCCTTCCAACCTAGACATTATCAGTGTGGAAAGATACTTGAGCGAGCAGGGATGTACCTGTACTTTCAGTTTACACACTCTTCTCACATGGGAGGTGCTTGGGAGAGGATGATAAGAATAACACGTAGAATCTTAGACTCTATCTTCTTGCAAGAAGGTAGCACAAGACTCACACACGAAGGTTTGACTACATTCTGGGCAGAAGTTTCGGCCATCATAAATGCCAGAACATTGACTGCACTCTCCTGTGAAGCTGAAGATCCAACCATTCTCACTCCCGCCATGTTACTCACTCAGAAAACTAACACTCCTAGTGCTCCACTGGGAGAATTCAGCAGCAAGGACCTCTACATACATCAATGGAGACAAGTCCAAAGTCTCTCCAATACTTTCCCGGACAGATGGAGAAAGCAATATCTCTCCACCTTACAGCATAGGAAGAAGTGGCAGATCGACAGGCCGAACATCAATCCCGGTGATATTGTGCTCATGAAAGACAGCCAGTCACACCAAAATGAGTGGCCACTAGGCCTCATCACCAAAGTATTCCCAAGCGAGTATGAGAAGGTGCGCAAGGTCGAGGTCAAAGTATGGAAACCTGGGGAGAGTAAACTATTCCTCAGACCAGTTGCGGAACTAATTCTATTGCTTTTGCCAAAAGAGCCTATAAGTGGCATTAGTTAATGCCAAGTGGGGAGTGTTCTGCCCTCTGAACATAGGGAAAATTATGTTTGTATTATATGCTGGTTTAGTTATAGCACCCTCTAGTGGTGGCTGAATTTATAGCTGTGTCTGTAATAGCATTTACAGCCTGTGTCTTTAACAGAGCAATGTATTGTGGGATTGAAGCAATGTATTCTGGGATGATGGAGATGCCATTTTCTTCTGTGCATATCATAGGACGCACATTGTTTACTTGTCCTCCTGTAACTCCCCTACTTGAGTTAGTTATCCGGGTAAAGTATATCTGGTAAGATTAATATCTTTCTTGCAATGCAGGGTTACAGAGATGTTCTTAACTGTACAGCAGCCAGGGCTCAGTAGATGTAATTAGAAACGTGTGTGTTTCTATGTGAAGTTTGCATCACACTGAATACTTCCTGTAATTGTGTTAGCTGTGTGATCATCTGCCCAATACTTACCCATGTCGTTTGTATTCTTTATAGTTTTACCGCATGTTCTATACTCTTCACCAATAAACAAGTTAGACTACAGAGAACAGTCTGCTTATTTTGGTAGATAGAAGGTGGTTTATGCTGTATGCTGAATTGCACACTGTGCCAACGTGTATGAAGGCAGAACACATCTCTTATCTTTAATCTATATGTTTTCCCACCTGCCTATTATAAGGGACATCTGGGGAAGACAGGAATAGTCCTCATTGAGTGGGGCGTCCTAAAATCAGACTTTTAGGGTGCCAACCTCCACTGATAGGCAAGAGTCATTTAAGACTATTATAGGGCCTTTGTAGATACTTTGTGCTATCATTTAGGTCCATGCTGCTATCATTGGTATGGTTTTTTAACCACTGTTTGTTACACTGGGTTGGTGTTTTTTAATACCTATAAATTAAAATTATTTTTAAAGGATTTCCATATAATCTGCCTATTAGTGGATACAGTCTGTGGCCTACTCTGTTAATTGTCAGTCAATCGCGTAATTTTCTAGACAATAGGGGGCAGCATAGAACTGTTCGTGACAAAAAGATAACAGCAGGTGGATGTGCACGAGCACCCAGATTGTGATCTTTGACAATTGGTGGCAAGCAGTGGGATATTAGAAAACATCAGTGGTTGGGTTGAGAATTCATCCCTGTCATTGAAAACTTGCATGATTCTTGCAAGAATTCTGTGCAAAGTTTTGAGGAATCAGACTCAGTGCTTCAATTTTTTATCTGGGATCATATTGTATGTGTAGCAGTTACACCCCTCCCCTTCTCTTGTTTTTCTGTCCTATCTTTTGATTGGCAATGATCGCTGCAGTTGGAGAGCCCTGGTATAACCAGTAGACTAAGGATGTTCTTTTTACCCTCTGCACAATAAGACAGATTGACTCCACAGACAAAACAAGGCACCAAATGATTGCTGGACTATTGCAATGTTATGCAGAGCAAGTCCACCACCCGAGCCCTAATGAAGGAGAGGCCAGCCAAGGTGTAGGTGCCATTGCAGCAGAGGTCCCACCTGTGAGTGGCAGTCATACCCACAACCAGGTAGCGTGAACCCCCTCCTGCAGATTGCCTTGCAGAAACTCAATGCAGACTATCGCGAGAGACGTCTGAAGCTGATTCTGCAATTCCAAGAGAGAACGGAGCAACAAGCTTAAGTAAACTAAGAGGTTTCAGCGTGAGAGCTACAGGCCCAGGTTGAGAGAGCCGAGTGACAGGACCAAGCCGAACCTCAGTACCAGCTGGATTTAGCCCAAATCCAGATGCAGAGATCTTCCCTATCGAGCAGTGAGACCAGCAATGCCAATTGCTTTCATCCTTGTCCTGAGCATTTTCCTGAAATGGAAAGGGATGGGGACTTGGACATATTTCTGCTGGGGTTTGAAAAGACCTGCAGACAGTACTAGCTTCCCAAGGACCAGTGGGCCCGATATTTAACCCCAGGGCTCTGAGGCAAAGCTCTGAAGGTGTTTGCCTCTCTCCCTTGAGACCAAGTTTGGAGACTCCGACACCATCAAGCAGGCCCTGATGAAAAAGTACCAGCTGACTCCTGAGGTGTACCATAAAAAGTTTCGGGCCCTCCAGCATGGACCTCACGACAGCTACAGTGATGTGGTGGAACAGTTCATAACCAACTTCAAGCAGTGGGTCCAAGGATTCTCTATTAACACATTTGAGGAACTGAAGAACTTGATGGTGAAGGACCAGTTTCTTCATCTTTTCACTGTGGAGGTGAGACAGTTTGTACTGGACCAGGAGCCAAAGGAGGCCACTAAAGCAGCACAAAATGCAGATGCCCATGAGGACAATCATACACCTGAGGTGCGGAAGTCAGCTGTTACCAGCTGGAAAGGGGGTAAGTCGAAAACCATCCCCAGTGCTCCTGCCAGCCATCCTTCATTAGGGTCCACCACATCTTCCAGCACCCAGCTTGCATCTGACTCCCACCATTGCTATACCTGCGACCTCACCTGAGTGCAGAGGCAGAAGATGAACCCCACACCTGAGGCCCAAAGGCCTACTGCAGCTATTTTTTTTCTGAGTGGGGCGGTTGGGATGGCCCATGAAAGTTTGCAACCAGTTAGTGTGGGCCAGGCCAATACTGTTGGGTTCAAGGACATGGCGCCGAACGTACCCTCATGTGCACTGAATTTATGTCAGCAGAAGAAATTATACTTAGGAAGACCCTGACTGTCACCGAATTTGGGGGTGTTCGCTGTCCCTTACTGATAGCCCAGATTTTCCTGGATTGTTTTCCAGGGAGGAGGTCAAGAGATGTGGGTATGTCTGAGAACCTCCCTACAAAAGTGTAATTGGGAACTGATCTGGGACGTTAGGTTGCCCAATAAATTTCTGACAGCCCTCCCAGATCAGATATATCATGCATTTCAAAGGTTGGTACTGTAAATATGACTGTCATGCATAATGAAAATGTGTTCTGTGGTAATTGATAAATCAGCCACGTCGTACTGCGGGGTTATGTTACTGAGGATCCCCTCAGATTATTCAGCATAACTGTTAATGCGATGTGACAGGCACTAAGATCATGAAGCAGGTGGTCCCATGCAGTTGACCAGTGTCACAACAGACTGTGAAATGGCCAGTCTGTGGCATGGCTCCTGCGGTAACAGGAGAGAATGGGGAGAAGCACGGGGATCATAAGGAAGGTGGTTGTGGGCAGCTGACCAGTGTCACCGAATATGGTGGCATGGCTGGGGGTAGCTGCCCCATGATGAGCACTGCTCCAAAGGTAACAGGGGAGGATGTTGAGAAGCACGTGGATCATAAGGAAGGTGGTCGCATGCTGCTGACCAGTGTCACGACGTATAGTGGTATCTGACCTATATTTAGTACACCCCCTGAGGAAATAAGGGGGACAGGAAAGATCTTATCACCAGCCTGTCTAGATTGTGGAAAAGTATGTTCCACCATCTGTCAGGATGATGGGAAAGCTGTACCCATAGCCTGTTAATGCGATGTTTAAGTTGTATTCCCAGTCTGCCTGGATGGTGGAAAAGTGTGTCCCACATGTGATCTAGGTGATTAAAGGGTGTTACCCACAGTCTGTCAGTGGGGAAGGAGAATAAAGTTTGCAACCTGTCAGGGTGATCAGAAATCAGGATTCCAGTATGTCAAGGTGGTGGGGAGGAGAGTCCTACAACCTGTCAGAGTGGCAGGAAGGTATTATTCACAGTATGTCAGGGTGGTGAGAAAGTTGGGTCTGCAGTCTGTCAGACAAATGGGAAGCATTGTTATCCTCTGGAGAGACAGACTATGTAGCCACTGTTACCCCAGCCAGAGAGCTCAGAAAGCAGGTAAGACACTACCTTCTGTACCTTTATCTGCCAGCAGAATAATAGGACCGTTTACTGACCCAGAACAGGTCCCGGAGGGTACCTATAATGTTGAAGCTTTAGCATCACTTCTGTCTGCCTCTAGTCAGGAACCTCACACCTGTCTGGTGGTGCTGAGTGACCCCTTGGAGAAACCCATCTCTGAATCACAGAAGGAGAGGTTACTGTGGGATCCAGGAAAGGATGCCGAGAAGGTAGGCTTGAGAAATGTGCTGTAAATCAGGGAGGTGTCATAAAAAATATTAAGATTCATAACAAACTCCAGTGAGAGAACATTCATAACCCCCTCCTCCTGTTCCTCTCTCACACAGAATTTCCAGTAGAAGAACAAGAGATTACACTCCTTGAAGTACAATTACACAGTTTAACATATGAGATTACATATAGCTAGTTTTTGACAAAACAATTAAGATAAAAATTAACCATTCATGCTTTCTTTCAAGAGAAGACACCTTACTGAGTACAGGTAGTTAGACAGGAAAGATATTTTCTGAGGTCCAGATAACAAAAGGGACAAGTGTTTACACATAGAGAAGTTTGGATGTCTCCTTTGTCCCCAGGAAATACATCCTGAGTTGAAATGAAACTTTTGTTCCCTTTAGGGGAAATGTTACACTTGCAACTAGACAGTTGTGCACCGATGGAAAGTTATGAATATTGGGGTTTGTATAGATCCGATATTGATGGGCCATACATCTTCAACTTCAGGACTAATGCTGGAAGAATATGCATATTTTTTCATAACTGTGAGACCTGCCTATAAGCTCCAAATTAATAGTGACCAGATAGCTGAAAACAGCTATGCCACATCGATCTCAAATTTGAAGTGGAGAAACGGAGTGAAGATATTTTTAATGTTGAAAATTTCATAAAATCCTGAAGGGCTGAGCACATCTCACAACCCAACCCACATTATGTCATCAAAGGGAGGTGTGTGCGTGTAACTTAAATGCTGATAACAGGTCAAGGAGAATTATGTTCCTGCAGAGAGATAAATATCAATGTATGCATGATCCCATTCACTGGATGTTTCCAAACAAAGTGCTCTCTTTCACTAAGCTGAACCATCTCTGTGATCAGCGTAGTAAGCTTATTTTGTTAATCCTGTTTATTTAATGTAATTGTATGTGATGTATTGTTTTGTCCCTTTTGTATATATGCTACCAGAAATCTGGCATTGAGTCAGCCTGTATAACTGACTGGTAGTGGCAGTGAGTATTTCTTTTGCTATTGTGGATTTAACAGTCACTATATTGGGATGTATACACAGTTGTGTGAAAAAGTGTCTGCCCCTTCTTGATTTCCTATTCTTTTGCATTTTTGTCATACTTTAATGTTTCAAATCACCCAAAAAATTGAACTACTGTAGACAAAGATAAGTAAACACAAAATGTAGTTTTTAAATGAAGCTCTTTATTATTAATGGAAAAGGAAATCGAAACCTACAGGGCCCTGTGTGAAAAAGTGATTGCCCCCTAAACTAATAACTAGTAACAGACGTCATGATCAGATATACCATAAATTCTTCATTAAATATCACTTGCTTAATACTTAAGAGAGCATGGCACAGCCTCAAAAACGGTAAAGTAGACAAATCACCAGACCTGAATGGTACATACGAGGGGCATTCATTAAAGATTTTCCCTGACCCACTTCTATTGATCACAGGGTGCTGAAATTGCACATGTATAATGATATAAGTCTCTATAGATTACATGCCAATTTCCAACTCAGTACTAATAACGGTCTTGATTTTATATGTGTGAGGTTTGATAATGGCCCCAGTGGAATACAGAGCTGTCATCAAGTTCCTTTACTTGAAAGGCTGCACACCAAAGGAGACATTCGATGAGATGAAAGAGGTTTATGGTGATGATTCCCCATCATATGATGTAATCAAGAATTGGCATCATCAATTCAAATGTGGTCGGACTTTGGTGCAAATAGCTCCAATTCCAGGGCGACCCCACTTTGCTATTGAATAAACAAAAGGAAAAAGACGGCACACCAGGGCGCACACACCAAATAGAGATAAAGTGAAAAAAGCTTTATTGTAACAAAAAATGCACACACATGTTAAAAACATTTAAAACACTAAAATCAGTGATAAACTGTGTAGTACATGTAACGGACATATGTTGACAATCAAAATAATCTGCATAGAAGTCATGGAATGTGGCAAAGAGATAACGGTTACAATACAACGACCATACTTTCAATGTATATGAGTCTCTACTAATTCAGACATATCACCATAATGACAAAAAGATATAAATAAGCTTGTCAACATATGTTACACTATTTCACCCATGGTGGTAAAAGAATATTTACTCAACACCAGCAATACAATAATAGTGAGCTAATAATAATATGGCCCTATAAGATCCTATGTGAATTGCATAGATGCAAAGATAGCCATACTCACCAAAGGTTATAGTGCTGTACTGCCTGTCCCTACGCGTATCGCTACGTCTTGTAGCTTCATCAGGGGAAGGTGCTATTGATGAACACACCATCCTGCAAGTGGAGGTCGCCATTTTGAAAAATCACCATGTGATCATTTGTCACCTAGCCCAAAATGTCAAGATTAGCCTGAGCGTCCATGGAAAATATCATCCAATACCATCTTCACAAGCATAAATTATCCACTCGCTGAGTTCCCTGGCTGCTCACACCTTTCCAGAATCAGGAGCAAGTCGAATACTCTCAGGCTCTAATGACGATGTGCCATTGAAACCAGGATGAATTTTTCAACACACTGGTCACACAGGATGAAAGCTGGGTTCATAACTATGATTCTTAGGCTAAAGCCCAGTCGATGCAATTGAAGCATCATGATTCACCGCCTCCAAAGAAGGCATGTGCCTAACCCTCAGCAGGCAAGGTCATGCTCTCAGTAATTTGGGACCAGCATGGAGTAGTGTTGATGGATTTCCTAGCAAAGGGTACCATGATCATTGGGGTATGCTATGCTTCACTGCTGCAGAAATTGCAGGAGGCCATCAAAACCAAGAGACATGGCATGCCCACCAAAGCTGTCCTCCTTCTGCAAGACAATGCACCAGTTCACAAATCACATAATCCCCAAATGGAAGCAAGCTCCTGTGGCTTTGAAATTCTACCGAATCCCCCTTATTCACCAATCTTGAACCATCGGACTTCCACATCTTTCCAACAACTAAGTTATTTTTGAAGGGCAAACATTTTACAGATGATGAGCATCTGATTTCCGAAATCACAACATGGCTTTTGGAGCAACCTGGCGACTTCTGCAAGCGAGGTGTTTACAGTTGTTTAAAGAGATGGGAGAAGTGTGTGTTCCTAGAAAATCTTTAATTAATGACCCTTGTATTAAGGAGTTTTTAAGAGATGCTATCCTGTAGTATCTCAATAAAAATAACATCATGACCCATAATCAACATGGGTTTATAAGAAATTGGTCCTATCAAGTTATTCTGATCACCATCTACGAGTAGGTAACTTCAAGACTGGACCAGAATAAGGCTGTGGAAGTCCTCTATCAGCACTTTTTAATGGCATTTGATACAATATAACATGAAAGGTAGGTAGTGTGGGATTGCTACTCACTTTAGTGCATCGTAAGGCAACACAGGAAGTGTTTCCACTTACATGTCCATGATGGTTTATTGATGCTTCATAAACCAGCCACAAGTAAAGGAAAAATAAATGGCCTTTCAGGGCAGGCAAAACAAAGTAAACAGTTCTTGACAAAATTACTTTAGAGACAATCCTGGTCAAACAGGCTGGCTAGCATCCAGTATACCGGCTAAGTCTTAAGATAAAACACAGGAGGCCTTCTTCCTCCATACACACAGAACGTGTGTCAAACAACAGACTCCATTTTAAAATGTGAACCACACCTAAAGGTGGGCTATGTTGGCAACCAGACCTGCCCATTAGTAATGAGCGAGCACTAAAATGCTTGGGTACTCATTACTAGAGTTGAGCAAATCGTAATGCTTAGATGCTCTAACCGAGTAACGAGTACAATGGAAGTCAATGAGAAACTCAAGCATTTTTCCGGCACCCCTCCCCGAAGATCTGCAGGTGGTCTAAAAATTGCTGAAAATGATGGAAGTAGTGCTGAAATGGCAAGGGAACAGCATGGCGAAGACTCCTGAAAGCATCTCTGAATCCCAGATTGCTGCTGGGAACAATGTTGGCAGAATATTGCGCCACTTGTATGGACTGACAAAAAAACATTCAAAACCATAGTTAAAATGGATTTGACTGGAAAAATGTTAAGAAATATTCTTTCTAGGATGACTTTCATATAAGACAAAATAATTAATAGAAAAAAAACGCTTCTCCACAACTTGGGATATGTTCACACGTAGTGTTTTTGCGGCGTTTTTGCGGCGTTTTTGCGTGTTTGAATTGATTTCAATGGTGAAAAAAACATTCTGCAGAAGATTTATTTTTATCATTTTAAAATCTTATCTGTCCATGTGGTGTGTCAGGCATGATCAGACATGTCCTGTTTAACTTATGAAGGCGGAATTCTGAATCTGAAGGTCACAATTTTTTTTTCAGGGCCATTAGGTGCCCATCACTATTGGTTGAGGGCCAGCAGGTGGCCTTTATTATTGTTAGAGGGCCATCAGGAGGACTTCACTCTAACTATAGAGGGTCATCAGCCAACCCTCACTAAGCATTTTTGGAGTGCCAGCAGACGGATATTCTTTGCATAGCAGTATATTGTTACTGCAATATAATTTATCCATCTGAGGTTGGCAAATTTTCTTTTTCATATTAATAGTGTAAAGTTTGAAACTTGGAGGGCCAGTAGGCAGCCTTCACAATTTATAGAGGGACAGCAGGTGGTGCCCACTATTTTTAGAGGGCCAGCAGGTGCCTTCTGTACAGATGAGACCAAAATAAATTTTTTTGGTAAAGCATATCATTCTAATGTTTACCGTAAATGGAATGAGGCCAACAAATAAAAGAACACAGTGGTTACTGTAAAATATTGTAGCTGTTCAAAGGTATTTTGAGGTTGTTTTCCTGCCTCTGGCCCTGGTACCATTAACAGTAATCAATGCATCATGAAATGTGAAGATTCCCACCAAAGGATATTGGGTCTCAATGTGGTGCCCGGGGTCTGAAAGCTGGCATTACACCTTTTGTCATGGGTCTTCCATCAGGACAATGACCCCAAACATACGAGGGGAGTTAATTAAAGATTTCCCCTGACGACCTTCTATTTATCACAGGACACTGAAACTGCACATGAATAATGATATAAGTCTCAATAGGTTATGTGCCATTTTTCAACACAGTAAAGATAATGGTCTTGATTTTATAAGTGCTGAAGTCGTGTGAGGTTTGATAATGGACCCAGTGGAATGCAGAGCAGTCATCAAGTTCCTTTACTTGAAAGGCCGCACACCAAAGGAAACGTTTGATGAGATGAAAGAGGTTTATGGTGATGATTCCCCATCATATGATGTAGTTAGAGTTGAGCGACTTTGGTCGGATCGGGTTTCATGAAACAAAATTTGAGTCGGATGAAACTGATCCGACTAGAGCAAAAAAAGTCGGAGTTTCGTCCAAAACCCGACCCCAATGCAAGTCAATGGGGAATAAAAGTCGGCATTAAGTGGATGAATGTCATCCGATCAATGCCGACTTTTATTTCCCATTGACTTGCATTTGGGTCGGGTTTCGGACGAAACTCCGACTTTTTTTGCCCTAGTCGGACCAGTTTCATCTGAAACAAATTTTGTTTCATGAAATCCGATCTGACTAAAGTCGCTCAACTCTAGATGTAGTCAATAACTGGCATCGTCAATTCAAATGTGGTCGGACTTCGGTGCAAATAGCTCCAATTCCAGGATGACCCCACTTTGCTATTGATGATCACACCATCCCACAAGTGGAGGTCGCCATTTTGGAAAATCGCCGTGCAACCATGTGCCACCTAGGCCAAAATTTCAAGATTAGTATGGAGTCCGTGGAAAAAATCATCCAAGACCATCTTCACATGCATAAATTATCCGCTCGCTGGGTTCCCTGGCTGCTCACACATTTCCAGAAGCAGGAATGAGTCGTGTGCTCTCAGGCTATATTGATGTTGTGCCATTGAAACCAGGAGGAATTTTTCAACAGACTGATCACACAGGATGAAAGCTAGGTCCATAACTATGATTCTGAAACTAAAGTCCAGTTGATGCAACTGAAGCATCATGATTCACCACCTCCAAAGAAACCATGTGCCCAACCCTCGGCAGGCAAGGTCATGCTCACAGTATTTTGGGACCAGCACGTTGTAGTATTGATGGACTTCCTAGCAAAGGGTACCATGATCGCTGGGACATACTATGCTTCACTGCTGTGGAAATTTCAGGAAGCCATCAAAACCAAGAGACGTGGCATGCTCACCAAAGCTGTCCTCCTTCTGCAAGACAATGCACCAGTTTTACAACTCACATGTTGCCCAAATGCATTCTCCTGTGGCTTTGAACTTTTACTGCATCCCACTTATTCACCTGACCTTGCACCATCAGACTTCTTTTTCCAATAATGAAGTTATTTTTGAAGAGCGAGCATTTTCCAGATGATGAGACTCTGATCTCCGAAGTCACAACATGGCTTTTGGAGCAACCTGTCGACTTCTACAAGTGAGGTGTTTACAGTTGTTTAAAGAGATGGGAGAAGTGTGTGTCCCTAGGTGGCACTTATGTAAAGAAGGACTGATAACTGTGCCAAGTTTCATTGCTCTCACTCCATAAGAAGTGGGTCAGAGTAATCTTTAATGAACGCCCCTCATACTTAAAGAAGCACACAAAAATAGAAACAAAGCAGTCAAGAATTCAGAAGTGGTTATTCCAGCTGCAGTAGCATAAAGTGTCCCACCACTACCTCTTACATATAGATGCACAGAAGAGTACAGAACACAATAAAAAACACCATATATGAATTGCAGATAAGAGTGGTATTATTGTAGACTATAGGAGGGATTTGAACCGGCCCTGAAATGATATTTTTTTGTTCACGACAGCAACAAACTCTGGAGGAGCACAAGTAACACTGGCAGCTTTGATGAAATTCTGAGTACAAATCACCGTAAAAAACATTAATAGGTCAATGAGTCCATGGAAAAAAGCAACAGCAAGGCTTAGAATTTATAAAGCAATAATCCTTGACTAGATGTTATCATACGCTATATCCACTGTCACACTTCAGCATAGACGACTGCAGATAAGAGCAGTATTATTAGAGAATAACATCTATTTGAATTAGCCCTGAAAAAAGCGATTAGTTTAACATGCAAGCATCAAGGACTGTTATTTCATCATCCCTGCTGGGGAAAAGAGTGGAGCGTCTTGCATTTACTCAGCCTGATATGGAGGAGACTATAATTTTCTGTACTTACTGTACAAACTCTCCTGTCCCTGCTTTGTACAATACAAAATAAAATTGTGGTACCGTGTTAGCCAGAAAAATAGATATAAATACTTATGTCCCCCAAAAAAATTTGAGAAAAGTATTCAAGGTGTGATACCTTTATTGGCTAACCAGAGAAATTATATTTGCAAGCAAGCTTTCAGGGCTCAAAAGGCCCCTTCATCAGGCTATATTACAAGTGAATTACTGAGAAAAGATGGCAACATTTAAATAGGAATTACAACAGGACATGAGATGATGCTAGCTATAGACATGCCAAGGAAATCAAATTAAGGTTTTTGTTACACATGCAGATGAGGACCAAGTGTTCTATTAGAGATCTGAAGACCTTCTTGTGGAGGTGTGAACTGTGTCCATGTAATGAGTCATGAACCCAGGTGTCAAATTCAGTCCTATTGTTAGCGATTGGAACATATTTAGAAATTTAAACTCCCAAATCTTCCTTTCTCTGTCACTATTAAAATGACCTTTCAATATTATGACTTTTAGATCTGCCAAGCTGTGTCCAGGTCTAAAGAAGTCTATCCCTACAGGTGTGTCCAGCTCATTTTTTATCTTATGTCTATGCAGATTCATCCGTCTTTGTAGTTTATGCTTAGTTTCACCGATGTATGTCCCTGCATTGCATCTTGTACACTGTATCATGTACACAACATTGGAGGATGTACATGAAAAAGAGTCCATGATCTTATAGTCCTGATTTGTGTTTGGTATGGGGACTTTATCTGTTGGTGATATGTGGGTGCAGGTCTTGCATTTCTTACTGTTACAGGGGACTGTGCCTGTCTCTGATGGTGATGCATGGGTACTACTGACAAGGATATTCCTTAGGTTGGGAGGCTGTTTGTAGGAGAGCAGTGGCAGTTCCGGGAATATTGCTTTCAGTCTGTGGTCTCTGTGGAATATGGGTTGGAGGTCAGCGCCAATTTTCCTTAAAATGTTCATGTGAGGGTTGTACGTGACCATAAGCGGCACCCTGTTGTTTTCCTCCTTCTGTTTGTAATCCAGGAGGCTGCTTCTTGTCCCTGCTTTGAAATCCTGCATGCAGTGTGAGAACTCCCTATTAGAGATTAAAGAACTTGTTCAGAAAACAATCGTCAATCTCACAACACATTTGGATTTGTGTTTGCTTTCAGAAGCATTTTAATTCAAAATCACCAAAATTTGCTCAAAGTTTGGTAAATCATTGTTTTTCCACTAATGCTTTTGTTATTACTTTGGCTAGGATAGTAGTGCTGTATGTCGAGCAGGGGGGAAGGGATGATGTGTTTTATGTGGGGAAAGAGTGTGCAGAGGTTGGAGGAACGGAGCGCTCTTTTTTCCCCTTAACTTTATGTGTATTGATTCTGGCAGTCAATCAGGGCACAGAAACCATCCACAAGGTCTTCTGTGATTGCTTGCCAAAGTCACATGTCCCTGGCCATATAAAAAGCTGACATCTTGTTTTGCTGGCACCATTGTCTCAGTGTCACAGTGCAGAGAAGCTGCTCCTGATAGTGCTGCAAGTGAAATTGTCAGTTAGGTAGGTAGGAACCTGTCCTGTGTGAAATCGATATTCCAGCATCAAACTAGATTGTGCAAAAACTATGTGGTAGTCTCTGTAGGCCCCATTTGCTACTTAAAATTGTTTGTGATAAATCTGTGTTTCAGGGGCAAATCAGATGGCGAGATTTCTACTTATAATCGTTAGGCCTAATATTGGGGTGCAGCCACGAGGTCAAATTAGCTACTCGAATTGTTTGTTATAAAACCTGTTTCAGTCATGGGGATGACCCCTGGTCCATGCGGTTTCGGCTAGCGGACGAGTCCATCCGCTGACTCCCCCATGTCTCCATAGTTCATTTAGTGACAGGTGACTGACAGCTGTAGGCCTAAGGTTGTGAAACAGAAGCTTACAAGAGGAAAAGGCTGCTTACAACATGAGTGGGAAAAAGCAAGGTTGCGGTGGAGGGGGTTATAGGCTTGGAGTTCAACGTGTATGTGGGTTACGTGTTAATGTTAATGAAAGCTCAACTGAATAAACACCATTTTGTCCTATCCAAAGACCACTGACAACATCTGTTACTGGACTGGCTCCCTTTCTTTGGAAGCCACACAGCAGTACGCCTTGTAGATGAGGCTCAGAAAGAGCATGTACTCGAGTGGATGGAAGCGCTGTATCAAGTGGCCTCTCCTCATCTTCCTACACCTTAACATCACACACAGTACAATCCTCAGAGGTGGCACCCCAATCACCCTTGTTTCCCCTTGAATCAAAAATTTCCAAATTCCCAACTGACTCTGGGGAACTACAGATGGACCATTCTGAATAGTTGTTCACACATTCTATTCTAAGAATCACACAATGTGCACTGTTGTCAAAATTTTTTTCCTGTTGGATTCGGGGATAGACGAAGTAGAGTCCAAGCAGAATCCAGACCCGTGTCACCAGATATTAACCAACAAGGGTGGAAGTGATACTGATGAGACTGAGATACCAGAGTTGCACATGGACTGTACTGTCGTGTGAGAGCAGGAAGAGGAGAGGGGGACTCTCAGTGTGAGAAGTGTGATAACAGAGAGGTTGATGATGAGGTTGTAGATCCGACTTGGTGTGAACCTAGAGGTACGCAGCTAAGTAGCTCAACAAAGGAGGTGGAGGAGGAAGAAGACAAGGAGGTTACATTGCATCTTCCCACCACACAGGAATGAAATGATGCAACCATGACAAGCACTGCATCCTCAGCCTCAACTCTGGCTGTGGCCAGCAATGGTCATGAGTCTGCAGTTGCGCATTGGCAGCAAGGGTTGCCTAGCCTTGGGCAATTTTTGATAACGCAAATGATGACCCAAATCACTGTATCTGTCAAATTTGTGGAAAAAACTTAGCAGGGGCAAAAATTGCAATTATTTGACAACTACATGCATGATCCGGCACATGCGCGATCAACGTGCCTTAGTGTGGGAATCTCACTGCACTAAAATGCGGACTAACAGGCCTTGCCAAACACTGGCCATCTCATCAACCCCTTCTGCTGTCTTTTCCTCCTCTGTCACCATTCCAAATCTTCTTACACAGGTCTCTGGCTGCAGAAACTACACTTGTTTACCCCTACGATCAGGGTGAGTGAGAGCCTGTCAGCTGTTATGGAGTGGACATAACTGCTGCTTTTGTCACCTATCACGACACATCTTTTTCAATCAATCCACCATAACAGCTCCGCATGCACCTCACTTACAGTCCAGCAGCTTGTCCTGTTCTCTGTAATCCATCTCTCTCAGCACATAAGTAAGTCCTCGGTCCTGCAGTTGTGGTCACGTAAAAGAATGTTTCCTTCTACATATGGCAAAGTTAAGAGCTTGAACATCACCATCTCCAATCTGTTGGCCATGGAAATGTTGCCTTTCTGCCTGGTGGATACAGATGGTTTCAAAAAGTTGATGGCCATCGCAGCCCCCCAATACCAGTTGCCCAGTCACCATTACAACTTTAAGAAAGCTGTGCCTGCACTACGCCAGCATGTCACGAACAACATCACCCATTCCTAGAAATAATCTATGCACAATTCATCACTGACACCTAGACTAGCAAATATGGGCAGGGGCAATACATCTCATTGACAGGGTGACTCTAGTTGCTATGGGGGCAGGTGGTAGAATCATAGAATCATAGAATCATAGAATCGTAGAGTTGGAAGGGACCTCCTGGGCCATCTGGTCCAACCCCCTGCTCAAAGCAGGATTCACTAAATCATCCCAGTCAGATGTCTGTCCAGCCTCTGTTTGAAGACTTCCATTGAAGGAGAACTCACCACTTCTCGTGGCAGCTTGTTCCACTCATTGATCACTCTGTCAAAAAGTTTTTTCTAATATCTAATCTGTGTCTCCTCCCATTCAGTTTCATCCCATTGCTTCTAGTCTTTCCTTGTGCAAATGAGAATAAAGTTGATCCTTCTACAATGTGACAGCCCTTTAGATATTTGTAGACAGCTATTAAGTCTCCTCTCAGTCTTCTCTTTTGCAAACTAAACAATCCCAAATCCTGCAACCTTTCCTCATAAAACAGGGTTTGCAGACCGGTCACCATTCTAGTTGCTCTTTTCTGAACTTGCTCCAGCTTGTTGATGTCTTTTTTAAAATGTGGTGCCCAAAACTGGACACAATATTCCAGATGAGGCCTGACCAAAGAGGAGTAGAGGGAAATAATGACTTCACGTGATCTAGACTGTATGCTTCTGTTAATACATCCTAGAATTGCATTTGCTTTTTTTGCTGCTGCATCACACTGTTGACTCATATTCAGTCTGTGATCTATTAGTATGCCCAAGTCTTTTTCACATGTGCTGTTGCTTAGGCCTATTCCTCCCATTCTGTATATGATTTTTTCATTTTTGTTGCCCAGATGTAGTACTTTGCATTTTTCCCTGTTAAAAACCATTCTGTTAGTTGCTGCCCACTTCTCCAGTTTATTTATATCTTTTTGAATCCTCTCTCTCTTCTCTAGTATTAGCTATCCCTCCTAGCTTTGTGTCATCAGCAAATTTAATCAGTTTACCCTCAATTCCTTCATCTAAATCGTTGATAAAGATGTTGAACAATACAGGGCCCAGGACAGAGCCCTGTGGTACCCCACTTGAGACATTCTTCCAACTGGATGTGCAGCCATTTACGACCACTCTTTGGGTCCGATCACTAAGCCAGTTATGAATCCACCTAACAGTTGCCTTGTCCATTCCATACTTAGTCATTTTTTCAATAAGGATTGTATGAGATACTTTGTCAAATGCTTTGCTGAAGTCAAGATATACTATATCTACAGCATTTCCTTGATCCACCCAATCAGTGATTCCGTCATAGAAGGAAATTAAGTTAGTCTGACATGACTTATTAGTTACAAACCCATGCTGACTCTGTTTAATCACTTCATTCTTATCCAGGTACTAACATACATGTTGTTTAATAATTTGTTCAAAGATCTTTCCTGGTATAGAAGTCAGACTCACCGGCCTATAGTTGCCTGGGTCCACCTTCTTCCCCTTTTTGAAGATAGGAACAACATTTGCCCTTCTCCAGTCTTCTGGGACTTCTCCTGTTCTCCAAGAATTTTCAAAGATTATGGAGAGGGGTTCAAAAATTTCTTCTGCTATCTCCTTCAGTACTCTGGGGTGTAATTCATCTGGACCTGGAGACTTGAATTCATTTAGGTTAGCTAAGTGTTTCCTCACTATCTTTCTGTTTATAGTTATCCTGGATTCTTCTATTCCCTTAATAGGACAGTGAAGAACAGTTGATGTTACATTTCCTTTCTGAGAGAAAACAGATGCAAAATAGGAATTTAAAAGTTCGGCCTTCTCAACATCCTGTCTTACCATTTCATCATTTTCATCCTGTAAAAATCCTATAGCATCTTTGACTTTTCTTTTACTTTTGACATATCCCCAAAATCCTTTATTATTGCTTTTGACATCTCTTGCAAGCTTCAATTCATTGTCAGCTTTAGATAATCTGATTTGTGCCCTGCAGGTTCTGCAGACAGCATTATATTCTTCTTTAGATATGCCTCCCTCTTTCCATTTTATAAACATTTTTTTCTTCCTTTTCAGCATGTGCTTAAGTTCTGTGTTCATCCATCCTGGCTTCCTTAAATGCTTCCTATTCTTCCCTCTTTTCGGAATTGTTAACAATTGTGCTTTGAGAATTTCATTTTTCAAGATTTCCCATCCTTCCTGGACATTTTTGTCTTTAAGGATATCCAGCCATTGGATCCCTCCAATTCTCTTTCTGAATCCCTTAAAATCTGCCTTTCTGAAATCTAACCTTGACGTCTGAGTCTTCACAGGTCTTCCTCCTCTAGTTATCCAAAATTCTAAAATAGCATGGTCGCTACCTCCTAGGGTCCCAGCCACTTTTACCTCCTCAACCATTTCCTCCCTGTTTATAAGGATTAGATCCAAGGTAGCAGTTCCCCTTGTTTTCTCCCCTACCTTTTGGAAGATAAAGTTGTCAGCAAGAGAGGATAAGAATTTCCTTGACCTGTTAGTTTTGCCTGAGAGAGATTCCCAACAAATGTCTGGATAGTTGAAATCTCCCATGACAACTATGTCATATTTTTTGGAGAACTTGGCCATTTGATGCATAAAGAGTTCATCCATATCTTCAGCTTGCACAGGCGGCCTGTAGTAAATGCCTACAATGGTGTCCTTTCCATTGTTCTGTCCTTGTATTCTTACCCAAACAGTTTCCACAGAACTCCCAGTCTCTGAAGCTTCCAGCTCTGTGCAGATATACGTGTTTCTAACATACAATGCGACACCTCCTCCTCGCTTATCAAGTCTATTTCTTGCAAATAAGTTGTATCCTTCTAGTCTTGTATTCCAATCATGTGTATTGTCCCACCAAGTTTCAGTGATTCCAATGACATCATATTTCTTTTCCTGTGTTAGTAGTTCCAATTCTCCTTATTTGTTGCCCATGCTTTGTGCATTAGTATAGAAACATTTTAGTTTGTGATTGGTTTCTCTTTCTCCAATATTTTTATTAATTAGATTCTTTTGTCTTTGTTCTTCCTTTCCACTTCTAATAGCAGAGTTCTCAATAGCATTTGTCAGGTGTATGGCTTTTTCTGGTCTTTTGCTTCCCTTCCCATGTTGTTCTAGTTTAAAGCTCTCCTTACAAGTGTAGCAAGACGACTTCCAAATACATGTTTTCCAGTCTTCGTAAGGTGCACCCCATCTCTAGCAAGTAGTCCATCGTAAAGGTAATTCACTCCGTGATCCAGAAATCCAAATCGTTGCTGATGGCACCATTGACGTAGCCAGTTGTTCACCTGCAGAATCTTATTCCACCTCCTTGTTCCATGGCCATCCACTGGGAGGATGGAAGAGAAGACCACCTGCGCTCCCAGGTCTTTCACTTTCTTGCCTAAGTCTTCAAAGTCTCTGCAGATGGTTTCCAGGTCGTTTCTTGCAGTGTCATTTGTCCCCACTTGTAGTAGCAGGAATGGGTAGTCATCTGTAGGTCTGAAGAGTCCTGATATCCTGTCAGACACATCTTTAATTTTTGCACCTGGAAGACAGCACATTTCTCTTGAAGTTATATCCGGTCTGCAGATAGCGGCTTCTGTTCCTCTCAACAGGGAATCCCCCATGACCACCACTCTCCGTTTCTTCTTCACAACATTTTTCTTTCTCCATCTAGGAGGACTCTGAAGGCGTACAAGGTTGCTGTTTGTGGGCAAAGTCTTATCCTGATGTATTTCTTCATTGTTTTCCTGCATGAGAGCCTGGTACTGGTTCCTGAGAAGTATGGGTGCTGACTGCCTCCTGATCCTCCTGCTTCTCTGGGTCACATGTCTCCATTCCTCCGTTTCTTCAGGTGCACTTCGAATTTCTTCTCTTTCTGTAACATGAAGAGGTAATTCTGCTCTGTCTAAGAACTCTTCACCTTCCTTAATGATCTTCAACGTAGCTAACCTCTCTTCGAGACTTTGCAACTTTTCCTCCAACAGGGACACAAGCTTGCATTTGTGGCATGTGAAGTTTGGCTTTTCCACTGGTAAGTCTGTGAACATGTAGCAAGAAATGCAGCTCACCAAATGGCTCCTGGCCTCTTCCATATTGATATTTCTTAAAAACGATGAAAGATGAGCTTTCCGATTTCCTCTTTTCAGCTGCAACAGCCAAAACCCAGTGATCGTTGAGCTCGCGGAGACTCTTCGCTAATCCCAGAAGGCACTGGGAATATGCAAATGATCTCCTCAAGACTCTTCCCCTGGTTTTCCGATTTCCTCTTTTCAGCTGCAACAGCCAAAACCCAGTGATCGTTGAGCTCGCGGAGACTCTTCGCTTATCCCAGAAGGCACTGGGAATATACAAAAAATGATCTCCTCAAGACTCTTCCCCTGGTAGCAGGGCTGCTCCACAAGTATTTGAATCCCCAAGACTTGCAGGATAAAACTCTGTATCTAACACATCCTTCATGGCTTCTGGTTCCTCCACCTTCTCTAGGGCCTCTACCTGTGCCCTCAACCTCTCCTTTAATCTGACGTTCCAACAGTGCAGCTGGAATCCCCCCACCTCTGTACTGCACAGCTATGGCTCACCGCAATCAGGCAGTGTTGAAATTAATATGCCTTGAAGATAGCAGTCACATAGCTTAAAAGTTATGGACAGGTATCCAGGCCGAGTTAGAGCAATCACTGTCTCCACTAAACCTGGAGCCAGGGAAGGCCATGTGCGATTATAGCACAAACCTGGTTGCAGCCCTACACCGGGACAACCTCACCTACGTGTCTTACATGTCTCATATCCTCAACCTGGTGGTACAGCAATTACTCCTCCACTATCCTGGCCTGGATGTGGTGCTGCAGAAAGCATGGTGGTTTTGTGCTCACTTCTAAAATCGCACTGCCCGCAGGTCATCAACTAGAATTGCTACAGAGGTCTTTTGGTCTTAACCATTTGATTATTGATGTTCTAACAAGGTGGAATTCCGCTCTGCACATGCTGTAGCGACTGTGGCAGCAGCAACGAGCCCTGGTGCAATATGTTCTTTTGCATAGCCTGGGGCAGCTCAGTCTGAACGTGCTGCAAATCACGCATGTGGAGTTGGCACAGATGAAGGACCTCTGCATCCTTCTGCACAGGTTTGAAATGGCTACTAAGGTGGTTAGTGCTGATGATGCCATCTTCAGCATCACTATTCTGATCATCTAATAGCTGAAGCATACTTTGAATAGTCTGCGTGAGGAGGATGCAGAAGCGATAACAGTATCTGAAATTTCCAAACTGTCGTCGCACAGGTGGGTGCCATGGGAGGGTGGTTTACAGTGATTTTGTGAGGCTCATGGTACCATACAAACTGTTAGCGAAGGGGCAAGTTTGGTCTCCTTCTGGTGGCTTGCCTGTAGTAGTAAGTGTGTCAGAGGCCTATTATAATATTTCTATTCTATGGAAATTGATGTCACTTTAGTGATGTGTAACAGTTATTTTTTGAAATGTGAAGATTCCAAGTTGGGTCTCCATCTGTTAGGTTGCCTGTGTAAGTATGGCTTCCAGACAGGAAGGGCTGCACTTACTTTCAGTCAGCTACCTGTGTTACTTTCCTTACATTATTATACCAATAGTACTGTATGAAACTGATGTTTGTGCAATCAGAGTGCGGCTGGAATAAAAATAAAAGCAATTGGAGGTGTTGCATGAGGTATCAGATCTCTCAGCTAAGAAGGCTTACACTGCTCACTTAACTAACAGGTCCTCATTGAAACTTAATTTCAAAGCTGTAAATGCTGGGCCATACCCTGATACCTCATGCATGACCCATGGTTGAATGCTGATGTACCATTTGTAAATTTCTAATGTGGGTCAATTCATATCTGCGCCTAATTTTAACTGTTTGGGAAGTTTTTGTCACCTTCTTAAGGTGTTGTGTATACGTTTGGCTTTGCCTACCATTGAGTATAATGGAGTTCAGGGAACATCTAAACGTTTGGCGAATCAAACCGAACTGAACATTGAGAGACTCAATCATCTCTACTCCCTATGTACTGACTATCTGACAGCACCCATCAAGGCACTGGATCATATACTCATAGAACAAACTGGCTCTTTTGGTTTCAAATTTTTTTACCCTCAATTAGAAGGTGGTTCCACAGAAAAGCATTTATTTCCATTATTAAGGAGTGGGTCTCCTAGCCTGGTAAATCATATGCACTAAGTGCAAGGGATTTCCAAAAATTAGAAGGAGGCACTCCTATACCCCTTTGAAGAGATGTAGTGGAAGGCCTCAGAAAACATTTTTTCCCACATATTAAGAAGTGTATATCCTAGACTGGTAATGTGTTCTCATCTTAGTTGCCTGCCGCCAAATTGTATATTGGAGGTTTATGGCCGGAGAAATCATAAGACAAGGACAGTGAAGTCTTGTCTCAAATGAATTCTGGTTTATTGGTTGAAATGTACACAAATTTTTAGGAAAAATAAGGGGCTTTACCACACATTACCTCACTGCCTTATCTCATAATTATTGCTAGTCACTGCTAATGTCTGTCACCTACATGTCATTATCTATATTACTATTACTCTAATGGTTAATCAATTAGGTCAAGCTGACATCTTGTCTTGCATGTAACATGTCGATCTTTGATCGACAAGAGGGGAGTTTGACTGGTACAACTTGGTACCAGCATATTCAGTATTATTCATTCTTGATTAGCTCAGTGGACATGTTGTCATATTAGAGTCCACTTGAGTGCTGTATAACCTGTTGGCAAGTATGACTTAGAGCACATAAACACTTTCATTAATATCTGTGATTCTTATACATATTCAGCAAAGCATCCATTTTGTCTGAAAGCGTTTTTTTTTTATATCTTCAGATCATATACATACTGTATATCCTTAACAGTAATGCCCATGCACTAAGTGCATGGACTGAAAAACAGTTATCCCTGGGCTAAATATATATAAAAGAATGTTTGAAGTAGGCCACTAAAAATTGTTAATGCGGGCATCATAAACACCCTTAAAAATTCATAGCAAGGGTAGCATGATCACCCTGTTGATATGGTGGTGGAGGAGGAAGACAACACAAAAAAGATAAAATATAGAAGTGTATACCCATGTTTGGGTGGGAAGGAGTGCATAGGAATCCAAAAAAATACTGCATTTGAGCTTATATTCCGCTGCTGTCTTCCGGTGGTGTACAGAAGTCTGGCCCAATCCAGCCCTTGTTCATTTTGAGTCAGCTTGTCAGCATTTTGAGTTGACATGTGGATGCATCTATCGTTTGTAATATTACCGGAGGCACTAAAAACCTAGTCTGACAAAATGCTAGTGGCAGGGCAGGCCAGGACCTCCAAGGCGTAGAGAGAAAGTTAATGCCACTTGTCTATCTTGGATACCAAATAGTTGTAAGCCACAGAGGAATCATAGAGGATGTTGGTATGGTCAGCATCTTCCAAACTTTTCCCTCCTTGACAGAATAGCCTCTGCATCAGGGCCTGGGCAATGGGTGGGTCTGACAAAACTGTCCCACACCTTTGAAAGTGTTCCCCTGCCTTTGCTACATCTGTTGTCTCCCTAGTCTCCACCCATTGGTTGTCTAATGAACTGTGACCTCTGTCGTGAACATTGTCAGATGGTAATTTTTTAAATAATTCTTCAAATAAAGTCTTCTGGTACTGCAACATTTTATTTGACCTCTTTGACATGGGAAGGAGAGGGTCAAAATGTATACAACGTGAGGGTCATGGGAAAGGCAGCAGAACATAAACTCAGCTGTTATGAATGAGTTACCGAAGGAGGAAAAAAAACAAAAACACAAGCTAAGTCCAGAAAACCGGAGAGGTTGGTAGCTATCGGATTGCAGACCCCTGATCCTATCCACAACAACAAACAGTAGCCGTGGGGGGTTCCTACGATGCCCTAGACCCCTCTATCACAGCCGGAGAACTAAATAGGCCTAAAGAAAGAAAGGGGAAATCTAAACTGCCCCAGAGCAGACCCCAAAGCAATAGGCAGCCCCCAACATATAATGATGGTGAAGCAAGATGAAAACACTAACACAGATAGAAAGATAGGTTGAGCAAACGATGGGGCCCAAGCTAACTAAAAAGGACAGGATAGAAAAGCTGCTGTCTGCAATCCGTAAAAAACCCTACCAAAAAATGTCCCACCTGTCTGATAGGAAAAACAGGCCCTTAAGTCGCTAGGACTTCAAAAAGACTATATCAGCACTCAGGTAAATACTGAAGACAGAGCAAAGAGACAAACTGATTAGAGACAAAAATAGGACTCAGCACACCCCCGACCGGGGATGGCTGAACTCCAAAAAACAAGGTAAACAAAACAAAACTAATAAGTTCAAAAGCAGAGCAAAAACTTATCTTTGGGAAGCAGGAATCAGACTGGTCTACAAGAATCCAGCAGAGAAATCACCAGCGACTCAGAAGGGCGTCGGCTGCCTTATATCCAGTCAGAATTTCCTGTTACCCAGTCATCGTCCTTCCTTCACCAGAAGAGGGAGTTCATCAGACATCGACGGTGAAGGGGAAAATGAACTCACAACACTCAGCCATGGGTGCCAGAATGCCAACAGTCAAGTTTTCCCTGTCCCCACCAAGAGGAGGCCAGCCCATGTTGTCTTCCTGGTCGTCTTCATTGTCCTCACTCTCCTCCTCGTCTTCCGGCCATCCACGCTGAACAGATGGGTTGAAAGTGGTGTGGGTACTACCATGTGTAACGCAAGCAACCAGCTCCTGTTCCTCCTTCTCATCAGTCTGGTCTGTTAAGCATATCAACAACTCTGTGGCGCTGTGCGGTTTGTCACCTAAGCACATTAGCTTCAGCACAGCTTGCTGTCGCTTGGCAGAGGCAATGCCTCAGTGCTTCAAGCTTGTTACTGATGGTGACCTTTCTGAGATGGAGGGTGAGGAGGAGATGCAGGAACTGCTGTAGAAGATGAGGGAAACCCTGATTGAACCATACCTTGCAATCCTCAGTGTCGGTAACACATGTTCAATACCACTGTTAAACTGGGTCTCAGCTTCCACAATGTTCACCCAGTGTAACAAAAGAGATATGTAGCATCCCTGGCCACAAGCACTTGTGCAGGTGTCCTTGGTTAAGTGGTCCTTCCCAGAAGCAGAGTTGATCAGGGCACACTGATGTTATGGGACACATGCTTGTGTAAGGCATGGACGGCACATCAGGACTAACAATGGCGGCTGGAGACCGAGTACTGAGGGACGGCCGCCCCTATGAAGTTACAGAATGGTTCTGTCTCTACAAGCCTAAACAGCAACATTTCCAGGGCAAGCAGTCAGGAAATGTGTTCATTTAGTATTGTGACCTGTTGGTGGGTGGCTTAATGTTTACAATTCTGTTCCAAGGACTGCGGTAGGGACAACTGAACACTGCGCTGGGAAAAAGATGTGGACATGGTTGCCGATGATGGTTGCAAGTGTGCAATGACAGGTGCAGGGTGGGAGGCATTTTTGCTTACATTATGGAGAGGGGGTTGGCGTGCACATAGAACAGGGGAAAAGGCAGTGGTATCATCCGCTGGACACTGGCGTTCGGCCCAAATAGTCGGATGCTTTGCTTGCATGTGCCAGAGCATGCTGGTGGTGGTCAAGCTGGTAGTTGTGCGGCCCCTGCTGGTGCATGGCATGGAAAATGCTGCAAATGGATTTTTTTGAGTTAACTTGATTGTCCTTAAAAAAGTGCCAGACACGGAAACATCTAACCCTTGGCTTGTATACTTCACCCGTGTTGGTGCTCTGGCCAACAGTTACCTGCTTTGTATCTCTGGCTGCCCTTTGCAGTATTACAATGGCTGCAAAATTTGCCCACTTCAGATGGATGAATAAGACTGCAGTATCAATGTAGCAATGCTATTTGTAGCCAAACAATTTTTTGGGGTGTTTTGAGGCACAACTGTAGCATGATAAATGCCTTATAAAATTTCACTGCTGAAAAAAATTGCAATATTACTATTGTAGGAAAATTTGCACACCTCAGATGGACTGGTAACACTCCTGGAGCAATATAGTAATGCTATTGAGATCCAACCAAGTTTGGCTGTATGCTTTTGCTGCACAACTGCCACAGTAAAAATCTTGTATAATATTTTCCTACTCAGAACAATTTGCAGCAAAAATAATATTATTAACCCTGAGAAGGGGTTTTGGTATGAGTTGCAGGCTGCAGCATAAAGGACGTGCAATTCACCCTATCCTGTCCTACACTATCCCTTCAGCACAATCTCTCCCCAAGTGCTGCTGACAGCAGTATTACTATTGATTATCATTAGCCTTAAGAAGGGCTGGTGTTATACTTAAAAGAAAGGTTAATGTGGTTGAATCCCTGGCCAATACTCAGTAACAATTCTGTCCCTCTTTCAACAGCACCTCTCCCTGCTCTACTTGTTTCCATGGTACAGTGTGACGAGCAATGCTTCACGGGTCTTTTATAGACCCGTATTACGCTATGTGGCCAGCCAATCACAGTAATGCCACAACCAAGATGGCTACAGAATTAGAGTGACTGGCAGGCAATCCCTACATGTTCATTCGCCGTCTAAAAAGCGCAAAACATATGGGGCGGGAACTCTCGCTTCCGCTAGAACATCAAACAAATACTTGCTGAGCAATGAGTATCCTAAGTACACTGATGTTCGAGCGAATAATGAGTGAACATGCTTCATTATCACTACTGCCAATCTCTCAGGCTGCCTGTAAAACATGGCCCAGTTGCACCAATCGAGCCTCTTAGTACTATATGCACTAGAGCAATACTCCAGGTTTACATCACAGATGACAACAACCTCTGTGATACATACCTCCCATCAAGTATGTGTCTGGTAGCCACCTTAAGGCCCCGTCTCACATAGTGAGATCGCTAGCAAGATCGCTGAAGCGTCACCAATTTTGTGACGCAACAGCGATCTCGCCAGTGATCTCGCTACATGTGACACATAGTGGCGACCGCGCCCCCCGCTGGATATCGCTGGTCGTGCTTGAATGTCCTGGGCCATTTTTTCATCGTCGGCGTCCTGCTGACCAGCGCGCATCGCTGTGTTTAACGCCGACGAGCGACCTCGTTGGTGACGCAGAACTCAGGGACGCAGGGGGGAGTTGTCAGAAAAGCTGCTGTGTGACAAGGTACCAATGACCGCCGAGGTTGTTTTACAGATCGCTGTCGGATTGCTGCGTCATTGAAGAGATCTGCCTTTTTGGCAGCTTACTAGCTATCATGTAGCGACGCACCAGCGATCCTTACCAGGTCATATCATTGTTGGGATCGCTGGTGCGTCGCTATGTGAAATGGGACCCTTACAGTAGATAAAATAATTATAATCTGTTAACAATTGTGTAATTGTGTTAACAATGAGTTCAGTGAAAGGAAACAGGGTAGTTTATAATGGAACACATTCTGATTGTATCACAGTTAACATTGGGGTTCCACAGGGGTCAATATTTGACTTTCTTTTTAGACTATTTAAATATGCCCTTGTTGAAGGCATACAGAATATAATTTCAATATTTTCAGACAATACTGAACTCTGCAAGATAATCAACACAGAGTAGGATAATTTGATATTACATATTTATGTGTGCTAGTGGCTTGGGCTGAGAAATGGCAATTGAAGTTTAATGTAGATAAGAATGATGTTTAATGTAGGATATTAAAACCAAGGAATGAATTAAAACAGGCATAGATGTTCATGACAAGAACATAGATTTGCCCCTATACAAGTCAATAGTGTAGCCACACTTAAGCCCCCGTTACACACTGCGATATCGCTAGCAATATCGCTGTAAAGTCACCGATTTTGTGACGTTACAGCGATATTGCTAGCGATATCGCTGCATGTGATACTTACCTCCGACCGGCTCCCCCGCTGGTTATCGCTGGTCGCGCGAGAAGCTCCTGGACCATTCCTCGTCGGCCACTTCCTGCGGCACTTCCTGCTGTGACGACGAGCGACGCTTGGAGCCGGGCGGGAGGACGCAGGATCGCCTCGTCTGACAGGTAAGTAGCAATCCCCGTCCCCAGCGATGTCGCTGGTGAGATCTGCCTGTGTGGCAGCTCACTAGCGACCACCTAGCGATGCACCAGCGATCCTGACTGTGTCATATCGCTGGTCGGGATCGCTGGTGCATCGCTAGGTGTAACGGTACTCTTAGAATACTGTGTACTGTTTTGGTCTCCAGTGTATGAGAGGGATAATTGCTGAATGCACTGATACAAACTAAAGGTACTGTCACACTTAGCGATGTACCAGCGATCCCGACCAGCTCCACGCGTCGCTCGTCCTCACAGCAGGAAGCGCCACAGGAAGCTGACGACGAGAAACAGTCCTGAACGTTCTCGCGCGATCAGCGATAACCAGCGGGGGAGCCGGTCGTAGGTAAGTATCAGACACAGAGATATCGCTAGCAATATCGCTATAACGTCACTAGTTATAGCGATATTGCTAGCGATATCTCTTAGTGTGACATGCCCTTAAGTGTAACCAATGTTATGAAGGGAATGGGTGGACTGCAATACCAAGATAGGTTATTAAACTTGTTGTTATTTCGTTTAGAAAAATGAAAACTTAAGGATGATTTTATTTAAATGTACAAATTTATGAAAGTACAGTAAAGAGATCTTTGAAATAATCTTTTTACACCTAGGCTTGCAACAATGATAATTGGTGTTGTGTCACAGATTCTCAGTAGAATGACCCAGTCGTTTGCCTAATAAATATATATATATATATATATATATATATTTATATACAGAATAAATGATAATAATGATAACAACTGAATATAGAATTATTTAGCAAAAAAAAATTATGTGCAATTAAAAAGCTTATTCAATACATCAGTTATATGTCCTCAAAGTTATAAAACACAAAGAACATATATCTTGTATAATTCCTAAATCATCTTAAAGGGAATCTGTCATGTGAAAAATACGCAAAAAGCTGTTAACCTGCAGATATAGCATTGATCTGCAGGTTATTAGCGCTCTAAAGCTCCACTGAAAGGCCAGCTAACAGGAGAAAATTAAGTTTAATCCCTCCAACAGCCTTGGGCTTTCAGTTATAGGGTTGTGGCTGGAGTGGATTTAGTCATCACTCAGTACATAGTGGCAACTGAAACCATGCCCCGGCACTGATTGACAGCTGTCTCTACAGTACATCTGCGCTAAGCCGGCTATCAGTCAGTGCTGAGGCATTGTTTCAGCCACTGCTCACTATGTACTGAGTGGTGACAGAAGCCGAGCTGGCCGCTTCTCTGTGACTGAAAGCCAGAGGCTGCCAGGAGAATTAAGTTCATTTCTTCCTGGTAGCTGGACTTTCAGTTCAGTGGCCTTACTGCTTTAGAGTGCTATTGAGTTGCAGATTAATCCCATTTCTGCAGGTAAACAGAATTTTTTCACATGGCAGATTCTTTTTAACTTGTAAAATAAAGCGATGCTCTTTAACAATTTTCACATCAAGCTATGCGAAAAAAGATAAAAAAAGGGAGAATTGCTTATTTTTTGCATTTTGTCATATAAATATAATAATTTAGCTAAAACCCTACTTTTATTTACCATAAAATGATGACTAAAAAATATAAATCATCCTGTAAAAAGTAATACTGCAAATTGCTAAGTAATCCTAAAAGAATAAGTTTATGGCTGATGAGGAGGCAACAATGACAAAAATACTTTAGAAATAGCTTGGCTCATATTAAGAACTTGATATTAATAATTTTTGGGTATGTCTTAGGCATGCATCTGGCTGCTGAGACAACTGATGCTTAGTAATTGTTGGGGAAAGCTGTGGCCATTGAAGGGATAAATTGCCACCTATTGAAATAAATACGTGACAAAGCTCTGCTTTACATTGCAATGTCCTGAACCGAGACCGAATCGGCCTGTTGTGCAATCACTTAGAAAAGGCTTATACAGTATGTAAATATGATCACATTACATTAAAGGGTTTCCAATACTGCTTGACCCTGCACTGAATATAAGAGAAAAGTGTCTATGCCATTAAGTGGAGAGTCATAAACTCTTGAGTTTTTACCACCTTTGTCTATGTTTCATAGAACTGAGCCTCATCCAGTTGAAAGTCATAAAACTTATGCAAATTTTGCTTGTTACATGTGGTTTAAACTTTTTTTTTGTAGTGATGGAAATGGATTTCAGAAAGGGAGTACCAATGCCATCTTGGATTCATGCCACTGTTTAACCCTAATTTAGCAATAAAAGTATAATTTCTGGACTATAAAAATAGCATCCTACTAAAATATTCTGTTTCATTTATGAAAACGTGAATATTTTGCTTCCTAAGGATTATGAGCTTGGGATGTTCTTTATATCTTGAAATTGCTACACTGTGGTAAACAAATCAAAGCTGATGCCAAATCTTGACTGGACAAAAGTGGTGATAATATCTTAAATGCGAGTAATTAGGCTGTGCACCTGAGACTCATTATGGGTATTTTTAAGTCATCCACAACATATTAAATACTATTTTGTAGACAGCAGGGATCATTCACAAGAATATAGCACCTGAAATCAATGTACAGTTTGTTAGTTTGCTAATGTAATTTGTCCAAGGCAATTAACTTAGCTTAAATTCTGTACTTTTCTGGGCACAGGTGCAAGTGAATAAGGATGGTATGATTGGATAAATGCATAGTAGCTGAACAGTTGAATTTAATTTCCTTAAATTATCTCCATCAATTAATATTATCCTTTCTAGGGAACATAATGTACATATAGGTCACAACCTGACCTGTAAACCTATATCATACAACATACAGTATATGGTGCAGGTATAAGCTTGCAACATCAACAGTTTTGCAAGATATGACCCAGGTCAGATTTAAAGGGGTTATGTGAATATTTTCTTGTTTTTCTCTGTGGGGCTAAGAACTTACAGTCAGATATTTGCTAACTACTTGCCTGTTCTGCCTGACGACGTTCTTTGCCAGATCAAAACGTCACTGACTGCTCCTACCAGAGATTCTGTGGCTTCTGGTGAATTCACTAAGACAGAACAACTTCTTTTCTGCTCTATTCTGTTGAAAGGACTTCATTGTCAATGTCATGTGGATTGTCAGTCAGCTTCCCGATACCTAACTGCGAGGAGACTTCTGTCAATATCAACATGATGTTGACAGTGATGCCCTGTCAACAGAGCAGACCAGAAGAGTTGCTATGAAATGAAACAGTAGAATTGGCGGCAAGAGTGGTCCGTGACTGCTCTGATCCGGCAGACATCGGCACCGGGCAGAATAGCCAGGTAATTAGCAACTATCTGCCTGTAAAATAAACAAAGTCCCAGATATAATGTTCACTTTTTTTTTCTATATACAAATATGTATATAGGTCAATTTCAACCTACACACCTAAAGTATTGATCTAGAAAATGAAGTTAAAAATGTCATGATGCTAATTTCTTTATATTAAGAATTATTTCCCTACTCTTAGATGTAAATACTTATGTCCCCAAAAAAATTGAGAAAAGTATTCAAGGTGTGATACCTTACCTTTTCTGGCTAACACGGTACCATAATTTTATTTTGTATTCCCTATTCTTAAGATGGCAAAAAGTAAATCCCTGAGCCAAATCCCATCTCAAAAAATGTAGTAATGTGGTGCCCTGCGGGTCCAGTAGCCACAGAGGTACTGCACCTCATCCAGAGATGTGGTATCTCACGACCGGGTAAGATGGGGGAACTGTTGTGAGTTCATTTTCCCCTCCGTCACTGAGGCCTGGTGAACTCCCTATTCTAGTGAAGGAAGGTAGTGAGCCTGATTATCAGGCACCTGGGACTAATGAAGACGATTGGCTGAGTGGAGTCACTGACTGGATTTAAGGCAGCCTACGCCCTTTCTGCCCTGCGGGTGATTTCTCTGTGGACTCTTGGACACCAGTCTGATTCCTGCTTTCCTAAAGCTAAGTTTTCTGTTTTGCCTTTTGCATCTAAGATTTGTTTTTGTTTTTTCTTGCTTTTTGGATTCTGCCACTCCCTGCTGGAGTGTGCAGTGTTCCTAGAGCTCTGTCTTCTGAAAGTACCTGAGTGCTGATTTAGTTTTTGAAGCTTAGCTGCTTCAAGGCCATTTTTATATCAGCTTGTTGGCTTTTGTCTCTGATAGGGTTTTGACAGATTGCAGACAGCAGCCTTCCTATCCGTTCCTATCTAGGTAGTTTTTGGGCCCCGTCTTTGCTCAGTCTGTCTTTCTGTCTGTGTAAGTGTTTTCATCTTGCTTCACCGTCATTATATGTGGGGGGCTACCTATTGCTTTGGGGTCTGCTCTGGGGCAGTTAGATTTCCCCTTTCCTTCTTTAGGCCTATGTATCTCTCCGGCTGTGATCGAGGTTTCTAGGTCATCGTAGGAACCCCCCACGGCTACTGCTAGTTGTGTTGATAGGTTCAGGGGTCTGCAATCTGATAGTTGCCAACCTGGTTTTCAGGACTAGCTAGCATTTCTGTTTTTGCCTCCTACGGTGACTCAATCATAACAGATGGCGGGTAGGAGGCAAAAACAGGTTTGGGGGTCCCATGTAACCTACCCGGTAGTTTGTTCATCCTCAGAAACCAGGTGATATCATGCTAGGGAAAGGGACTTATTAATGTATGTTTATTTGTGTTGGCAACATGATAAGCATTCAATTTTCTGTCCATGGTATATGTAGAATTTCTATGTAACCATAGTAGTTATTGATAATATGGTATTTTTTGATTTAAGGTCAAGATTGTCATAACAATTGATTTGCTAGACCCTAGGTTATGGTAACTAGCAGATACCTGGCACTATAGTGTATGGTTGGTCTTGGGACCCTTAGCATTTAACTATTTATCAAAATGACCCATTGTCTCTGTTTTGTTATTAATGTCTGGTTGTTCAGACTTTTTAATTGTTTTTAACCACAAAGTGTCTGTTTGTTGTGTCCATTAATAAAATTGATACTTTTTTCATATCTTTGTGGTGATCCCTATTTGTGTGCATATACTTTCTTCTTTTCATGTGTTCTCAGGGGAAAATGAACTCACAACAGGGAACTTTACCATACTCCTAGCACTGCACCCAACACACACACTAGTTAGTCAGGGCATCTGGGTGTACCCTTCGGGAGGATGGCCTCATCCCAGACTGGTTAGGAAAGGGTGTTGGGGGGTTAGTGCTGAAGGTAGGTAGAAGGGGAGGAGCTTAGAAAGTGGAGTGATTTAGAACAGCCAATGAGTGATAGTGAGTGGGCAGAGCTTAAAGAAAGAGTGGTAGATTTGAAGGCAGTTTGAGGAGTTCCCTCAGGGGAAGAGCAAGTGGAAGGACGTATTGAGAGCAGCTCCTGTCTGGAGGAGCTGCTGGACGGATTGGCTTTGGAGGAAAGCTCCCTGAAGGAAGGAGTGATATTTCTTGAGTCCCACGCTGATAGCCATCAGGTGGGGGAAGAAATTAGGTCGCAACAGGGTCTCAGCCCCTAGCTTAGTGAAGCGAACAACGAACTTAACTAGCAAGCTGACAGTTGTGATTGCTGTATGGGCCACAGCGATTCCCACAGTTAGCTTCCCAGAAAGGCAGCCACATAGGATCAAGAAGCAGCCTGAGTCACAAATTCTGACAGGATCCGCGGCAGCTAGCCTGGGACACTGACTGTGAAGGTGCTGGGTAGGAGAGTGGAAACCAGCACAGTGAGATGGCCTAGGAAGGAATAGTCTGACAGGGAGTGTTGGAGGGGTGTATTCATCTACCCGGGAGTTTACTGGACCCCTGACCTGGAGGACTCAGCACGGAAGTGGCGTCTGTGTGCACCAGACAGTGAGTAAAGCCCTTTTGAACTGCATTCAACTGAGTCCTTGTCTCCTTTCTACATCCAGCACTCAGCACTGCTACATCCTCCACTCCGCTTGACAACATCACCCCTAAAAACAACTCTCAACACCCTGGGACTATTGCTCTACCTGTGGAGAGCCATTGTCACCTCAGCTGCATCACAACAGTCTCGGGAGAAAAACATAGCAGCGCTGGTCACCTCTGACCAGAATACCACAGGTGGCATCAAGTATTCAACTATAAACCTTTATTCCCATTTTACTACACATCAACAACAACAAACAACTTTCCTTGTTATTTGACCGCCTGGGGCCATGGACCGGGTTGCGGCCACTCTGACACCATCCCCCATTGAAGTCGACGGGCCCGGTACCGAGTACCCCACGGCCCCTGGGGCGCATCAGTACCTGTAATATTATATTGTTCAAGAAAGGCATCCAGGCCCATTAAGTTGTTTAATGAATCACATTATCAGGCATCATAAAGTTTCAGAGTTTCACTGATTTTACAGTAAATAATCTCCATTTGTGATGAATTCATCTCCCCCCTAGATCTAGAGGTTTCCCCTTTTTCATAATTACAGGCATAGGTGTATCTAAGCAATTAGAATTATATCTTTATTGTCTATTTATATTTTGGACATGTACTGTAATTATTAGTCCCACATTTTTAGAAGCTTTTTTCTCCACTTTCTTAACTTCAGCTGAAATTTTAATACAAAGTCAAGATATTTTCTGCCTTTTTGAGTGAACATGTGTAAAAATAATAAGTATAAACAGAAAGCACAACACTTTTGGAATTAAGGTGGTGAACAAGTAAGATAACCAAATTCGTCAACTGTAACGTAGAGACACCAAATCCGTCAACTGTAACGTAGAGACACTTGTCACTCATATAGGTGTATTCAAACGAAATATATTGAATGTAGAAAAAACAGAGAAAATAAGAGACGTTTCGGTCAACAAATGCCCTTCATCAGTCAGTGGATAGAGAAAAAACCATGTGAAGTCGCGCTATGTGAAGGTCTGCGGTGTCCGAAACAAAGTAAAAGAAAGGTGGTGAAGGAATTTTAAAAAATTAATACAGAATAAAAAATGATAGGGAATATATAATCAAAACCACCTATTTTCATAGTATTTATCAAAGTTCCTTTTCATGAAAGGGGTATCCATGTATAGACATTTAATGTAACTTTAAAAAAAAGAAGAAAGTGCAAAAATATTGAATTAATTGCTCATAAACCAATGGGTAGAAATATTTTTAAGCACAACTGGTGACGCAAAAATGTCATGCTACCCTTTAACAAAAAATGCCTAGTATAAAATAATTAGATATTGCCTATTTTAAAAATATAATTATAAAAAATAATATTTTGAGCAACGTATTGCTGTTAGAAAGTTGTGGCTTGATATCCCACATATCTAAACCAATAAACTCATACACTTTAACTTATAATATATGAGAAGACATACACTGTAATGTTTTCAAGAATGATCCGGATTACTTCTGAGAATTATTATGATCATCATTTTGACTTTCATTGTGACTGTCTCTTTACATACCTCTATTCCATGCATGAGAACAATGGTTAATTATATAGAAAATGTTGCTAAAGTCAAAAGCAGGCAAAAGGATTAATGTAAAATGTAATGCTGCATAAGAGATCGGATGCTGGAAACGAGCCCTGTAACTTTATTTTGAAATGTTCAAAAATGGAAGGGAATATGACAGCGACTGTTACTATGCCATTCAGAGAGAGTCAGTATTCGGGCCATTAGAGAAGAATTTAGCATAAACACCCTCCATTATTTTGCTATTTCTGTACGCATACAGAGCTTCATGCAGACTCCTGTCCAGTTCTTGTAAGTATGGTGATGGAAGTTCTCTAAAGCCTGCACTGAGACCTTTCATTTCATATGACTCTGTCAGAGCTTGTTCACAAAGCAACACTTTGTTCCCTTGAATCGGTGAACTACAAAAAGTGCTATGTCCGCCTCGACATTCAGACAAAACTGTCAAGGTATTATAATTGCTCGTCAGTTCTTAGTGCTAAGGTTGTGCTATACCATTCCTGTATGACATGCTACTTTTTGCGTGAATAAATGTATGTAAAAGTAATATAATGAGAGAATTATATACAATTCTGATACAGGAAACAATTAACATTTTTTTCCATAGCAAATGTTGCCTTTTAAATTCAACAATATAAAATCTTAATAAGTAGCAATTGTCCATGCCATCAATACAGTATGAAGAAGGTGAAGAACCACCTAACCAAATAGTCTTGAAAAAAAAACCTTCAGACAGTAATTGGACAAATATTACTGTAAAGGTTTAGAATTATACGAGCATATTGCCAATATAGAGGTAGCACTTTCCAATTGCTCAAAGGAAACTATCATTAGTAAATTTCCTATTCTTTAAATCAAATTTTATATTCCATATATTTTTAAAACTTGTTTTTTACACTTTTTCTTTAAAGTAGTCCTGCAATTTCACACTGGCCATTTTTTTTAGACTCATCCATGTTAGGCGTCGGGTTTCTCCCTCTGCATAGGAGGAATCCCGAGCTTTGCCTTCTGCGGTCTCCCATTCTTCCCTGACCGCAGAGGAGGCTGCTCAGCAGAGACGTCGGTCCCGGCGTCTTGCTCTTGCTCAAGCCAGTGCTGTCGGTTTGGTTGCTGCTGCCACCTCTAGACCAGTTATAGCAATCCACACTAGCCAGCAGTGAGCAGCTCCTGGGATGAAGTCTCTCTTTCGGTCCACTGAGCATGCCCGTGGGACGACCTCTCATTGGAGGTCAGAGGTCTCATGCTCAGGTCCTGTTGCTGCTCTGATTGGACCACTAGGAAGGTCCCGGAAGGCTGCAAGTATAAAAGCTTTGCATGGCCACTGGGCCATGCGCTAGTATAGAATTATGTACTGGTGTGTATGATGATGGATGCATGTTTCTGGTGACTGACTCATTATGATTCCCGTCCCTTGGTTGTGTATGTGATAAGGTTATCGGAGTTAGAGTCAGCGCCTAGTAGTGGCATTGCCTATACACCACAGTGCATCCAGGTCTCTCCACATGTGTTAGCGCCAGAGTGTGCCATCCTGCACAAAGCACGACTGTGCCGCATGTACAGCAGCGTCCGTCAGCATGGCGGAGTGCGCCATTAGTGCGCTTTCCAGAGCCTAAGCTTAGGCTGGTTAGTGGCATCAGCCAAAGCAGCGCTATATGCACTTCGTGCGATAATCTATTAGCGTGGCCTCTCCTGGCACCTCAGTTGCAGTGCTGAGCGTTATTGGGTCTAGAGGGACTCTAGCCCTGTGTCTTTGGGACAGAGTCCTGTGACTGCACACCAGCACTCACTTTGCCGAGGTCTGTGAGCATAACAGGCCACGGCGTTTATGTTCCATGTTGGAGAGACTCTGTGAGGCAACAGAGTCCACCTCTGTACACACCAGGTGACATTAACCCGCATGTGCTCATCTGTTATACTGCCATATTGTGTCCGCCATTATTGAGCAGCAGGTAACATCTCTGCAAGGTGGACCCCGGGCTGCGAGCGCACCTTATACCATCATTATTGTTTGGTGAGTTCCGCAAGCCCCTATCAATACATCAGTCCTTTATTTTCAGGAAAAGTTTACTAAGGCTCCATAGCTTGCGCTACACATAGCAGGAATTATCATCTACTTTGAGGCCAGCATACATAGTAGACCTGTAGTGACGTCCGGCTTTCATGCTAACCCCACGATCATGTGACAAGGTTGCCAATGACCAGGGTTTGTGTCACGTATCCAGTTTGCACGAGTTACATTCCATTGTCAGAGACTGACACCTGGATGAAGAAGGATATATTTGTGGATATATTTTGTGCTTCTTTATGAAGAAATGTGGTGGCTTTCTGAAGAAAAAGTGTTTGAAACACAAGAATAAACTGGAAACATCTTTCATCTATCCATCTCTGGACTGATGTCTTTATTCATTCAGCAGCGCGGAATATATCCACAAATATCCTTTTACAGTTAGACACCAACAGTCACTTGCTGACCTGTTGATCTGCTGCAGTTGTCATTTATACTTAAAAACCTCTGACACCGAATGTATCAGGTTAGCATTATCTGACGAGACAGGTGTAATTACAGTCAAGGGAGGATCACGATTCTACCCACGGCTGTTAGGAGCACACTTGTCAAGTGCCGGGAAAGATGCGGGCTCAGTGCTGGAGCCTGCATCTAAGGAAGGTACACGACCCATGACATATCTATACTTTATAGGTCATGAAGGGGTTAAAGAAAATCTGTAATCAGGTTTTTGCTACCTCATACGAGAGCAGCATAATGTAGGAAAAGAGACCCTGATTTCAACCATATTGTCACTTAGTTTTTTGGGTGCAGCAGTTGCTACAAAATCACAGTTCTTAGATGTAGCTGAGCTCAGAAAGCTGTCCCCTCTTGCAAAACAGCTTTTTGTGTACATTGTCTATTGACAGTGAGCGGCTTATCAGAAGAGGGTGTGTGGTTGGACAACTGCTCACATGAGTATCAGTCCTGGCAGTGATAATATACTGTTGATAAAACCTTAATTCTGTGGAAATAACAGCACACAACCTAATAAGTGACACATAGCTGAAATCTGGGTTTCAGCTGCTGCACCTTGCTGTCCTCATATTACATAGCAAAAATCAAGACTCTATATAAAGTTCAATGAAAATAGGCAATTTTTGCTCACTGTGTGTCAGAAAGTCCCGTACCCAGATAATGCATGCTTTCAATTGCAAGAGGTGCTGCCTTATCATAGTGGTTATATACACCCCTGTGGGCACCTCGGTGAACAATGCTGCTGTTATTTAATAAAAAAAACACTATAGAAAGTAGAAAAAAAATGTCACCATGTAGTGACCTTACAGGGATCTTTGCAATTAGCATGCATATATGTAGCATGTATTTGTTTATATCTTTATAAAGATTGACACAATACCGAATTAATAAAGAATTTAATCTCCACATTTTGTATTATTTTTAATAAATACCAGCTTGATTTGCGTGCTCCTTCTTATGTTGTTTGAAAAATTGTTACCTAGCAATATGCATTCAAATTAATCTGTAGGCTTTACTCCAATATCACGCAGCAGGATGGGGAAATCTAGCATTTATTAACAAGCGGGATACATATATTCCAAACTTCACTTTAAGTGCTGACATTAAATAACAAGAATTATTATTGCAGCCAGTGTGAACTCTGTACTTAAAGTACAAATGCTGTGAGAATGAATAAATTGAATTTACAAAAATTTAAATTCTCTCTTCCCTGTATTGTGGAAGTGCTACCGAGATGTAGGAAATTGGAATATTATGCGCTGGTAACCAAAAGTTCTTTTCATCTTTGTAGCTAATGGACTGAACAAAAAGTGAGCAATTTGTTTCATATCATGATTCACTAGCACTTTTACTGATAAGATTCCTATTTTCCAGTCTTGTTTCTTATTCAAGTTCATGTTTAGCGGTACACTGGCGTAATTACCGAATTGCGGTGCTTATATTTTAGTAACAGGGTTGACTGAAGCCCACTAGGATAAAGATAACGTTGCTAATGTTCTGTCATAGGAGGGGGACGGTGAAATGCACAGCCGGCTTCCTACTATTTCATACGAGAGAGGTCTAGCTATATTAAGCGGTAACCCAGAACAGAGTAATTGCTTATGCTGAAAAAGAATTCTGAGACCCAATCTTCCCAATTAAATCAGTAAAGTCTGAAGAGAGTTCTGCTTCATTTCATGAGAACTTTCTGACTCATATAAAAGGTATACAGTAATTGCGTCAACCCGCACATCTTCCGAAAACTATTCCATATAAAAGTGACACAAGTAGATACAATGTTGGCATGTTATGCCGATGCTTATTCGCTATGGTAAAGGTACGTTATTGTAATAGGAAACAGATAAATGAATTGCATATATGACAATATTCCAGTGTTTAGTAATATATATTCCACATATATTATGTCTTTTACAGTTGTTCCCATTGACATGTGACACTAGGTAAGCCACAGGAAAATTGTGCAATCATAGCTTTCCGACTGAAAACTATGAAGGTCCCTAGCAAGCAAAATCTTGTGGCACCTTCAGCAAATTATTTCCTAATACGTTATTAAATTTGCTAAAAAATTATTTGAATGCAAAAAATGACATTTTAATAAACAGAACAAAAATTAAGTTAATCCAACTTCATTTTAATCTACAAATGGTAATTAACTAACGTCGAAACTCAGGCGTAGACCTATATTATGGCCAAGGGTGTAGGCCTATATGTCTTCTGTGTTTCTGAAACGTCTCCTCAGGAATGTTGTATTATAATCTAAAGTCAGCCACTTATCTCTCCCCGGTCTGACCAATCACACAGTTGCTGTGCACGAGCGATTAGATGTCATGCCTCTACTAATCGAGAAATCTTGAAAATACCCATTAAGTTTGAACTTCTTTGTCCTATCTTAAAAATAACCTTTCCACTGGAAAGAAGAGAGGAAACATTATAAAGAACTACTTCTTTGGTCCCACCTCATGATACATCTCTGCTGAGACATTCCCACCACCTATGAATTAATCAAGAGAATGAGAGAATGGTAACATCTCCAATGCTCTGCTTTAACCTCAGTTTCAAACCTCCTATATATATATATATATTCTAATTTCTCAGTCTGGCATGAACCTTAAAGGGAATTTCTACTTTAACTAAAGTGGTCCTTAAATGCTTTTATACATATAAAATACCAAACAGAAAACATACTCATCCTTCCAGTATCCAGCGCTCTCCACTGCTGCTTTAGACTGTGTTTTGGCTGAAGTGGTGACCTCGCAATCACAGTGGTGCACATTGCCGCTGCAGCTGAACCTCGGAGGGTACGTATCTCCTCTGTTTGTAATTTTAGGTATGTAGAAGTATTTGAATAATACTTTTGTTAACATAGAAATCCCCTTTAATGTCAGTGAAAGTGCTGCTATAGAAAGCAAGTATAGTTAATCCTCTCTTCTGCAGATATACAGCCGGGAAAAAAGTATTTAGTCAGCCACCTATTGTGCAAGTTCTCCCACTTAAAAAGATGAGAGCGGCCTGTAATTGACATCATAGGTAGACCACAACTATGAGAGTCAAAAAGAGAAAACAAATCCAGAAAATCACCCTTGTCTGACTTGACAAGATTTATTTTTCAAATTATGGTGGAAAATAAGTATTTGGTCATTAACAAAAGTTCATCTCAGTAATTTGTTATATATCCTTTGTTGGCAATGACAGAGGTCAAACGTTTTCTGTAAAGTTGGAGTCACACATAGCGACTTACCAGCGATACCGACACCGATATGAAGGTGTCAGGATCGCTGGTAAGTCGCTATGTGATCGCTGGTGAGCTGTCACACAGACAGCTTCACCAGCGATCAGCACAGCGATGCCGAGCGCCCGGCATCGCTTGCCATCGCTGTAAAAAATAGAATCAAAATAAAAAATATAGTTATTCTCACCATCCGACGTCCCGCGCAGCCATCCTCTCTCCACGCTCCGGTCCCAGTGATCCTTTACGAGAATGACCGCGAGACGTCACGGTCTCGCGGGAGCGCAAAGTCTCGCGGTCATTCGTGCAAAGGATCACTGGGACCGGAGCATGGAGAGAGGATGGCTGCGCGGGACGTCGTATGGTGAGAATAACTATATTTTTTATTTTGATTCTATTTTTTACAGCTGATCGCTGGTCTCCAGCCTGTCACACGCAGCGATGCGTGCTGGCCAGCGGGAGACCAGCGACCAAAAATATGTCTAGAGGTTTCTTGCAGCGATCAGCGATACCGGCAGGGGGGCCGCTCGCTGATCGCTGTCACACACAGCGATCTCGCTGGTGAGATCGCTGTTACGTCACAAAAGTTGTGACTCAGCAGCGATCTCGCTAGCGAGATCGCTGTGTGTGACTCCCGCTTAAGTCTCCACAAGGCTGGCACACATTGTTGGTGGTATATTGGCCCATTCCTTCATGCAGATCTCCTCTAGAGCAATAGTGCAATGGGCCTGTCACTGGGCAACACGGATTTTAAAATCCCTCCAAAGTTTCTCTATGGGGTTGAGATCTTGAGACTGGCTAGGTCACTCCTGGACCTTCATATGCTTTGTAATATGGTGCAGGAGATGAGTATGTCACCACGGAACAGACGGACCAACAGTTAAAGGGAGATTTATTTACAGGGGAAAAACACAGACAAAATTAAGAGTGCAAATATGAATATTATTAGAACGAGTTATTTAAGCAGACAAAAAGCATCAACAGTATTAAACAGTATAAAGGGTAGTTTTCCTATGGAGGAACTTATCAGTCTGAAGGGGTCTTGATTGAAGGGTCACTCTTCTCCCACGTTGGCGCCGAATCACCAGCAGCGCTTGTCGTCTGGAGTACTCTGTATCCTGTGCCTTTAAAAATGTCCAGCCGAGATATGAGGGGTTACTGCGGGAGCCAGAGGGGTATGAGACAAACAATATTCCATATGCTCCGAGTCCTTCTCTCTTACTCTGCAGTGATGCTCTCTCACCGGAATCAGGGGCTCTGCATTAACACAAAGGTTACCGGAACTTCGTACGTGGTACAGTCTCTCTAAACAGGTCACAGCCCTGTCACTGGGTGCAGTCTCTTTGCAGAGGTCAGTCTTATCACAGAACGCAGTCTCTTGCAGGGGGCAGTCTTATCACAGAGCACAGGCTCTTTGCAGGGGGCAGTCTTATCACAGAGCGCAGTCTCTTTGTAGGAGGCAGTCTTATCACAGAGGTGAGAATGCAACTTTCCGGACACTGCAGTACCCAGCTTCACGTAGGTGTAGTGTTCTTTGGATGCAACTTAGCATTCTGTCTCCTCCAAACACGACAAATTTTGTTTCTACCAAACAGTTCTACTTTGGCTTCCTCAGACCATATGACATTCTCACAAAAGTTTTCTGAAAAATCCAAAAGCTTCAGATGGGCCCAGACATGTACTGGCTTAAGCAGGGGGACACGTCTGGCACTGCAGGATCTGACTCCCTGGTGGTGCAGTGTGCTACTGATGGCAGCCTTTGCTACGGTGGTCCCAGCACTATGCACGTCATTCACTAGGTCCCCCCATGTGGTTCTGGGATTTTTGCTCACCATTCTTGTGTTAATTTTGACACCACAGGGTGAGATCTTGCGTGGAGCCCCAAATCAAGTGAGATTATCAGTGGTCTTGTTTGTCTTCCATTTTCTTATTATTGCTCCCACAGTTAATTTCTTCACACCAAACTGCTTGCCTTTATAAATTCAGTCTTCCCAGCCTGGTGCAGGTCTACAATTTTGTTTCTGGTGTCCTTCGACAGCTCTTTGGTCTTCACCATAGTGGAGTTTGGAGTGTGAATGTTTGAAGTTGCGGACAGGTGTATTTTATACTGATAACAAGTTCAAACAGGTGCCATTACTACAGGTAATGAGTAGAGTTGAGCGATACCGTCCGATACTTCAAAGTATCGTATCGGATGGTATCGGCCGATCTTTAAAAAAAGTATCGGTATCGCCGATTCCGATACCGGAAGTCCCATTCAAGTCTATGGGACTTCCGGTATCGGAATAAGAAAAACCCTTTCCTGCCCTTGTACAGCCTCTCTGGGGTCTGTACGGGCCTTTCGGGGGGCTGTGCCGGCCTGCCAGGGGGTCTGTGCAGGCTCCGGTGGTCTGTGCCGGCCTGCCGGTGGTCTGTGCAGGCTCCGGGGGGCTGTGCCGGCCTGCCGGGGGGCTGTGCCGGCCTGCCGGGGGGCTGTGCCGGCCTGCCGGGGGGCTGTGCAGGCTCCGGGGGGCTGTGCCGGCCTGCCGGGGGGCTGTGCCGGCCTGCCGGGGGGCTGTGCCGGCCTGCCGGTGGTCTGTGCAGGCTCCGGGGGTCTGTGCAGGCATCGTCCGATGGGACTACAAGTCCCATCGGGCGATGCCTGCTACCATGACAGTGATTGACACATTAGCCAATGATGGGACAGTAGTAGTCCCATCATCCGGCTAATGTGTTAAATGTAAAAAAAAAAAAAAAAAATAAAAAAAAAATTACATGCTACATACATACAACATGCATACTACATACATGCTACATTCATACTACATACTACATACATGCTACATTCATACTACATGCAACATACATACTACATATATACTACATGCATGCTACATACATACTACATGCTACATACATACTACATATATACTACATGCATGCTACATACATACTGCATGCTACATGCATGCTACATACATACTACATACATACTACATGCTACATACATACCACATATATACTACATACATACAATACATTCATACAATACATACATAGACATACAGTACATATAACATAGAGTAACATACTTACCAATACTTGTCACATTGTTCCCCGAAGCCATTGTCATCTACGGAATAAATATTAACATAACAAACCACAAAAATACTCACCCACGATCCGAAGCAGTCCACGAGTGTGTCCCACTACGATCTTGGGTAGAGAACTGCAGCATCAGATGATGCTGCCGTTCTCTACGGGCTGCAGGAATCCAATGACGGAAGGTAGGTATCCTTCCGCACTGTATTCCTCCGCCACTTAAAAAAAAAAAAAGTCCCTAGTCTCACTTTATGCCATTGCTGTGTGGGAAATTCCCACGCAGCAATGGCATAAAGTGAGACTAGGGACTTTTTTTTTTTTTTAACATTTAACACATTAGCCGGATGATGGGACTACTACTGTCCCATCATTGGCTAATGTGTCAATCACTGTCATGGTAGCAGGCATCGCCCGATGGGACTTGTAGTCCCATCGGACGATGCTTGCACAGACCCCCGGACATCAGCACAGCCCCCCGGCAGGCCGGTACAGACCCCGGGCAGTCCACACAGCCCCCCGGCAGGCCGGCACAGCCCCCCGGCAGGCCGGCAGAGACCCCCGGAAGGCCCGAAATGACGGCGCATCATGATGCGCACACACCGCGCATCATGATGACGTCAGGCCGTCAATCAACTGAACTTCCGATTCCGATGCCGAATTCCGATATTGAAAAAATATCGGAAGTCGGTATCGGAATTCCGATACAGCAAGTATCGGCCGATACCCGATACTTGCGGTATCGGAATGCTCAACACTAGTAATGAGTGGATTACAGAGGAGCCTCTTAAAGAATAAGTTACAGGTCTGTGAGAGCCAGAAATATTGCATATTTTTAGGTGACTAAATACTTATTTTCCACCATAATTTGAAAAAATAAATCTTGACAAATCAGAAAGGTGATTTTCTAGATTTGTTTTCTCATTTTGACTCTTATAGTTGTGGTCTACCTATGATGTCAAGTACAGGCCTTTCTCATCTTTTATTTGGGCGAACTTGCACAATTGGTGGCTGACTAAATACTTTTTTTCCCCACTGTATATGGAGTCTGACGTGTGGAACATAACTAGCAAACAATGAGAGTATTCAGTACCAAGTAGGAATCCAATCAAACTTGAAGCATTGTCAATTCCTGAATACGTGTTTTGGAAAACTATTCTTTATTGTCTGGATTACCTATAATTTCTAAATTAAATCACCATCATGGCCCACAAGTACTTGGCATTACTTATGTATTCATGTAAGCTTAAGTCATCAAGGTTATGTGGCTTTTAAAATATGGAATTACATTTTATAAAGATATTTAAAAACTTTTGTCTTTTTTAGTTCTGTTTAGTTTGTTTTCTGAACATTTGTTCAATACAGCTGACTAGATGCTAAGCCATCTGCACATCCTCTTATTTTCATAGTATGACCTACTTGCTATTTCCTTTTTATTTTCCTGCACTTCTGTAGAAGAAGGAAGTTTTAAACTCAAGGTAAACATCAGTCACAGAAATAGGTTCAAGGTCATAAAGAAGCAACAATCCAAATCAGTCTGAGGATTTATGCATTAATAACAGGCATCTTAACAGTAATGAAAGCACACATGTGGCTGACAGCGATATGACACTTAATTACAGAATGCAAATTTACTGAAAATCATGATAATGATAAATTAGTAGAAATAATATATTAATGCAAATTAATTAAAAATGTCCAGAACTGTATTTTTAGTATTGATTTTCAAATTCTGAATTTAGTGAGGATGTATTTTGATATGCATGCTGCAGCAATGGCTAGAAGATGTGTAAAACATGAATTTTCTTCACTTTGAAATAATGCATTACGGCCATTTTTGAAAAGGTTATTGTTTGTATAGAATAATCACAAAAAAAAATAACTACATTTTTGTGATATGTGATACGGTGGCTTTTAGATTGCTTATCTGCAGTATGATCCTTCCTATATAGAGTTTGATACATTTTTGTTGCTAGCATTCTCACCATTTTAGATTGATGGTATCACGATCTAATTTTCTCATTATTTTTGCAATTCTACCCTCATTACTGTGCTTTACAGTAATATACAGTGGGAAAAATAAGCATTGTAGGTACACTTCAACTGCGAGAGACAGAATCTTAAAATAAAATCCAGAAAATCACATTGTATGATTTTTACATAATTAATTTGCATTTTAATGCATGAAATAAGTAGTTAATACAATAGAAAAACAGATCTTAATATTTGGTACAGAAAATTTTGTTTGCAATTACAGAGGGATTTTTTCCCACTCCTTCAAAAAGATCTTCTCTAGATCTTTCAGGTTTCGAGGCTGTCGCTGGGCAACATTGAGTTTCAGCTCCATCCAAAGATTTTCTTTTGGGTTCTGGTGTGGAAACTGGCTAGTCCATTCCAGGACTGAAAATGCTTCTTACAGAGCCACTTCTTAGTTGTCCGGGCTGTGTGTTTCGGGTCATTGTCATGCTGGAAGACCCAGCCACGACCCATCTTCAATGCTCTTACTGAGGAAAGGAAGTTCTTGGCCAAAATCTTGTGATATATGACCTCATCCATGCTCCCTTCAATGCTGTGCAGTCATCCTGTCCCCTTTGCAGAAAAGCACCCCCAAAGTATAATGTTTCTTCCACCATGCTTCACAGTCAGTACAGTGTTCTTGGGGTTGTAATAACTCTTCTTCCTCCAAACATGGCAAGTGGAGTTGATACCAAAAAGTTCTATTTTGGTCTCACCTTGCCACATACCTTCTGCCATACCTCTTCTGGGTAATCCAGATGGTCATTGGTGAACTTTACATGGGCTTGAACATGGCATGAGCAGGGGGACCTTGCGTGCCCTGCAGAATTTTAATCCAATGTGGTATATTGTGTTACTAATGATAATGATTGAGACTGTGCTCCCAGCTATCTTCAGGTCATTGTCCAAGTCCTCCCATGTAGTTTTGGGCTGATTCCTGACCTTTCTCAGAAACATACTTACCCTATGAGGTGAGATCTTTCATGGAGCATCAGACCAAGGAAGTTTGACAGGCATCTTGTGTTTCTTCCATTTTTTAATAGTTGTGCCAACAGTTGTTGCCTTCTCACCAAGCTGCTTGTCTATTGTCCTGTACCCTATCCCAGCCTTGTGCAGGTCTACAGTTTTGTCTCTAGTGTCATTTGACAGCTCTTTGGTCTTCTCCATTGTGGAGAGGTTGTATTGTGATTGGTTGAATGTGTGGACAGGTGTCTTTTATATGGGTAACAAGTTCTAACAGGTGCAATTAATAAACATAATGAGTGAAGAGTAAGAGGGCTTCTTAAAGAAGAACAACCAGGTGTGTGAGAACCAGAATTCTTGCTGATTGGTTGGTGATCAAATACCTATTTCATGGAATAAAAATGCTATTTAATTATTTAAAAATCAAGCAATTTGATTTTCTGTTTATTTTTAGATTCTGTCTCTCACAGTTGAATGTACCCAAGAAAAAATTTACTATTCTTTGTAGGTGGGAAAAGCTTGCAAAATCAGCACTGTATCATTAATTATGTATATATTATAGTAGGATGCAATCAGGTGCATTGTGTGCATTTAAACACTCACAAAAGTCTATGATCCTTTAAGCAAACAGCCTGTCATACTGAAAGGTATTCCTGGTTCTGATCTCAATATTAGGCCCACTTCACACGTCACTGTTTCCGTGTTTTTTGGTGTCATTTTTCACATGTACCTGACACAATTATACTGTACACGTGCACCCATTATAATCTATGAGGTTGTGCACATGTCCTTGTGTCCACAGTTTGCTCAGCAAGATCCGACAACTGTGATGAGCATTGGCGTTAGTATCCAGCGACTATTATGAGCGGTTGTTGAAGGGTAACACTAGGGTGTGATCTTCTTAATCGTCTGTAGCCAAACTGTATCTTTGAGAGATTTAATGTGCACATGGAGAAAAAAGAATTGTTATTGATGACACAGTCTCTAGTAGCAAATCCATTTATTGATTAGAAGGTACATCCTTTTATAGGTTATCAATAGTGATGAGCGAGCACTAAAATGCTCGGGTGCTCGTTGTTCAGGTCGAGCAAATTGAAATACTTGGGTACTCGGATAGAACAACAAGCCCAATGTACACTACCTTTCAAAAGTTTAGGGTCACTTAGAAATTTCCTTATTTTTGAAAGAAAAGCACAGTTTTTTTTCCCAATAAAGCTAACATTAAACGATTCAGAAATACACTCTATACATTGCTAATGTGGTAAATGACTATTCTAGCTGCAATTGTCTGGTTTGTAATGCAATATCTTCAGAGATGTATAGAGGCCCATTTCCAACAACCATCAGTCCAGTGTTCTTATGGCACTCTGTGTTTGCTAACTGTGCAAGAAGGCTAATGGATGGTTAGAATACCCTTGAAAATCCTTGTGCAAGTATGTTAGCACAGCTGAAAACATTTTGGCTGATTAGAGAAGCTATTCACCTGACCTTCCTTTGAGCTAGTTGAGAATCATTACATTTGTTGGTTCCATTAAACTCACAAATTGGCCAGAAAAAAAGAACTTTCATGTGAAACTCGAAAGTCTATTCTTGTTCTTTGAAATGAAATTGCCAAGAAACTGAAGATTTCCTACAATGGAGTGTACTACTCTCTTCAGAGGAGAGCACAAACAGGCTCTAACCAGAGTAGAAAGAGAAGTGGGAGGCCCCGCTGCACAACTGAGCAACAAGACAAGTACATTAGAGTCTGTAGTTTGAGAAATCGATGCCTCACAGGTCCTCAACTGGCAGCTTCATTAAATAGTACACACAAAACTCCAGTGTGGACGTCTACAGTGAAGAGGCGACTCCGGGATGCTGGCCTTTAGGGTAGACTGGCAAAGAAAAAGCCATATCTGAGACTGGCTAATAAAAGGAAAAGATTAATATGGGCAAAAGATCACAGACATTGGACAGAGGAAGTTTGGAAAAAAGTTTTATGGACAGACGAATCCAAGTCTGAGTGTTTTGGATCATACAGAAGAACACTTTTGAGATGCAGAACAACTGAAAAGATGCTGGAAGAGTGCCTGACTCCATCTGTCAAGCATGATGGAGGTAATGTGATGGTCTGGCGTTTCTTTGGTGCTGGTAAAGTGGGAGATTTGTACAAGGTAAAAGGGATTTTGAATAAGGAAGGCTATCTGTTGTGAGTTCATTTTCCACTTCACCGTTGATGTCTGATGAACTCCCTCTGCTGGTGAAAAGAGGTAGTGAAATTGATTGGGTTGAGAAGAACCTGTCATCTGAACAGGTGGAGCCTGATTGGACACCCGGAATCACTGAGTGGATATAAGGCAGCCGACGCCCTACAGGGGTGCTGGTGATCCTTTCTGCTCTGAGCTCTTGCAACCAGTTAGTCCTGTCTACTGAAAGCTAAGTTTTTGCTCTCTTATTTTTCCATGAGATTTTGTCTGTTTGCTTCGTGTTTTGTGTTCAGCCTGCCTTTGTTGGGACGGGCTGAGCTCTGATCAGTTTAAGTTTATCTCTTTGCTTTGTTTTCAGAATATACCTGAGTGCTGATATAGTGATTTTGAAGTCTAGGGACTTCAGGGCCTTTTTCCCTATCAGACGGTTGGGACATTTTTGGTAGGGTTTTTTGCAGATTGCAGCCAGCATCTTTTCTGTCCTTTCCTATTTAGTTAGTTGGGCCCCATTGTTTGCTCAACCTGTCTTTCTGTCTGTGTTTGTGTTTTCATTTGCTTTTCACCGACAATACATGTTGGGGGCTGTCTATTGCTTTGGGGTCTGCTCTGGGGCAGTTTAGATTTCTCCTTTCTTTCTTTAGGCTTATTTAGTTCTCTGGCTGTGAACGAGGGGTCTAGGGCACCGTAGGAACCCCCCACGGCTACTGTTAGTTGTGGTGAATAGGATAAGGGGTCTGCAATCTGATAGCTACCAACCTCTCCGGTTTTCTGGACTTAGCTTGTATTTTTGTTTTTTCCTCCTTCGGTGACTCATTCATAACAGAATCACCAGCCATACCACAGATTCTAGGACACTCAATAGCAGGAAAGAATTGTAGAAAAAAAAAAAAAGAGTCCGAATTTTTTTTTTGTGTGTATATTTTTTCCTCTATGTCTTTGAGGCTGTAGGGGGAATTTTTTCTTCTCAGTGGAGATTAAGCAATTGTCTGATCGTGTGGAGCAGCTCGCTGCTGAAGTGCGGGGAATTTCCGCCTATTTTGCTCATTCACATGTTGCTGAGCCAAAGATCCCTACTCCTGATGTGTTTTTTGGGGATCGGTCTAAATTTTTGAACTTTAAGAATAATTGTAAATTATTTTTTGCCTTGAAGCCTAACTCATCAGGGAGCTCCGCACAGCAGGTTAAAATTGTCATCTCCTTGCTGCGCGGCGATCCTCAGGATTGGGCGTTTTCCTTGAAACCTGATGAACCTATTCTAACTAATGTGAACGCATTTTTTCAAGCCTTGGGGCTGTTGTACGATGAACCTAATGCTATTGATCAGGCTGAAAAGGCCCTGTTGGCATTGAGCCAGGGTCAGGATTCTGCAGAGTTGTACTGTCAAAAATTCTAAAAGTGGGCGGTCCTTACTACCTGGAATGATGGTGCCTTGGCAGCTCTCTTTCGGAAGGGTTTGTCAGAAACCGTAAAAGATACTATGGTGGGATTTCCTGTTCCCTCTGGTCTTGACGATTCTATGTCATTAGCCATTTAGGTTGATCGGCGTTTGCGTGAGCGCAAAACCGCATGAGAGGTGTTGCCCCCTATTGAACAAATGTCTGAACCTATGCAATGTGATAGAGTTTTGTCTAGGGCGCAACGTCAGGAGTTCAGAAGGCGTAATAAGCTGTGTTTTTTCTGTGGAGATGCCTCGCATATTATTTCTGTCTGCCCTAGACGAGAGAAACATTTGCACACACATTTGCTGTGGGTGGTGTTCAACCTAAGTTTCTTCTGGCAATTACTCTGATCTGCTCCCTGTCCACATTTTCCGCTAAGGCTTTTGTGGATTCGGGAGCAGCTCTGAACCTGATGGACTTGAATTTTGCTAAACGTTGTGGATTTCCTATGAAACCTCTGCGGACGCCTATCCCTTTGAGGGGTATTGATGCTACTCCTTTGGCGAAGAATAAACCTCAGTTTTGGACCCAGGTGGTAATGCGGGTCGCCCCAGACCATCAAGAAAATTGCAGATTTTTGGTGCTGCATAATCTGCATGATACCATTGTTCTGGGGTTTCCCTGGTTGCAAATCCATAATCCAGTTTTGGATTGGAAATCTGTGTCTGTGGTGAGTTGGGGTTGTCGGTGTGCCCTTAGTGACGCTCCTGTTTTCTCCACCTCTCCCCAGTCGCATGATGTTCCTGACTATTTGGCTGATTTTTATGATGTATTTAGTGAGAATAAGTCTGCGTCTTTGCCTCCTCATAGGAGTTATGACTGTGCAATTGAGCTGAGCCCTAGGTGTAGATTTCCCAAGGGTCGACTTTTCAATTTATCTGTACCCGAGCACGAGGCTATGTGATCCTATATTAAGGAGTCGGTGGAGAAGGGTCATATTAGACCATCCTCTTCACCCTTAGGTGCTGTTTTTTTTGTGGCCAAGAAGGATGGTTCATTAAGGCCTTGTATTGACTATCGTTCCCTCAACAAAATTACTGTTAAATATCAGTATCCATTCACTATTATAGTGAATGGATACTGTGAATTATAGTGAATAATAGTGAATGTACTATAGACACTGACTCATTCTCACTAAATACATCATAAAAGTCCGCCAAATAATCAGGAACATCATGCGACTGAGGAGAGGTGGAAAACACCGGAGCCTCACTAAGGGCACACCGACAACCCCAACTCACCACAGACACAGATTTCCAGTCCAAAACTGGATTATGAATTTGTAACCAGGGAAACCCCAGAACAATAGTATCATGCAGATTATGCAACACCAAAAACCTGCAATTTTCTTGATGGTCTGGGGCGACCCGCATTACCACCTGGGTCCAAAACTGAGGTTTATTTTTAGCCAAAGGAATTTCCCACACAGCTTTTACCATAAAGTGAGACTAGGGACTTTTTTTTTTTAAGTGGCGGAGGAATACAGTGCGGAAGGATACCTACCTTCCGTCATTGGATTCCTGCAGCCCGTAGAGAGCGGCAGCATCAGCTGATGCTGCAGTTCTCTACCCAAGATCATCGTGGGACACACTCGTGGACTGCTTCGGATCATGGGTGAGTATTTTTGTGGTTTGTTATGTTAATATTTATTCCGTAAAAGACAATGGCTTCGGGGAACAATGTGACAAGTATTGGTAAGTATGTTACTCTATGTTATATGTACTGTATGTCTATGTATGTATAGTATGAATGTATTGTATGTAGCATGTATGTAGCATGTATGTAGCATGTAGTATGTACAGTCATGGCCAAAAGTATTGACACCCCTGCAATTCTGTCAGATAATACTCAGTTTCTTCCTGAAAATGAATGCAATCACAAATTCTTTGGTATTATTATCTTCATTTAATTTGTCTTAAATGAAGAAACACAAAAAGAATTGTCCTAAAGCCAAATTGGATATAATTCCACACCAAACATAACAAAGAGGGTGGACAAAAGTATTGGCACTGTTTGAAAAATAATGTGATGCTTCTCTAATTTGTGTAATTAACAGCACCTATTACTTACCTGTGGCACCTAACAGGTGTTGGCAATAACTAAATCACACTTGCAGCCAGTTGACATGGATTAAAGTTGACTCAACCTCTGTCCTGTGTCCTTGTGTGTACCACATTGAGCATGGAGAAAAGAAAGAAGACCAAAGAACTGTCTGAGGACTTGAGAAACCAAATTGTGAGGAAGCATGAGCAATATCAAGGCTACAAGTCCATCTCCAAAGACCTGAATTAGCCTGTGTCTACCGTGCGCAGTGTCATCAAGAAGTTTAAAGCCCATGGCACTGTGGCTAACCTCTCTAGATGTGGCCGGAAAAGAAAAATTGACAAGAGATTTCAATGCAAGATTGTGCGGATGTTGGATAAAGAACCTCCACTAACATCCAAACAAGTTCAAGCTGCCCTGCAGTCCGAGGGTACAACGGTGTCAACCCGTACTATCCGTCGGCATCTGAATGAAAAGGGACTGTATGGTAGGAGACCCAGGAAGACTCCACTTCTTACCCCGAGACATAAAAAAGCCAGGCTGGAGTTTGCCAAAACTTACCTGAAAAAGCCTAAAACATTTTGGAAGAATGTTCTCTGGTCAGATGAGACAAAAGTAGAGCTTTTAGGGCAAAAGCATCAACATAGAGTTTACAGGAGAAAAAAGAGGCATTCAACGAAAAGTACACGGTCCCTACAGTCAAACATGGCGGAGGTTCCCTGATGTTTTGGGGTTGCTTTGCTGCCTCTGGCACTGGACTGCTTGACTGTGTGCTTGGCATTATGAAGTCAGAAGACTACCAACAAATTTTGCAGCATAATATAGGGCCCAGTGTGAGAAAGCTGGGTCTACCTCAGAGGTCATGGGTCTTCCAGCAGGACAATAACCCAAAACACACTTCAAAAAGCAGCACTAGAAAATGGTTTGAGAGAAAGCACTGGAGACTTCTAAGGTGGCCAGCAATGAGTCCAGACCTGAATCCCATAGAACACCTGTGGAGAGATCTAAAAATGGCAGTTTGGAGAAGGCACCCTTTCAAATATCAGGGACCTGGAGTAGTTTGCCAAAGAAGAATGGTCTAAAATTCCAGCAGAGCATTGTAAGAAACTCATTGATGGTTACCGGAAGCAGTTGGTCGCAGTTATTTTGGCTAAAGGTTGTGCAACCAAGTATTAGGCTGAGGGTGCCAATACTTTTGTCCGGCCCATTTTGGGAGTTTTGTGTGAAATGATCAATGTTTTGCTTTTTGCTTCATTCTCTTTTGTGTTTATTCATTTAAGACAAATTAAATGAAGATAATAATACCAAAGAATTTGTGTTTGCAATCATTTTCAGGAAGAAACTGAATATTATCTGACAGAATTGCAGGGGTGTCAATACTTTTGGCCATGACTGTATGTAGCATGCATGTAGTATGTATGTAGTATGTATGTAGCATGTAGTATGTATGTAGCATGCATGTAGTATATATGTAGTATGTATGTAGCATGTAGTATGTATGTAGTATGTATGTAGCATGCATGTAGTATATATGTAGTATGTATGTAGTATATATGTGGTATGTATGTAACATGTAGTATGTATGTAGTATGTATGTAGTATATATGTAGCATGTAGTATGTATGTAGCATGCATGTAGTATGTATGTAGTATGTAGCATGCATGTAGTATATATGTAGTATGTAGCATGTATGTAGCATGCATGTAGTATATATGTAGCATGTAGTATGTATGTAGCATGCATGTAGTATATATGTAGTATGTATGTAGTATGTATGTAGCATGCATGTAGTATATATGTACTATGTATGTAGCATGCAGTATGTATGCATGTAGTATGTATGTAGTATTTTTTTTTTTTTTTTACATTTAACACATTAGCCGGATGATGGGACTACTACTGTCCCATCATTGGCTAATGTGTCAATCACTGTCATGGTAGCAGGCATCGCCCGATGGGACTTGTAGTCCCATCGGACGATGCCTGCATGGACCCCCGGACATCAGCGCAGCCCCCCGGCAGGCCGGCACAGCCCCCCGGCAGGCCGGTACAGACCCCCACAGGGTGCACAGCCCCCCGGCAGGCCGGCACAGCCCCCCGGCAGGCCGGTACAGACCCCGGGCAGTCCGCACAGCCCACCGGCAGGCCGGCACAGCCCCCCGGCAGGCCGGCAGAGACCCCCGGAAGGCCCGTACAGACCCCCGAGAGGCTGTACAAGGGCAGGAAAGGGTTTTTCCAATTCCGATACCGGAAGTCTCATAGACTTGAATGGGACTTCCGGTATCGGCATCGGCGATACTGATACTTTTTTTAAAGATCGGCCGATCCATTCCGATCCGATATTTTGAAGTATCGGACGGTATCGCTCAACTCTACTTATTACGCCTTCTGAACTCCTGACGCTGCTCTCTGAAAAAAACTCTATCACATTGCATAGGTTCAGACATTTGTTCAACAGGTGGCAACACCTCTCGTGCAGCTCTGCGTTCGCGTAAACGCCGATCAACCTGAATGGCTAAAGACATAGAATCGTCAAGACCAGAGGGAACAGGAAATCCCACCATAGTATCTTTTATGGCTTCTGACAACCCCTTCCGAAAGAGAGCAGCCAAGGCATTATCATTCCAGGTAGTAAGTACTGCCCACTTTCGGAATTTTTGACAATACAATTCTGCAGAATCACGACCCTGGTTCAATGCCAGCACGTTCTTTTCAACACAACTAGCAGTAGCCGTGGGGGGCTCCTACGATGCCCTAGGCCCCTCGATCAGAGCCGGAGGACTACATAGCCTAAAGACAGAAAGGGAAATCTAAACTGCCCCAGAGCAGACCTCAAAGCAAAAGGCAGCCCCCCACATATAATGACGGTGAAGCAAGAAGAAAGAACAAAACACAGACAGAAAGATAGACTGAGCAAAGATGGGGCCCACGCTAGCTTAGATAGGAAAGGACAGGAAGGCTGCTGTCTGCAATCTGAAAAACCCTATGAAAATAAGAGCCAACAAACTGACAGTAAAAAAGGCCCTGAAGACGCTAGGCATCAAAAAGCTATGTCAGTACTCAGGAATATTCTGAAGACAGAGCAACAGGCAAAAGGAGATTCAGCTCACCCCGGCAGGGAATGGCAGAATCCAGAAAAGCAAGGAAAACAAAACACTAATGCAAAAAGGCAAAGCAGAAATCTTAGCTTTAGATGAGCAGGAATCAGACTGGTTTCCTAGAAGTCCAAAGAGAAATCACCCGCAGGCCAGAAGGGCGTCGGCAGCCTTATATCCAGTCATTAACTCCACTCAGCCAGTCATCATCATCAGCCCCAGTTGTTTGACAATCAGGCTCACTACCTTTCTTCACCAGAAGAGGGAGTTCCTCGGGCCTCAATAGTGAAGGGGAAAATGAACTCACAACAGTAGATCCTCTTTAAAATGAATCTATCATTATCTTTATCTATCTATCTATCATTATCTTTTTGTGTCGGTATGTGACTGGGATCTCTTTGCCCCCGCTCGCTTGCCGGCAGGGCACCGCCGGGTGTTTGGGGCTTGTGGATGGCGGGGATCAGTGCATGCGCCGTCTACACACAGCGCTCTGGAGGCGGGTCAGCTGATGGTCACATGACCAATCACTATGGAGACATAAGGTCCTATGCGGCCACTCACCACACACTTCCCCTCGATAAAATTAACAGAGAGTAGCGAAACACACGTCAGGGTGTCCTGGGACGTTGCTGCTGAGCCTTGGGTGTGAGTATTTACTCGTTTCTTGTGTGGAATTTCCCACACAGCTTTTACCATAAAGTGAGACTAGGGACTTTTTTTTTTTAAGTGGCGGAGGAATACAGTGCGGAAGGATACCTACCTTCCGTCATTGGATTCCTGCAGCCCGTAGAGAGCGGCAGCATCAGCTGATGCTGCAGTTCTCTACCCAAGTTCGTCGTGGGACACACTCGTGGACTGCTTCGGATCATGGGTGAGTATTTTTGTGGTTTGTTATGTTAATATTTATTCCGTAAAAGACAATGGCTTCGGGGAACAATGTGACAAGTATTGGTAAGTATGTTACTCTATGTTATATGTACTGTATGTCTATGTATGTATAGTATGAATGTATTGTATGTAGCATGTATGTAGCATGTATGTAGCATGTAGTATGTATGTAGCATGCATGTAGTATATATGTAGTATGTATGTAGCATGTAGTATGTATGTAGTATGCATGTAGCATGCATGTAGTATATATGTAGTATGTATGTAGTATATATGTGGTATGTATGTAACATGTAGTATGTATGTAGTATGTATGTAGCATGCATGTAGTATGTATGTAGTATGTAGCATGCATGTAGTATATATGTAGTATGTAGCATGTATGTAGCATGCATGTAGTATATATGTAGCATGTAGTATGTATGTAGCATGCATGTAGTATATATGTAGTATGTATGTAGTATGTATGTAGCATGCATGTAGTATATATGTACTATGTATGTAGCATGCAGTATGTATGCATGTAGTATGTATGTAGTATTTTTTTTTTTTTTTTTTTTACATTTAACACATTAGCCGGATGATGGGACTACTACTGTCCCATCATTGGCTAATGTGTCAATCACTGTCATGGTAGCAGGCATCGCCCGATGGGACTTGTAGTCCCATCGGACGATGCCTGCACGGACCCCCGGACATCAGCGCAGCCCCCCGGCAGGCCGGCACAGCCCCCCGGCAGGCCGGTACAGACGCCCACAGGGTGCACAGCCCCCCGGCAGGCCGGCACAGCCCCCCGGCAGGCCGGTACAGACCCCGGGCAGTCCGCACAGCCCACCGGCAGGCCGGCACAGCCCCCCGGCAGGCCGGCAGAGACCCCCGGAAGGCCCGTACAGACCCCCGAGAGGCTGTACAAGGGCAGGAAAGGGTTTTTCCAATTCCGATACCGGAAGTCTCATAGACTTGAATGGGACTTCCGATATCGGCATCGGCGATACCGATACTTTTTTTAAAGATCGGCCGATCCATTCCGATCCGATATTTTGAAGTATCGGACGGTATCGCTCAACTCTACTTATTACGACTTCTGAACTCCTGACTCTGCTCTCTGAAAAAAACTCTATCACATTGCATAGGTTCAGACATTTGTTCAACAGGTGGCAACACCTCTCGTGCAGCTCTGCGTTCGCGTAAACGCCGATCAACCTGAATGGCTAAAGACATAGAATCGTCAAGACCAGAGGGAACAGGAAATCCCACCATAGTATCTTTTATGGCTTCTGACAACCCCTTCCGAAAGAGAGCAGCCAAGGCATTATCATTCCAGGTAGTAAGTACTGCCCACTTTCGGAATTTTTGACAGTACAATTCTGCAGAATCACGACCCTGGTTCAATGCCAGCACGTTCTTGTCAACACAACTAGCAGTAGCCGTGGGGGGCTCCTACGATGCCCTAGGCCCCTCGATCACAGCCGGAGGACTGCATAGCCTAAAGACAGAAAGGGAAATCTAAACTGCCCCAGAGCAGACCCCAAAGCAAAAGGCAGCCCCCCACATATAATGACGGTGAAGCAAGAAGAAAGAACAAAACACAGACAGAAAGATAGACTGAGCAAAGATGGGGCCCACGCTAGCTTAGATAGGAAAGGACAGGAAGGCTGCTGTCTGCAATCTGAAAAACCCTATGAAAATAAGAGCCAACAAACTGACAGTAAAAAAGGCCCTGAAGACGCTAGGCATCAAAAAGCTATGTCAGTACTCAGGAATATTCTGAAGACAGAGCAACAGGCAAAAGGAGATTCAGCTCACCCCGGCAGGGAATGGCAGAATCCAGAAAAGCAAGGAAAACAAAACACTAATGCAAAAAGGCAAAGCAGAAATCTTAGCTTTAGATGAGCAGGAATCAGACTGGTTTCCTAGAAGTCCAAAGAGATCACCCGCAGGCCAGAAGGTCGTCGGCAGCCTTATATCCAGTCATTAACTCCACTCAGTCAGTCATCATCATCAGCCCCAGTTGTTTGACAATCAGGCTCACTACCTTTCTTCACCAGAAGAGGGAGTTCCTCGGGCCTCAGTAGTGAAGGGGAAAATGAACTCACAACAGTAGATCCTCTTTAAAATGAATCTATCATTATCTTTATCTATCTATCTATCATTATCTTTTTGTGTCGGTATGTGACTGGGATCTCTTTGCCCCCACTCGCTTGCCGGCAGGGCACCGCCGGGTGTTTGGGGCTTGTGGATGGCGGGGATCGGTGCATGCGCCGTCTACACACAGCGCTCTGGAGGCGGGTCAGCTGATGGTCACTTGACCAATCACTATGGAGACATAAGGTCCTATGCGGCCACTCACCACACACTTCCCCTCGATAAAATTAACAGAGAGTAGCGAAACACGCGTCGGGGTGTCCCGGGACGTTGCTGCTGAGCCTTGGGTGTGAGTATTTACTTGTTTCTTTTTCCCCCTCCTTCCCTCTTGTTCTTTGATTAGTCCCATGGCACTGTTTGCATGACATGCGGGATAACATGGAGGCTATATGGTTAGCCAGGTCCCATCTAATTGCCATGAGACTCTCTATTGGATACTTTGTGGATTAACTTTTGTTTGTATGGGGGTTTACCTTTTGGGGAAAGTCATCCTGGCTATCACAGACACTCAATTTTGGATAGCTTGCCGTCATACATCCCGGTTTTTGGTGCTCATTAAAATGCATTGTCTATATTTGTAATGCCTTTTAACTATTTGTATTCAGCAATAAAGGTTATTTGTATTTTTATTGAAAACTCCTGTGGTTCTCTGGCTTTCTATCACTTTGCAGTGGAGTGGCTAGTGCACTTATAGGGTGCTTGCACACCCGGTGCAGTGAACTATGAGTCTGGTGGTTGATATACTATGTTGGTTTTGAATGCAGTTTGGTGCAGCGTTCAGCATCCGCATGGCCTGCGTACCCACGCAAGTGTGAAACCAGCCTTCATCTCTTTCCTTCACTCTACAGCACTATGACACCCTAGTGAGTCTCCAAATCCCAGTTACCTTGGTAGATGTATACCGTAGGTTTAGGAATATTTAGAATTGAGAGTCCTCAGTGGTTGATACCTTTTAATGGCTAACTGAAAAGATGGTAACAAGTTGCAAGCTTTCGAGACTACGCAGGTGTCTTCATCAAGCTAGACTAATACAAAATCTGAAGGATAATATATTTATACAAAAGACAGCACAGAAATAACCCAATAGCTAAGACAAGAGATGTGAAGTGGAATAGTCATTATGGGGGAGTGATAAGCATAAATATTGGAGCAGTTCATAGATAAGCAGTGTGAAGGTTTTATTGCCCTCTGTCTGGTTCTGTGTTGTGATGACCCCAGAAGGTCTAAAGAGCATATTCCTTAATTGATGTAAAAAGACATAAATCCATGCAACACATTCATTCCTGCACTGAATGCTTGGAAAGTTTTCATAAATTTGTACTCTGAGATTCTTCTTTCTCTCTGAGACTTGAAGTTACCTTTTAATACAAGCAATTTCATGTCCATCATGCTATGGCCAGGGATACAAAAATGTTTTGCCACAGGAATTCTTCTAACTACTGGCTAACACAGTACAAAGATATATATCTTTCCTGTACTGTAGGTGTAGTGTGGCATGACTCTCATTATCCATTCCATCATCACATGGAGATTCTTTCTTTGCATCCATTACAGCTGGTTGCAAGTAAGAGTCAGAGCAGAAAATTCTTCTTCTAGAGGTAACATCCATTACAGGTGAGTGCATTTGGGGACTTGGTCAGAAATCTTGCTCTTCTTGGAGGTATTCCCCAAGCTTAACTATATTTTCTCAGATATATGAGCTGTCTGTTCAGTCAACTTTGGAATCTATTCCTTGATATTCTCTCACATTCTGCACACTCTGCTCTCTAGCGCAACAATCAGTGGCTGGAGCGCTGGTAACATTTGCATTTTCCACCCCTTTGGAATGTAACTATTTGACTATATCTAAGACAACTGAGCTGTGTTCAGCATTGGGGTTTTTCCACACCTTTTGGATCTGCTAATCTGTGCTATATTTTTTTTATATAGAATACAGCTTTAGAAGATTGTATCCCAGGTGCTGGACTTTCTCTCATACAAGATATATTCCATCAGCACACTAAAGGCTAATCGTACTTAATGTAATCTCCAAATCGTAATCTCCAACCATGCGGTGATGGAGGAACCGCAGCTAGAGGACAATGGCGGAGCATAGCTGTGAGCAAACACCATAAACATGCCGAGTTAAACGTCACTCGATGTGAACAGAGCGCAATGTGCCTGACTCTGTTACTCAACAGAGCAGTACAAAAACTGAGAGCACTCTAAGCTATGCCCTGTTAGACATCACAGTAGCATAGTGGGGCCCCTATAACTCTCCCCCCATAATGCTGGTGATTGAGTCTGCCTTGACAAACGGTTAGTGCGAACTTGCACTTGCGCCGCCACCCGATGCAGGTGCTAAGCTCAAGCGGGAGTTCCCACTCTAGACTGCCTGACAAGAACTACATTCGCAGTGCTAGTAGCAGCACACATGCATTCAGGGTGGTAGCTGTCCCACCTAAACACACAGCAAATACATGTGATCTTAGCGCACCGACGGGTGCCCCAAAGATCGTTTATAGACTGCGCCAGTCAGACAGGACCTTGCCAATCCAGAGCCAGCACAGGACCTGAACAACTGACGACCAACCACCAATAAGAGGTCGCCACCTCACGAGCATGCTCTGTAGAGCGATTCCTGGACTTGGCCTCAGGAATGACTTTTTTGCTGTCTATTGCAAGCTACCACAGCTGGACCTGGAGAGGCAGCAGTAACAAAGTGCACAGCCCAAGTCTGACCTAGAAGCTGAGACCGACGTCTCTGCTGAGCAGCATCCACTGCGGTCGAGACTGAAAGGGAGACCGCAGGAGAAGATAAGGCTTGGGATCCATCCTGTGCAAATGGATAATCCAAGTGCCTAACAGTGTGCTTATCACCTTTTGTGTGTTGGTTTATACTCTTTCCCCCTGCTGGCAATAGATTTATTTGGATATTCTGACATTCTATTGCTGTTTGCAGCCAGTCTGTGATATTCCAGCTAATGTTTATTTGCTTTGCTGTTACTTTGCACCTATCTTCTGTTTATCATTAGAAAGTAGGCAATATATTTGTTAACATTACTTGGTTTCTTCTTTGTTTTGTATTTTGTTGTTTAGTTTACTCACTTTGAAATCTTTCCTTTGTTGAGCACACTTCTCCTTTTGCAGGTAATTTGTACTCTGTTCTGTCCTCGGTTCTTTAGGAGGAAGAAGATACTTGTTGTTATTTTAGGCAGTTAAAGCCAGAGTTGCCATCTCCTGGTCTGTAGTTAGGTCTGTAGCTGTGTCTGCAGGTACCACTGGGGACAGCGGAGCCAGGATATCTAGTCTGTACAGGAACCTGCAGGGTCACTTGCAGTTTTTAGTGTATTACCTATTTTCCCTGAGTAAGATGACATTCAGGCATAGCTATACTAGAGGCTGTTGAGTGGAGGCACCATTGCATAATCTCTGGCTGCCAACCTCTGCAGTCAGGTAGGGACAGACCAGGGTAAGAGTAGGGCATTTACCATTATGAACAGGCATCTGTCAGGTTCAGTCATTTGTCCCACTGGTTTGTATGCTACCTGTGTGCATGTGTAGTGATGTGTGCCGACTGGAGGTGGTCCCTTTTTTGTCGCGAACAGACTGGAGACAGAAACCGGAGTACGTTCAACAGGTCCTCTTTATTGGCCGCCCTCCTGATGACCACAGCAACACGACAGCTTCCGTCCACACAGGCTCGAGTACCCTGCACCTCCTGCTTTCCCTTTAAAGTGATGTCACTCGTGGTACTTTCACTGTGGCTGCCTTAGGCCTACCACCCCAGCGCTTCCCCTGGCCGAGTCCATCTGTCTGGTTCCTTGGGTGTCTTCTGTCCTGCAGCTATCCTGTCAGGGCCTCCCCCCTGACTGTCTCTCCTTCCAGTCCCTTCTGAAGCTCTTCCTTCTTCAATCTCTTCCTACGTTGAACTCTTCCTCCTGGACTGGCTCCCTTCTTGAACTCTCTCTCCCTTTTTATTCCCCTGCCTGGGATTTCCCCTCTCGAGTCCCAATAACTGCACCCACCATGACTATGCGATTTCTTAAGCATTAGCTGCTGTTAAGTCCTTTCCTTGCTTTCTCTTGTCTCCCTCTAGTGGCCAATCTTCAGTACTGCACCGTCTCCTTTCTTGCTGTTCTTTGTCTCCCCCTAGTGGCCAAAACGCAGTCTTACAACATCTCTTCCTGATTCCAGCTATTTCCCACATGTATATACAAATTCACGTCAAGTATATTTACAGCCCATCTTTCCATTCACTTTCCTGCATCAGACAGGTCCATAGGTCAGTCTACTTCCCTACACATGTACTGGTGCAATCATAGCATTGACCTTCAACACCAAGCTACATTCCGATCATATGCACAAAGCATGGCAGTTTTGCTGTAGACCTTGTTTTGCATTTTCCTCTCTTTCAAGGATATTTCACACATGCTACAACTTTTAAATCCTGTAACATACTTTTTCTACCAAACATTTCCTGCAATGCAATGGGTGAAATCCACAGGAAACTCTTGAAAAAATTCAGATCTGCAACATGTTTATGCAGATGTGCAACATACTTGCTTCAAAACTTGTTAAATATTCTTCGTTATAGAAATATTCTTCCTTATAGAAACATACCTTCAGATAGACTTTAGGTATATGTAGCATTTATGCCTTTAAAATTCTGAAGAAATGTGAAATGACTTGCTGGCTGTAATTTTAACTTGCCATAATGCTTTTAAAGTTTGGTGACCTTAGTAATAGTGTTCTCCTTCTCCTCCAGCTTGAAAGTGCCCCCTCTCCAGCTTGTCCAAAAATTATATAAATGTGTAGGATAGAACAGTACAAGCTGCAAACGGCAATTGTCGATGGTTTATTATGCAAAGACATTTCTATAGCCAGCACTCAGTGAAAATCATTGGTGTTTTACTGTATCTAGATTTAACTAGTGGTAGTTAAATGCAGACCACTTCTTGAAAATTTCCTTTATTAAATCTGGCAGTGAATAAAATCTCAAGTTCCATCATAAATATAAGTAAGCCAAAAATGTATTCCACTGTTCAAGGAACTATTAATTATATGAGCAATTAACAATAAAACATTACCTTACGGATTTGGATGCTCCATTCTAATTTTGCCATTCACGAACATAGTCATAACCAGCATCTCAAGTTACTACTTAAAATGCACCAAGAGAGCCATAACCAATTAATATCCTTTGAAAAAATGGTGATTTTATAGAGCTTGAAAATTTCTTGGAAACTACTTTTAGAAGTATTTTACCTGTCATGATTCCTTGTAGCACTTAGCATGTCTGCTTTTATTGGGGGGGAAGTAGTGATGAGCCAACACTGCTGCTGAATGTGAGATAAGTCATTCACAATTAATAAAGTCAGATGCATTTATCAGTTATAAACACACAAGTTTTGTGTCTCGTAATATACCAGAGAGAAAATTACTGTGATTATCAGACTGTTAAAGCAAAATATTGCATGCTGTCTTATAAAGTCTACAGCTCCAAATTTAATTCAAGTTCACTTTTAAAATTTGTGAATTAACCCCATGCAAGCAAGTTTAATCAAACACCCACTGCAAACCGGTTGGAATTTTCCCATCTATTATTCATTCTTTTGATCTTTATTTATTTTGCTCTCTTCTACTTGTAGTAGAAATATCTATCTGTCTCCAGGTCATTTTGTCTTACTTAGGGCAGAATATCTTACCAGTGTTGAAACTGGTGACTGTTCAAGTTCATAGTGGATTAAGTCCAAAAAAAATAAAAAAATAAATTCTTTAGAATAATAATTTTTTTAAATCCATTCAGAAAATAAAGAGTATGCCCTTTTTTGCTTTTTAGATCTTTTATTCCTGAAAAATTATAAAAAAAATACATAATTGGGTTTTTTCCACATCCGAAGCGACCTCAACTATACAAATAATATAACTTTGATTTTATAATGCTCCCCATAAAAATCTTTCTTCCAAAAGCCAAATGTCGCTCCTTCCCTTCTGAGTGATGCCATGTGCACAAACAATGTATGACCATGCATGGACTATTGCCATACTTGACAGGAAATTGAGGGGTATTTTTGTCATATTACCTCTTGACAAAAAAAAAAAAAAATTCATTTTTACAACTCAATAGTAGAGATGAGCGACTTTGCCTTTTTTCGGGTCGAGTCGGGTTTCATGAATCCGGACTTTCGCAAAAGTCGGGTCAAACGCAATTGGCCGCTTATCGTGAAAAGTCTAAGGCCGACTGAAACACGAAACCCAATGCAAGTCAATGGGGAAGAAAAGTCGGCAGTGAGTGGAGGACAGGAAACACACCTACAGTGCCCATTTTAATGCCAAAAACATCAATTCTTATTACTTAAGCTTGTCAACCTTAATTTACTTTGTAATAATAGTTAGGCATTGAAAACTGAGGGTTATTTGGCTAAAGTTGTGGGGGAGGGTAGGGCTGGCTCCAGATTTTCGTGGGCACAGGGACAAAGAGTGTCAATGGGCTCCTTTCACACATGCCACAATTCATGATCCTCTGATATGGCAGAGAAATAGCGGTACAGTACAATGAAAAATACTTCACTTCTTACATCACATGACTGATATCCATTTTAAATTCTCCAATAGCTCCAAAAACAGACAGTATATTACTCCATATAGTATTATGGCCACCGCATAGTGCGCTATACAGAGTAATGAGGCCCATATATTTCTCCATCTGGAATCATTGGTCCCATATAATGTTCGATACAGTATATGATGAGCTCCACATAATGCTACAGTATATGTTGGTCCCCATGGATGAAGCTCCACTGTCTTATGGGCCCAAATAATGCTCCATGTGTAATGGGCCCCATTTCTATTGCTCCAGTGTATAATGGGCCCTGTAAATGCTGCACCAGTGTCTGATGTCCACCTTTGGAATGCTCCAGTGTATGGCGGGACCCAGATATCATTCTTCAGAGAATTGTGCTCCCCAAAAATTGCTCCCGACCTTTAAAACAATTAAATAAGTCTCCTCACTAGGGAATCCCTATACTAGTCTGGACTTCTCATCGTCCCCATCTTCTATCCCTCTGCACTTGGACTGTTTAGGCAGAGGGCACACAGACGTGATGTCATCGCGCTCTCTGACCAGAATATCACGTCAGGAAACGCGGAAGACGTCACGGCGGTGGAGCAGGGGGAGGTAAGTATTTCAACTTTGCAAGTGCTGTGATCCTGAGCAAGCAGGGGGGCCCACTCTTTGGCGACGGCACTGGCACAATAGTACGGCGGTGTGTCTGACGGTGGTTGGGGGTCCACCGGCAGAGACATTTTGGCATGCTAAGAGGGGCCCTGTGCCAGTGCCATCACCCATGAGTATGCCCCCCCACCTGCTCAAGGAACCTGCACTTTCATCTGCACCTTCCTCTTTGTCACCGTGTAAGGTGGTATAGTATGCGGGAAGGGGAACCTGAGTTTCATCAGGGTCAGATTCTGGCTGTGTAAAGTGCGAGGGGAATGTAGTGGTCTGGGTCAATGGACCAGCAGAATCATCTAGCAGTGGCTGGGCATCAGTGCTCTTGTGGCGCCCCCAGGAGTACGGTCGCCACAGTGGCATTACCTTCCTCCTAGGGAGTGTGATGTCATGCTTGGGATCAACGAAGGATCTCTCTAGCAGTTAAACCAACACACAGCACAGTTCCCACTCCAGGCCAGCAGGGAGACCTCTGAACCTGACTGCTGAGGAGCTGCTCTCTGTGGTCGGGAGGAGGGAAATTAGGGCAGTCTGTGAAGGGAAGGGGAAGTGTGTGGATGTGAGAAGGGGAGCTGGAGGATGAGCAGAGTTAAGGCTCACTCCTAGCTGGAGCGCATGGTCCGGATTCCGGTGTCCGAGTTTGTAGGGACACTGACGGTCCTGCAGCAGAAACCGGAGGAAGTAGCAGCTGTAAATGCTCTGTTCCCAACTGAGGCTCAGAGGCCCCAGCAGCGACTTGTGTGAGCCAGAAGGAAAAGGCTATGGCTGCCTGCCATACGAGAAAGTTTCAAAAGAGAGTCAACAGGAGGAACTTCAGTGAACTCAGTACTGCGCGTACATCAGATAAGCGCTAGAACGGAGGCCACACTACCTATCTGCAGAGAGAGAATTCCTAATTTGCTTCCAGGCTGACCAACTCCTTCTCCATCTGTACTCTGGGTTCTGGATGGCAGTTACCAGTACAGGTAAAGGAACTGCACGACAGTATCTGTCATCTCTCTCCTGCGCCTGGCGCACGGCTCAGCTACATCCTGCACTGCACACCATCTACCAACTCTTTCATTTGCCATACGACTATGGCCCTACCTGTGTAGGGCTTCAACATCTTAGCTGCACCACAACATCTTTCCCAGAGAAGCGACACTGCAGCGCTGGTCAATCTGATCAGAAACCACAGGTGGCATCACGTATCATACACCTATAAACGTTATTCACCCCTTTGCAAGGATGACCAGGGCCACGGACTGGGTCACCACCACTGTGACACATCCCTCTGAGACACCGTCCCGGTACTGATTAACCCCACTGCCCTGGCTGGCCACCCACACTCCATGTCAGATTCATCTTGGACTGGGGAATTCACGATTTGACTTGATAACCCAGGCATGGTATGTGAGAAAGAGCTACATGGACTAATGTGAAGTGTGGCCTGCTGCATCATTCACTTTTGGTGGGGGTGAAGGACACAAGGAAAGGGGTTCTTCCTGACCAGGAGCCAGCACTTGACCACTCAGTGCTTGCATTTTTTGAAACTTCAGAAGAGGAGGGCATATTAGCTGGAGTCTGTTTTGGCAATGTAAGCCAAAACCAGTTCCTGATGTTTCAGCTTTAAAAGCGGTTAACCTACTCCCAGAAAAGGTAGCCTTCCAGGCCTTACGAATCCAGACCATGATGCAGGCTCAACACCTCCTGCCTTAGCTGCTATTGTGCTTTTGCTACTACCAGCAGATGCACCACAACCATCAGTACCAGCAAGCCCCCCCACGCCCACGTCCGCGGCCTCTTCCACCATACTTCCAAATTTTGGAGAAAATGTACCCAAAATAACATCAGATATATGGCATTGTATCAGAAGCGTACAGCTCTATACAGTCAAAGGATAATTGTCAATCTCCCTATATATTTCATGAGTCACACAGAGACGCTCACAGGCTCAGTATGGATTAGACAAAAATATAAAAAGTAGAAAAAGTGTACAGTATCATCAGATAGCAGGTATATATAGTATAGTTTAAACATTCTAAATCTCCGTATATATTTCAGGAGGCAGACACAGACGCTCTCAGTCTCAGTATGGATTACAACACAATATAAAAAGCCGTAAAACGGTAATGGATCTGAAGCGTACAGATGTATACAGTGTAGGGGTCATTGTCAATCTCGGTATTTATTTCCAGAGTCAGAAACAGACTCTCACTTGGTCAGTTTGGATTAGACCAGAATATAAAAAGCAGTAAATGGGTAATGTATCACAAGCATAGAGCTGTATACAGTGTTGGGGTAATTTTTAAATCTACATATAAATTGCAGGAGTAACCCACAGACTCTCACACGCTCAGGATGGATCACACCACAATATAAAAAGAAGATCCGCAAGAAATAATCACACATGTGGACCAATGTTCCAAGTGTCAATGATACACAAGAGTGGTGGGTGGAGGAGGACTTCCTGGCAGAAAGGGTACAGTATCACCAGATACCAGGTATATATAGCATAGTTTAAACATTAAAAATGTATGCCTATATATCAGGAGTAGTGTTGAGCCACCCCGCTAGTGTTCGAGTTTGGTCCGGTTCGTCGAACAGGAGGCAAGTTCGTCGAATGTTCGTTGAACGTTCGACAAACACCGTCGAACCCCATTGAAAACAATGGCAGGCAAACACAAACACATACAAACACTAGTGTTGACCATTCCGATACTGCAAATATAGGGTATCGGCCGATATTCGCGGTATCGGAATTCCGATACTGAGTTCCGATACTTTTTGCATATCGAATACCGGAATTGGAAGTTCCCATAATGCTATGAGCCAGTTTGATTTGATTCAGCCAATGAGGAATCCTAAGAAGTGTGGGCACATCCTGTTAGGCATGTTAACTAATGGCATGGCTGTGATTGGCTGCTGAAATGATGTGATGATGCACTATAAAAGCCGCTGCCGCCATTTTGGGTTCACTCTGCTGTGAATTCAGTTAGGGACAGGACGCTGCTGTTCAGACTCTGAGGGACAGTTAGAGATAGCGATTTTCTATATAGTGCTTTACCCAGGCTACTTTATCTACCGCTGTAGCTTTCCTTTGCCTTACAGCGCTGTTCACAGCTGTCTGCAAGGTCTGTGTGTGTGAGTGCAGCTCACGCTGTAGTGTGTTCTGCAGCCACCTCTGGTTGTAGTCCGCTCAGCGTGCGTCACTGCCTCATACATTGTCCTTTTTTGCTGTAGTGCTGCCTATTTTTCCTGAATTTCTCCTATTAGTGTGCTTCCATCCGTATCCAGCTAGATTGGTTGCAAACACCATATAGGAGTAGAAAGAGGAGCCTTTCTGCTGGCTTGTGCCCTGCAGCCCCAGCCAGATAAAGTATTAGCCTATTTTTTGTAGCCTCATCTATTGCATTGCAGGTTACCTTCCTGCATTGTAATAGCTACAAAAAGTTTGTGATACTATCGCTTTTACATCTTTGGTCACATCCTTTTTTTTGTGAAAAAAAACACGTAGAAAAAGTTCACCAAACACTCCACTTTACAGTTGTGTAGGCTACATTAGCTCATATTAAAGTGTAGTCCACACTTTATAAAATTAGTGTTATTTATACCTGTTAGCAGCTGTTAAGGAATAAGCACACTAAGCCCTTAGTACTTTTCTGCCTATCTTTATCAGTCTACCAAGATGAAGAAGGCAGGGAGTAAGGCACGTGGTCGTGGGCGTGGAGTTTCAGCAGGGAGAGGACGTGGGGATTCTGTGCCTGCTGCGGGCACCAGTGACTCAGCATCCTCCAGTTTTCCCAGGGAACAGTCCTTTATGCGCAGCTTTGTAGGAGCTCGCCGTACCCCACTGCTGCGGGAGGAACAAATTTAAGCCGTTGTCGGATGGATGGCAGCTAACGCATCGACTTCAATTACTTCCACATCCTCTCAGGTCCAGAGCACTGAAGAGCAACCATCTGTCTCTTCACCACCTGCCAAATTGCCCAGGCAGTAAGAGAGCCCTGGACAGGAGCCATCTCTACTTCTGTTCTCTGAATCTCTTGGCTTGGAAAGAGGGGGCCAGCCAGCATTCTAGAATGTGAAGAAGAGAGAGTATGCAGTGATGCGCAACAGCTTTGTCTCTCTGAATATGAAGAGGCGGGTCAGCCAGTGCCTATGGTCAGCACACCTCAGTACGCATCTGATGATGAGACTCAGGTGCCACTTTCTGGTGCATACTGTGCTGGTGAGACTACCCAGGAGAAGCAGGTGTTTGAAGAGGGTAGTGTAGATGATGAGGTCCTTGACCCATCATGGCGTGAGGAACAGGAAGGTGGTGGGAGCAGCTCTGAGGAAGAGATTCCCCGAACGGCCAAAACAGGAGGGAGAGGGAGGAGGCAGACTTGGTTGCCTGTAGCCTCCGCTTCGGCACCCATTAGGAGCATTCCTCTTCCAAAACCCAAAACGGGCGCTCCCAGGACTTGCAGTGCATGGTCCTTTTTTGACACAGTTGCAGATGACATTTGCTTTGTCAAATGCAAGCTGTGTAATCAGAAAGTCAAAAGAGGGAAAAGTGTCAGCAACCTCAATACCACAAATATGTGGAAACTAGAGCTGAGCGAAACTGGTCGAAAAAATTCAAAAGTCGCCGACTTTCGCCAAAGTCGGGTTTCATGAAACGAAACCCGACCTTAGCGTGAGGTCGGCCACGAGGTCGGCGACTTTAGCGCCAAAGTCGCAATTCAAAAGATGCTTTAGCGCCCTTTTTCAGCCAATCAGGAAGAACGGACACTGTGGGCAACGTGATGACATAGGCAGCGGTCACCACCATCTTGGAGAAGGACATGCAAATGATTGGCTTGCTTTGTGTGGCGTCACAGGGGTATAAAAGGGCGGGGACTCCGACCGCCATGTTACTCATGCTGATCTCAGAATAGGGAGAGCTGCTGCAGCTGCTGATTCTGTAGGGAGAGCGTTAAGAAGGCAAAAAGAAAAAAAAACTGCTTCTGCTGCTAGCGATTTTCACTGTAGTTACTGTGCAGTGAAAGGTGAAGATTTTTGCTTTTGTGCAGCAGTGCTGGTGGTGATTAGCCTGCCTTTTAAGGCTAGCTGCATTGCTGTGTGCACATTGGTGTTCAAACTGCTTTTTTAAAAGCAATCCAAATTGTATTGTTTTGTCCTGGTGAGGTAGTGAGCGTTCATTTCTTCACACACCGTACAGCGGTGTACACTTCTCACACAGTACCGTGTAACGGCTGTTATCACGGCCAAATTGAAGCTATCTAAGTGTGTGACTCTGTAAGGAAAAGCCGAGGAGTTTGTCCATTCTTACAGACCTACACCTTATAGTTTTGTCCATTTTTCAAACAGTTTAGTATATTTGCTGTTTGATTACATTCAAAACTAGAGAGAGACAGCGTGTGTCAGTCCGTATACAAAAACACCGAGCTTGACAATTTTACATACACCGTACAGCGGAGTACGTGCACGCTCCTCTCTCAGTACCGTGTAACGGCTGTTATCACTGCCAAATTGAAGCTATCTACATGTGTAACTCTGTAAGGAAAAGTCAAGGAGTTTGTCCGTTCTTACAGACCTACACTCAAGGGAGATTCCATTTCTGCCCAATTCTATATACACCTTGTAGTTTGTCATACACTAGGCAATGTCTGCCGGTCACATTGCGGTGTTTTAGACACAGAGCCTGACAGAATTCAACTGTGTCCTGAAGTGTAGAGAGATTCCAATTCTCCACAGTCCTCTATCCACCTTTCTTACAACATCCAGAATCTGCCTGTCACATTACGGTGTAAAATAAAAAGGGCCTGACAGAATCCAACTGTGTCCTGAAGTCTACAGAGATTCCAATTCTCCACAGTCCTCTATCCACATTTATTACACCATCCAGAATCTGCATGTCACATTGCGGTGTAAAATAAACAGGGCCTGACAGAATCCAACTGTGTCCTGAAGTGTAGAGAGATTCCAATTCTCCACAGTCCTCTATCCACCTTTCTTACAACATCCAGAATCTGCCTGTCACATTGCGGTGTAAAATAAACAGGGCCTGACAGAATCCAACTGTGTCCTGAAGTCTACGGAGATTCCAATTCTCCGCAGTCCTCTATCCACCTTTATTACATCATCCAGAATCTGCCTGTCACATTGCGGTGTAAAATAAACTTGACTGACAGAGTTCAACTGTGTCCTGAAGTCTACAGAGATTCCAATTCTCCCCACTACTCTATACACCTTGTACCTTGTTTTACAGTACCATATAGTTGGGGGGTTTTGGGTACATTTTCCCCAAAAATTAGGAAGTGTGGTGGAAGAGTCCGTGGAAGTGGGCGGGGGGTGGCAGCTGGTAATAATGGTGTTGGTGTTGGTGGTGGATCTGCTGGTAGTGGCAAAAGCAAAATAGCACCTAATGCAGGAGGTGTTGAGCCTGCATCATCGTCTGGCTCCACAAGGCCTCGAAGGCTCCCTTTTCTGGGAGTAGGTAAACCGCTTTTAAAGCCGGAGCTTCAAGAACAAGTTTTGGCTTACGTTGCTGACTCAGCCTCCAGCTCTATCGCCTCCTCTTCTGAAGTTTTAAAAAATAAACGCATCATGAGTCATCATTGGAGGCTCATGTTCATGAACCACACCTTTCCTTGTGTCCTTCACCCCAACCAAAATTGAAGGATGTGGCAGGCCACACTACAGATTACTCCATGGAGCTGTTTTCACATACCATGCCTGGGTTATCAAGTCAAATCGTGAATTACCCAGGCAAAGAGGAATCTGACATGGAGTGTACTGATGCACAGCTACTGATAGATGATTCTGCTGGTACATTCACTCAGAGCACTACATTGTCCTCGCAGTGTACTGAGCCAGAATCTGACCCAGATGAAACTCAGGTGCCCCTTCCCGCATACTATACCACCATACACGGTGACACAGAGGAAGGTGAAAATGACATTGAAGAGGAGGTGATGGATGACCCAGTTGTTGACCCAGATTGGCATCCATTGGGGGTAGAGGGTGCCGCTGCCAATAGCTCAGAAGAGGAGGAGGAGCATCCGCAGCGGGCATCGACATCGCACCAGCTGTTATCTGGCAGGCCCGGAGCAGTCCAAAAACGGGTTACAAAAACCAAAAGAGTTGCAGGACAGCTTGGCCAGACGGTCAAAATAGCACAGCGTGCAAGGCCTCAAAATGACTTCCATAGTAGGAAGAGTGCAGTGTGGCACTTTTTTGAACAAAATCCTAATGATCAGGCAAAGGTTATCTGTAAGAAGTGCGCAAAGACCTTTACCCGAGGGAAAAATCTGAGAAATTTGAATACCAGTTGCATGCTAACACATTTAACCACCATGCACTTGCAAGCGTGGACGGACTACCAAAACTCACGTACCACATGTGCTACTGCTCCCAAAGAATGTAGTCAGCAACACTACATTGTTTCCCCCACTGTAAGTCCACCGGTTAGCACACCACCAGCAGCAATTGTTGAGTTGTCATTGCAAGGGCAAATCAGTCAGGGAATCACACTGTTATTGCAGCGAAAGACTGAATCTAGGCCATCAGAAAGAACACCAACTCCATCACCATCATCAACCCTCTCTCAGTCCGCCATGTCCACCGCTAGTTCCACCATATGCAGCTCTCAAGTCCAGCTCACCCTACCAGAGACTATGAGTAGGACAAGAAAGTACTCATCCTCTCATCCGCGTACACTGGGTTTGAACGGCCACATTGCCAAACTAACCTCGCTAGAGATGATGCCCTTTCGGTTGGTTGAAAGCGCAGCTTTCCGCGAACTCATGGCCTACGCAGTACCACGCTATGACCTACCCAGTCACCACTTCTTTTCTCGCAAAGCCATCCCAGCCCTCCACCTTCATGTGAAAGACTGCATTGTCCATGCACTCAAGCAATCAGTGAGTGGAAAGATGCACCTCACAACTGATGCATGGTCCAGTAGGCATGGCCAGGGCCGTTTCGGTCTATCACTGCACACTGGGTTAATGTTGTGGATGCAGGGTCCACAGGGGACAGCTGTGATGGCACAGTGCTGCCTAGCCTACGATATAAGAAACAGTTGGCTGTAGGCGTTTGACCCTCCTCCTCCTCCTCCAGAAGCGAAAGCTCGTCCACAGAGCGCAGTCGCACGACCACTGCATCCGCAGCTGACAGTGGTGCACACGATGCTTCCCACTATCGATCAGCTAGTGGAAAGCGTCAGCAGGCTGTGTTGCAGATGATGTGTTTGGGCGACAGACACACGGCGGAGGTACTGGCCGACTACTTTCAGCGACAAACTGAGTCATGGCTGGGCAGTCTACATCTTGAGGCAGGCAAGGTAGTTAGTGATAACGGCTGGAATTTTGTGGCAGCCATAGCCCTTTCAAAACTCAGACACATACCTTGCTTGGCTTACACCTTGAACCTGGTGGTGCAGTGCTTCCTCACTAATTATCCGGAGTTAACAGGCCTGCTCCATAGGGCTCGAAGACTGTGCTCGCACATCCGCCGGTCGCCCGTACACTCCAGTCGTATGCAGAAGATGCAGCGATTGCTCCACCTTCCCAAGCACCGCCTAATTATCGATGTTGCGACAAGGTGGAACTCCACCCTGCACATGGTTGAGCGGCTGTGTGAACAGAGGCAGGCCTTAATGCATTTGTGGGAGGATACACGGGCAGGCACTTTGAGGGCAGACATGGAGTTGACAAGTGTGCAGTGGTCGAAGTTGAAAGACCTCTGTAAAGTCCTTCAATGTTTTGAGGAATGCACACGGCTGGTAAGCGCAGACGACGCCATCATAAGCATGAGCATTCCACTTATGCGTCTGCTCATGCAAACTTTGACGCACATCAAGGAGCAGGGGTCTGCAGCCGAGGAGGATGAGGAAGAGGAGGAGGGAATCCTTGATGACAGTCAGCCATTGTCTGTTCAGGGAACTGTGGTGGACGAGGTGGAGGAAGAAGAGGAGGATGATGGGGATGATTATTTAGGGGAGGAGGATGCTTCTCGTGGGGCAAGAGAAAATGTTGGCGTGGCAAGGTCTGGTACAGGGTTTGTGCGTGACTGGAGGGATGTGGATTTGCCTGAAAGCGCTCCTCCACCCAGCACTCGCAGTGCATCATTGACACTGGGAACATTGGCCCACATGTCAGATTATGCCTTGCAGATCCTAAAAAGGGACCCCCGCATTGCCAAAATGATGAACGATGATGACTACTGGTTGGCCAGCATCCTGGATCCACGCTTTAAAGGCAAATTCCAAAACATCATGCCACTGGAGAACCTTGACCTAATATTGGCTAACAAACAAGCAACTCTGGTAAATCGGTTTGTTGAGGCATTCCCAGCACACAGCAGTGGTGATGGTTGTCACACGAGCCGTAGGGGCCGGGGGCAACTTGGAAGAGGTGTTGGTGGTGCACACATCAGAAGTGGCGTTGGAGATAGGGGTTTCATGACCATGTTGTGGACTGATTTTTCAAGTCCCGCTCACACGACTGGTAATACTGCATCAATTGAAAGTGACAGGAGACAGCACTTGTCAACTATGGTTACAAACTACTTTTCCTCCCATATCGATGTTCTCCCTCACAGGTCATTCCCCTTTGACTATTGTGCAGCTAAACTGGACACCTGGCCTGAATTGGCACAATATGCCTTACAGGAGCTCGCATGCCCAGCTGCAAGTGTGCTATTGGAAAGAGTCTTCAGTGCTGCTGGATCAATCCTGACAGAAAAAAGGACCCGTCTGTCAACCCAAAATGTGGATGATCTAACCTTCATTAAAATGAACCATGCATGGGTTTCCAAGGATTTTGTCACACCTTACCCTGAGGACACATAGGTTGACAGAAAAATGTCTTTCTTTGGTCCGCCTCTTCCTGGGACTTGACCAATTTTGCCTTTAGCAGCAGGTGAATGTCTCACATCAACATATGCCATTTTGTTAACGTCCCTAACTGGGCTGCCTCCTCCCCCATGGCCGGGGTCACCACCTAGCGCACGCAACCGTGCGAGTGCCGTTGCCCTGACCAGGTGGGTGGGCTGACTCTTGGGCGCGGGCACTGGCACAGGGTCCCTCATAGTGCAATCAAGTGTCTCTGGTGGTGGGGGTGCACACCCGCCATTAGACACACCGCCGTACTATGAGGGGCAGGGCCTCAGCATTTGCAATGTTTGCCTCTCCCTGCTCCTCCGCTGTGTTGTCTGGGCTGTCAAATCCTTCACTGGGACTGCCACTACAAATTTGGTGAACTGATAGAAGATGATGGTTAAGACGTAGCTATGCCCTGTCCCGCTGGCCAGGATCTAGCTTCAGAAGATCAATGGCTTCCATTTCTTATGGACGTCAACTCACAATGAGATGCAGTGGTGGTTTCTCATCAGCTTTCACAGTTTTCCTACCCACAGACGTGTGACATTCCAGCGCACATTTTTAAATGTGCCCTCTCAGGCCAATCCAAATGAATTGCCTACGGCCTGTGGCTTCTGTCTTTTGCCCTCCAAAGTTACGTGACAGAGCATGATAGGCAATGAGCACCATGTTTACATCTCTCCCTGTGATCAAAATTATATGGATATGAGTAATGGTGATGGGATCAATGGTACTGCGATACAGCAACACTTTCTTCACAAAGAAAGGTTTTCGCTGTCTCCACACACTAATTAATTGAGGGTCTGCATCGCCTCTGAGAATTGTGATGGAAGTTTATCCCGTGAATAGGAATTCCTAGATTTCTGCAATCACTAGAATTTATGTCAGTAATTGTATGCATCTCATTTCCTATTACGGAGAGTCTGGACTGTCTTACTGAGACAGAAATATATATGAAGATTTAAAAATACCACCAAAAGTGTATACTGGTGTAGGCTTCAAATACATTTCCTTTTTTCTACTTTTTAGATTGTTGTCTAATCCATACTGAGTACATGGAGATTTTAAATATTTAAACTATGCTATATATACCTGCTATCCAGTGATAATGTACCCTTTCTCCACTTTGTACAAGCTGGTCAAATCCATACTGGGCCTGAGACCGTCTGAGCCTGCCTCCTGACCTATAGACATACAGTTGTAGCCAAAAGTATTAACACCCCTGAAATTCTGTCAGATAATGCTCAGTTTCTTCCTGAAAATGATTGCAAAGACAAATTCTTTGGTATTATTATCTTCATTTAATTTGTCTTAAATGAAAAAAACCAAAAGGGAATGAAGCAAAAAGCAAAACATTGATCATTTCACACAAAACTCCAAAAATGGGCCAGACAAAAGTATTGGCACCCTCAGCCTAATACTTGGTTGCACAACCTTTAGCCAAAATAACTGCGACCAACCGCTTCCGGTAACCATCAATGAGTTTCTTACAATGCTCTGCTGGAATTTTAGACCATTCTTCTTTGGCAAACTGCTCCAGGTCCCTGATATTTGAAGGGTGCCTTCTCCAAACTGCCATTTTTAGATCTCTCCACAGGTGTTCTATGGGATTCAGGTCTGGACTCATTGCTGGCCACCTTAGAAGTCTCCAGTGCTTTCTCTCAAACCATTTTCTAGTGCTTTTTGAAGTGTGTTTTGGGTCATTGTCCTGCTGGAAGACCCATGACCTCTGAGGGAGACACAGCTTTCTCACACTGTTCCCTACATTATGCTGCAAAATTTGTTGGTAGTCTTCAGACTTCATAATGTCATGCACACGGTCAAGCAGTCCAGTTCCAGAGGCAGCAAAGCAACCCCAAAACATCAGGGAACCTCCACCATGTTTCACTGTAGGGACCGTGTTCTTTTCTTTGAATGCCTCTTTTTTTCTCCTGTAAACACTATGTTGATGCCTTTGCCCAAAAAGCTCTACTTTTGTTTCATCTGACCAGAGAACATTCTTCCAAAACGTTTTAGGCTTTTTCAGGTAAGTTTTGGCAAACTCCAGCCTGGCTTTTTTATGTCTCGGAGTAAGAAGTGGGGTCTTCCTGGGTCTCCTACCATACAGTCCCTTTTCATTCAGATGCCGATGGATAGTATGAGTTGACACTGTTGTACCCTCGGACTGCAGGGCAGCTTGAACTTGTTTGGATGTTAGTCGAGGTTCTTTATCCAACATCCGCACAATCTTGCGTTGAAATCTCTTGTCAATTTTTCTTTTCCGTCCACATCTAGGGAGGTTAGCCACAGTGCCATGGGCTTTAAACTTTTTGATGACACTGCGCACGGTAGACACAGGAACATTCAGGTCTTTGGAGATGGACTTGTAGCCTTGAGATTGCTCATGCTTCTTCACAATTTGGTTTCTCAAGTCCTCAGACAGTTCTTTGGTCTTCTTTCTTTTCTCCATACTCAATGTGGTACACACAAGGACACAGGACAGAGGTTGAGTCAACTTTAATCCATGTCAACTGGCTGCAAGTGTGATTTAGTTATTGCCAACACCTTTTAGGTGCCACAGGTAAGTTACAGGTGCTGTTAATTACACAAATTAGAGAAGCATCACATGATTTTTTGAACAGTGCCAATACTTTTGTCCACCCTCTTTTTTATGTTTGGTGTGGAATTATATCCAATTTGGCTTTAGGACAATTCTTTCTGTGTTTTTTCATTTAAGACAAATTAAATGAAGATAATAATACCAAAGAATTTGTGTTTGCAATCATTTTCAGGAAGAAACTGAGTATTATCTGACAGAATTGCAGGGGTGTCAATACTTTTGGCCACAACTGTAGGTTTTTAATGTATAAACTATGCTATACATACCTGTAATCCGGTGATACGTTAACCTTTCTCACCTTTGTCCAATCACGTCTAATTCATACTGGGCCTGAGACCGTCTGAGCCTGCCTCCTGTTATATAGACCTACGTTTTTAATGTGTAAACTATGCTATACATACCTGTTATCCAGTGATACGGTACCCTTTCTCACCTTTGTCCAATCACGTCTAATCCATACTGGGCCTAAGACCGTCTGAGCCTGGCTCCTGTTATATAGACCTACGTTTTTAATGTGTAAACTATGCTATACATACCTGTTATCCAGTGATACGGTACCCTTTCTCACCTTTGTCCAATCACGTCTAATCCATACTGGGCCTGAGACCCTCTGAGCCTGCCTCCTGATATATAGACATAGGTTTTTAATGTGTAAACTATGCTACATATATACGTGTTACCCGGTGAAACTGTACCCTTTATCAACTTTCTAGAATCTTGTCGAATCCATACTGGGCCTGAGAACGGCTGCCAAGCTGTTAAGCAAGCTATAGCAACTGTGGTTTGGACACGTAATTTTTTGCATTTTTTCAGGAATGCCGGTTAGGCCTAATTCAGGAATTGCGGTTGACCTGCACTTACTGGGAAATCATCATTATTTGCGGGGAATAATTGGAATCACAGATCCCCATCACTAACGGTGTTCTGCTGGTTATCTGCACCTGTAAGTGACAAAAGCTGCTCCTTTCAGTGTAGCGCGCATGCAGCCCCGGACATGTAATGCCATGATAGACCATGATAGTGCCAGAGCCTCGTGTATCCCTCTAGTAAGCTTGACGCGTACCGCAGGGGCATGCCGGAGTCTCGTTCGTTAACGGAATAAAGCTGACAAATTGCTAGCACAACTACAAACGGACATACCACACCACACACACAATCGACAAAGCTTTCAATATGTGCATGTTTTCTTGAGGTGGCATGTTTGTGGTTTTCCAGGTGGAGTCCAATTAAGCCGCAGGCTCCACTCCTGGTTGTGCCATTTTGGACATTCCTTTAAGATTCAGCTTTGCAATCATACTGCCCCCAGAAAGCAAACATCTGCTGGGGTGGTGCATCTGCTGGTAGTGGCAAAAGCACAATAGCAGCTAAGGCAGAAGGTGTTGAGCCTGCGTCATGGTCTTGCTCCGGAACGCCTGGAATGATACCTTTTCTGGGAGTAGGTTAACCGCTTTTAAAGGCGGAGCATGAGGAACTGGTTTTGGCTTACATTGCCGAAACAGATTCCATCAAATATGCCCGCCTCTTCTGAAGTTTCAAAAAATGCAAGCACTGAGTGGTCAAGTGCTGGCTCCTGGTCAGGAAGAACCCCTTTCCTTGTGTCCTGCAACCCCACCCAAACTGAATGAGGCAGCAGGCCACACTTCACATTAGTCCATGTAGCTCTTTCTCACATACCATGCCTGGGTTATCAAGTCAAATCGTGAATTCCCCAGTCCAAGATGAATCTGACATGGAGTGTGGGTGGCCAGCCAGGGCAGTGGGGTTAATCGGTACCGGGCCGGTGTCTCACAGGGATGTGTCACGGTGGTGGTGATCCATTCCGCGGCCCTGGGCGTCCATGCACAGGGGTGAATTATGTTTATAGGTGAATGATACGTGACGCCACCTCTGGTTTCTGGTTAGATTGACCAGCGCTGCAATGTCGCTTCTGTGGGACAGATGTTGTGGTGCAGCTAAGATGTAGAAGACCTGCACTGGTAGGGCCGTAGTCGCAGGGCAGATGAAAGAGTTGGGAGAAGGTGTGCAGTGCAGGATGTAGCTGAGCCGTGCGCCAGGCGCAGGAGAAAGATGACAGACATAGTCGTGCAGTTCCTTTACCTGTACTTGGTAGGTGCTGTCCAGGACCCAGAGTACAGATGGAGAAGGAGCTGGTCAGCCTGGAATCCAATTTGGATTTCTCTCTCTGCAGATAGGTAGTGTGGCCTCCATTCTAGCGCTTATCTGAGGTAC